>NW_027507788.1:26753777-27353777 GCF_037356315.1 Lithobates pipiens
TTACTTATTTATTGTTTTTTACAAAACACTATTTGCTGCTGGGAGTGGAGGAAGGGCTTTGGTGAAATATCAGGGTTCTAAATAGACCCCTGCTGTCTTACTTTTGAGAATGGGGCAGCCTTAGCTGCACTGGACAGTGAATAAGGCTCTTGATCATTTTCAAACTGAAGCATGGTAGCTGAAACATTCTCTATCCTGAAGATCCCCCACCCTGTGTGCCCGCAGTAGAAGCCGGCAGGAGAGAAGTGGAGAGAAGCCAGTAGCACTACAGGTGAGGGGTGGGGAGGGCATCAGGGGGATTGAATCCTGGATAGGGAGGATGATCAGCATGGTGGGGGGCAATTATGAGGACCAATCCCATTGTGTGTCTTTCTCTGCAGTAGCTTAAAGCTGGTGGAGGGGAGAGCAGAAGAAGCCGCAATTCATATATTTAGCAAAGGCACATCTCCATATATTCAGCAAAGAGACTGCCCAATTCAGCAAAGAGACGGCCCAATCCAGCAAAGAGTATTCCCAATGCAGCAAAGAGATGGCCCAGTCCAGCAAGGAGACATCATCATATATTCAGCAAAGAGACATCCCCATATATTCAGCAAATGGACAGCCCAATACAGCTCAGCAAATGGACAGCCCAATACAGCAAAGAGACATCCCCACATATTCAGCAAAGAGATAGCTCAATCCAGCAGAGACATCCCTATATAGCAATTATTAAAAGATGGCGCATTCAACAGATACAGCCAGGTCCTGCTAGTGGGCCCCTTCACTCCTTTCAGATGGAAGACTGCCTCGCTGCACACACAGCCATCCCAAGTTAGAGGAATCCCCTAGAAGGAAGAGGGGTGGGCGAAGACAGAGAGGGGACTCTGGGTGCCACAATCTGCAGGCTGTAACAATTAAATAACCTTCCCCAGTCAAGTGGACTATTCCTTCACTTTCAGTTGCTGACGTAATAATCTCCTGTGACAGCTAAGTACATTATAGTCCCAAGCTGCCTGCCAGATTGATACAGATGAGGCTGGGACTGTAATGTACTTGTCTGCACAGGTGATTACTACCACTAAAAGTGAGGAAATAGTCCGCTTGGTTGGGGAAAGTTTTTTTTAAAATTGCTACAGCCTGCAGATGGTGGTGCTCAGAGTCTCCTTTCTGCTTCCACCCACACCCTTCCTTCCCCGTTGAACTATCCAGACTGAACTTGAAATGTAGCTTCGCACGACAGCTGCCTGGGGGGCTCCAGCCATGGCTATTTAACACATTATGGTAGTATTTTATTTTTAACTAGGGTAAGCAGTAAAATTTGTTTTGGTAGAAGAAGGCATCATAGATTGGTGCCAGAGGATGGCATAATGACTTTACCAGTAGGTGAGATTGGCATTATATAATTTCCTGACAACAGGGTCTGGTTTATAATTATTGTACAGATGACAGTAGGTGGTGTCCCCTTTTTTATGAAACAAACTGGGGAGCTGTCGCTGGTGCAGGACTGTCAGTGTTATTTTTTTTTTAAATAATAATTTTCTTGATCAAAAATTTGCAGCTGAGTAAATTTCCATCTTTTATATGTATTTAAAAAAAAAAAAAAAAAAATATATATATATATATATATATATATATATATATATATATATATATATATGTATTCACGCTAATCAAAGAAAAGTGACATTTTATAAGCACATACAGAAATTAATGAAATAAACAAATGAAACAAAGATAAATATAAATAAAAAAACGACAATGATTCCAATAAATCATCAAATAAGTGTCCAATAAATAAAGTGCAACTCTTCTTCGTAAGTACTCCAAAGTGCTCTAGAAACAAATGGTGCTCCCCACACCACTGTGATCAAGCCGCTTTCCAAATATGTATGACCAATGATTATAATGGTCAAAAAAGCATGGCCTCCGCACACTAACTTCAAGAAGTTTCTCTACACTTCTAGAACCAGGGGAACGCATTAGAGACTTGCCTCTGTGAGTTATCCAGCCTGACCTGCAGTAAACCCTAACCCAAATTCAGACTCACTTTACCATGAGTCAATAAATTTGTCTGCACTATTCTAGTAGCACACTAGAGGGTGCTACATTTGATTAGCACAGCCCAATATATATATATATTTTTGCTATTCATTTGTTATCACAAATGTGTGCCAGGTGCTTCTGACTTTTGACCCTGAACGCAGTAGTAGATTTATTTTATATGTATTTAGGCACGTGATGTTTCATATCACAGGTTATACCTCTGAAAATCTTAACTCAACCTTTAATTTGGACTGCCAATTTCAGCCTAGCCCTAAAGCCAACTCTTACATGTAACTTTACCCCTGTACTAAAGCTCATACCACAACAAGGCCCTTCAACTTAATCCTTACACCTCATGCCTAATTTTGACATAATATCTAATCCTAATCCCAGTCTAACTTTAACATATTACCTAATTCTAACCTGAAACTAAACCAAACTTCCTACACCTACAATTTAATAACAACAAAGCTACTAAATTAACATCTATTTTTATCTTAACCCCTATACCATACCCCAAACCACATCAGAACCCCTAAACATCAACTTAACCTCTACAACTCAAAATAACCTAAGGATAAACCCTAACCCTACTCCTTTAACCAACATCATACCCCCTGTACACTCACACTACTAAACAATGTCTACACCTCAAACTAACTTTGATTTGTTAACCTTTAACCTATACCAAACCTCTTACACTAAGCCTTAACCACTAAACCTAACCTTTAAACCAAACCCTCAACCTAATATTAACATAATCCCGAATCCTAACTCTTAGCCTACACAAACTCCAAAGGACTAAGCTTTAACTAACTCTAACTCTAATGTCCTGTACACACGGTTGGACTTTCCGATGACAAAATCCGTTGGATTTTTTCCGGCGGATTTTGGCCCAAACTTGTCTTGCATACACACGAATCCGATCATTACGAACGCGGTGACATACAACACGTACTATGCAACAATAAACAGGCCAGTAGCCAATAGCTTTCGTCTCGGAATTTATTCTGAGCATGCGTGGCACTTTGTCCGTTGGAATTGTCTACACACATTGGAATTTAAACAATAGGATTTTGTTGTCGGAAAATTTTAGATCCTCCTCTCAAACTTTGTGTGTCGAAAATTCAGATGGAAAAAGTCAGATGGAGCCCACACACGATCGGATTTTCCAACAACAAGATCCGATCACAAATTTCCCATCGGAAAGTCCGACCGTGTGTATAGGGCATAACTCAGAACTGAATTCCCAAACCCCAAACATAACCCCTATGCCTCAATCTAACTTTAACATAATCCCTATTCCTTTCTCTTAACCAAAACTAAACCTCTGTGTTTAACCCTTAATCATAACAAAGCCACTAACCCTTACACTCAACTCCCCCCTACCCCTACACCTAACTTTGGACCTCAACCTAACACCTCATTTAAACACTTAAAAATTAAAATCACATAAATGAATATGAAGCCAAATAGACTAATAATCTTAATTTTCATAATTTTACTCCCACCTTCCTGATATAACAGTTGTGCCAACAGTTGTGCCAATATGACTATGCAGTTCAATAGGGACCAGACTAAGAACCACTGCACTTAATATAAATAGTCTTCCTTTAAACTCATAGCATATGTGCTTGCTTGAATACTATATGTACTCTTGATATCTTGATACTCTTGATATCAAGCTGCTGTTTGCAAAGCGAGCCAAGTCCTTTCTTGTATTAAGAGAGGTATGGACTCCAGAGAAAGAGATATAATTTTGCCCCTGTTCAAATCATTAGTAAGACCTCACCTGGAATATGCCGTTCAGTTTTGGGCACCAGTTCTCAAAAAGGATATCGGGGAACTGGAGAAAGTGCAGAGAAGGGCAACCAAACTGATAAGAGGCATGGAGGAACTCAGCTATGAGGAGAGATTAGAGGAACTAAATTTATTCACTCTTGAGAAGAGGAGATTAAGGGGGGATATGATTAACATGTTCAAATATATTAGGGGTCCATATAGTGAACTTGGTGTTGAGTTGTTCTCTGTACGGTCAACCCAGAGGACACGGGGGCACTCTTTACGTCTAGAGGAAAAGAGATTTCAGCTTCAAGTACGGAAAGGTTTCTTCACAGTTAGAGCAGTGAAAATGTGGAATAGACTCCCACCAGAGGTGGTTCTGGCCAGTTCAGTAGATTGCTTTAAGAAAGGCTTGGATACTTTCCTGATGGTACATAATATAACTAGGTACTAACATAGGTAAAGTTGATCCAGGGAAAATCCGATCGCCTATTGGGGGATCAGGAAGGAATTTTTTTCCCCTGCTGTAGTAAATTGGAGCATGCTCTGCTGGGTTTTTTTTTCGCCTTCCTCTGGATCAATTGTGGGCATAAAATTGGGTATCTGGATTGTACGATTATTTTTTATTTTATTTATTTGTTTTTAAGGTTGAACTGGATGGACTTGTGTCTTTTTTCACCCTGGCTAACTATGTAACTATGTAACTATATCTTAATGATTGAATCTTTTGTGTTCTTGTGTTTAAATCAAAATATGTTATTTAATCTCCAAGTCTTAGTCCTTTTCATGGAAGGAATTTGGTTATTCAAACATTCATTTTTCTTGTCTGTATTGTGTTTTTACAATATTACAGCTTATTATAACCCTATTCATAGAAATGAACTACAATATTTCATAACCTGTTCATCCACTTAAGTTAAATATGGTCACATGATCAACTTGGACACTTACAAATAATTCCAGCTTAAGACAGGCTAGGCCTGCTCAACCTGCTTCCCATAACCCCTGTTCTGTAAGATTAACAGAAAAATGATGAGTATGAAGATTGCAGAGTGGAAAGCTGGTTAGGGAGGTTGTTTTATGTCTCTATTCCAGAAGAGACAAATGGACAGAATATTGCTTTATGATCATACTGTTACTAGTCACAGATCTCTTTTGTATCTGTGAATAGATTTATGGCCTCAATAGCTTTTGGTCAACCTGGTCAGAATGTTAATAGTAACTTTTGTGCCTATTCTTCCAGAAGCTGTAAAATCACAGCATATCTTCTCGGCTGATAAGTGCTAAGACATTTGAGATTTTTAATTCTGAAAACAAAAAAGCCACAGTTTGTATTACGTTTATAGAATACGTGTGCATAGGAGCACTACCAATTATGTTACATAGTTAGTCTGATTGAAAAAATTCCATCTAGTTCAACCAAAAGAAAAACACACACAATTGTTCACCACTACGCTTACGTGACTGTGCCCTGGTTGGAACCATGGCGCATGTTTGGTGAACTTGTCCAAGGGTGAACGGACTGTGAATCAGAGTTTATGCTTTGCTTCCTATATTGCTCCACTCTCATTTTAAGAAGAACCTATATGAAGCTCTTCTTCACAAGCTAATTGGCACCCCCTTCCGCTCGGAACGCCAACTAGCTGCACATTTTTTCACAACTACTAAACTTACAATAGCGAGGGTTTGGGAAAATCCCCTGTCCTTAGCTTTGAAGCAGTAAAGCATTTCATGAATGATATCACGATTAATGAACAGATGACAGCTATTTTGGCAGATTCTCATGATAAATGTCTTCGGGTCTGACGTCAATGGATTGGAAACTCTCATCTGTCTAGGCTTGACCACCTTCGTTTGACCATTTCATATTTTGGTTACTGAGACCCCTGGAAACTCCCTTTTCTTTTCCCCCTCCCATTCCTTTCTTCACTGCCCCTTGTATTTTTTTCTGCCCCCTCTTTCTTCTCTTTCTGATGCTCGCTTTTTGCTTCACTTCACTTTTGCTGCCTTTACGTAACCTAGCTTCCCCTTTTCCCCTGTCTGGAGAAGATTCATTGATATTTGTTTATTAGTATTTTGCTTGATTAGCTGTGTTCCTTACTTCAATTTCCAGGAGGCAGCCTTCTGTTTATGAATTTGTACTGATTGGAATCCCCTATGTCTATTTCTAAGGCACTTTTTCAGGCTGTATTTGTAGTGCCTCTTGAATTAATGTCCACATGTTTACCTTTTTCATTTACTATGGCCTCTATTGGCTACTCTGATCTGTATAATGTGCGTGTTAAGGAGAAAAACAGATTTGTGAATTGAGACCTTTGTGGAAAAAATGGGCTTTTGATGGGTAATTGCTAGAAAAAATAAGGATGACAAACGTCATAGATAGATTTTGTTTGACAATTGTAGTTATCATGAGATAAAATTAGGATTGGAGATAAAGTCCATTTTACTGAACTGAGCCCGGTCTTATAAAATTATTTAAGTCCTCATGAAGTGTTAAAAACGCTGCTTTTAGGGGTGTCTGCTGTGTGTTTTTCTTTTTTTTAACTGCTTCTAAGCACCCCTCCAGGTTAGCCTATGAGGTTGATTTTCTAAATGCAATTTACAATATACACCTTTAATTAAGAGAGTTCCCCCGCAGCACCTTTTTTTTCTGCCACTAGATATCCCCAGTCTGATGGCCAGCATCATTCAACCCACTTCTTCTGAGCCCAGATTATCCTGGTTTTTATTTTTTTTGCGCTAGAAACAAAAAAAGACCAACAACTTTGAAAAAAAAAAACAACTATATATTTTACTTTCTGCTACAAAACATATCCCCAAAAAATTCAAAAAAATCGAATTTCTTCATCAATTTTTATTTTTATTTTTTTACTAGTAATGGTGGGGAACAGAGACTTATAGCGGGACTGCGATATTGCGGCAGACAAATTGGACACTAACTGATACTTTCTACACTTTTTGGGGACCAGTGACACTAACTAGCTGGTGTTTTACTACTGTGGGGGGGGGGTGCTTGTACTGGGGGAAGGCATGTATCAATGTCCCTGCTTTGCAGAGACACAGGATACATGATTTCTGAACTGATAGAATAGCCATCTGCCTTGTTTACATAGGCAGATCGCCGTTCTCCCTCTGGTTCTCATCGTTCTACCGCAGGTGCCGGCATAAATCGAGTGCTCTGTACAAGCTGAAAGAAAACATAGCAAGGGAAATTATTAGCCCAGTCCTGTGAAGAACGAAGCCAATATTCAGCAATACCAATTAAATCATAGTTCTCTTGGTGCACTAAAGTTTCCAACTCTCTTATTTTGCTTGGCAGACTTTTGGCATTGGAGAACAAACACTTTAATTCACTGTCACATTTTGCACATGTATTTTGCATATTTTTTCGTTTTGTAACATGGGAACCTTCTTATCACCTGCCATATCTTTCCCCCCATCTTTCCCCATTCCACCCACCAATAGAGGCTGACCTCTGTTTTACCTGTCTGTTCCATTATAATCTAATTCTCCCTCCCCTTAATCCCAGTTTAAATACTCTTCCAGCCTTCCCATAAACCTTTCCTCCAGCACAGAAGACTCCTTTCCATTTAGGTGAAAACCATCTTTGCATATAGGTTGTACTCTAAAGTCAGCCCAGTGCTCTGGAAGACCAAATCCTTCTTACTTACAGCAGGTGTTTAGCCATTTATTCCACTCTCTAATCTCCTCATCTTTCCTGTGTGGCGCATGGCACAGGCAATATTTTAGAGAATTAATAGGATAATAATGAAGCTGCTTTGCTGGTGATACCGATGGAGTTATTGCAAACAAATTTTTAAAAGCTGTTTTTTTTCTAGTGATTATTAAGCTTTTTTTTTTTTTTTTTTATTTGGACAAGTGACTACAACACCACTATCCCGTTGTTTTTAAGATCAAAGATACAATTATGTTGGTGTCCCTCAATTTTACATTGTATTTTTTTTAAATGTAACTGCCGACTCCCAAACTGTAATTTGAAGTAAAACACACAGCCAAGTATTATTCTACACAATTTTTTCTATTGTGCATTAAAAAAAATAGAACTTAACCAAAAATGCATTTTATGCATCCAAAAATATAGAAAATATATAGAAAATATACCAAATCAAATCATTATTCAACCAAAACAATTATGTCAAAGCAATAACTCCAAGGCCAATAATAAATAACACGTTATCTCCCCCGATTCCGCAACAAGGCTGGTTGACAAAGGACAGTTCAAAAATGAACTGAAAAGCACAAAATAAAAAGTGTGAAATGAAAAGTGCGAATCAACACTCACCAAACTTCTACTAACACGAAATTACCATGAACAGTGTAATCTAAATGTCCCCTTTACTCTCGACCTTGTTATCCATCCTACTCCAAACCCATACCTCCCACCTAAATGATGAGACCACGCCTTTCTTTGGAGTAAAATAGACATTAAAGCCTTTATTAATACAAACTCAATCAATCACTCCAATCAAACTATATATATATAAATAACTATATATATATATATATATATATATATATATATATATATATATATATATATATATATATATATATACAACCAGAAAAATATAACAAATAATAACATGCCCAGTCTGGTGATCTCTGATGGTGACCCTTAACTTTTACCAACAACCAACTCACTGCGGTACCCATTTTAACTTGACCAGGCCTCCAGCTGTGATCGCTCAGAGACAACTTCCGGCAGTGAAACCTTACCAGTATTCCATCCACCGTTCTGGAATACACCGGAGGGGCCCATACTAGCGATGAGCCCCCCACCCCTTTCAGATCACCTCTGATTTACTGCCAACCATCTAAGACCACCAGAAAAACACTGCCACATCCCCATTGGGTCCACTTCGCTGTCATGACGACCATCCACCGATACCTGAAAAAGAAGGAAAAAAGAAAAGACAAAGCAACCAAAAACTACACACCTAACCAATAGGGAGGGGGGGAAACTGCCTCCTCCTTCAGCTTCCTTCCCCCACTGCTCCCTGGCTCCGCCCCATCCAATATATGTAGCTCCTCCCCCTTCCTCTTCAACTAACTCTCCTTCCGTCCCCCTCTCTGCTTCACCTTCCTACCCCTTTGAGGATTCCCTTAGCCAGCACTGTCATGTCCGGCCCTACTTTAACTCCCTCCAGTCCTGCCATTCCGGGCCTCTCTGAAGGAGCCCAAATGGAGGCTCCTAATGGTAAGAAAAAAACATGTAGTATGTCACTACCTTCGTGATTGTTGGCCAACAATTGTGTGCCGTGTGTAAGCAAGACAAGTTTGGGCCAACGCCCTTTGGACAAAAGTCCATGGTTTTGTTGGCCAACAATCCCATCGTGTGTACGAGGCTTAAGTCTTAAGTCCTCCTAATGTAAGGAATTTTATTATTCAAACATTAATTTCCCATGTCTGGATTGTGTTAGTACAGTATTATAGTCTCTCCTCCTATTACCACAGAGTTAATCAACAATGTTCCAGAACCTGTCCATCCACATGAATACTTAAAGTTGTCAATTATGGTCATATTACAAATATTTCCAGTTAAAGACAGGCAAGACTGAATGACAAGGTGATATAGAATAACCACTTAACCACTTCAGTCCCGGAAGAATCTACCCCCTTCCTGACCAGAGCACTTTTTGCGATACAGCACTGCGTCGCTTTCACTGACTATTGCGTGGTCATGCGACGTTTCACCCAAACAAAATTTACGTCCTTTTTTCTCCACAAATAGAGCTTTCTTTTGGTGGTATTTGATCACATTTGCCACAATTTTGAAAAAAAAAGAAATAAATATTTTTAACTTTTTTGCTATAATTAATATCCCCAAAAAACATATAAAAACAAATTTCTTTCTCAGTTTAGGCCGATATGTATTCTTCTACATATTTTTGGTAGAAAATATCACAATAAGCGTATATTGATTGGTTTGTGCAAAAGTTATAGTGTCTACAAAATATGGGATAGATTTATGGCATTTTTATTATTAAAGAGGTGTTCCCAGTTAAAAAAAAAAAACATTTAAAATCAGCAGCTACAAATACTGCAGCTGCTGACTTTTAATAATCAGACACTTACCTGTCCCAGGGTCCAACGATGGGGGGGGTCGAAGCCCCACTCGTCTCCCCCTCTGCTCGGCGGCGCCGCCATTCTAACTGTGGGCACCCGGCTGTGCACCCACTGCGCATGTGCGAGCAGCACCACGCCGCGCCGTGATTGGCCGCGCAATCATCTGGGACCTGTCACGTGTCCCAGATGATTGACAAGAGAGAGGGGGCAGAGCTGAGCCCTTCCTGCGCCTAGGGGAAGTGACGTCAAGAGCCCAGGCACTGAAGGAGGCAGACTATGAGGGACCCCCTAGAAACAGCCATTTAGAGGTGAGTAAAAGAAGAAAAAATTCCAAACGTTTTTTTTTTCTTTTTTTTACTCACATTCGTGCATTCTTTTTTTTTTTTTGGGTGTAACGCCAATTTAATCCATGGCACAGGCAATATTTTAGAGAATATGACCTCTTCTTATACAGCCAACACGCCTGCCTGGTGGCAAGTGCAATAATGACCCTTATGCTGCATATTGTTATAGTATGTTTGTACCTTTAAACTTTTAAATAAAAAATATTTGAAAAAAAAACAAAACAAAAATATGTGATTTTAAGTCTTAAGTTCTCTTCATGAAAGGAATTTCTTTATTCAAACATTCATTTTTCATGTCTGTATTGTGCTAGTACAGTACTAAAGCCTCTCCTTCTATTACAACAGAATTGTTCAACAATGTTCATTTTTCATGTCTGTAGGCTTTGTGTCTCACTTGCCCACACATTTCCCATGGCAAAAAAACTTTCATTGACAATGGTAGAACTTTTACACTTTTTTTTTTTACAATTCTTCCACGACATATGCCGTGTACTGCCTATCTTTTCCATGTGGTATGCTATGTGTTAGCAGAACCATTAGGGCCTTGCGAACTGGGTTCAGTGAAAATCGACGGTCTGTCTAGGAAGGAAGTCCACAATATAGTGTCTCACGCCACTTTGCTGCCCACCATCATAAAGCCAATACTGATCTTCAGGTATGGATCATCGAATGTATACCAGACAAATATACACCAGCTGAGAGGTTCCAAAACCTGTGTAAACAGGAAACCTTCTTGATATATACCCTCAATACCCTGATGCCTCATGGCCTCAATGAGGAAATTGAGGTTAATACAGTTTTTAATTATTGTGTCTATTATATATACAGCTACAGTAACACAATACAATCAATATGTTTTTTGTGTTATTTTCAGGTTCTGGGGTCCTCCACCCTCCTTCCCCTTTTTTTCCCCGCTCTTTTCTCGTTTTCTGCTTTTCCTTTCCGGTCTGGGTCAGCCTTTATAAGATTGACAGCTCTGTTAACAAACTAGATCTGATGAAAAAGCGGAAGCTTTGAAACGCGTCATTTGAAATGCTCTGATGTCACTTCAGGTTCCGGACCTTTCCAAATGCGTTCCATGCTGGTGCGCACTCTGCACGCTGCCTAACAGGAACCATTCCGGTTCTCTCCATCTCCCTGCTGACACACTGCTGCAGCCCACTGGGACACTTTCCTGGATCAAGCTCCGCACTCCACATTGACAACGGACATCCTATAGATAATGATATATATGCCTGTTTCTCACAACTGTCATGTGAGTAGCCATTTGGCTGTGAATTTAATACATTTCGTTTTCATACATACTGCACCTAGTCTGGCCGCACCTTGTTCTTATTTATCTTGTTTTTCAGAGACTGCTTAAAGGAGCTGCCACTCTTTTTAAACCGGGACTCTGCCTGTATATATTTTTATATATTGATGGATTCTTTTTAACCCTTTACAATACTTTACCTACAAATCTTGCTCTATACCCATAGCATTGATATTAGATGAGTGTTCTATTTACAGTATGCTTCTTTCTTACTAATATTGTGCATGCACCAACCCATTTTCTCTCTTACATTTCTATTGTACTAATGACACTGGCAGGGAAGGGGTTAACACCAGGAGCGATCAAGAGGTTAAATGTGTTCCCTGCAGGTGTGTTCTAGCTGTACGGGGGATGGGCTGATTGGGGAAACATACAGATCCGTCTTCCTGCATTGCTAAAAGACAGGAATTGGGATCTGTGTGATCTCCCCTGTCAGAACTGAGATTTGCCTTATTTTCACAGGTAGATCCCTGTTCTGTCACTGCGGGGAGGGTGGCCCACGGACATTGAGTCTGTCCCACCTGCTGATTGGCTCCCCCACTGGTTAGTAGATGTACCCACAAACTAGAGTTCATGAGCCGATGTACAATGATGGTGATTTGTGGGAACGAGTCGTCCTACCGCAGTATAATGACGACGGCTGGTCGGCAAGTATTTAATAGATTAATATTTCTTTGTACCAGCTCTATGTGTTCTATAAAAGAGCACTGATGCCAGGGGAAATCAAGGAAAAATGCTGGTAATACACCAGTAGACTTTTGTACAACAGGTCATAGGGAATTTTAAAATAAAATGTTTATCAGAACATTCTTTCATGCCATCATTGAGTCAACCAACTTTGTTTGAAAGCCCTTAAGTTATGTCCAGACCTTCTATTTGAACCACTGATGTATTAATTAGGTTTCATTACAATATGTTTAATTTTTCCTGAATGAAAACCACATTCCAGAGTTTTGTTTTTCAAGAAAATCTTTCCATCCTGCTCTTTCAAATTTACTTATTACAATGGTCAAAATGACAATCTATTTGGTCCCATTAGAAAATCGAATAAACATTTGGGTTCAAATTTACACTAATTAGGCCAATGATTTCACAAGTTTCCTTGCTTCTTTGTGTACATCAGTTCCAGGCAGGGAATACTTCATCAGGGGTCATTGAGGTGACCACCCACCTAGCACAGGAAGAGCTAGATATTTTGGCACTACTTCACTTTGCAGTCAGCATTTTTGGCTCCAGACTGACTAGACCCCTGATGACCAACCTGTAGCCCAAGGGTAGCCTGAAATTGGAGCAATGAATTCAAGGAATGCAATAGCAGTGATCTCTAGCAGTGTCATGTACTATGTCTTCAGTTTCTAACAACCTCCTGCAGCATATTTCCAGCCTTCAATTATACCTGTAGTATATCACTAGTTTCTACCATCTCCAGCAGTGCATTGAGCAGTTACAATCTTCTGAAGCACTACATTTACTGTTTCAATTATTTATAATAGGAACAAATACACAGAAATTACACATTATTTTAAGTGGCTGCTTAGTGGGGAAGGGTTCTTTTGCTGGAAGTGCAGTGGTAAATACACAGGTGAAAGGGCATTAGTGAGTGTATTATTTAACTACATTTACTGTTATTATGTGTGGCCCCAGTTTAAGCCTTCCATTACTACATAGTAAATTGGGCCCCTCGATCTGCTCTCCACAATTCCATCTAAAATCTGATGAGCTGAATGATGAGCTCATCTCTCAGTCACTCTGCTCTCCTTAATCAGCTGAAATTATGGCAAGGAGATCTTATTTTTGGAGTAGAAGACATGTAAGATTCCAGGAGCTGACCCACAACAGGTGCCATCATGTTCCTCCTATAAATAAAGTATCATCTTTGGTTGGGATGATCCTTGTGGTAAATGTGTGGTGGATCTTCTGATTTAGGTTGGTTGACTACAGGATCTGTTTTATAAATATTGTACAGGTGGCAGTAGCTGGTGCCCCCATTTTACTGGCACCGACCAGCCACACAGGTTATAATAATGTCCTGGGCTTACAAGTCATGTCTGTCATAACCATCTCTGATGCTTCTAGCTCCTAAAATTTGGAAGGACTGTTTATAGTACAAGACAATCAGTGTTAAATTTCTAAAATATTAATTTCCTCAATCAAAAAATTTGCAGCTGACTGAACTTATATCTTCCATACATAGTTGACTGTGTGACTCTCAATTTAAAAAATAAAATTAAAAAAATAAAATGAATTACTTGTTTTAAACAGTCAGTATCTTTTGCATCATAATATTTGTTTTGTTTTGGCATCCGGTGTCCCCATGAGTGGCCTGCATTGATGATCGCGAGATCAGTCTGTTCAAGTTCCAAAATTTCCAACCATGTCCCATTGCGGGATAGTATACGTCTGCCATTTTTGGATACAGTGTATGGATTGGCAATACAGCAACACTACCATCAACGCCTCCATTTGATTTTGGACTAACCGAAAATGGCCACTGTTGCATGACCACCAATCAGGGTACACCTCATGCTATTTAAACTGGATGGTGTAGCAAGATGGCGCTGCTCCAGATGACGTCCCAGTGACGAAACGTGTAGTGGAGAGCTACCAGCATCTTTGCATCACTTCCAGTTTCGAGCCATGGAACGCAAACCATCCCGGCTTTCTGTTTTTCAAAGTTCTGTATTACTGCACTACGTGAGTACGTTTTCATTTTTATAAATAAATTCCACTTTCTAAACAGTAATACACTATGCAGATGTCTCTTTTCTGCATGTGGGAGCTAAAGGAGAAAGGAGCTAAAGCTAAAGGAGACCCTCATATCTTTTATCTCATACCTTAAACACGGAAACAATCGGCTGACACAGGAAAAAGCTGTTTGCTACACAATGGCAGATACTGTGAAAGTGAAATACCCCTACATGGGGTGAATGGTTGCGGTAAGTGAATTACCTATAGGGCACCCATAAGAAGCACAGAGCAAAGTTTATGAAGAGCATCTGTCACTTTATTTTTATTTTTCCAAAAAATTCTTCTGTTATTGCATCATTACGGCATATGGACTATTTTTGCACATAGCATATATGGTCTTCATTTTTCAATTGATATATGAGAGTATCATCTTAGATACATATGTAAAGGGCACCAGTAAAGGCCACTGAGGCTTACATATTCATGGTACTGTATTATCTTTTGTATTTAGATCATATAAGTCACATTGAGGTCATATATAGGGGAATATCCGATTGTTGCACCAGGACACAGGTCATTTGCATATTTGGTTCGCACTTGATATATTTTTGCCTTTGTTTACACCTGAGATATATTTTATTTATCTCATTTGGGATTGCTTGCAAGCTTTATAGGGGTATGTGACACTACACCCCAGAACAGTGCCACTTCTACCCTCCCTCCTTCACGTACTCCCACATTCCGCTCATTGGTCCTAAAATCTTAACTCAACCCATCATCTTGACCAGCAACATCAACGACTCAACACAATGCTGAACCAAATTCTTAACTTTAACTTAAAGTGGTTGTAAACCCTTACAACACACTTTGACCTACAGGTAAGCCTAGATTAAGGCTTACCTGTAGGTCCAAGAAATATCTCCTAAACCTATACGGTTTAGGAGATATTTGCCCGAAGACAGGCACCGCTGTCTACGGCACATGTGCCGAAGACAGGCACCGCTGTCTACGGCGCATGCGCCGTAGACAGCGGCGCGCAGGCGCACTGAGTGCGGCATTTTCAATGACGGAGCTGCCGCGTGTGGCGGCTCCCGTGCGCATGCGCGGGAGTGACGTCATCGCGGCTTCGCCGAATGACAGCGGCGGAGCTGTGAGACCCCACCGAGAATATGGATGCACCAGACTACAGGGGACCGCGGTGACTTCGCTGGCTCCTGTGTCAGGTAAGTGACACATAATGGACTACTATGCGATGCATAGTAGTCCATTATGCTTTACCTTTGCAGGGAATTAATGAGTTTACTTCCTCTTTAACCTCTATACCAAAGCTCAGTGTAACCACCAAATTACGATCAAACTTTACTTTAGCCCCTATGCCAAACACCAAACAACAACAGAACCCCTAAGCCTCAACCTAAGCATTGCACCCCAAACTAACCTCAGGATAAATCCTAATCTTTCCCTTTAACTTAATCATACTCCCTACACCTAAACTGTAATTAAAGTGTAACAACTAAAATTAACCTCTTAGCCCTTGTACACACGGTCGGAGATTCCGTCGGAATGTGTCCAATCGGAGCATTTTGTCGGATATTCCGACTGTGTGTGGTCTCCATCGGACTGTTTCCGTCGGAATATCCGTCGGACCAAATTTTCCAACTTGCCGGAAATATTTTCCGACAAACTGCTCCGATCGGACATACTCCGATCATGTGTAGAGAATTTTGATCGGACAAAGTGCCACGCATGCTCAGATCAAATTCCTACATCAAAGCTATTGGCTACTAGCCTGAATGTAGTCCCATCGTAACAAAATTACGTCATCACGTTCTGAAAGATCGGATTTTCCGACAACTTTGTCCAACCGTGTGTATGCAACAGTTTCAGACAAGATCCGACGGGCAAAATCCAACGGATTTGGTTGTCAGAATATCCGACCGTGTGTACAAGGGCTTACTGCAACCTAACCCCAATACCGAATCCCAAGCTACTTCATAATTCCCATACCCCAAACTACCTTTAACATAATGTTAACTTTTCACCTTAACCAACCCCCCTACACTAAGCTTTAACTACAATAAAGCCACTAAACCTAACCATTATTTTACACACTAAACCACAACATAGCCCCTAAACCTCAACCAAATCTTACCTAATCAACCAATCCTCAAACTAATCTTAAAATAATCCCTAATCCTAACTCTTAACCTACACAAACTCCATCAACCTAAGCTTTAACCACAACATAAATACTTGATTTAATCCCAATGCCCCAAACCGCAACCTAACCTCAAAGTGTTTGTTGCCCTGGCATTTCATATTCCCGATGTGTGCCTTCTGCACCATGTACTTGTATGAAAACGTATCTTGTTCTCTTTGTATTGCTTTCTTTGTGTGAAATCCCTTGTGTTCCTGCCAGTCCTTCTGCTTTCTCCACACAAAGCAGGAGAACACACCAGGGTCAGTCTCCAGCTGTACTGAGAACTCATCTCGATCCAGCATGTTGCACGACAGACTGTCCCTACTTATTGGCTGAGACAGTAGTAAAGCACCATTGGCTCCTACTTCTGTCAATCAATGTCAGTGAGCCAATGAGGAGAGAGAGGGGACCGGGTCCCTGCTCCGTGTCTGAATGGACACACGGAGCTGCGGCTCAGCTCGGGTGCTGTCATAGCAAGCTGCTTGCTGTGGGGACACTCAACAGGAAGGAGGGACCAGGAGTGTCTAAGAGGGGCCAGAGAAGAGGAGGATCTGGGCTGCCCTGTGCAAAACCACTGCGCAGAGCAGGTAAGTATAACATGTTTGTTATTTTAAAGAAAAAAGCCACGCACATACATAAATACTGTAAATAAAATTAAATATAAACACATATGAGTGATTAATTGATTGCAATAGTAGTGAAAAAAAGTTGATCTGCCCCTCTAATAAATCAAACATACCATAATTTATAAAAAGAATTATAAATAACAAGTGTTAATAATGAAATTCGAAAAATCCCAGTGAAGTGATAAAAAAGTCCAATAAATAAAAAATAGTCCAGTGAAAACTTAATAAATACCTAAATTTCCAAAATGGTATGTTTGATTTATTAGAGGGGTAGATCAACTTTTTTTCACTACTATTGCAATCAATTAATCACTCATAGGTTTATATTTAATTTTATTTTATTTTTTCTTTTGTTATCTTATTGTGTTTACGTGAATCTTGTAAAACTGAGTTGCAGTAATTATTAGTTGTACTAGTGTAGATTTAGGTTTAGCGCTGTATTTATTTTTCTTTTTGATTTATTATTTTGAAACAAAGAAAAAACCCAAGATTTGAGTATAATTATACCGAAATCACTAAGGCCAGCCATACACAATTCGAATCTAGGCCAGTTCAGCAGGAAGCGGCCGAGATTCAATCCATTAATGGGCAGATTGAATGCACCAAGTTGATCGATCAATCAACCAGCACACTGGATTCGTTTCCGATTATCGCAAGCAGCTGCTATAGCCACTTGCAATATTCACTTTCTTCTCCCTTCCAGTATGTCTTCCCCCGCCTTTCGCCGCCCCCCCCCCCCCCCCCCTTACCGGGAGAAGATAATGACTGATACCCCTGTCAGCACAGACTGTGTTAATGGGAGAATCATGTGAATTTATTTCCTACAACCCGTGGCTGCAGGAAAGAAATTTCGACTGTGTATGGTTGGCCTAAATCTTACACTCAGCTTCACCCAAATCCCTACACCTAACGCTGAACCTCAACCTAACACCTCATTTACTTAGACATGTGCGCCGTCAATAAATTTGTTTAGTTTTGTTCCCTTACTTTTCGTATTAGCCGTTAATTCGTATTTCATAATTCGTGTCCGAAATTCAATTTGGATTCGTACAAAATACGAATTTTCCTTAACTTTTCGGAACAATTACGAGGGGCTCCCACCATCCCTGTGCTGTTCTCATTATGAGGAGCTCCCATCATCCCTGTGCTGTTCTCATTATGAGGGGCTCCCACCATCCCTGTGCTGTGCTCATTATGAGGAGCTCCCATCATCCCTGTGCTGTTCTCATTATGAGGGGCTCCCACCATCCCTGTGCTGTGCTCATTATGAGGGGCTCCCACCATCCCTGTGCTGTTCTCATTATGAGGGGCTCCCACCAGCCCTGTGCTGTGCTCATTATGAGGGGCTCCCACCAGCCCTGTGCTGTGCTCATTATGAGGGGCTCCCACCATCCCTGTGCTGTTCTCATTATGAGGGGCTCCCACCATTCCTGTGCTGTGCTCATTATGAGGGGCTCCCTCCATCCCTGTGCTGTGCCCATTATGAGGGGCTCCCACCAGCCCTGTGCTGTGCTCATTATGAGGGGCTCCCACCAGCCCTGTGCTGTGCTCATTATGAGGGGCTGCCACCAGCCCTGTGCTGTGCTCATTATGAGGGGCTCCCACCAGCCCTGTGCTGTGCTCATTATGAGGGGCTCCCACCAGCCCTGTGATGTGCTCATTATGAGGGGCTCCCTCCATCCCTGTGCTGTGCTCATTATGAGGGGCTCCCACCAGCCCTGTGCTGTGCTCATTATGAGGGGCTCCCACCAGCCCTGTGCTGTGCTCATTATGAGGGGCTCCCACCAGCCCTGTGCTGTGCTCATTATGAGAGGCTCCCACCAGCCCTGTGCTGTGCTCATTATGAGGGGCTCCCACCAGCCCTGTGCAGTGCTCATTATGAGGGGCTCCCACCAGCCCTGTGCAGTGCTCATTATGAGGGGCTCCCTCCATCCCTGTGCTGTGCTCATTATGAGGGGCTCCCTCCATCCCTGTGCTGTGCTCATTATGAGGGGCTCCCTCCATCCCTGTGCTGTGCTCATTATGAGGGGCTCCCAACATCCCTGTGCTGTGCTCATTATGAGGGGCTCCCACCAGCCCTGTGCTGTGCCGACTTCCTGGGTTTTTAACTTCATCATAACGAATAATCGTAATTATTATGACAATAATAAAACAATATTAACGAAGTTCTTATTTTGTCCGATTCTGAATCTCCCATCGACTACCAATACCCAGTCTCCCACTCCCATATTAAAAAAAGTCATTTTCCCGACCCTCACTCAGCAGCAGAAGAAACCCTCCGATTGGTCAACAAAACACCAGTCACGTTTCCGTTGTAATGGGATTTCGATCCGAAATTCGTCAACAAAATTTCGTATTTCGTATACAATTTGGAAGCATAGAAATTTGTATTTCGGATGCTTCTGAATATACGAATTTTCAGAAACTTGTACGAATTTTCCATGAGTAGGAAGCGGACCGCACATGTCTATCATTTACTCTTAACATTAAAGCTCAATGAAAGTCACATATATAGGTAGGAAACCAAATTAACCAACAACCTTCATTTTTTTATAATTTTATCCCCACTTTCCTGTCACAACAGCTGTACCAGGAGTCCAAATATGACTGTGCAGTTCAGTAGGGACCAGAGTTAGCCCCTGTACACACGGTCGGAGATTTCCACAACCAAATCCGTCGGATTTTGCCCGTCGGATTTTGTCCGTCGGATCTTGTCCAAAACTGTTGCATACACACGGTCGGACAAAGTTGTCGAAAAATCCGATCTTTCAGAACGTGATGACGTAATTTCATTATGATGGGACTACATTCAGGCTAGTAGTCAATAGCTTTGATGTAGGAAATTGATCTGAGCATGCGCGGCACTTGTTCCGATCAAAATTCTCTACACATGATCGGAGTATGTCCGACCGGCCCAGTTGGTCGGGAAATATTTCCAACATGTTGGAAAATTGGGTCCGACGAATATTCCGATGGAATCAATCCGATGCATACCACACACAGTCGGATTATCCGATGACACGGTCCGATAGGACACATTCCGACGGATTCATCCAACCGTGTGTACAAGGGCTAAGACCCAGTGCACTTAGTAATTGTGTTTTCTTTTCTTTGCTTGGTGTATTTTTTTTTTCACTTACCGTATATCGATAGTCTTCCTTTGAACTCAAATAACATTTTCTTGCTTACATTGTATGTACAGTCTTAAAGACTGTTTTTTTTTTTTCTTGTTTTTAAATCAAAATCTGTGAGTCCTGAGTTCTCCTCATAGAAATAATTTGTTTATTCAAACATTCATTTTTCATGTCTGTGTTGTGTTAGCACAGTACTATAGCCTCGCCTATTACCACAACGTTGGAATACAATGCTCTAGAACCCATCTATCTACTTTATTAAATACTTAGCCCTTGTACACACGGTCGGAGATTCCGACGGAATGTTTCCCATCGGACCGTTTTGTCGGATATTCCGACTGCGTGTGGTCTGCATCGGACTGTTTGCGTCGGAATATCCGACGGACCAAGTTTTCCAACTTAACGGTAAAATTTTCCGACAAAATGCTCCTATCGGACATACTCCGATCATGTGTAGCCTACTCCGACGGACAAAGCGCAACGCATGCCCAAATCAAATTCCTAGACCAAAGCTATTGGCTACTAGCCTGAACGTAGTCCCGTCGTAACGAAATAACGTCATCATGTTATGTACAATCGGATTTTGCGACAACTTAGTCCGACCGTGTGTATGCAACATCACTTCCGGACCTCTTCCGGAATTAATCCGTCGGAATTACTCCGACGGATTTGGTTGTCGGAATCTCCGACCGTGTGTACAAGGGCTAAAACTTATCAAACATGGCCATAACGTCAACTTGGGCAGTTTTTCAGTTAAAAACAGGCAAGGTCTGCTTAAACGGCTTCCCATAATCCCCTCTAAGATCTACAGAAGAATGACAAAATGACATAGATTAATATTCCTCTATCCCAACTCAAGGCCAAGGAAAAAAAAACTTGAATGCTGGTCATACACCAGTAGAATTTTGTTGAATAATATATATGTAATGTCTGAACATTTACTAAAGATTAAAAGTGCAAAATCAGGCTCACTTCTGCATAGAAACCAATGAGCTTTCAGGTTTTATTACCAAAGCTTAATTGAACAAGCCGGGGTTAGAAGCTCATTGGTTTCTATGCAGAAGTGAGCCTGATTTTGCACTTTCCATCTTTAGTAAATAAACCCCATTATGTACTTAAAAGCAGGGTATGCCAGTAAGTGGAAAAAATAATAAAAAATATATGATTGTATTAAAACACACATATTCATAAAATTCTTATGGAAAGAACCACAAGAGAAACATATATACATATATTTTGAATAATATTATACACTGGTTGACAGAAGTGGAGAATCATACTACAGTCATGAAACCATCCAAACAGATAACCGTAACCACCTCTGAAAATGTAAAGACTTTTCCACTATTTAACATCTTTTGGTAAGTCATCATCTGTTTGGATGGTTTAATGATTGTAGTAGGATTCTACTGCTTCTATCAACCAGTGTATAATATTATTCAAAATATATGTTTCCCTTATCTTTCTATAAGAATTTTATGAATTTTTGTGTACTAATAAAACCATATATTTTTTATTATTTTTTTCCACTTATTTTTTTGTCAAATTGCCTTAAAAATCCAATTTTGAGGTTTTTCATCTTTAATTTATAACAGATGATGGCAATTTACACGCCAAACCATGGGAGTCGATTAATTTTCTAAATGCATAGTCTATTTGCCTTTAGTAAATACTTCCCGGTGATGACAAGAAAGAATGTTCAGAAATGCACAGTCTATTTGCCTTTAGAAATTCCACCTGATTGAGTCGACCAACTTCGTTTGAAAGCTCTTAACATTTTGTCCAGACCTGCTATTTGAACTCCAGATGTTATATTTATGGTTTTATTACAATATGTGCAATTTTCCAGAATGAAAATAATTTAAAGTTACTGTAGGTGAGGATAAACAGATTAAGGGATAGCTTTTTTTCCCAAGGGCTATTAAAGCGATAAATGTGAAAATGAATAAAAGTTAGTTAGCCAAGTAGTAACAGATTTTGTTCCAAGAATGGGAATTTTAATATATATATCTATATATCTATATCTATCTATCTATCTATCTATATATATATATATATATATATATATATATATATATATATATATATATATATATATATATATACATATATATATCTCTTTCTATAAATATATATATATATATATCATATATATGTATATATATCATATATATATGTATATATATATATATATATATATATATATATATATGTATATATATATATGTATATATATATATACACGTATTTGTCTTTTTCCTTATAAGGAGGCATGTATAAGCACTATTATTTTTAATGTGAGAGATGGCATTGCAATTTTGTTGAAATTTATAATGACACTAATGGCCTTTTTATGCCTTATGTCCTAAATTAAATAAAAATATTTAAAAAAAAACTCCTTTGAATTTACTTTTAGCTATAGACCGTTGATTTGACCCCTTGAACCATTAAAAAAGGGAATGAACATTCTAAAAACAATTCTAATGAAATTCTACTGGTGTATGGTCAGATATGAAATTGTGAGAAATCTGGGAATGGTACAGTGTTTCCCCGAAAATAAGACCTACCCTACGAAAATAAGACCTAGCATTATTTTCCAGAAGGGCTAGAATATAAGCCCTACCTTTGAAAATAAGACCTAGTTTAAAATGCTTGTAAAATCCTAAAATCCACTCTATTACAGTAGAATATAATGTACAATGTGTGTGTTTCTGTAATAAAAATGCGTGGAAGAGAGCGCCGGCGGGTCGCAGAAGCACAGAGCGGCGCTATAATGAAGGTATTTGGCACAATTATATTATAGAAACACCCACATTGTACATTACAGGCATACCCCACTTTTAAGTACACAATGGGGTTTATTTACTAAAGCTGGAAAGTGCAAAATCAGGCTCACTTCTGCATAGAAACCAATGAGCTTCCAGGTTTTATTACCAAAGCTTAATTGAACAAACTGGGGTTAGAAGCTCATTGGTTTCTATGCAGAAGTGAGCCTGATTTTGCACTTTCCATCTTTAGCAAATAAACCCCATTGTTTACTTAAAAGTGGGGTATGCCTGTATATACTACTGTGATGGATGTATACTATGTAGTGGATTATAGCATTTTACAAGCATTTCAACTCCGTTCACACTGGGGATTCCTGCTAGGCAGGGAGAGAGAGAGGGGGAGAGAAGACAGCACATTACATGGTGAGACCTACTCCAAATATAAGCCCTACTGTGTCTTTTACTGACAAAATTAATATAAGTCCCAGGCTTATTTTCAGGGAAACACGGTAGTAATGTTTAGCAAATTGGCCTCAGTATGGAAAAAAAATTGTTATTAAGAGAATTTTTACTGAAAAAATTGTGTGAATAACTTAATTCCAGTCATGTAAAGCCAAATTTCTGATGACTTTAAAAGTTCCAATTATGTCTGGAAGGTAAACCAGGCTCGAATATTTCTCTATAGATCTACAGATTGTCTCCTATGCCTGATATTGATGTATACCACGTTGGTGTCTCAAGAAATATTCTCTTTATTCAGTTTTTCAAAATCTAGATAAGTCCTCTTTTATGTACATCCGATATTATGTATTCTGCTTTTTTTAAGCTTTGTACTTTAATATTTTGACAAAGCTTTAATAAAATAAAATTGAAATAAAGACTCATATGTACTAAGGTTTTTCACATGGCTGGATAGTCATAGTAAATATTCACTATTTCAGTAAGGATTTTTAACATACCTGTTTACTCTAATTTTTTTAATTCCTTTTTGGTACATTAGCCTCAAGATCTCAGAGAACTCTGAAATAATAAGGCTGACTTATCAAAGAGTTTGGAAATATTCAAACAATGTTCAATAAATTCAGTGAATAGATATTCACCTTAATTATCCAAGCTTGTGAAAATAAAACAAATAAAACAGGGTTTTCTTTTTTTCTTGTTGAATAATTTTATTTTATAGATTATAATAAATTACAATAAGTCAGTATTATTAAAAAAAAAAAAGTTTCACAAGATAAAGTCAAAGCATACAATAAAACAATAAAACTTCTTGTGTAAATAAGAGCTGGTAAAATCATGAAAAAATTATATTATATAATGAGAGATTATATAATAAATAATGTATTGTGTTAGAATATTCATATAAAAAAAAAAAAAAAAAAATATATATATATATATATATATATATATATATATATATATATATATATATATATATATATATACAAAATAAAAATTGAATTACAATTATAATATCAATAGTCAGGTATGATTATGGATGCTAAATCCTAAAAAGGGGGTAATGATTAAATATTAAAAGATATTATGAAACAATAATAAGGGTATCTTCTACCATTATTTGTACTATAAAAAGGGGTAGGAAAGGAGAAGGTTAGTAATAGGAAAGGGGAGGAAGAAAAAACCTTTCAGAGAGTAATATCTTGTGGTATAGTAGAAATCACGTATAAAAGGGAGTGCAGGATTTTTCATATTTCTTTGTGTCTATATCAATTTATTTGTACCTGGTGGAAGATAATGATCTATCCATGGTTTCCATATGGATTTAAATTTTGAGGATTTTGTCTAGATAAATCGCTTCAGTCTTTGCATGTACCATGGCTTGTGTTACTCTTTGTTTGACGTTTGTATGCGAAGAGAGTTCGTTTTCCATGCTTTCGCTATGGATTGTTTAGCTGCTGTTGTTATAAATAGTAATAATTTAAATTGACGAAGGTTCAAGTTTTGGGTTTTAAAGTTTAATAGTGCTACAGTTGGATCAGGCATTAAAGAAATATTAAATATTGTTGAAAGAATTTTGAATACTTTCTTCCAGAATGAATGAATGAATGAATGAATGAAATGCTTATATAGCGCACAATGCGAACTGAATCGCCTCTAGGCGCTGTGGCAAGCTTTGATCGTCAGCTAAAAGAGGAAGGTCTTAAGTTTTTTCCTAAAAGCCAGGTGATTTTCTTCCAGACGGATGTTGATTGGTAGAGCATTCCATAGCCGGGGCCCTTGGACAGCGAATCTCCGATCCCCCTTGGATTTACACCGGGCTTTGGGCACGAGGAGGAGGTTTTTGTTAGCTGATCGAAGCCTGCGGTTTGGTGTGTAATGATTTATTTTCTCCATTAGGTATTGCGGAGCTTCACTATGCACGCATTTATGGGTGAGGCAAAGGGTTTTGAACGCGATGCGATTTTTTACAGTTAGCCAATGTAAGCTCCTCAGTGAAGGAAAGATGGATTCCCATGTTTTTTTTCCTGTTATCAGCCTTGCCGCCGTGTTTTGGATAAGTTGTAATCGCGCAAGTTGATATTGAGGTAGTCCTATGTAAAGCGAGTTTGCGTAGTCCAATTGCGAATTGATGATTGTTCCAACTACCACTGCCTTGTCATTCTTTGGGATAAAATGGATGAGTCTGCGAAGCATGCGCAGCAGATGGTGAGATCCACTGACTACTGCTCCTATTTGCGCATCCATTGACATTTGTGCATCTAAAATAACCCCGAGACTCTTGGCTTTGGTTTTTGGGGTGATAGCCTGCCCAAAGACAGTTATTGGAGACCAGGGGGTTTTGGTTGCGGGTTTATGATTTGGGTGTAAGATAAGCAGCTCTGTTTTTGATTCGTTCAGTTGGAGGGAGTTGGTGGTCATTCAGTCCTCTATTGATTTGAGGTAGTTTTCAAGTTGTTGTTGGTGATCTTTTTTTCCATTGATCCTTAAATAAAGTTGTGTGTCGTCAGCGTAAGAGTGGAAGCCGAGATCTGAGCATCTGATGATTTGGAGCAGTGGGCGGATGTAAATGTTAAAGAGAACGGGTGACAAAGGAGAGCCTTGAGGGACTGTGACCGATTTCCTAGGAAGGACGCGAACCATTGGAGATCTATGTCTTGGACTCCGGCTACTCCTGTGAGGCGGACGAGTAGAGTATTGTGACTGTATCAAACGCTGCACTTAGGTCTAACAGTACGAGGAGACATGGCTCTCCGTCATCTGCTGCTTCGAGGGCGTCATCCCAGATCTTCAGGAGTGCTGATTCTGTTCTATGACCCGGGTGGAAGCCTGATTGCAGCGGGTCCAGGAGTTTGTTAGTATCTAGGTGGAGTTGTAGCTGATGTACTACAACTTTCTCCATGATCTTGGAAATGGTATTGAGGCTTGTAATTGGACTGCGGTTGTTTGGGTCCTGAGGGTCCAGGTTTGGTTTTTTGAGTAGAGATAGAGGTAGAATGAGTTGGCTATGGGGCACGTCCACCAAATGTGTGTGTGTGTGTGCCCATTGTTGTACATCCTCTGAAGCAGTTGGCAGGGTATTGATGGTTGAATTTGGTTAATCGTGCTGGAAACTAAATACTATCTAGTAAGGACTTTGTAATTAGTCTCAAGGGCTACAATATTAGGAGTAGCTAATTTGGTTGCTTGCCAGATTTGAGCCCAATCTTTTTCCCATTTTTCTGTGTAGGATGGAGGGGAGGAAGTTGTATATGAAATTAATTGGGCATATAAATCTGAAATCAGTCCTCTTCTGCGTGGGTCTGATATACAGCTTTGTTCAAAAATAGAAAATTTATGAGGTGTAGTGGCTGTTGGTTTGTGCGGGGTCAGAAAATTCTTAATTTGAAGGTATCTGAAGGTTTCTGTTTTTGGTATATTATGTTGCTCACATAAAGTTGGGAAAGGTATTATATTTGAGGATTGAAAGAATTGGTGGATTCATAGCAGACCTGCTTTAGTCCATGCTGAAAAAGATTTTGGGGAGGACCAGGCCGGATAGAAGGAAGGGTTATGAAGGAAAGAGAGTAGATGGTTTTGTTTAGATTGGAAACCAAATCGAGTTTTTAACCGGTCCCATATGGAGAGACTATGTTTAGTGTAGGCATTAGTGATAGATTTCCGTTGAGTGGGGGTAAGCCAGAGGAGATTTGCAGTGGAAAGGGGATCACAGTCCACTGATTCTAATGCTACCCATAAAGGTATTTCTTTAGTGGCATGGTATTTTGTCAATTGAGCTAATTGTGCTGCATAATAATATTTTGTAAAATCTGGAACCCCAAGTCCTCCTTTTATTTTGGGAGCATATAGTGTTTTATTCCAGATATATTGAATGGTTTTGCGTTGGAAGATGCGTAAGAAGTGTGCAGGAACTGTTATAGGAAGTACTCTGAAGAGGTAAAGAATCTTTGGGAGAATGGACATTTTGATAACAGTTATCTAACCCATCCATGCTAGAAGTAAGGATGACCATGTGGAGAGTAATTTGGATAGTTGCTTCCTCTCTAATACCTATACGGTTTAGGAGATATTTACCCGAAGACAGCCACCGCTGTCTACGGCACATGCGCCGTAGACAGAGGCGCGCAGGCACACTGGGGCAGGCCGCAAATCACGGCGATATGCCGCGAGTGTTGGCTCCCGTGCGCATGCACGGGAGTGACATCATCGCGGCTCCGGCAAATCACAGCACTCCGGGATCCATGGCAGCGGCGAAGAGGAAGATGGGCAGCGGCGAAGAGGAAGATGGGAGGACTGCTTCGGGGGCTTCGTTCTCGTTCTCAGGTAATTTATTCATAATGAGCTAGTATGCTATGCATACTAGCTCATTATGCCTTTGCCTTACAGGGCGTGCTTTTAAAAAAAAAAAAATGTTTTGCCTTTACTTCCTCTTTAACATCGGGGGATCACTTGGATTAGCTGTGAGATTAATACCTAAATAGGTGTTATGAGTCATTGGCCAGGTAAATGGGAGAGAGCTGTGTAGTTGTAATTGAAGTTCAGGTGATAATGATATGTTTAGTGCCTTGGATTTTTATGCATTAACTTTGAGGCCAGATAGGATTTTAAGAAGAATCGGAGCTGATAAAAGGGGATTAGTGAGGAAAATTAAGACATTGTCTGCAAATAGACATATTTTATGATGATTGCTTCCAAGTTCCAAACCTCTGATATCAGTATTAGATCGGATAAGTTGGGCTAGGGGTTCTATTGCTAAAGCGAAAAGGAGTGGGGATAAGGGACATCCCTGATGTGTTCCTCTTTTAATAATAAAAGAGTCTGAGCGGAATCCAGAATAGGATATAAAGGCCTTTGGATCTTGATATAGGGCAGAAATCCATTTTAGGAAGTGTGTACCAAATCTCCATTTATGGAGAATTTAATTTAAATAGGGCCAGGACAAGGAATCAAATGCCTTTTTAATATCTAGTGAGAGGAAGCAAGTTGGGATGTTTCGAGTACAGGCTATGTGGGCTAATATTGCAGCTCGACGTATGTTATCTCCTACTTGTCTTGAAGGAATAAATCCAGTTTGGTCTCGGTGTATTAAAGTGCCTATAATAGGATTAAGTCTGGTAGAGACGATGTTCACACAATACATTCTGTAAAAACGCACTTCAGTTATCCAATTCTGTAAAAAGCAAAGTCTCTTCTATGTACCGTATTTGTTCTGTACATAATTGGATAATTAAAGCAAATATGCACATAATTTATTGTGTGAAAATGTTCAGGTTTTTTTTAGTAAATCAGAATTCTAAGATAATTAAACAGATTTAGAGTAGTTGAGAATTTTCACCAAATTTTAATTTTAAATATTAAAGTCTCATATAATACTTAACCACCCACAGACTGTTTATTTAAGTTAAATTTTTCAAAGCAGGTCCTGCAAACCCAAAATAACATAAATTTGTAGTTTTTCACATGTCAAATGGAAGAACCATGAAACATGTCAAATAGCCCCCTTACATTGGTGGTCAGTGGGAAGAATGCTCGGTTCACATGAATATGGCTGTAAAGAAGAGAGGGTTGCAGATAAACAGGTACAAATAATGTATTTTGGATTTTGGTTTAATTTAATTTAATTTAATTTCTGAGGCCAGTAACTTCACTGGGTTTATGTAAGGGTTTAAAACCAATTTAAGAAATCTGGCCATATCTACATTACTTACTCTGCTGTGAGCATTTCAAAATACACTGATGTCATTTTTCTAAAGGAGTTGAGAATCTTCAATTATATAACCATGTAAAAAGCAAATTCATCTTTATTGTATGTATTTCATCTACACATGAGTAAAGATTCTCAGCTCCTATAGTAAATTAGCCTCATGGTCTGTGGCTGTATGGAGGACCTGATACACCATTCTTTTGATCCCTCCCAGACTAGCTAATTCAATATCATTGACTGAGATAAAACAAGATAAATGTTTTTTTTTTTTTTAGCAACATTTCTCCGACAATCACAAAGGACACCATTTTAGAAAAAAAAGTTTATTTGCTCAGAAATATTTTTGAAACAAGATACAAATGTGTGATGGACTGGAAGCCCTAGCTAGCATTAGATTATTTTATTGGCAATGCAAAACATTGCAGAAATACAAGAATACCCAAATACCAATTGACAGAGTTGAGTAGACGAAGAGAGCAGTCCATGTAATCACCTAGGATCAGACCACACTATAAAGTACCCCGCTTGGTCTTGTGTTATGGCCAAATCAGGCTTTGATTAAACATTGAATGATGTCATCAGTTGGGGTGAGAAGCCACAGATAGCCGTTGTCGTAAGTGATGTGTTTGATTACGGCGCAGAAGTCCAACAGGGTCCAGGATGTTCCAGTTGGGGTTCTGGCACTGATTCCATCCCTGAAACAAAAATTTTCACAGTTATACAACATAAAAAGTAATATTAAAAATAGCGTTTCCTCTAAGGAAATTTTGAAGCATACCTGGCTATCGTTGGCATTACTGGGATAAACTTTCCATACTGACAAATGAAGGTTATAAAAAAAATCTATGGTCACTGGATGTATCATTTAATGCCTATGCTGAGGGTTCAAAAATCACCATCTCAGTTGAAAAGGGAGCAAAAAGTTGCTAACATAATTGCACAGTTGCCGAATTATGTCTATTTGTCTAACTGGCTCATCCTCAACATTCACAATTAATAGTTCATTACCAAATTGCCAGTTTTTTCCCATTGCCTTAATGCTACTGCATGCATAGTTAAACAAAAAATACCTTCTGTATGCTTGGCCTGCTGAGTTGACACCATACACGGAACCATCTGTGCCGACCTCTATCATCCGCAGAGCACCTTCAATCTGTTGCCATTTGGCTCCCTGGCAGGCTGTTGGGCTGACATTGTAGCGGAAGTAAATATTGTCGGCGCTGTTGACTCCCCAGCACCCCAGTGGCCCACAGCTGTAATATTTCAGTGCCCCCTCCAGTGGTGTCCAGGATACAGTAGAAGATCTTGAAAGTGCTTCATCCTGTTTCAAGCAGTAAATGTTGTCCTGTGCATTCACTCCAGCCAAGAACTTATCACCACCAGCATCTACCTGCTTCAAGAGCCCTGTTGAAAAAAACACAAAACACAACATTGACCCATTAAATTAAGTGTAATACCAGAGAGAAGATCAAAACAATAGTTAAATGGGATTGGAACACTCCCACTGTATGTAGTAACATAGATCTCATTAATAATTAGAGCATGGTGGCCAAGTGTCCTTTTTACAGAACAGGCAACAACGATGCAAAATGTCCTATGCCACCTCAAGGCCAATGACATGTCCCACCAGCCTGGGGAACACAAAGTTGCCACAGCAGGGCAGCCATTTTTCCTTGTAGTAGGAAAATGTCCATCCAAACTTTCCAGGACTAAAAATATAAGTGTGTGCTTCATGTGCTGCTATCTAAGACCTCCGTTCACACATATGATTAAAGGGATTGTAAAGTGATTTTTCTTTTTTTTTTTAAATAACAAACATGTTATACTTACCTCCACTGTTCAGCTCGTTTTGCACAGAGTGGCCCCGAACCTGCTCTTCTGGGGTCCCTCGGCAGCTGTCTCGGCTTCCTCCTGCAGGTACTTCTCACGTTCATGCGAGCTCCCTCGCATGGTGAGAAGCATCTGTGGGCACTCTCCCGTGATACAGCCGGCGGCTATAGCCGCTCGCTGTATCACACGGCCCCGCCCCCTGGCGCTCCGCGTCAGTGGATGTGATTGACAGCAGCGTGAGCCAATGGCTGCGCTGCTTTCCATCCATCCACTCCAGCCAATCAGCGGCCAGGCTGAACGGTGGAAAGGACATTGGGGGACGAGCGCGGGACTTTCGAGGGGTGAGGTAAGTAAAACGGGAGGGCTGGGGGCGCAGGCACTGTCAGATGTTTTTTCACCTTAATGCATAGCATTAAGGTGAAAAAACGTTTAACTTTACAACCCGTTTAAGAAAAAAACAAAAACATAAGCACCACTAATACTAAGCAAAAGAAAAAATAAGGTAATGCTATCATAGTGCACTCACACACTATAGACCAGCCTTTTTCACCCAGGTGCCTTGAGGTTTCTTCAGTTGTGCCTCGGCAAAATGCCTAAAAAATGCCCAAAAACTGTATATACAAGCCAGCGTGTGGATCAAGCCTGCCTTTTAGTTACACAAAGCCATTTAATTGTGCACTATTACGACCTTCTAGCCGCCGGCATCCTAACAAATAATGACATCATCAGTTGATAAGGAGGATGTCGGTTGTCCTCACAGCATCCTTGTTTGATTCTCTCCTGACCCACTCCTTCACCGCTGGGGTCACATTAGCTGATTGATAGAGAAAAACTGAGGAAGAAGTGAAAAGTTGGCATACTAGTCAGTACCAGTGTGCAAAAGTGTATTTGATTTGGAAGAATAAAACACCTCGAACGTTGGGTGCCCTACATGTGTGGATGTTGATGCGTTATGTAAAGCTATGAGAACAGCTTTGTACATTTTAGAATGGGTTCGCATTGCAGCTCTATACAAATTATTCATTTGTTCATTCATTGAAATGGACTTTAGTTTTAATTTTAGTTTTTTATCTTTTTGAATTTTTCATTGTTTGATTTTTGTATTTTTTGGTATTGTGATGTATAATTTATCACTGTTTATTTCACTGTGTATGGTGTTTATAATAGTTTATAATACTACTAGGGTTGCACTTGCAAATGTGAGTATACTGGCAGGTATATCTATGTGGATGTTTTTCTGGTTGGGTGTTCATTGAATTGGACAGCGCACCACATTTTGTTACAGGATCTAGTGTATCCAGAACTGGTTTCCAGGCATGTACTGGCCATTGGGACTACCGGGAGTTTCCCGGTGGGCCGATGGCTCAGTGGGCCACTCTGATGTAAGGGGGCTTCTGATGGGACACTCTGATGTAAAAGGGCTGATGATGGGACACTCTTATGTAAGGGGGCTGCTGATGTGACACTCTGATGTAAGGGGGCTGCTGATGGGACACTCTGATGTAAGGGGGCTACTGATGGGACACTCTGATGTAAGGGGGCTGCTGATGGGACACTCTGATGTAAGGGGGCTGCTGATGGGACACTCTGATGTAAGGGGGCTGCTGATGGGACACTCTGATGTAAGGGGGCTGGTAATGGGACACTCTGATGTAAGGGGGCTGGTAATGGGACACTCTGATGTAAGGGGGCTGGTAATGGGACACTCTGATGTAAGGGGGCTGGTAATGGGACACTCCGTTGTAAGGGGGCTGGTGATGGGACACTCTGATGTAAGGGAGTGCTGATGGGACACTCAAAATGTAAGTGGGCCGGTCTGGATGAAGTCCAGGCCCAAATTTATGTCCCAGTCCAGCCCTGCTGGTTTCTGAAATATAACAGTCATATAGGAGGATCATTGTAATTGACGGTGTCACTGGAGAACCTGATTTCACCAATAGTGGCCTGCTGGCCAAAGTAGAACTATGGCCTTTTACAAAATATGCGCTGCAGCACTTAATTATAAGTGTATCAGCATTTACAGGCATACCTCACTTTTAAGTACACAATGGGGTTTATTTACTAAAGCTGGAAGCGCAAAATCAGGTTCACTTCTGTATAGAAACCAATGAGCTTCTAACCCCAGCTTGTTCAATTAAGCTTTGGTGATAAAACCTGGAAGCTCATTGGTTTCAATGCAGAAGTGAGCCTGATTTTGCACTTTCCAGCTTTTGTAAATAAACCCCATTGTGTACTTAAAAGTGGGGTATGCCTGTACTGTTTTCTTTTAGCCCCCTTGCAAAGTCCCCACAAATACCCTGGCAGTGACGTCTTCCTAATGAAACGTACTGTGATAATGCTTGGTAATGATGCTGCACTGCTCCTGAATTTAGAGCAGAGTTGCTACTTACTCTACAATGGGATGAAAAATGTTTCTGGGTGTTTGACTTTCATCGTGGTCACTGTTGATATACACTAGCCTATAGCTTGTCAATCAGATCCTTTCCACACCTAGTCCCGCCCACTGCTTTATGGAGTGACAGCTCAGCCTCTGCTGCTGAACTCCTCCCACTGTGAGCTGCAGTTTCTGGGACGGGGAGCGTGTGAGACACAGATGAAGAAGGATTTGGTTCAGTCAGGGAAGATAAAGGAAGTCTTTTGCTCATTTTATGAGGTTTGAGCCTTACATGGTAACCGGCTTTTTTAGACTAATACAGGAGCCTTTAGTTGTGCTTTAAAGTGTTTGTAAAGATTATGCATTAAGGTGAAAAACCTTGTGTGCTGCAGCTGCTCCCCAGACCCCACTTTTTTCTTACCTGAGCCCGATCCGATCCAGTGATGTGCATGAGCACGGCAGCTCCAGCCGCTGTCTCTCTCCTCATTGGACAGATTGTTAGCAGCAGGAGCTGGACAGAGCTGCTACAGGGGAGCAGGGGGGCAGGGCAAGTCCCACAGTCTGTGTCAATGGACGCAGCAGTGGGACTCGGGAGTGAACTCACATGGGTGCTCCCATGGAAAGCGGCTTTCTGTGGGGGCTCCCGATGAAGAGGAGGGACCTGGAGCCCAGAAGCAGGTAAGTATAGGTATGCTTGTTATTTTTTTTATCAAATGCTTATAACCAGTTTAAATTTACATGTACAACTCTACATTCCATCCAGACTCAAGAGGCCACAAGAGAACAAAACACAGCACATTGTCTTTTTTTTTCAGGGAATGAAAGAAATGCCTCTATAAATAAAGCAGAATTTCTCAATACTGTGTGAATGATATAAATATGTATTATATATTTGGTGTGTAATATATCAAAGAGTATTTCATTTTTACCTGATACAGACACCCACTTATTGTCCTGGATCTTATAGATGTTGTTGGCTCTGTTCACACCCCAAATTCCAGCAGGTCCAACAGAAACATGGATGAGCTTTCCAGGAATGTTCTGCCAGTGATCGTCTACCCATTGATAAATGTCATCATTACTGTTCACACCGAACACTCCATCAGCGCCGGCATCAATCTGTTTCAGTTTTCCCGGGATTGATTTGCACTGAAACTCTGAATTCAAGAAAAAAAAATCATATAATGCCTATACTCTACATGCATAATAGAATATTTATGCACACACACACACATATATATATTTATGGTCGAAGCCCTATGGCCGATACGGATATGAACCAATATACTTTACCATAGGATTAACAACATGAAATGGACCTGAAGTGTGCCCTGGTCTGATGGTCGGTATACCAAAATAAGGGGGCATACCTTAGATTAGAAATTAATATATTGTGAAGAGAAATGAATTTGAGAAATGCCCTGAAAAGGGGATGGGAGGGTGGGTGCCGCGCACCGGAAACCGACAAAGACCACAGGCGAGCGGGCTGGTTAAATACCCTCCGGGCTCCTCCCATAAATTCAGGCCACCATACTGGCCTTCCTACATATATATACATATATATATATATATATATATATATATATACATATATATATATATATATATATATACATATATATATATATATATATATATATATATATACATATATATACATAAATATATATATTTATATATATAACATACAGTACAAAAATGTTTGTAAGAAAAAAAAAAATATATATATATATATTTTTTATATATTTAAAAATATACAATTTTCAAATGCTTAGATTTACCATAATTAGTTTTATGCCAAGGACTTATGCCGCGTACACACAAACGAAATTTTGCCAGCTTGAGAGCTTTTGGTCAGAAAATGCAACCGTGTGTACGCTCCATCGGACTTTTGCTGGCCAAATTCCCACCAGCAAAAGATTGAGAGCAGGTTCTCAATTTTGCGGTCGTAAAAAAAAAGTTTTGATCGGAAATCCCAATCGTCTGTAGCAATTCCGACACGCAAAATTCCTACGCATGCTCGGAAACAATTTGACGCATTCGCGGAAGGCACTGAACTTAATTTTCCCGGCTCGTCATAGTGTTGTACGTCACCGGGTTCTTGACCGTCGAAAGTTCAGCGAACTTTTGTGTGATTGTGTGTATGCAAGCCAAGCTTGAGCTTGAGCGGCATTCTGGTGGAAAAACCATCCAAGATTTTTCCGACGGAAAATCCGCTCGTGTGTACGTGGCATAAGTCATACTATTGGGCATGTTCCATGGAGCATTATCGGCGGGGCAGCGCTCATCAATGCACGTTAGCACATTGAGAAGATGTACCGTGGTGTTACAGCGCAATGGAGAAAAATTATTGTTATCAATATTATCAGTAAATTACAGCTAGATCAGCCAACCAACACCAATTTTTTTTCTCATTTATGGTGGTCAGTGAGGAGTTGAATAAGGCTCCAATCACAACTAGTCAATTTGAATTGTGCGGGGGGCAGAATTGCTGCGATCCTGTCCACAATTCCAAATTGCAGCAAAACATGGGACGTCTATTACTTCTAAATGGCAACCCAGCGAATATGCTTCTGTTCCTTTTTGAGAGACAAGTGGTGCATGCCGCAATTGCAGTGCGATTCATTGCACGTCAATCACGGCACAATTGCGGTGCCATTAAGAAATAATGGCATTGCAAGCGCGTCCCGCATTTTAATGCGGTTTGGAATAGCGACAGAATCGCGGCTAAGGTGTGAATGGAGCGCAAGGCTCGGAGCTCGGATACCACTTAAAATCTATCCACATCTGTGTGTGTCTGTAGTGTAAAGCATGTAGATGCCGGGATGGGCAAAAAAAAATGAATAACTGGCTAAGACTTTGGACGCTGCACAAAGAATAGTGAGACCTGAATACAGGCACAGCGAGTTTATGAAACGCAGAGTAGAGATCTCACATTCTGAATGTGCAAGAGCCAAAAATGCCCATGGGGTTATTACGTATCCAGCTTGTGTGGAAAACTGAAATCTCTCTTTTGGAATGACTGGCCCTTTAAGAGAATCGTGAACTAGAATAGACGCATTCAGTTTGCAGGCTTATGTAATATCAGTGCAAAGATCAGTGATGTACAGTAACCCAAGTTAACCAATCAGGAATCACTTAAATTAGTTAGCCCGTTCCAAGATGCTTAATACCAAATTCTGATTGGGTATAAAAGGGTAAATGCAGACACCTTGTAGTGTCTAATCTTCCTATAAGGTGAAAATAGATGGGAAGGGAGAGAAGTCTTACCTTCAGAGGCACAGAATCCTGTACACAGCAGGAGGAGACTCACAGCAAACAACATCTTGGCAGGTGAGGATGGAGGTGGAGAGCTGGGAGAGTTTGTTCTATATATATATGATGCCTGGACTCCGCCTATCATGGGAAGCCGGTCTACCATTGGCTGACAGAAGGAATTTAATAAAACTAACATACAGCAAGTGTTTTTTTATGGTGTAAATGTTTTTGTTAAACTAAATGTATATATATATATATATATATACATATATACAGAGAGAGAGCGAGAGAGAGATATCTATATATGTATATATATATATATATATATATATATATATATATATATATATATATATATATATATATATATATAGATAGATATAGCTATACATATATCTATATTTCTATCTATCTATCTATCTATCTATCTATCTATCTATCTATATATATATATATATATATATATATATATATATATATATATATATATATACATATATAGATATCTCTCTCTCGCTCTCTCTCTCTCTCTCTGTATATATATACACACACACACACAGTGTGCTTCAAAAGGAACGCTGTACCCAAATACTTTTTTATATATTTTTCTTCACACAAAAATAGTGCTGTCTTTCGGTGGGATTTATTCACTGCTGGGATTTTTTATTTTTTTTTCAAAAAATAAAAAATAAAAGATCTAAAATTTTGAAAAAAAATAAAAGTTTTTCTTATTTTCTGTCAGTAAATTTTGTAGATAAGTATTTTTTCTTCTTCATTGATGTGCGCTGATGAGGCTGCACTGATAGGCACTGATAAGCTGCACTGGTGAGGTGGCACTTACGGGCACTGATTAGGTGGCACTGATGAGGAGGCACTAATATGCCGCACTGATAGGTGGCACTGATATGCAGCACTGGTGAGCACTGATAGGTGGCACTGATGGGCACTGATAGGCGGCAGTGGTGGACACTGATGGGCAACACTGGGGTACACTGATAGGCATCATGGATAGGCAGCACTGATTGGCATGACTGATGGTCACCACTGTTGGGAGGCACTGATGGGCATTGATGGGCAGCACTTATGAGCAGGCACTGATGGGAGGAACTGATGGGCATTGATGGGCAACACTGTTGAGCAGGCACTGGTGGGCACTGATGGGAGGCACTGACTGGCATCACTTATGAGCACTGATTGGTTGCACTTATGGGCACTCATTGGTAGCACTGCTGGCACTGCTGGGGCTTTTCTGTAAACAGGGCACTAATTGGTGGCACTGATGGGCACTGATTGGTGGCACTGCTGGCACTGCTGGGGCTTTTCTGTAATCAGGGCACTGATTGGTGACACTACTGGGGCTTTTCTGTAATCAGGGCACTAATGAACACTAAAGTAGATATTTCCAAACAATGGATTGACATGAAATAGCGTCCAAACGGATTTATTTATTTCATGATCACAACACAAGGAGAGTGCAACGTTTCGGAGTCACGCAGGACCCCTTCGTCAGGCATGACGAAGGGGTCCTACGTGACCCAAAAACATTGTACTCTTCTTGTCGTGGCTCATTACAGAGAACGGGGTCAATCCGTGTCCTAACAACACGGCGCAGCCACGATCGCCGCACTACATGCCCCTGTGGGCGCAGGATAGTGGCTGTTATGGGGCGCCGCCATATGACGTCCTCCCAGAACGAGAGCCGCACCGTCCCTCCGTCATTTGACTGCGGACGGGTGGCAAGAGGCTAATAATGAATATATGTTACAGTTACAAACTATTACTTGTGTCCCCAAGTTTCCCCATATGCGAACATTGTGACGCGAAACTTTACTGCTTGGATGAAACGTCGCTTTATCACTAAAAATCAACCGTGGTAAGAGTCTATCATCCTCCATGTTGTCTAAGGGCCGGTTAACAGTATAGAAACACAGTCCAGATGTGTTCTGTATTTGTTTCTGTATGCATGCTTTTGACGTGTTTTTGATGCGTTTCCTGGAGCTCAGAAAATCTTTTTTTGGATGTCAGATTGCTGGCAGAAAACGCTGGTTGAAAAAGCACCTTTTCTCCTTTTTCTTCTTTTCTTTTTCCCTTTCCTTTTTTTTTCTTTTCTTTTTTTTTTTTTTTATTCTTTATTTATATCATCCAACATATACATAGCAACAGATACGTTTAGACAAATACATAAATAGAGTGCACAAAAGACTAGCTTTTAACAGCGTTTTGTACTAGCGTTTATGCGCATTTATGAGCGTTTTTTAGCGTTTATGGGCGTTTTTATTTTTATTTTTTACTCCAAAAATCCCCCAATGCATTTCCGAACCCCCACAAGGCATTGAAAAAATAGAACACGTTCATGAGCGCTTATCGGCGTTTATCAGCGTTTAGCGTCTTTTCGCTTTTTTTGTGGTTAGAAAAATGGCACTTTGAGGCCGGGTTCACACCGCTGCGATGCGGGAACGCCGCGAATCCGCGGCGTTTTCCCGCATCGCATTACTCCCGCCGGCAGTTCACACTGCCCTATGCGGACGGCTGGGAGTGTCAATGTTATGTTAATGACACCCCCAGATCCGTCCGCATATCGCAGTGCGATCTGCCGACTCGCACAGGAATCGGATCGCATGGTGTGAACCACCATGCGATCCGATTCTGTTGCGGACCAAAAAAAGGGTCCCGTGCGAGTTTGCTGCGGGAGCGCTGCGAATTCAGCCATACTATCTGTATGGCTGAACTCGCATCGCTACGGAGATCGGATGTGATTTGCGGTGCGAATCACATCCGGATCTCCCCCCGCAGCAGTGTGAACCCAGCCTGAACATGATTTTATGGCGTTCAGAGAACAGCCCATAAACTCCACTGCTGATAAAAGCTAAAAACCGTCCATGTGTGCATGGACACATAGGATAACATAGAGTGGAGTTTATGGGCTGTTAAAAAAAAAAAACGCCCAAACTCCAAAAAAATGGCCGTTTATGAGCTCCAGTGTGCATGGAGCCTAAATAGGGACATGTACGTTCCGGTGCGTTTTTGGTGCATTTTACCACTTTCCAATACAGTGCAGCACGTTGCCATTGGAAACCATATAACCTACTATCCATGCGTTTCTGATGCAGGAAAAAAAAAAAACGCACTGGACTGCATGTGATGTGAACAAGCCCTAAGCCCTTGTACACACGGTCGGACCTTCCGATGGAAAATGTCCGATCGGACCGTGTTGTCGGATAATCCGACTGTGTGTGGGCTCCATCGGACTGTTTCCATCGGAATATCCGACCGACAAAGTTTTAGAGCTGGGCTATAAAATTTTCCGACAACATGATCCGATCGGACTTTGTCCGATCGTTTGTAGATAATTCCGATTGGACAAAGTGCCACGCATGCTCAGATCAAATTCCTAGACCAAAGCTATTGGCTACTAGCCTGAACGTAGTCCCGTCATAACTAAATTACGTCATCACGTTCTGAACGATCGGATTTTCCGACAACTTTGTCCGACTGTGTGTATGCAACAGTTTCAGACAAAATCCATCGGACAAAATCTGACGGATTTGGTTGTCCGAATGTCCGACCGTGTGTACAAGGGCTAACAGCATATGACAGAAATTTTAACTTTTTTTTTCTGTCACTTACACAAAGAGTTTGTTTGCACCAGATGCAATTGTATGGCCTCAGAAGCAAACATCATCATAACAAAGCCAAACAATCATATGAGGGATCACAAGTTCTCAGCTAGCATGACAAGCGGGGTTTGCTGAAAAGCCTCTTGAATTCTTTGCTCATTTTATTAGGTACGCCTGTTCAATTGCTTGCTAGCACAAATTGCTAATCAGCCAATCACACGGCAGTAACTCAATGCATTTAGGCATCTAGATGTGGTGAAGACGACTTGCTGAATTTCTAACCGCGCATCAGAACGGGGAAGAAAGGGGATTTTTAGTGACTTTTAACGTTTCATGGTTGTTGGTGCCAGACGGGTTGGTCTGAGTATTTCAAAACTACTGATCTACTGATCTACTGGGATTTTCACGCACAACCATCTCTCAGGTTTACAGAGAATGGTGTGAAAAAGAGAAAATATCCAGTGAGCGGAAGTTGTGTGGAGGAAAATGCCTTGTTGTTGTCAGAGGTCAAAGGAGAATGGTTTGAGATTATAGAAAGGCAACAGTAACTAAAATAACCACTCGTTACAACCAAGGTATGCAGAATACCATCTCTGAACCCACAACACATCAAACCTTGAAGCAGATGGGCTACAGCAGCAGAAGACCACACCGGGTGCCACTCCTGCCAGCTAAGAACAGGAAACTGAGACTAGAATTCGCACAGGATCACCAAAATTGGACAATAGAAGATTGGAGAAACGTTGCCTGGTCTGATGAGTCTCGATTTCAGCTGCGAAATTCAGATGGTCGGGTCAGAATTTGGCATAAACAACATGAAAGCATGGATCCATCCTGCCTTGTATCAACGGTTCCGGCTGGTGGTGGTGGTGTAATGGTGTGGGGGGATATTTTCTTGGCACACTTTGGGCCCCTTAGTACCAATTGTGCATTGTTTAAATGCCACAGCCTACCTGAGTATTGTTGCTGACCATGTCCATCCCTTCATGACTACAGTGTCCTGAAGCTCCTTCCAACAGGATAATGCTCCATGTCACAAAGCTCAAATCATCTCATCACTAGACAATGAGGTCCCTGTCCTCCAATGCCCTCCACACTCACCAGATATCATCCAATAGAGCACCTTTGGGATGTGGTGGAACAGGAGATTCACTTCATGGATGGGTAGCCGACAAATCTGCAGCAACTGTGTGATGCTATCATGTCAGTATGGAACAAAATCTCTGAGGAACGTTTCCAACACCTTGTTGAATCTATGCCAAGAAGAATGAAGGCAGTTCTGAAGACAAAAGGGGGTCCAACCCAGTACTACCAAGGTGTACCTAATAAAGTGGTTGGTGAGCGTACAGTATCTCACAAAAGTAAGTGCACCCTTTACATTTTTGAAAATATTTTATTATTATTTTATAATGTCTACAACAGTACTGTTTCCTGCCATGGTGTAGACATTTTCCATGTAGCTTACAACCATAAAATTTTTCTACCTGTGAGTATCCGCCATTAAACTGAACATTCAAAAGACTTTCATCGTCTGATTTCCTGAACATAGACTCAGTGGGAGGCACCAGATGGATTCCAGGAGAATGAGGACAAGTGTGAAGAGCCATTATTGTCTTATCCTGAGGACATATTGAATATATCTGAGCATGAGGCTTTGCATTTGGCGAGTACGCTGGGAGAATTGGCGCACCATATAGAGACCTGAGGCGGGGGAATAAGCCACAAGTGCATTTGATCTCCTGTAATAGGAGATAAATTACAGCTGGTAAGCGGCAGTGTATATAGAGTCTCAGTGGTGACATCTGCACTGATAATTAAAGTGGTTGTAAACCCTTACAAACCACTTTGACCTACAGGTAAGCCTAGATTAAGGCTTACTTGGAGGTCCAAGAAATATCTCCCAAACCTACACGGTTTAGGAGATATTTGCCCGAAGATGGGCACCGCTATCTGCGGCGTACCCTGAGCGTGGCATCGTCGATGACGAAGATGCTGTGCAATGCCACGCGTCTCGGCTCCCGTGCACATGCGCGGGAGTGACGTCATCGCGGCTTCGCCAAATGACAGCGGAGGAGCTGCGAGACCCCACGAGAAGATGGATGTGGCGGACTACAGGGGACAGCGGTGACTTCGCTGGCTCTTGTGTCAGGTAAGTGACACATAATGGGCTACTATGCGATGCATAGTAGTCCATTATGCTTTACCTTTGCAGGGAATGAAAGAGGAAGTAAACTCATCAGGGTTTACTTCCTCTTTAATGCAATGATTATCAGTGCAGCCCCATCAGTGATGCCCACCAGTGACATGGAGGTGGAGGCATTATCCTATTATCTTTTCGCACTTTTCTTGCGGTGTTATGCTTGTGTGCCACCTTGGAGGAATATATTGATGCACCATTCTCAGCATATGGACTGTCTTGGTTCTCTTTTTCATGAAAGACATTTCCCATGATGCTCATGCACTCTGCAGTGTAGTGGAGCATCATGGGAAATGTAGTTCCAAAACATCTGGGGTGCCAAGGTTCGCCATCACTGCACTATAGTGACTGTTTCATCAAATATATTATTTTGTATTATAGATTTTTTTACAGGATTGTTTGGTAATTTGTTTCTGTGTCACTTAAATATCATTATCACTTAGGGGATTTATTTGAATTAGCGCAACCTATATGTTTGAATTGCTTAATATTGTGCGTGTCTCACAAGAAGTTGCGGCAGTCATTTAGATTTACATGATTATATACCATTGTTTATTATCACTGTAATTACACAGATAGCGCAGTATTACATTTTCATTACAAATGTAAAAGAAGGAGCTGGAATTCAAAAACGTGGGCAGAAAGAGCCAAAGCGCCCACGACAGGATCAGAGGTGGAATAACGGCAAGAAAATCTTTCTTTTGGAGTATCCAAGATATATAAAAGTCCAGAAGCCGACTCACATGAGGCACCCATCCTGTTCTACCTATACTGAAAATATCATCCTTTAAGGAGTAGAAGCATAGGGGTATGCAGCCTGTTGCATAAGGGGGTGCACCCCAGAGCTCAAACATGTGTGTGTATATTGTATTGTATGGGGGATGTCTAGCTTTGTGGTAGATGCGTTTTCAGTGAGTTCACAGCCAACAGGAACTTCAGTTTAAGGGCGTGGTAGCCCACTTTTATTGAAAGTAACAAAAATGAAAGTTCTTTCATGCACGGGTTGCCCACACAGGGGTTCTCCTCCTAAAAATGACAACACAAACAAACATGCCTAACCCTCTGGCTCTCAAAGCTCACTCAGCCTTGGTCGCAGTACAAAGCTGGGCAGGTCCACTCCTGGCCTCTAGAAAGGGGTACGATTGACACTCCAGGTTTTCACACTTCTCCAAGACTCACAGTCCCCTCTGGTCCCCAGGACTCTCTCTTCCAGTTGTCTCAGCTATGGTCTTCCTGCCTCGCTTAGCTAGCCCAACTCTCTCAGTCCACTGATCTGGAACCTCTCCCACATAGAGTGCCATCTCAAGGACATTGCCTGGGTTCTTAAACGGTAGTACACCTCCCTCATGGCTGCAGCAATGGCTCCCACAACAACTCCCTTGAGCTATGCTCAGATCTGCCTTATAATGAGTGTGTGCACCATCCCTCCCAATGCTCTTTGAAGTCTTCTCCATCCCTCCCAATGCTCTTTGAAGTCTTCAAGTTTCCAGCCCCAATCAGGCATGTACTGGCCATCGAGACTACCGGGAGTTTCCCGGTGGGCCGATGGCTCAGTGGGCCACTCTGATGTAAGGGGGCTGGTGATGGGCCACTCTGATTTAAGGGGGCTGGTGATGGGACACTCTGATGTAAGGGGGCTGGTGATGGGACACTCTGATGTAAGGGGGCTGGTGATGGGCCACTCTGATGTAAGGGGGCTGGTGATGGGACACTCTGATGTAGGGGGGCTGGTGATGGGACACTGTGATGTAAGGGGGCTGGTGATGGGACACTCTGATGTAAGGGGACTGGTGATGGGACACTCTGATGTAAGGGGGCTGGTGATGGGCCACTCTGATGTAAGGGGGCTGGTGATGGGACACTCTGATGTAAGGGGGCTGGTGATGGGACACTCTGATGTAAGGGGGCTGGTGATGGGACACTGTGATGTAAGGGGGCTGGTGATGGGCCACTCTGATGTAAGGGGGCTGGTGATGGGACACTGTGATGTAAGGGGGCTGGTGATGGGACACTGTGATGTAAGGGGGCTGGTGATGGGCCACTCTGATGTAAGGGGGCTGGTGATGGGACACTCTGATGTAAGGGGGCTGGTGATGGGCCACTCTGATGTAAGGGGGCTGGTGATGGGACACTCTGATGTAAGGGGGCTGGTGATGGGACACTGTGATGTAAGGGGGCTGGTGATGGGACACTGTGATGTAAGGGGGCTGGTGATGGGACACTCTGATGTAAGGGGGCTGGTGATGGGACACTCTGATGTAAGGGGGCTGGTGATGGGACACTCAAAATGTAAGTGGGCCGGTCTGGATCAAGTCCAGGGCCAAATTTCTGTCCCAGTCCAGCCCTGGCCCCAATCCAGACTTACAAAATCCAGAGAAAACTTAAAGCATAGCTTTCTCTGCTCACAAATCTGCTGAAACTTCTCAAACTGCCTCTTTGAGAGTCCTGTGTCCATTTTACCCTCCTTTTCATCAGGGCTCTCACTCTAATGCCGCGTACACACGGGCGGACTGTATGGCCTACTTAGTCCGCCAAAACACATTTCAGCGGACAGTCCGCTCGTGTGTGGGCTTCAGCTGACTTTTTCAGCGTGCAGTCCGGCGTACTAAGTATTTCGGATTTTTCGAAATACTGTCCGTCGTACTCGCATTTCGACGGACAATCCGCCCGTGTGTATGCCAGTCCGCCGTACTTTTGAAATGAGCGGACTTTTCCCGCCCGGAGAAAAGTCCGCTCATTTCGAGTGGGTATCCAGGTAGGCGGGGCCCGCGAAGGAGACGTCGCTGGCCCCGCCGCCTTGTATGGACTTAAAGGGGAACCCCAACGCCGAAAAAAATCGGCGTGGGGGTCCCCCCAAGTCCACAACAGACCCTTGTCCGAGCACGCTACCCGGCCGGCGAGCGAGCGCCCCCCCCTCCTGAGCCGTACCAGGCCGCGTGCCCTCAACATGGGGGGGTGCCTTGGGGAAGGGGGGGCCGCGCGGCCCCTCCACCCCAAAGCACCTTGTCCCCATGTTGATGAGGACAAGGGCCTCTTCCCGACAACCCTGGCCGTTGGTTGTCGGGGTCTGCGGGCGGGGGGCTTATCGGAATCCGGGAGCCCCCTTTAATAAGGGGGCCCCTGGATACCGGCCCCCCACCCTATGTGAATGAGTATGAGGTACAATGTACCCCTACCCATTCACCTGTAAAATAAAAGTACAAAAAAAAACACAACACACGAGATAAAATACTTTATTGCACAGCTCCGGGGGTCTTCCGTCTTCGGGGGTCTTCTCGCCGGACTCCTCCGCTATCTTCTTGTAGCTCTTTTGCTAGCGGAGGAGTCCGGCTTTCTTCCTCACCGCCGGCCTCTTCTCCCGACTTCGGGGGTCTTGTCCCCCTCTTCGGTTCTTCTGCCGGGTCACCGCGCCTTCTTATAGCTCTTTTACAGGCGGTGGCCCGGTCTTCTGTCGCCGCCGCCGCCGCCGCCGCCGCCTTCCGTTCTTCTTCTTCTTCTTCTTCTTCTCCAGGAGATGCTGCCTCGACGATCTCTCTGGCCGGAATGCCAGGGACGCACTGCGCGGCCACTTATATAGGGACAAGGGGCGGTGTCACATGGCTTTATGTCACATGGGTTGGTGTCACATGGTGACCCCGCCCCCTTACGATGTCATAGTCCCCATGTGACATCAACCCATGTGACCAACCCATGTGACATAAAGCCATGTGACACCGCCCCTTGTCCCTATATAAGTGGCCGCGCAGCGCGTCCCTGGCATTCCAGCCGGAGAGAGCGTCGAGTCAACATCTCCTGGAGAAGAAGAAGAACGGAAGGCGGCGGCGGCGACAGAAGACCGGGCCACCGCCTGTAAAAGAGCTATAAGAAGGCGCGGTGGCCCGGCAGAAGAACCGAAGAGGGGGACAAGACCCCCGAAGTCGGGAGAAGAGGCCGGCGGCGAGGAAGAAAGCCGGACTCCTCCGCTAGCAAAAGAGCTACAAGAAGATAGCGGAGGAGTCCGGCGAGAAGACCCCCGAAGACGGAAGACCCCCGGAGCTGTGCAATAAAGTATTTTATCTCGTGTGTTGTGTTTTTTTTTGTACTTTTATTTTACAGGTGAATGGGTAGGGGTACATTGTACCCCATACTCATTCACATAGGGTGGGGGGCCGGTATCCGGGGGCCCCCTTATTAAAGGGGGCTCCCGGATTCCGATAAGCCCCCCGCCTGCAGACCCGGACAACCAACGGCCAGGGTTGTCGGGAAGAGGCCCTTGTCCTCATCAACATGGGGACAAGGTGCTTTGGGGTGGGGGGGCCACGCGGCCCCCCCTTCCCCAAGGCACCCCCCCATGTTGAGGGCACGCGGCCTGGTGCGGCTCAGGAGGGGGGCGCTCGCTCGCCCCCCTTTCCTGGCCGGCCGGGTAGCGTGCTCGGACAAGGGTCTGTTGTGGACTTGGGGGGGACCCCCACGTCGATTTTTTTCGGCGTTGGGGTTCCCCTTTAAGTCCATACAAGGCGGCGGGGCAAGCGACGTCTCCTTCGCGGGCCCCGCCTACCTGGAGATGCGCTCGAAATGAGCGGACTTTCCTCCGCGTGTGTGGGCGAGTCCGTTCATTTCAAAAGTAGGGCGGATAGTATGGCGGACTTAGTACGCCGTATTAGTCCGCTCAAAAAGTGGTGTGTGTGGTCAAGTCCGTTCATTCGAAAGTATGACGGACTGTCCGTCGGATTGTATGACGGACTAAGTAGGCCATACAGTCCGCCCGTGTGTACGCGGCTTTACGATATATACAATGCTGTGAAAAACTATTTGCCCCCTTTCTGATTTTTATTTTATTTGCATATTTGTCACACAAACGCAAGATAACCCGAGTAAATACCAAATTCAATTCTAAATTATGGTTTCATTTATTAAGGCAAAAAAGCTGTCCAAACCTGCCTGGCTTTATGTGAAAAAGTAATTACCCCCTAAACCTAAAAACTGGTTGTGCCACCCTTGGCAGCAACAACTGCAATCAAGCGTTTGCGATAACTGGCAACGAGTCTTTCACATTGCTGTGGAGAATTTCTGGCCCACCCTTCTTTTCAGAATTGTTTTAATTCAGCCACATTGGAGGGTTTTCCAGCATAAACAGCCTGTGTAAGGTCATGATACAGCATCTCAATTGGATTTAAGTCCGGGCTTTGACTAGGCCACTCCAAAACCAAAATTTTGCTTTGTTTGAACCATTTTGGTTGGACGTGCTGTTGTGTTTCGGATCATTGTCCTGCTGTATAACCCAAGTTCACTTGAGCTTGAGGTCACGAACTGATGGCCTGGACATTCTCCTTTAGGATTTTCTGGTAGAGCTCAGAATTCATGGTTCTATCAATTATGGTAAGTCATCCAGATCTTGAAGCGGCAAAGCAGCCCCAGACCTTCATGCTACCACCACCATGTCTGACTGTTGGTATGATGCTCTTGTTATGAAATGCCGTATTTCTTTTATGCCAGATGTAACGGGATGCACACCTTCCAAAAACTAAATTTTTTGTCTTTCAGTCCACAGATTATTTGCCTAAAAGTCTTGGGGATAATCAAGAAGTTTTTTGGTAACATGAGCTTTTGTGTTCTTTTTGGTCAGCAGTGGCTTTGGCCTTGGATCTCTCCCATGGATGACATTTTTGCCCGGTCTCTTTCTTATTATTGAATCATAAACACTGATCTTACCTGAGGCAAGTGATGCCTTCAGTTCTTTAGATGTTGTTCTGGGTTCTTTTATGACCTCCTCGATGGGTCGTCGTCATGCTCTTGGAGTAATTTTTGTAGGCCGGACACTCCTGGGAAGGTTCACCACTGTTCCAAGTTCTCTCCATTTGTGGATAATGGCTCTCCCCGTGGTTCACTGGAGTTCCAAAGCATTAGAAATTGCTTTGAAACCCTCCCTAGACCGATACATGTACATTACTTTGTTTCTAATCTGTTCTTACATTTTTTTTTTTTTTTAGATTGTGGCATAATGTGTGGCTTTTTGTAGATCACAAAAAGCCACACATTATGCTACAATCTAAAAAAAAAAATTTTCAGCATGCGTCATTTTTTTAGACAGCTTCTATTAATGTGATTTCTTCTTGATTCAACAGGTCTGGCAGTAATCAGGCCTGGGGGTGGCAAGTGAAATTTAACTCAGTTTTCCAAAAAATTGTGGTTAATCACAGTTCATTCATGATTCAGCATGGGAGGGGGCAATTACTTTTTCACATAGGCCCGGCAGGTTTCAACAGCTTTTTCCCTTAATTAATGAAATAATAGTTTAAAAAACTGCATCTTGGATTTATTCGGCTTTTGTGTAATATTAAAATTTGTTTAACTGCTTGCCGACTAGCCGCCGCAGTTTTTACTGGGTGAGAAAAACGACGTTACCTTACTTTTGGCCACTAGGGGTGAGCCCACACCGCCGCGTGTGCCCAGAGCCAATTCGAGTGCCTGGCGGGCTCGATGACCGCTGGGCACACGCTATCACGCGTGACAGAGCGAGAAGCAGGTTCTGTGTGTGTAAACACACAAATCCCAGTTCTTTCAGGGGAGTAGAGACAGATCGTGTGTTCATACTAAGTATGAACACCGATCTCTTGCTCCTTCTAGGCAGTCCCATCCCCCTACAGTTAGAACACACCTAGGGAACACAATTAACCCCTTGATCGCCCCCTAGAATTAACCCCTTCCCTGCCAGTGGCATTTATACAGTAATCAGTGCATTTTTATAGCACTGATTGCTGTATAATTGTCGATGGTCCCAAAAATGTGTCAAAAGTCTCCAATTTGTCCGCTGCAATATTGCAGTCCTGATAAAAATCGCAGATCACCGCCATTACTAGTAAAAATAAATAAATAATAAAAATGTCATAAAACTATCCCCTATTTTGTAGAAGCTATATGTTTTGCGCAAACCAATCAATATACGCTTATTGCGATCAAGATTGCTTAAAGATTTAAAATGGACTATGTATGGGACTTTAAGGCTCGATTCACATCTATGCATGTTGCTTTTGAGCGTTTTTGCAGTGCTTTTTGTGGTGCTTGTTGTGTTTTTGGACACACGTTTTTACCGCGATTTTGCCGCGTTTTGCGTTTTTTCTTTTCTTTTTTCACGGTGGTTGCCTAGCAACCAGATATATACAGTGAAAAAAAAAAGAAAAAAAACGCAAAGCACAAATCGTGGCAAAATCGCGGTAAAAACGCTGTAAAACCGCAGTAAAAAAGCGGTACGTGCGTTTTTGATGCAGCTCCATTGACTTCTATTACATGCAAAACGCTGCATTTTGCATGGAAAAAAAAGTCCCCGACCCTTTCCAAAAATGCAGAGGCACAAAAATGCATTGATATGAACATGCTCCATAGGAACCCATGTTAAAAGATTTCCCTGCATTTCTGGAAAATGCAAAATACATCAAAAAACGCGTTAGTGTGAATCAAGCCTAAGGCTTGATTCACACTTATGCATTTTTAGTGCCTTTTGCATTTTGCAGATTTGCACTAAAGTCCATATAACATGGTTTCCTATGGAACACCTTCTGTAGTGCAAATCAGCAAAATGCAAAAAGCACTAAAAATGCATCGGTGTGAATCAGGCCTTGGTTAGTTCCTACTTCATGTGTCAGGTCACTTTTTTTCCAGGGTATTCTGCAAATGTCTGTAAACACTAACAACTTGCTAAAGTTCATGGACTATTTGGCAGAACAAGATTGTTTTAAGATTTAAATTGGACTGTGTATGGGACTTTTACTTAGTCACTTTATATTTGACATGTGTGTCATTTGGGACTATTGAAGACTTATTTTTATTTGCATTACTGTATTATTTTGCTGTCTCATATTTACTTTTAGGTTTGCAGCATGGAGCGCTTAATTTTTTATTTGTGGTGAAATAGCAGTGTTCTAAACAGATGCCTGATGTCTCACTTTTGAGGCAGAGAAAGGTGCTGAGAATATGACTTCCTCAGTCCTTGTCTCTGCAGCCTTAGCTGCACTGGACAGTGAATGAGGCTCCTGTTCATTCCCAAACTGAACTGTAGATGAAGCACACTCCATTCTTAAGATCCCCTGCCCCATGTGCCCTCAGCAGCAGCCAGCAGAAGAGGAGAGAATGGAATCCGGTAGCTAAGTTTAACCCATAACCATAACAAAACTACTAACCCTTACACTCAACTTCCCCCTACCCCTACACCTAACTCTGAGCCTCAACCTAACACCTCATTTAAATCCTTAAAATTAAAGTCACATATAGGGATGAGCTTCAAGTTCGAGTCAAACTCATGTTCAACGCGAACATTGCCTGTTCAGTGAACAGTGAACAATTTGGGCTGTTCGCGGCAAATTCGAAAAGCAGAAACACCCTGTACAAGTCTATGGGAGAAATATAAAGTGCTAATTTTAAAGGCTAATATGCAAGTTACTGTCCTAAAAAGTGTTTGGGGACCCGGGTCCTGCCCCAGGAGACATGTATCAATGCAAAAAAAAGTTTTAAAAACAGCTGTTTTTTCAGGAGCAGTGATTTTAATAATGATTAAAGTGAAACAATAAAAGTGTAATATTCCTTTAAATTTCGTACCTGGGGGGTGTCTATAGTATGCCTGTGAAGGGCGCATGTTTCCCGTGCTTAGAACTGTCCCTGCACAAAGTGTCATTTCTGCAGGAAAAAAAGTCTTTTAAAATCACTTGCGGCTATATGAATTGTCGGCTCCCATAATACAGACCCCCAAAGCATCCTCCCAATGTTGAGGGCATGTGGCCTGGTACGGTTCAGGAGGGGGGGGGGGGGCGCTCTCTCCTCCCCCCTCTTTTCCTGCGGCCTGCCAGGTTGCGTGCTCGGACAAAGGGTCTGGTATGGATTTTTAGGGGGACCCCACATCAAATTTTTTTTTAATTTGACGGTTCCCCTAAATATCCATACCAGACCTGAAGGGCCTGGTAATTGAATTTAGAGGAACCCCATGCTTTTTTTTTTTTTTTATCAATGAATGAATTGTTGGCTCTCGTAATACAGAGAACACTCATTGAGTGTTCTCTGTATTATGGGAGCCGACAATTCATATAGCCGCAAGTGATTTTAAAAGACTTTTTTTCCTGCAGAAATGACACTTTGTGCAGGGACAGTTCTAAGCACGGGAAACATGCGCCCCTTCACAGGTATACTATAGACACCCCCCAGGTATGAAATTTAAAGGAATATTACACTTTTATTGTTTCACTTTAATCATTATTAAAATCACTGCTCCTGAAAAAACGTCCGTTTTTAAAACTTTTTTTTTGCATTGATCCATGTCCCCTGGGGCAGGACCCGGGTCCCCAAACACTTTTTAGGACAGTAACTTGCATATTAGCCTTTAAAATTAGCACTTTAGATTTCGAACGTTCGAGTCCCATAGACTTTAATAGGGTTCTAAAGTTCATTGTTCGCAGGTTCTGGTGCGACCTCATTCTTAGTCACATAAATAAATATGAAGCCGAATAGACTAATAACTTTAATTTTTATAATTTTCCCCCCACTTTCCTGTTATAACAGCTGTAACAGGAGTCTAAATAGGACTATGTAGTTCAATAGGGACCAGACTAAGATCCACTGCACTTAGTATAAATAGTCTTCCTTTAAACTTGGAAAATGTTTGCTTGCTTCAATATTGTTTGTACCCTTGATATCTCAATGATTCAAACTTTTGTGTTCTTGTGTTTAAATCAAAATCTGTGATTTCATCTCCAAGTCCTAAGTCCTTCTCATGGAAGGAATTTGGTTCTTCAAATATTCATTTCTCTTGTGTGCATTGTGTTAGTACAGTATTATAGCTTATCCCCCAATAATCATAGAAATGATCTGTAGTGTTCCAGAACCTGTATTTCCACTTAAGTTAATTATGGTCATAAGAACAACTTTGACATTTAGAAGTATTTCAAGTTTAAGACAAGGTAGGCCTGCTCCACCGACTTCTCATAATCCATCTACTGTAAGATCAACATGTGGGCAAGTGGGGCGCTGGTGCTGGTTGTTGCGTCCTCCGTGTGTTTCCCCCATTAACTCGTTGGGCCATGGGGTCACATGGAAAGCTTGCCCCACATGTATTCTTCTGGGCTACATTAGGCACTGTTAAAGGGTCACTTTAATGCACACATAGGTTTATTTCAATCAATGCCTTGGGACAATGCTAAGGCTGTGGAGAATACTCAACTTTAAGGTGGACCTATACTCTTAGAGATTTGTAGAGATGTGTGGTTGTGTTGAGAATTGTGTTATTGCTATTGTAAAGAGTATCCTGGTAAATTTTGTTGTATGTGTACAATGACAATAAACTGTATTATCGTATCTTATATTATCTTATCTGTGTGCACTGGCACTGCAACTGTTCTACAGTTAACTCTTGGATGCCCGTGACAATGAGCACCTTTACACTAACATGCATTTTGGAGGGACATGCTGAGCCAATGTTCACATACACCTGTCCAGCATTTTCCACTACTACTCCCAAGTAGTGGAGTTGTCCCCACCGTGTACTTTGTGTGGGTTCCACACGTGCACTCCACCTAATTCTTGAACCTTCTGTACCTCTGGGGGGACCTCTGTGAGGCAATCTGCTCCCATTGCTATGGGAGACAGACCACTTGCAGGAGGAGTGCTGACAACATCTCCCTCGCTGATAGAGGCTGTGCCACCTATAATAGGTACACACTATCGGTCAGGCTGCTTGTTACACTTCTGGTACTCTTGGTCACCACATGTTTCTTTACTTTACTCCATTACACATGAAGCCTTCATACCCCAATCTGCAGGCATGTACTGGCCATCGGGACTACCGGGAGATTCCCGGTGGGCCGATGGCTCAGTGGGCCGGTTTCAGTGACAGCCTAGCCAAATGAATGGCTGCGCTACTCGCACAGCCATTCATTTGAGCACCGCTGTACTTCTGAGCACAGCGCGGCGCACTTCGGCTCTTTCCGCCCCCACTCGGCGCTCTCATAACACATCTTCGGCCACCTCCGCCACCGCTCGGCTTCCCCCGCCCTGCTCCTCTCCGACAGCGAACAAAACTCGGCTATCTCCGGCGGCCCCCGCGGTAACGGACGCTGTGAGTTTAAATGAGCCGGGGGCTGCCATGAGAGCAGCCGACAGGCAGAGAAGTCCCTGGAGCAGACGAGGGAGCCTGGAGGATGGCGGTGCTGCAGGAACCCATCCAGGTAACCGGCTGGCCCATTGAATACTGTATATAGCACATGGCTGGATATATATATATATATATATATATACTGTGCATGTGTGTATATATTATATATATATATATATATATATATATATATATATATATATATATATATATATATATATATATATATAGCTGTGTGTATATATATATATATATATATATAGCAAAGGATGTGGTGCTAAATAAAATAACATAAAACATCCATTTGGTGAAAATAATGGTTAAAATAATATGCAAAATCCAACATAGCTAAAAGTTCACCAAAACTGTCAATTAATATTAAAATGTGCATAAAAATATTTTCAGCAAAAAAATCATATATAAAAATGCTTATAATTAAAAACCCCCCTTTTTTTTGTACTCTTTTTGCACTTTAATACCAAGGACATAGTTTGGATAAAATGGTTTTAATTATAAGCATCGTTTATATACAAATTTTTTGCTGAAATTTTTTTTATGCACATTTCAATATTAATTGACACGTTTGATGTACTTTTAGCTATGTTGGATTTTTTGTATTATTTGAATCATTATTTGCACCAAATGGATTTTTTTTATGTTATTTTGGTTAGCATCACATCCTTTGCTATATATTCAATTTATCTGTGGGTTTGTGTTAGGCCCCTTTCACACATGCAGATGATATGTCCGTATTTCATCCATCCGTTTGCAGATGAAATACGGGCATACATTCATCCCTATGGGATAGCGGGTGTCTGCGGATGAACATCCGCAGACACCCGATTTCATCCGCCTCCGCAACAGTCCGATTCTGCAGACGGAGGAAAATCCTATTTTTCTATCCATCTGCAGAGCGGATCGGATGAACACGGACAGACGGTCCGTGCTCATCCGATCCCCATAGAGGAGAGCGGAGAGCTGACAGGGCGGTCCCCGCACAGTGTGCGGAGACCGCCCTGTCCGCAGCCGGCTCAGCGGGGACAACGGAGCGATCCCCGCTGAGCGAGCGGATCATCACGGGGCGGATCATTACTGATCCGTCCCGTGTGAAAGGGGCTTAAACCTGTTTGATGTTGGCAGCTTCTCATTACTGCGGTTGATCAAAAATAGGTGTGCGCATTAGTTGTTTATTTTAAAATATATAATGCAGAGCCAGACTTCGGGCAGGTGACAGGGGGACACCAGGGGGTGGGGGGGGGGGCTGGAAAATAAAAGATCACCAGCAGTGTGCTGTCGGCTTCTGAGTTTGCATACTCCTGCTATGTGTCTAGCCAGGCCGTGATGACGTCACTCTCGTGCAAGTGCGCAGCATACTGTTTTTGTGCGCGTTTGCAAAATTGGAGTGGGCCGGTCTGGATGAAGTCCAGGGCCAAATTTTTGTCCCAGTCCAGCCCTGCCAATGTGTTATGTCCCACTTGTTAGCTGTGTGTGCCAGTTACTTGCAATACACTTCTTTAGTAACTTCAAACCAGGCAGGGACAACGTTTCAATACTTTACTTGTAAAAAGTGCAAAAATAGACATTCACAGTCCAACAGGCAAAACATGATACCTTCCTAGTTTCCCAACTATGGCTACAGGCTTGTGTGTTGCCCGAGCATACCTGACAGAATGCAGTTCAGCAATCATAAGTCCTTCCTAGGCATTTCTCCAGCACTGGTGTCTTCAGGGCGAATGCCAGGTTAAAAGTCTATGTTTACAATATTCCTTATCTAAACAATAGAAAAAGCGGCGCTGAATATAAATCCACACCAGTGAATTCAAAAATATTAAAGATGATAGACCCAATCCAGTGAACATGAATTACTAAATGTTACTACACTGTGCAAGCCCTGCCCCGAGCATACAGAAAATTAATTAATAGTTTGTATCGAAATTAATTAACACAAATTATTATATAGTACATATCACCAGATGAATAGTGATAACAAATATATACGATCTGTTGAAAAAAATATCCTGTGACTAAATATTATTCAACACTAAAAATAAATAAACAAGTAACGAGAATCAAATGAATTGTTTCAAGTTCTATCAAACAATGTCCACTTCCTAAAAACATTGTTACCAACACCACTGTGAAAAGCTCCTGAGAATATAATGTATCCCAGTAAAATCATAATCCATACGTTGAATCTTCAGATCATAATCCAAGTAATGGAATAGTGAAAAAAACATTTAACCAGTGTCTCTTGAATAAACAGCAGATTACATCTACACTCCTCCACCACACCGCTCTACATGTGACTCCTCTCCCCTTATGTGATTACACTCACCCGCTGTATATGCCTCACACTTTCGTGTTTGGCTGGATGTGCTTTTTCCCTTTACAGGGTTTAAATGGGGTATCCAGGTTTCCACTCCAGAATGCAGGGCTAGTACCATGGCTGTTCTCATAGACGCCACGGATGTTTCCATAGGTGTCACGGCTGTTCCCATAGATATACTCTCATGCAACAAAGAAAAGATTTGCTTCCATAGCGTGATACAGTAAAAAACTTTTTAATCACACATAAAAATCTCTCACAAGCAGTGTGATCACACATATATAAATATATGTATTTTTATATAGTTTTGCAATTTTAGTTTAAATAGGACCAGTGACTTAATTATTGATATATACATATGGGCTAATACAGGTGTATTCCCCTGCATGCGGGCATGATCCATGTAAATGGGTCAGATGTTATTAAGTCATAAGGCATTTTTAAATAAAATCTTGATCACCTGCTGGAACAGTAGGCTTGAACATGGTGGGATGTTTTGACCTCTGTTACTATCAGAAGGAAGGATCAATTTTTTGTTATGGTACCCCTGCGGATTGGTTTATGTAGGTCGCACCAAACGGATGTTAGGAGTGCGAATCTCTGAACATCCAGGAAACATCCGGAAGGGGTTCCAGTGCCATGGTGTGTCATTGCACTTTGAGGAACACCAGTAGTAGGATTTTGTATATATGTGTGTTGCACGCGCACTGCCAGCAGTGTGATCACACATATATAAATATATGTATTTTTTATATATTTTTATATAGTTTTGTAATTTTAGTTTAAATAGGACCAGTGACTTAATTAGTGATATATACATATGGGTTAATGCAGGTGTATTCCCCTGCATGCAGGTGTGATCCATGTAAATGGGTCAGATGTTATTAAGTCATAAGGCATTTTTGAATGCATTAATTACATTTGTCTCATGTGTGGTATTTAGTTCTCCTTAATGGAAATATAGATATCAATAAAACCCATTTCCAATTTGTTTATTTTAAGTCTGCAGGTCACCCCCCTTCTCCAATGCATGTAGCATCTGATATAGGATAGTAATAGAAATTGGGGGAGATAGGACGCTATATAGGCTGATGCAGATTGATATGTTAAGAGCGACTCCCCTTGTGGAAATTCTCCGCTACTATTCACTACCAATATCTGTATAGAGTATTAATCTACTTTTACTTTTGTGCAATTGAGTTTTAGATTGTTGGAATGATATTTATATATAATCTTTAAAAGCTTATTAGATTGCATCATGGATTGACTCTGGATTAATGAGCAGTGTGAACTGAAGCATTGATGGAATTGGGGACACAGGTGATGCACATGTGTGGTGATTATACACCGCCCATTGAGAGCAGTTTGGGGAAAATATAAGTCAGTTTGTCTTGCCTAGTGACCAGGTCCATGATTAAGTCAATTTTATGACGAAACATGTCGGATTTTGGCTACTAGGCGAATGAGAGAGATACATATAGGATGCTGAACATCTTACATTGATCCCTGTAAAGCGGCGGTACAGTTAAGGAGCGGTGAGAGACTATCCATCATTCCCGCATATCCTGGGTCCGCCGTGACCACCTATGCTTCAGTATGGGTTACTCAAGAGTGCTGTGAATTTTTACATTTGGCGTGTTTATTCATCCTTTGATGTGAGTGCAATGTGAGAGATTTTTATGTGTGATTAAAAAGTTTTAGACTGTATCACGCTATGGAAGCAAATCTTTTCTTTGTTGCATGAGAGTATCTATGGGAACAGCCGTGACACCTATGGAAACATCCGTGGCGTCTATGAGAACAGCCATGGTACTAGCCCTGCATTCTGGAGTGGAAACCTGGATACCCCATTTAAACCCTGTAAAGGGAAAAAGCACATCCAGCCAAACACGAAAGTGTGAGGCATATACAGCGGGTGAGTGTAATCACATAAGGGGAGAGGAGTCACATGTAGAGCGTTGTGGTGGAGGAGTGTAGATGTAATCTGCTGTTTATTCAAGAGACACTGGTTAAATGTTTTTTTCACTATTCCATTACTTGGATTATGATCTGAAGATTCAACGTATGGATTATGATTTTACTGGGATACATTATATTCTCAGGAGCTTTTCACAGTGGTGTTGGTAACAATGTTTTTAGGAAGTGGACATTGTTTGATAGAACTTGAAACAATTCATTTGATTCTCGTTACTTGTTTATTTATTTTTAGTGTTGAATAATATTTAGTCACAGGATATTTTTTTCAACAGATCGTATATATTTGTTATCACTATTCATCTGGTGATATGTACTATATAATAATTTGTGTTAATTAATTTCGATACAAACTATTAATTAATTTTCTGTATGCTCGGGGCAGGGCTTGCACAGTGTAGTAACATTTATTAATTCATGTTCACTGGATTGGGTCTATCATCTTTAATATTTTTGAATTCACTGGTGTGGATTTATATTCAGCGCCGCTTTTTCTATTGTTTAGATAAGGAATATTGTACACATTTTGTTTTTTTAAAGTGGCGGCTTAGTTTATAGTGTTTTGTTTAGCGCAGTGGTGATACACAATAGATGGAGGGAAAGAGTAAGTGTGTCCTTGTTTTACATAAAAGTCTATGTTGTAGGACAAAGCTGGCAGCATACTCCTTCTCCTGTGGGTCTCCTGGTCCATCTCCATCCCTTATGGGTCTCACAACCCACGGCTACTCTGGAACCCCCTAGTTTCACTCTTGCAGCTCTCTCTATTGGGGCCAAAGATGGCTCCCTGGATTCCGTCAGGGAACTCTCTTGAACTGAACCTAGCACAATTTATATCCCACAGGATGAGTCCACCAGACCCAGGAAGGAAAACCCACCAAAACATTAAATGACCAAGCAAAACATATATAGAACAATGAGCATAAAGGCTATGGGAGTACCTCATCCTTATTTAAACTTTACATACATAGAGAACCAACATGATGGATTATTGCGGTACCAGAGAGGGACTTGTTCACAAATTAATTAAGAATACGTTTATTATAATTTTGTTTGTTCCCTCCCTGGTACCGCAATAATCCATCATGTTGGTTCTCTATGTATGTAAAATGACCAAGCAAAACCTTAACCCCAGAACTCTCAGCCGGGACAGAACCTACTGACTGCTGTAGCCTGCTTACAAGCAGAAGAATGATAAGACGACATGGAGTAAGGGTTCTGTGTCTCAGCTCTATGTATTCTATGGAACACCACTGGGGCACTGCAGGAAAAAAATAACCTTGAGATATTTTCCTGGAACTTCGTAATAGTAAGCATATAAGATAGTAGGTATATGCTTTTTTAGGGGAAGGTACATTTGCAGGGTCATAATTGTCTCACACCCATTCCCCGTACCTCTTTATCATATTTTGTAATATTAAGGCTGCTTTTCTTCAGGGTTTAGGAATAATAATAATGTTTTAGATACTCTAAAAAGACACGATGATCGTGTCTAAATTGTATGTGTGATAAGGACCTTAGATTGGAAACTTTTAGAGGACAAGGTCCAATGGCATAACCAAAGCCATATTAGTCCATTAGGTTCAAGGGCGGGAAAGGGGCCCCATTTGGGAGGCTGTTAGATGTCTCTACTCCAGAAGAGCTGACGTCAGGTTCACAAAATTATGCTCTAGGATCATAATGTTATTAGTCACAGATCTCCTTTGCATCTCTCTATCTGTGAATAGATTTATAACCTCCAGAGCTTTTGGTCATCCTGGCCAGAACTTTAATAGTAACCCCTTGTGTCTAGTCTTCCTGAGGCTGAAAAATAACAGGGTCATTCTGAAAAAAAGTTTGTGTAAGCATGCACAGAAGCACTATCAAAACGTCTGGTTGTAAAAAGACACAAATCCATTTAGTTCAACTAAAAGAAAAACACACACATACAAAACACCACATTCACAATTCTATACCCACAGTTGATCCAGAGGAAGGCAAAAACAAAACAATAAAGCATGGTCCAGCACTGGTCCAGTGAGGAAAGAAAAAAAATCCTTTCTGATTCCCCAGGAGGCAATTGATATTCCCTGGATCAGCTATCACTGGTGGTATTACCTATACATATTAGTATACAGTTATATTTTGTGCATTTTGGAAAGAATTCAGGCCCTTTTTTAAAACGATCTACCCAGAGCCAGCTCTTGAGGGAGTCTATTACGCTAAGTTCACTACATGGACCACTTATGTATTTATTTATACATGGTGATCAAATTCCTCCCGTAATCTCCTCTTTTCAATGGAAAGTAAATTCAGTTCCTCTAATCTTTCCTCATAGCTGAGATCCTCCATGCCTCTTATCAGTTTGGTTGCCCTTCTCTGCACCTTTTCCATTTCCCCGATATCCTTTTTGTGAACTAGTGCCCAAAACTAAACTGCATATTCCAGGTGACATCTTACTAATTTGATTTGTATTGGGGCAAAATTGTGTGTCTCTCTCTCTCTCTGAAGTCTACTTTCTCCAGAACACCCAGATCCTTCTCCCCCATTGATCCCTCCAGTTGTACCCCCCAGTATGTATGATACATGCATATTCCTAGCCTACAAGTGCATAACTTTACATGTATCACCATTAAACCTCATTTGCCACTTAGTTGCCCAATTAAACAGAGCATTGAGGTCAACTTGTAAGTTGGAGACATCCTGTATGGATGCTATTCCACTGCATAGCTTCGTGTCATCGGTAAATACGTTAATGGTACTTCTAAATCCAAACTCTGTATCATTTATAAATATATTAAAAAGTAAGGATCCCAACACTGAATCTTGGGGTACACCACTAATAACCATTCAGAGTAGGAATCATTACTACTGCTCTCTGAATTCTGCCTTTTATACAGTTTTCAATCAATTTACAAACTGATTTTTCCAAACCTGTAGACTTTACCTTACAGATTAGCCATGTGCGGGGAACTGTGTCAAACGCTTTTGCAAAATCCAAGTATACCACATCCACAGTTACGCCTTTGTCTAAGTTTTTGCTTATTTCCTCATAAAAATAAACCAAATTTGTTTGACAACTTCTGTCTTTCATGAATCCATGCTGTCTATAGCTTAAAATATTAGTTTTCTAGGAAAAACTCATCTATGTGGTCTTTTAATAAACTCTCCAGTATCTTCCCAACTATAGAAGTTAAACTACCCAGTCTGTAGCTACTTGGTAAAGACTTTAAACCCATTTACATATAGGCCTCACATTGGCCTTATACCAATCCAGTGGTTTCTGGAACATATCAATTTTGAGCCATAGGGGTTCATTGTTGCTTCAGTATATACCATACACTGTGTATATATGTGGATATATAAATCTATATATATAGAGAGATTGATATAGCTATTTCTCTCTCTCTCTCTCTCTCTCTCTCTCTCTCTCTCTCTCTCTCTCTCTCTCTCTCTCTATATATATATATATATATATATATATATATATATATATATATATATATTAGAGAGAGAGAGAGAGAGAGAGATATGATTATAGTTTCAGTCTATTTCATACAGTATCTCACAAAAGTGAGTGCATCCCTGACATTTTTTGTAAATATTTTATTCTATCTTTTCATGTGACAACACTGAATAAATGACACTTTGCTACAATGTAAAGTAGTGAGTGTACAGCTTGTATAACAGTGTAAATTTGCTGTCCCCTCAAAATAACTCAACACACAGCCATTAATGTCTAAACCACTGGCAACAAAAGCGAGTACACCCCTAAGTGAAAATGTCCAAATTGGGCCCAATTAGCCGTATTCCCTCCCCGGTGTCACATGACTCGTTAGTGTTACAAGGTCTCAGGCGTGAATGGGGAGCAGGTGTGTTATAATTGGCTTTCACTCTCTCATAGTGGTCACTGGAAGTTCAGCACCTCATGGCAAAGAACTCTCTGAGGATCTGAAAAAAAGAATTGTTGCTCTACATAAAGATGGCCTTGGCTATAAGAAGATTGCCAAGACCCTGAAACTGAGCTGCAGCACGGTGGCCAAGACCATACAATTGTGAAACAGGACAGGTTCCACTCAGAACAGGCCTCATCATGGTCGACCAAAGAATTTGACTGCACGTGCTCAGCGTCATATCCAGCGGTTGTCTTTGGAAAATAAACATATGAGTGCTGCCAGCATTGCTGCAGAGGATGAAGGGGCATGGTGTCAGCCTGTCAGTGCTCAAACCTTATGCCGCACGCTGCATCAAATTGGTCCGCATGGCTGCAAACCCAGAAGGAAGCCTCTTCTAAAGATGATGCACAAAAAAGCCCACAAACTGTTTGCTGAAGACAAGCAGACTAAGGACATGGATTACTGGAACCATGTCTTGTGGTCTGAAGAGACCAAGATAAACTTATTTGGTTCAGATGGTGTAAAGCGTGTGTGGCGGCAACCAGGTGAGGAGTACAAAGACAAATGTGTCTTGCCTACAGTCAAGTATGGTGGTGGGAGTGTCATGGTCTGGGGCTGCATGAGTACTACCAGCACAGAGAGAGCTACAGTTCATTGAGGGAACCATAATGTCTCCATGGTGGTGTGGAAGAGGACTCCAGTGGCAATCTGTGAGGCTCTGGTGAACTCCATGCCCAAGAGGGTTAAGGCAGTGTTGGAAAATAAAGGTGGCCACACAAAATATTGACACTTTGGGCCCAATTTGGACATTTTAACTTAAGCGTGTAGTCACTTTTGTTGTCAGCAATTTACACATTAATTACTGCGTTTTGAGTTATTTTGAGGGCACAGCAAATTTACACTGTTATGCAAGCTGTACACTCACTACTTTACATTGTAGCAAAGTATAATTGAGTGTACTCACTTCTGTGAGATACTGTATATTTCGGGTATTTTCGTTATCGTCTTAACAAACGATAACGAACGTGCAGAATCTGAAAACCGAAAGATCCGACATAAACAAATGCTTTATTTTCATTTTCGTTGTGGCAACAGTTCGATATAGATAGGAGATTCAACATGACGCTGACAATAGTGATCTGTGTCCATTGAATCTGTGGTCAAATGTGCCTAACCTTAGCTCTATTAGTTCAAGATTATTCTATATAGAGAGAAAAGATTCAACGTAGAGAGAAAAGATTCAACATTATAGTGACAATAGCAAAAAAGGTTGAATGTTCCTAACCTAACTCTATTAGTCCAAGATTATTCGGCATAGAGAGAAAAGATTTGACATGAAGATTAGACGGAGCAGTCACCGCGAGCGGACATTTATGGTCAAATGCTCCACCCATAGGCTATAGAAGAATTCTAATGTTGGTTGACTAGTAATAATAATTAATAAATATAATTATTACTAGTGTCATACAACATTAGAATTCTACTATAGCTTGTAGGCAGAACATTGGCCCGGAAATGTACGATTGCGGCGTCGTACAGTTTAGCTGCTCCGTCGAATCTTCTTAAAACATTCGACAGACACCATAAGCTTTTAACGACAGATTCGACCTTTATTATTTCGGATTTTCGGACAAATGCATTTTTTAATGAAACAAAATAAATAAAAACAAATTTCGGGAGTAAGTAAATAAATGTATTTTTCGGACGAAAACAAAATTCCGAAACAAAATATTTCAGTGTGCACATGTCTACTACATATGCAAACTAAATCACCTCAGGGCGCTTTTGCTGCCAGTGTCCATCTGGGTTTTCAGAAGAGATGGGTCTTGAGCGTCTTCCTGAAGGCCAGATAGTTTTCCTCCAAGCGGATGTCCGCGGGTTGAGCATTCCATAGCCGTGGTCCTTGTACTGCGAACCTTCGTTCACCCTTTAATTTGTAACGGGTCTTAGGAATGTGGAGGAGGTTCTGGTTAGTTGACCGGAGAGTGTGACCCGGGGTGTAGTGCTTTATTTTGTCGCAGAGGTATTGCGGGGCTTTTCCTTGTGCACATTTGTGAGTGAGGCAGAGGACCTTGAATGTAACTCGATCCTTCACGGCTAGCCAATGAAGGGTCCTCAGGGACAGGGTGATTGATTCCCATGTTTTTTTTTCCAGTTACCAGTCTGGCTGCTGTGTTCTGGACGGTTTGTAGATGTGAAATCTGGTATTTTGGAAGTCCTAGGTAGAGGGAATTTGCATAGTTGAGTCGGGAATTGATGATAAAATGAAAAGAAAATGACTATATTGTCAAAAGTATTGACAAGACATGGATGAGCGAGTTTGGGGTGGAGCAACTTGACTGGTCTACACTGAGTCCTGACCTCAACCCAATAGAACACCTTTGGGATGAATTATGAATTAGAGTGGAGACTGCGAGCTAAGCCTTCTCATCCACATCAGTGCCTGACCTCACAAATGCGCTTTTGGAAGAATGGTCCAACATTCCCATAGACACACTCTCAAACCTTGTGGACAGCCTCCCCAGAAGAGTTAAAGCTGTTATAGCTGCAAAGGGTGGGCCAACTCAATATTGAACCCTACGGACTAAGACTGGGATCCCATTAAAGTTCATGTGTGTGTAAAGGCAGGCTTCCTGATACTTTTGGTAATATAGTGTATATATACATATATATATATATATATATATATATATATATATATATATATATATATATTCCTGCTTTAAATTATTTTCTTGTTGGAGAGATATACTATATCTTTCTATCTATCTATCTATCTATCTATCTATCTATCTATCTATCTATCTATCTATCTATCTATCTATATATAATATGTATGTGTATATGTACATATATATATATATATGTATATATGCACAGTATATCTCTCTAACAAGCAAATCATTTAAAGCAGGAGCAAATTAATCATTTATCACACTCCAGAAACACCTAATACAATTGTTTTTAGTTGTTTCTGAATGATAGCTATCAAATGACATTTGTTCCTCACTCCAAAGGAGGAAAAATGAACCTGTAGAAAACCTGTTACAAAAATTAAAAACAGACAAAATTAGGACAAAATTACAAAAAAAAAAAAAAAAAAAAAAATGATATACACTATATTGTCAAAAGTATTGAAAAGGCATAGATAAGCGAGTTAGGGGTGGAGGAACTTGACTGGTCTGACTTCAACCCAATAGAACACCTTTGGGATGAATTAGAGTGGAGACTGAGAGCCAGGCCTTCTCGTCCAACATCAGTGCCTGACCTCACAAATGTGCTTCTAGAAGAATGGTCCAACATTCCCATAGACACATTCCTAAACCTTGTGGACGGCCTTCCCAGAAGAGTTGAAGCATCAAAGGGTGGGCCAACTCAATACCAATACTTTATATATATATATATATATATATATAGAGAGAGAGAGAGAGAGAGAGAGAGAGAGAGAGAGAGAGAGAGAGAGAGAGAGAGAGAGAGAGAGAGAGAGAGAGAGAGAGAGAGAGAGATCTCTCTAAACAAATCATTTAAAGCAGGAAGGAATGAATCAAATATCACACATCAGTAACACCTAATACAATTGTTTTTTGTTGTTTCTGAATGATAGCTATCAAATGACATTTGTTCCTCACTCCAAAGGAGGAAAAGATAACCCGTAGAAAGCCTGTAACAAAAATTAAAAACAGCCAAAATTAGGACTAAATTACAAACAAGAAACATTATTTAAAAACACAAGCAAAATTATTATTAATATAAAACATCAGTAGTAAATGAACAATATGCACAAATGTAAACTGTACAATAAATGTCCCCTAATTTTTCCCCCCTTTTCCCCTCTATGTTTTCAAATAAATGTACTGTAGTTTACCCCCTTCATATAGTATGATAATGTATATCAATAATCACAGATCACTCAGGAATCATCTTAGTACGCTTTGTGTTAACACAGATATAATAATATAGATCATTCAATCACAAAAATAAATGTAAGTCACAGATAGAGTTCCATCCCCTAGGGATTAAAGTGTCTAATCGGTGTATCCATTGTCCTTCCAGTCTTTTTAAAAACAGCTCATGATCACCCCCTCGTCTGTTTTTCTTTACTCCATCAATAACCAAGAATTTTAGTTGTGACACTGTATGTCCCTTTTCAACAAAGTCACCTTCTGGGCAGGGGCGGACTGACCATTGGCCCACTCGGGCACTGCCCGAGGGCCCCGAGCCACTAGGGGGCCCCATCCGGGGTTGCCAGCTTCAGTAAAACCAGGGACAGTATGAAAAAATCTGTGTTTTGTTTTACATCTGTCTCTGAAATGTCCCTTACCGACATCCTTTTGGTTTACAAATGCTGAGACTATAGCTGCCCCACCTCTCCAGTACCTTCTCAGCCAATAGAAACATGTCTGTGTATACTGTGTGTGTGTGTATACTGTGTGTGTGTGTGTGTGTATACTGTGTGTGTATACTGTGTGTGTATACTGTGTGTGTATACTGTGTGTGTGTGTGTGTGTGTGTGTATACTGTGTGTGTGTGTGTGTATACTGTGTGTGTATACTGTGTGTGTATACTCTGTGGCCTCATAATCTTCTATTGCCCGGGGGCCCCATGAGTTGTCAGTCCACCCCTGCTTCTGGATTATCTCACCCACATGAAGTAAATTCGATAAAATATACAACAAATGAAGACTGACCTGTAAAACTAGAAAAGCTACAATTTCTGGGGAAATTGTGTGAAGTGTTCTTGCCTCCACCTACTGGAGTGGGCAGAGTAACTGGGGGGGGGTCATAATGTTTTGGCTGATCATAATGTTTTGGCTGGTCATAATATTTTGGCTGGTCATAATGTTTTGTCTGGTCATAATATTTTGGCTGGTCATAATGTTTTGGCTGGTCATGGGGTTGTCAGCTTTTGTCAACTCCCAGTCTAGTTTTGAACATTTCGCCATTCATTCCTATGGGACAAATTGTGCCGCCAAAACGCCAATATTTCGTGGACCATTCGGCGAAACGTTCCACAAAGTAATAGCACACCAATCGGGGACAATCGGCACGTTTTGGTGTATTACTGTCTATTTAGTGTAAAAGCTGTGGGAGGAGTTAGTGTGGTAAATTTGGCTATAATAATAATAATAATATATATGTGAGATAACAGTAAGTGCTCTTGCTATGCAAGAACACTTAATAATCTTACATTTTTATATCGGTCCCTCTATGTGGGATTTTGGATCTCTATTGATACAATTGCATTGGATATAATTCAAACAGGGGAATGAAGCTGTGTAAAGTGATTCCAAAAAGCTGACAGATGGTTTAGAAGGAATAATTTGGTCAGATCTAATCAGTTGGTCCCATACAGTCCTACCCAGGACTTTTTTTCAGTGGGAACGTGGGGGAACTCAGTTCAGTCAATGTAAGCACTGAATGTATGTAATGGCATGGGGTGCTTGGTTGTGCTACAGTGTCTATTGATGCTAGCTGCTGGGGGATCTATTGTTCCTGGGGTGAGTCTTATGTAATGTTGCTTTGAATGATCTACTGTTCAAGGAGCAGTCTATTGTAGCTGGCGTCTGGAGGGTCTGCTGATGCTGTCTGCGGGGAGATCTGTTGTTGCTGGGGGGGGGGGGATTTTGTTGCAGGTGGTCCATTGTTGCTTGGGGTCTATTGTTGTTGACTGCCGGGCTTCTATTTTACTGCTTGCTATCATTAACTACTTGCCTACCGGGCGCTTTTACCCCCTCCCTGCCAGGCCAATTTTCAGCTTTCCACACCGTCGCCCTTTCAATGACAATTGCGTGGTCATGCCACAGTACCCATATGACATTTTTATATATATATTTTTTTTGAGACCGATAGATCTTTCTTTTGCTCAAATGCCACTGGGTTTTTTCTTTTTTGCTGAAAAGAGACTGAGAAAAAAAGTGTCGGAGAGGCTGCACTGATGGGCGGCACTGATGAGCAGGCACTGAGGGGGACTGAAAGGCAGCACTGATTGACATCACTGATGGTCGCTGATTGGCAACACTGATGGGCACTGACTGGCATCGCCAATGGGCACTGTTGGGGCTGCACTGATAATCAGTGCCCTGATTATCTGTGCAGGTCTCCCCTGGGAGGAAAGGCCGCCGATCGGCTTTCCTCTCCTCACACGCTGTCTGTGTGGAGAGAAAAGCCGATAACCAGCATTTCCTTGTTTAAATGTGATCAGCTATGTCCAATCACTTGGGTAAAAATCCTAGTCATCGGCTCTTTACCAGGATCGTGGATGCGCCACATCCTGAGGACACAGTGCGCCACTGATCTTCGCATGGTTGCACAAGCATGGTCAGAGTGGCACGTCATATGACATCATCCCAGAACAGTAGAACCACCCCGCTGCCGCCATTTGCCTATACGGTGGGCGGGAGGTGGTAAAAAAATGTCATACAAATTAGTACCACAAATGTTACTTGGCTCTGTATATACTAAAAAGGCCCTACTAGGAGGTGGGTAGGGGGGTGGAACCAAGGAACGGTCCTTTGAGGTAGGTAGGGGCAGAGACACGGGGTAACTCAGAAAGGGTGAGTTCCTTCACCTATCCTCTGAGAAAAAAAGTCCCGATCCTACCTCTCCTATATGATTGTAAAGGAGGGGCACAGAATTCAGAGATAAAGGGATCATTATCATGTAAGATGAACCGGTGATATTTAGGGATATTATATCTTATAGGAGAAGGGATGGGCTTGTTATATAAATGGTATCTTTTTACTACCTGAGGTATTTATATGAGATTGGGTTAAATTAACTCTCTCTCTTCATACAAGACGTGAAGAATATTCTCTTTGAGTAAACCTCTGTTCCATTCCTACAAGCCTGTTTTCACATTTTACCAGATATGTCACAATTCTAGCAACCCAACATAATTGGCTCTTGGGGACAGATTTAAACGCCCCAGGTAAATGACAACCCTTGTAATGAAGTAATTCATTGTTATCACTGGGTTTAGTACACAAATCACTCACTATCTGATTCTCATGTATTTTTAAAGAATTCTCAAGAAAGGAAAACCTGTTCTTTACGCCATATGATATTAAACTTTAGCCTGGGTAATAGATCATTTATATAGGCATGGAACAACGTCAGAATCTCATAGGTTCCCCCCATATAGCAAACACATCATCAATAAATCTTAACCAGCAGAAACCAAATACCAGGTGCTTTTACCCCCTCCCTGCCAGGCCAATTTTCAGCTTTCCACACCGTCGCCCTTTCAATGACAATTGCGTGGTCATGCCAGAGTACCCATATGACATTTTTATATATATATTTTTTTTGAGACCGATAGATCTTTCTTTTGCTCAAATGCCACTGGGTTTTTTGTTTTTTGCTGAAAAGAGACTGAGAAAAAAAGTGTCGGAGAGGCTGCACTGATGGGCGGCACTGATGAGCAGGCACTGAGGGGGACTGAAATACAGCACTGATTGACATCACTGATGGTCGCTGATTGGCAACACTGATGGGCACTGACTGGCATCGCCAATGGGCACTGTTGGGGCTGCACTGATAATCAGTGCCCTGATTATCTGTGCAGGTCTCCCCTGGGAGGAAAGGCCGCCGATCGGCTTTCCTCTCCTCACACGCTGTCTGTGTGGAGAGAAAAGCCGATAACCAGCATTTCCTTGTTTAAATGTGATCAGCTATGTCCAATCACTTGGGTAAAAATCCTAGTCATCGGCTCTTTACCAGGATCGTGGATGCGCCACATCCTGAGGACACAGTGCGCCACTGATCTTCGCATGGTTGCACAAGCATGGTCAGAGTGGCACGTCATATGACATCATCCCAGAACAGTAGAACCACCCCGCTGCCGCCATTTGCCTATACGGTGGGCGGGAGGTGGTAAAAAAATGTCATACAAATTAGTACCACAAATGTTACTTGGCTCTGTATATACTAAAAAGGCCCTACTAGGAGGTGGGTAGGGGGGTGGAACCAAGGAACGGTCCTTTGAGGTAGGTAGGGGCAGAGACACGGGGGTAACTCAGAAAGGGTGAGTTCCTTCACCTATCCTCTGAGAAAAAAAGTCCCGATCCTACCTCTCCTATATGATTGTAAAGGAGGGGCACAGAATTCAGAGATAAAGGGATCATTATCATGTAAGATGAACCGGTGATATTTAGGGATATTATATCTTATAGGAGAAGGGATGGGCTTGTTATATAAATGGTATCTTTTTACTACCTGAGGTATTTATATGAGATTGGGTTAAATTAACTCTCTCTCTTCATACAAGACGTGAAGAATATTCTCTTTGAGTAAACCTCTGTTCCATTCCTACAAGCCTGTTTTCACGTTTTACCAGATATGTCACAATTCTAGGAACCCAACATAATTGGCTCTTGGGGACAGATTTAAATGCCCCAGGTAAATGACAACCCTTGTAATGAAGTAATTCATTGTTATCACTGGGTTTAGTACACAAATCACTCACTATCTGATTCTCATGTATTTTTAAAGAATTATCAAGAAAGGAAAACCTGTTCTTTACGCCATATGATATTAAACTTTAGCCTGGGTAATAGATCATTTATATAGGCATGGAACAACGTCAGAATCTCATAGGTTCCCCCCATATAGCAAACACATCATCAATAAATCTTAACCAGCAGAAACCATTCTGCAGAAACAAAATATTGTTGTAAATAAACAAATTCCCTACTATATCCATGAAAGCATTTGCATGGGGAGGGCAACATTTGAACCCATCGCCGAACCTCTGCACTGTAAGTAGAAAGTCTCCTTAACCACTTAAGCCCTGGACCAATTTGCAGCCAAAGGACCAGGCCCCTTTTTTGCGATTCGGCACTGTGTTGCTTTAACTGACAATTGCGCGATCATGCGACATGGCTCCCAAACAAAATTGGCGTCCTTTTTTTCCCCACAAATAGAGCTTTCTTTTGGTGGTATTTGATCACCCCTGTGGTTTTTATTTTTTGCGCTATAAACAAAAATAGAGCGGCAATTTTGAAAAAAACGCTATATTTTTTACTTTTTGCTATAATAAATATCCCCAAAAAATATATAAAAAAACATTTTTTTTCCTCAGTTTAGGCCGATACGTATTCTTCTACATATTTTTGGTAAAAAAATCGCAATTAGCGAATATTGATTGGTTTGCGCAAAAGTTATAGCGTTTACAAAATAGGAGATAGTTTTATAGCATTTATGTTAATAATTTTTTTTTTACTAGTAATGGCGGCGATCAGCGATTTTTATTGTGCCTGCGACATTGTGGCAGACACATCGGACATTTTTGACACATTTTTCAAAAATGACCATTTTCAGATATACAGAAATCAATGCTATTTAAATGCATTGATTCCTTTGTAAATGACACTGGCAGTGAAGGAGTTAACCACTAGGGGGCAGTGTAGTGTTATGTATGACGTTGTGTGTTTTTTTTTTTATCGTAGGGGGGCGTGGCCTGGCATGTGACGTCACTGATCGTCCTTCCCTATAAAAGGGAAGAGACGATCGTGACAGCCACACAGGGAAGCACGGGGAGAGGTTTGTTTACACCTCTCCTCATTCTTCAGCTCTGTGACCCGATCGTGGGACACCAGCGGCGATCGGGTCCGCTGGTCCCGCGGCCACGGCTCCCGACCCACAGCTGGGCACTTAAAGAATCACGTACCGGTACGTGATTGTGCCAAGTCGTGCCATTCTGCCGACATATATCGCCGTGTGGCGGTCCTTAAGTGGTTAAAGAAAAACAAATTCTCCTTCACAACAAATCAGAAGAAACAAAATCTGTGCACGTGTGTGTGTTTTTAAAAGGAACAAAAAGAATAATATTCATGGCATGTAAAATAAAGTAGACTCAAACCATTATAGATTTTAATAATGATATTTATGTACTGTATATGATATAGAAAATAAAATCAACTCAAACAATTATAGTTCCCTATAATAATATAAGTGACGTACATATTATGTAAACAAATACAACACAAACATACATTATCAATCTTAAAAAAATGATAAAACTGAAAAGAACAGAAAGAATAATATACGGTACATGACATGTAAAATAAAATAGACTCAAACCGTTATCGATTGTAATAATAACATACACAGTATATGATATATAAAATAAAAAGACCCAAACCATTATAGTTTCCGATAATAATATATATGATATATAAAATAAAAAAGACTCAAACATTTATACTTTCTAATACTATTATATATGACATATACAGTATATTATGTAAAAAAAAACAAACAATGAAGCGCTGGACGCTTCAGTTGTTTTGCCTATTTTAATCAGCTTAAATGTGAGTGGAATTGTTTTTTCCTAATAAATTGGGCATCGTTTTTTTAAGATATGTGCGCAATGAGCGTTGTTATTTTTCTATATCCACATGACTGCTGAACTGCATGGGAATCTTAATACCTGTTCATGATTGGAGAGATTTCTGGTTCCAGTGTACGGCTTGTGAGGAGTAGTGGAGCAAAGTGGCTTTTCTATTTGTGCATTATCGTTGCACTGGTGGTAAGGGTCTGTCGTGTTGGGTGATGGTGATGGGACCCCTACTATCCTTATCTCTGCTGAATGAGGTGGAGGGAGATCTGTTGTGGATTCACTGAACCTTCAGTACCTGTTTTGGACTTTTACACATGAATGCATTACTTTAAATGCATTTATATTTTTTTGCTTTTCTTTGTTTATATTGTGCATATTGTTCCCTGCAATATAGTGCGAGCTGACATTTTATTTATTTTATTTTTTATTTATATTTTTTTGAGTTTGCGCAACAATCTTTATTTGTAGTCACGTGGAAGGCATGCCCACATGGATTCTTCTGGGCTATGTTAGGCACTGTTAAAGGGTCACTTTACTGCACACATAGGGTTATTTTAATCAATGCCTTGAGACAAGGCTAAGGCTGTGGGGAATACTCAACTGTTGGTGAACCTATAATCTGATGCCCCATACACACTATCAGATTTTCTGATGATTTTTTTCCTTCAGGTATACCAAAACCATGTAGTGGAAGGGCCTGCCTGATTGCATACAAATTGGAACTCCTAAGGTTTGACCTCATATTATATGGTTTTGGTAAATCTGAAGGAAAAAATCAGCAGAAAAACTGATAGTGTGTATGGGGCTTTAGAGATTTGTAGAGATGTGTGGTTGTGTTGAGAAATGTGTTTTTGCATTTGTAAAAACTATCCTGGTAAATTTTGTTGTATGTATACAATGACAGTAAAGTATATTATCTTATCTTATATTATCTTATCTGTGTGCACTGGCACTGCAACTGTTCTACAGTTAACTTTTAGCCTCCCATTACAATGAGCACCTTTACACTAACATACATTTTGAAGGGACATGCTGAGCCAATGTCCACATACACCTGTCCAGCGTTTTCCACTACTACTCCCAAGCAGTGTAGTTGGCCCCGCCATGCACTTTGTGTGGGCTCCACACGTGCACTCAACCTAATTCTTGAAACTTTCCATACCTCTGGGGGGACCTCTGTGATGCAATCTGCTACCATTGCTATGGGAGACAGACCACTAGCAGAAGGAGTGCCGACAACATCTCCCTCGCTGATAGAGGTTGTGCCACCTATAACAGGTACACGCTATCGACAGGCTGCTTGTTACATTTCTGGTATTCTTGGTAACCAAATGTGTCTTTATATTACTCCATTCCACATGAAACCTTCATACCCCAATGTGTTATGTCCCATTTGTTAGCTGTGTGTGCAGGTAGCTTGCAATACACTTCTTTAGTAACTTCAGACCAGGCTGGGGCAACGTTACAAAAATAGAAATTCACAGTCCAACAGGCAAAACATGATACCTTCCTAGTTTCCTAACTATGGCTACAGGCTTGTGTGCTGTCCCAGCATACCTGACAGAATGCAGTTCAGCAATCATAAGTCCTTCAGAGGCATTTCTGCAGCACTGGTGTCTTCAGGGTGAATGCTGAGAATGCAGAGAAGTCTCTGTTGTAGGACAAAGCCGGCTTCATACTCCTTCTCCTGCGGGTCTCCTAGTCCATCTCCATCCCTTATGGGTCTCACAACCCACGGCCACTCGGGAACCCCCTAGTCCCTTTCTTGTGGCTCTCTCTACTGGGGCCAAAGATGGCTCCCTGGACTCCCTCGGGGGAACTCTCTTGAACCAGACCACTAGCACAATTTATATCACACAGGGTGAGTGTGCCAGACCCAGGAAGGAAAACCCACCAAAACATTAAATGACCAAGCAAAACCTTAACCCCGGATCTCTCAGCCAGGACAACATTTACTGTAGCCTGCTTACAAACAGAAAAATGGCAACATGGAGTAAGGTTTCTCTGTCCCAGCTCTATGTATTCTATGGAAGACCACTGGGGCACTGCAGGAAAGAAATAACCTTGATATATTTTCCTGGAACTTTGTAATTTTAAGCATATAATATAATACATTTGTAGGGTTGAAATTGTCTCACACTCATCCCCCGTACCCCTTTATCATATTTTGTAATATTAAGGCTAATTTGCTTCAGGGTTTAGGAATAATAATAATGTTTTAGATACTCTTAAAAAAACATGATGATCGTGTCTAAATTGGCCCTATTATATGTGTGCATGTATGTACAGTATGTGTGATAAGGACCTTAGGTTGGAAACTCTTTGAGGACAAGGGCCAGTGGCATAACCAAAGCCATATTAGTCCATTAGGTTCAATGGCAGGAAGGGGGCCCCATTTGGGAGGCTGTTAGATGTCTCTACTCCAGAAGAGCTGATGTCAGGTTCACAAAATCATGCTTTACAATCATACTGTTATTAGTCACAGATCTCCTTTGCATCCCTCTATCTGTGAATAGATTTATGGCCTCCAGAGCTTTTGGTCATCCTGGCCAGAATTTTAATAGTAACCCTTTGTGCCTGGTCTTCCTGAGGCTGAGAAATAACAGGGCAATCCTAAAAAAAAGTTTATATTGCATTTTTAGAATAAGTGTGACGGACTGGGGTTTATATGGTCACAAAACATACACCCCAAAGCAAAGTACATATTCATTTTTTTTTTATATTTCTAAACATCTCCCTTCTATTCTATTAATAACCAGTAGATGGCAGAGAAGGTAGACAAACAGAGTCTATATAAGGCCACACACCATGTGACTGGAAATTAAACTACTTCCAGCCATAAAGTCAGTGGTCATATCTCATGCTGTTTGTGTGATTCTTTGCAGGTATGTACTCTAAATCGTTCCTAATCTGTATTAACCTGTGATAGAAAGATTCCTAAACATCTTGAGCAGATGCAGAAAAAGTCTCAGCAGATTTTATGCTATAGTTTTGCTGTAATTAGAAGTTTAGAACAGCATGTGTCAGAAACAAGTGAAAAGTGCATAAGAACATGAAAATACTGCATTAGTCAGAACAAATGTCTATGATAAACACTAAACCTTTCTAAATAGGTATATTTAAACCTGATTTATTGGAAATTGCATAGATTTATAAAAGCACATGTTTTCTGTTATTTAATATAGAAAAAAACCTATTGTATGTAAAGCTTATGTATTGCATCATACAGACATGCAATGCGCACCATCTAGCGGTTAAAAAAGAGTACTACCATGAAAATATTTGTATTAAAGCAATGCATTGCCAGTATGATTATTGCACACTTAAAGTGTACCAGAGAGATAAAGATGATTATCTATAACACTGAATAACAGGGATATATGTTATTAAATGTAGTAATGTTCATTGTTATAACTACGTTTTATACTTTAGTTAAAATCTGTATTATATATATTGTTAATGGTTATAAACATGTGACTATAAAAATGTAAAAGATGTATTGTTATGTAAAAATTTAACTACTTCCAGCCTTAAAGTCAGTGGTCATATCTCATGCTGTTTGTGTGATTCTTTGCAGTCCACGCCAAGCTGATCACCTTATCTCATCGCATCTACAATCATCGGCTCTCTTAATTCACATTTTGAGGCCGGTAACATAAGCATGCATAGAAGCACTACCAATAAGTCTGATTGGAAAAAGACACAAACCCATTTAGTTCAACTACAAGAAAAACGCACACAAACAAAACCTCCAGATGCACAATTCTATACCAACAGTTGATCCAGGGGAAGGCAAACAACCCCAATAAATCCTGATCCAGCATTGGTCCAGTGAGGAAAGAAATACATTTCTTCCTGATTCCTCAGGAGGAAATTGATATTCCCTGGATCAGCTATCCCTGGTGGTATTACCTATAAATATTAGTATCCAGTTATATTATTATATGTGAATTTTGGAAAGAATTCAGGCCTTTTTTTTAAAACAATCTACTGAGCTACCCAGAGCCAGCTCTTGAGGAAGTCTATTCCACATTTTCACAGCTCTTACTGTGAAAAAGTCTTTCTGTATATGGAAGTTAAATCTCTTTTCCTCCATGCCCCTTGTCTTTTGTCATGTCTTTAATGTGAATAACTCTACACTAAGTTCGTTACATGGGTCACTTACCGTATTTATCGGGGTATAACACGCACCCCAAGTTTAGGAGGGCATTTTAAGGAAAAAAGTTTTAGGAGGGAAGTTTAAGGAAAAAAAACTTACATTTAAATGTCTGTCAATGCAGCCTTATCAGTGTGCATCTACAGCCTTGTCCATCATTACAGAATGAACAGTGTCATTTGCAGCTTGCCCACCGCTGTTTGCAGCTTTGTAGTGTCATTTGCAGCTTTGCAGAGTCATTTGCAGCTTGGCCAGCGCCGTTAGCAGCCTTGCCCATGTTTAAATTTCCCGCCGCCGAGACAGACCGAGCGAGCGCCGCCGAAAAAGACCGAGCCGACTTGCTCGGCTCCGCTCGTAGTCCCGCCTCCCTGCTGTTTCTCTAGCGAGCACTGCCGAAAAAGACCGAGCCGTCTGTACTGTGTATTATATAGGACCATTATTTTTTCCCTAAACGGGCCCACTCCCCATTGTTTTAAAAAACCGCCATCCCACCCTGTCAAAAGCTTTCTCTGCAGCAATTGCCAAGAGACAGGATGGGATGGCTTGTTTCTGGGCATACTCCAGCAGTTTCAAGGTTTTCAGGGTATTATCCTGTGCTTCTCATCTCTCTATAAACCCCTTTTAACCACTTGCCGCCCGCCCTATAGCAAATAGACGGCGGCAAAGTGGTTGCATAATCCTGACCGGACGTCATATGACGTGATCAGGATTATGAGCCGCTGCGCGCCCCCCGGGGGCGCGCATCGCGGCGATCGTTGTTGCGGGGTGTCAGTCTGACACCCGGCAACTACGATCTCGGTAAAGAGTCTCCGACGGAGACTCTTTACCACGTGATCAGCCGTGTCCAATCACGGCTGATCACAGTGTAAATAGGAAAAGCCGGGGATCGGCTTTTCCTCACTCGCGTCTGTCCGACGCGAGTAGAGGAGAGCCGATCGGCTGCTCCTCTGACAGGGGGGGTCTGTGCTGATCTATTATCAGCACAGACCCCCCGAGGATGCCCACACTGGACCACCAGGGACGCCACCAGACCACCAAGGATGCCAAGGACAAGGTATGCCATCCTAGACCACCAGGGATTCCAATCAGTGCCACAATGGATGCCAATCAGTGCCCAAAATGGATGCCAATCAGTGCCCACAATGGGCATCACTGATTGGCATGCATTATTGATTGGCACTGATTGGCATCCATTAGTACAATATATTATAATACAATGCCGCCTATCAGTTCCCATCTGTGCCGCCTATCAGTGCCTACCCATGCCCACCTGTGCCGCCTAACCCATGCCCACCTGTGCCACCTATCCATGCCCATCCATGCCAATCCGTGCCAATTTGTGCCACCTATCAGTGCCCATCCGTGTCGCCCATCAGTGCCACCCATCAGTGCCGCCTATCAGTGCCACATATCGGTGTCCATCAGTGCCGCCTCATCAGTGCCACCTCATTGGTGCCCATCAGTGCCGCCTTATCATTGCCCATCAGTGTAACCCCATCAGTGCCCATCAGTGAAGGAGAAAACTTACTTATTTGCAAAGTTTTGAAACTGAAACAAAAAAAAACATTATTTTTTTCAAAATTTTCGGTATTTTTTTATTTGTTTAGCAAAAAATTAAAACCGTAGAGGTGATCAAATACCACCAAAAGAAAGCTCTATTTGTGGGAAAAAAATTATAAAAATTTCATTTGGGTACAGTGTAGCATGACCGCGCAATTGTCATTCAAAGTGCGACAGCGCTGAAAGCTCAAAATTGGTCTGGGCAGGAAGGTGTTTAAGTGCCCGGTATTGAAGTGGTTAATCTAGGTGAATATGTCGGCATTTTCGGTGTAAATCTATTGGCTATTATCTTTGAATATAATCGAAGATTATAATTTGTCAGCGAGATTGGCTGGTAGTTTACACACATTGTGTGGTCTTTCTCAGGTTTTGGTATGAGTGAAATATATGCCTGCATACCCTGTGGGACAAATGGTTGAGAAACAGACACTGAATTAAAGGTCCGTTTCATAATTGGGACTAATAAATCCTTGAATGACTAGAAGCATGGGGTAAAACCATCTGGACCGGGACTTTTTCCTGGTACTAATGCATCAAATACCTTCTGTATTTCAGTATCTGAGAATTCCTTTTCTAACTGCTCAACCTCTATTGATGTTAAAGTCGGTATAGCAGTATCATTTATATACAGTGCCTTGCGAAAGTATTCGACCCCCTTGAACTTTTCAACCTTTTGCCACATTTCAGGCTTCAAACATAAAGATATAAAATTTTTATTTTTTGTGAAGAATCACCAACAAGTGGGACACAATTGTGAAGTGGAACGAAATCTATTGGCTTTTTGAAACTTTTTTAACTAATAAAAAAATGAAAAGTGGGGCGTGCAAAATTATTCGCCCCCTTGCGTTAATACTTTGTAGAGCCACCTTTTGCTGCGATTACAGCTGCAAGTCGCTTGGGGTGTCTCTATCAGTTTTGCACATCGAGAGACTGAAATTCTTGCCCATTCTTCCTTACAAAACAGCTCGAGCTCAGTGAGGTTGGATAGAGAGCGTTTGTGAACAGCAGTTTTCAGCTCTTTCCACAGATTCTCGATTGGATTCAGGTCTGGACTTTGACTTGGCCATACTAACACCTGGATACGTTTATTTGTGAACCATTCCTTTGTAGATTTTGCTGTATGTTTGGGATTATTGTCTTGTTGGAAGATAAATCTCTGTCCCAGTTTCAGGTCTTTTGCAGACTCCAACAGGTTTTCATCCAGAATGGTCCTGTATTTGGCTGCATCCATCTTCCCCTCAATTTTAACCATCTTCCCTGTCCCTGCTGAAGAAAAGCAGGCCCAAACCATGATGCTGCCACCACCATGTTTGACAGTGGGGATGGTGTGTTGAGGGTGATGAGCTGTGTTGCTTTTACGCCAAACATATCGTTTTGCATTGTGGGCAAAAAGTTTGATTTTGGTTCCATCTGACCAGAGCACCTTCTTCCACATGTTTGGTGTGTCTCCCAGGTGGCTTGTGGCAAACTTTAGACGATAATTTTTATAGATATCTTTGAGAAATGGCTTTCTTCTTGCCACTCTTCCATAAAGGTCAGATTTGTGCAGTGTACGACTGATTGTTGTCCTATGGACAGACTCTCCCATCTCAGCTGCAGTTCTCTGCAGTTCATCCAGAGTGATCATGGGCCTCTTGGCTGCATCTCTGATCAGTCTTCTCCTTGTCTGAGCTGAAAGTTTAGAGGGACGGCCAGGTCTTGGTAGATTTGCAGTGGTCTGATACTCCTTCCATTTCAAAATGATCGCTTGCACAGTGCTCCTTGGGATGTTTAAAGCTTGGGAAATCTTTTTGAATCCAAATCCGGCTTTAAACTTCTCCACAACAGTATTACGGACCTGCCTGGTGTGTTCCTTTGTCTTCATGATGCTCTGTGCGCTTTCAACAGAACCCTGAGACTATCAAAGAGCAGGTGCATTAATACAGAGACTTGATTACACACAGGTGGATTCTATTTATCACCATCAGTCATTTATGACAACATTGGATCATTCAGAGATCCTCGCTGAACTTCTGGAGTGAGTTTGCTGCACTGAAAGTAAAGGGGCCGAATAATTTTGCACGCGCCACTTTTAAGTTTTTTATTTGCTAAAAAAGTTTAAAATAACCAATAGATTTCATTCCACTTCACAATTGTGTCCCACTTGTTGGTGATTCTTCACAATAAATTTAAATTTTATATCTTTATGTTTGAAGCCTGAAATGTGGCAAAAGGTTGAAAAGTTCAAGGGGGCCGAATACTTTCGCAGGCACTGTATTGTCGTATATTCTGTTGAAATATTTCAGGATCCCTCTCTGTTAAGTGGTTAGGTATATTGTACATCCTTTTGGGTCATATACCATATCGCCTGTTTCTGACTTAACCATCACAATAGATGTTATATTTAGTCGTTGGCGTAGTACTCTGGCTAGCAGTTTACTGGGTTTATTTCCTTGTTGATAATATAGGGTACGACTGTTATCCCTAACCCATAATGTTTGTTCATTTAATAAAGTTCGTAATTCGAGTAGTTTTTCTGTAAAATCCATTAGTATCTCCCATGCTGAATTTTGTTTGTGCTGTTTCTTGAATTGAGCTATTTCTTGTAATAACTGGGCTGATCTATTTCCTTTTGCTTTTTTAACCTAGCTCCATGTTTTATAAATAGTCACCTCAGTATATATTTTAGTGTTTCCCTCCCTGATTACATGATCTAGTGTAAAATTCGATATAGCTAACCTGATCTCTGAAGAACAGACCTCGTCATATAATAAATTGTCGTTTAATTTCCAAGTGCCTCCAATTATATTGGCATTTGATACATCAATCACCAAAAATATGGGGGCATGGTCCGACCAAACAAAACTACCTATCTCATGGAGGAGACTGTGGCCGTTCCTAGCTGATTTGTCAAAAAATATTCTAATCTATGATATGTGCCATGAACTTTTGAGTAAAGCGTAAAAATTTTCTCCATTGAATGAAAGGCCCTCCATATATCAACTAAATGGTATTTATCTAACATACCATTAAATTTATTTTTATCGGTACCCATCTGTGGCATTGAGGATTCAGTAGTGTCCATATCCCGATTTAAAACAAAATTAAAGTCACCCCCTATTATTGTCTCCCCTCTGCTCTTTTCATTAACAGTTGAGTACCTGTTTTTATCTGATACCATTTCGGTTCCTCCAACTTTCTACTACCTGATGGGGTATTAACTTGTGAATTGCTATAGAAACTCTCCTCGATTTAGAATAAAAATAAGTATCATGATACCAGGTGGAGTAATGTCTATTTTGTATATTAGGTATGTTGTCAGAGCGAAAGTGCGTCTCCTAAAAGGGAGCGATGCCAACATTTTGTCTATGGAGAAAGTGCAGAACTTGCGATCTTTTTGTTGCTACATTTAAGCCTCTAACATCAGATTTTTATAGTGCCCATAGGGCAATACAAGAGAGAACAAAAAAAAAATGTACACTATGTCACAACACTCAAATAAATTGTACCTTTTATTTACTTTGAATATCCAGCTATGTGTAGATGAAATAAATACAATAAAGATGAATTTGCTTTTTACATGGTTGGATAAATGAAGATTCTCAACACCTTTAGGAAATCGACATCAGTGTATTTTGAAATGCTCACAGCAGAGTAAGTAATGTAGATATGGCCAGATTTCTTAAATTGGTTTTAAACCCTTAGGCTCGGTTCACACAGGGGCAACACGACTTTCAACACGACTTTTGGAGGCAACTTGGACGCGACTTGGACGTGACTTGGACAGACTTGGACACGACTAACAACACTACTTTAAGTTGCCCCAGGCCAGGCGACTTGCCGTGGCCAATCAGAGAATGAGCTCTCAGGGGGAACTCCTTTTGAGAGCTGATAATTCTCTGAGAGTCGCCTCCGTATAAACGGAGATCCGACTTGGAGGCGACCTCCATTGAAATCAATGGGTTCCAGTCACCTACAAGTCGGATTGAAGTAGTACAGGAACCTTTTCTGAAGTTGGAGCGACTTCAGTAGTGTGCATTAAGACGGCTCTCATTCACTTACATTGATTTCTACATGTTGTACGACCTGAGTTGACTTGGGGCGACTTGAAGTCGGATCTGAGTCACCCCTGTGTGAACCGGCTCTTACATATACCCAGTGAAGTTACTGGCTTCAGGTCACACACAGAAATGAAACAAAAAAATCCAAAATACATTATTTGTACCTGTTTATCTGCAACCCTCTCTTCTTTACAGCCATATTCATGTGAACTGAGCCTAAGGAGCATTCTTCCCACCTGGGGGGGGACACGTTTCATGGTAAGTTTCAAAGTACACATAGAAACAAGGTTTTCAAGCATATATATATTTTCATATATATATTAACTTCAGCTCCGGAAGGTTTACACCCCTTCATGACCAGGCCATTTTTTGCAATTCGGCACTGCGTTACTATAATTGACAAGTTCACGGTCGTGCAATGCTGTACCCAAACAGAATTTATGTCTCTTTTTTTTCCCCACAAACAGAGCTTCCTTTTGGTGATAATCGATCACCTCTGTGGTTTTTATTTTTTTGCACTGTAAACAAAAAAATGACAGACGGTTTAGAAAAAAAACAACAATATTTTTTACTTTTTGTTATAAAACATTACCAATTTAGGCCAATATGTATTCTGCTAGATATTTTTGGTAAAAAAAAAAAATCCAATAAGCGTATATTGATTGGTTTGTGCAAAAGTTACAGCGTCGCCAAACTATGGGATTTTTTTTTCTTTTTTTACTAGTAATGGCGGCAACCAGCGACACTAATACAGTGATCAGTGCTAAACAAATATACACTGTCACTGTACAGGGAAGGGATTAACATCGGGGCGATCATAGGGTTAAATGTGTTCCCTGGCAGTGCTTAATAACTGTGGTGCTTTAACTGGGGGAGGTAAAGATCCATGTTACTGCTTAGCAGAAACACAGGATCAGTACATTCCCCTCTCACAGAATGGTGGTTTGCCTTGTGTACATAGGCAGACCACCACTTTGCCTGTTTCCTGAACGATCGGGGGTCCCGGCAGACATTGTGTCCACCAGACCCACTAATTGGCTCACCATGTGTCCAATCACAATTTATGCAGGTCGCCTCACAAACGCCCCAGACCCGGAAGTGTCAGATCACATACTAGGTACATGATCTAGCACAGAGCAGCCTGACGCAGTATATGTGCATGGGGCGGTCACAAAGAGTGTAAGCTGGCTGCATACATATGCAGATATATGCAGATAGAAATAACAATTAATCCCCATTAATTTTACAATATTCAGACAGAAGGTGCAAATTCGGCACCACAAATTTTGGACATTTGTTTGCATTGCGTTTCAAGTTCATCTGTAACTTGTTAACTTTTATACTAAATGTACCATTGTTCCTATCTAAACCCACTTCCAACCAATTCAAATGTATTTAAAAAAAAATAAAAAGATGTTCTATAAAAACATGGAATAATAGGCAGTTATAAAAAGACCATAATATAATCCAGTGCTTTATTCATCAAAATTAAAAAAAAGATAAAAAAACAAAAAACAATTCCTGAATTTAGGTGGAAATGTAAATTCATAACTTATTCCCCATAATATAGCATTCCAAGTAAGGTTAGTATTTTGTCCTTTAGGTCATTCAATAAAGACCCATTGGGAACTGGATTTGTTCAGACTGCTAACTCTTCACTGAAATATTCACTTTATTAAACCAATGTGAAAAATTGTCCAGATTACTTTAAATACCCAATCATGTGCAGATGTTTTTCACATGATTGCATAATTGAAAATAATATTTAACTTCATTTTTTTGGGTGAAAATTCTCAACTACTTTAAATCTGTTTAATTATCTTAAAATTCTGATTTACTAAAAAAACTGAACATTTTCACACAACAAATTATGTGAATATTCACTTTACTTATCCAATTATGTACAGAACAAATACATAGAAGGGACTTTGCTTTTTACAGAATTGGATAACTGAAGTGCATTTTTTGTAGAATGTATTAGGTGAACATTCTCGACTCCTTTAGTATATCAGCCTCATGTTCAGTGAAGATTCTCATCTTCTTTATAACATCCTAATTATCTCAGAACTCTAATATAATGAGGCTCATCTACTAATAGAGACAATGTCCACACAATAACTTGTGTGAAAATTCACTTTGATTATGTCATTAAATGAAAAGAAAATCCTGTTTTCTTTTTTTAACTGCACAAGCTTGGATAATTAGGGTGAATATTCACTGAATTTATTGAACAATTGTTTGAATATTTCCAAACTCTTTGGTAACTCAGCCTTATTATTTCAGAGTTCTCTGAGATATTGAGGCTAATTTGCCAAAAAAGGAAGTTTAAAAATTAGAGTAAAGAGTTATGTTAAAAATCCTTGCTAAAAAAAATCAGGGAATATTCACTATGATTATCCAGCCATGTGAAAAACCTTAGTACATACGAGTCTTTATTTCAATTTTATTTTATTAAAGTTTTGTCAAAATATTAAAGTACAAAGCTTTAAAAAAAGCAGAATACATAATATCGGATGTACATAAAAGAGGACTTATCTTGATTTTGAAAAACTGAATAAAGAGAATATTTTTAAGACACCAACGCTGTATATGTCAATATCAGGCATAGCATACGATCTGTAGATGTAGACAAATATTCCAGCCTGGTTTACCTTCCAGACATAATTGGAATCATCTGGAATTTGGCTTTACATGACTGGAATTAAGTTATTCACACAATTTTTTCAGTAAAAATTCTCTTAATAACAATTTTTTTCCATACTGGGGCCAATTTGCTAAACATTGCTAACATTCCCAAAATTTCTCACAATTTCAAATCTGACCATACACCAGTAGAATTTCATTAGAAAAGTTTTTGGAATGTTCATTCAATTTTATAATGGGTCAAGGGGTCAAATCAACGGTCAATAGGCTATAGCCAAAAGTAAATTCAAAGGAGTTTTTTTTTTTTTTTTAAATGGTGTCATTATAAATTTCAACTAAATTGCAATGCCTTCTCTCACATTAAAAATAATAGTGCTTATACATGCCTCCTTATAAGAAAAAAGACAAATATATATTTAGAATATAATATATCACATCAGTATAAAAAGGTTATGGCATTCCCTTTCTTGGAACAAAATCTGTTACTACTTGGCTAACTAACTTGTATTAATTTTCGCACTTATCGCTTTAATAGCCCTTGGAAAAAAAGCTATCCCTTAAAGAGGAAGTAAACCCCGATGAGTTTACTTCCTCTTTCATTCCCTGCAAAGCAAAGCATAATGGACTACTATGCATCGCATAGTAGTCCATTATGTGTCACTTACCTGACACAGGGGCCAGCGAAGTCACCGCTGTCCCCTGTAGTCCGGCGCATCCATCCTCTTGGTGGGGTCTCGCAGCTCTGCCGCTGTCATTCCGCGAAGCCGCGATGACGTCACTCCCATGCATGCGCACGGGAGCCACCACTCGCGGCAGCTCCATCGCTGAAAATGCCGCGCTCAGTGCACCTGCGCGCCGATGTCTATGGCGCATGCGCCGTAGATAGCGGTGCCCGTCTTCGGGCAAATATCTCCTAAACCGTATAGGTTTGGGAGATATTTCTTGGACCTACAGGTAAGCCTTAATCTAGGCTTACCTGTAGGTCAAAGTGTGTTGTAAGGGTTTACAACCACTTTAATCCTCACCTACAGTAACTTTTTTAACTATTTTTATTCTGGAAAATTGTACATATTGTAATTAAACCATAAATATAACATTTGGACAAAATGTTAAGGGCTTTCAAACAAAATTGGTTGACTCAATCGGGTGGAATTTCTAAAGGCAAATAGACTGTGCATTTTGCAAGTACAGTGGCTCCAGGGGTTAGTAAATAGGGTGAAAATTCACTTTACAAAGATAACCCAATCATATGCAAGAAAAAAAAACTGTTGCTTTGCTTGCACATGATTGGATAATGGAAAACAGCAGAGCTTTCCCTCATTTACTAAACTCTGGAGCAACTGTGCACTGCACTGATGTGGACTAGTGAGGCTGCAGATGGCACTGACCCTTATTTTGCTTCAAAGCTCCCTCTTAAAATGAATGTGCGCCGATAAATATGGTATATTATTGAACAAAATTCTACTGGTGTATGACCAGCATTAAAATTTTTTTTTCTTGGCCTTGAGTTGGGATAGAGGAACGTAAATCTATGTAATTTTGTCATTCTTCTGTAGATCTTTTAGGCAGCCCTTGTCTGTCTTTAAATGGAACAATTTGCAAATGCCCAGGTTGAAGTTATGGCCATGTTCGATAAATTTAAGTATTTAAAAGTATTTAAAAGTAGATGGATGGGTTCTGGAGCATTGTATTTCAGGACTGGGCTAATCATTTCCCTTGCTATGTTCTCTTTCAGAGAGACAGGTTAAAAAGTGAGAAGTGATCTCAAACGGAGTGTGAAAGAGGACCAAGTGTTAATGAGGAGGTGAAACTCAGCTCATTGCACAGATAGAAAGGGCTAGAAGGGCTGGGACAGTGATAATAATGGGGGATTTTAACTACTTGGAAATTGATAGGAGTAATGGCACTGCAGGAACAGTTAAAGAGCAAAAATGTATAAACCTAGGAACTAAGCTCTGCTGGACCCGGTAATCTCAAATCATGCAGAGCTTATTACTAATGTTTGTATAAAAGAACATCCCGGTAGCAGTGACCATAACATGATTTCATTCAATGTTAGCTGTAAAGCAGCACTTACTAGAAAGATAAAAACACTCATCTTTAGGAGAGCAAATTTTAAAAGGATGAGGGCTGCTCTCCAAGACTTAGACCGGGAGCCAATATTGGCATTGATGAACAAAGAATGGAAATGGAAATTCTTCAAAAAGACTGTATGTAAACTCACTGCAAAATATATTACCATGGGCAATAAGTATAAAAAGCTCAAAATAAAACCTATGCGGTTCACGACCAAAGTTTAAAAAGCTATAAATAATAAGAAAAGAGCTTTTAAAAAAATCTAAAATTGAAGGAACACTATCATTTAAATGTTACACAAAAATATAACAGAATATGTAAAAAGGAAATAAAGGACGCAAAGGAAACACACAGGAGAAGTATGCTGCCGGCTTTGTCCTACAACATAGACTTTTAACCTGGCATTCGCCCTGAAGACACCAGTGCTGGAGAATTGCCTCTGAAGGACTTATAAAAAAGAGGGTAATATCCGGGCTTGGTAAAAAACAGCATGCAGCAGCTGAACACTATAACCCAGACATAAGGTATAAATAAATGTGTAGAAAAAAGTGCAGTGCTAAAATATATGAAGAAAGTTGTTGGGTACAACTTACAAAACAGTGCAAAATAGTGACCATATAATGTGAACAGTGTTGCCATAAATCACATACAAAACAAAAAAATGCTAAATACTGCAAAAAACTTGCATAAATCGCATATAAAATTGCATATAAACAGAGAAATTGTTGAATACTGCAAATAAATAAAACTTGCATAGATCAAGCAAAAATAAGGAACATACAAGACCAAATGTTATATGGAGAGTGCTACAATAAAAGTGCAAAAAAGATGATGAGAAAAAATAAATAAATATATAGTTAATATCTAAAGGAAGTCCATAAAAGTGACTAAAAAATCTTCATATGAAAATGTGACTTGGTGTGATTGCTTGGCCTCATGATACCTGTCACCTCTAGTAGAAGGAAGGCTTACCAGACCGCCAGCGACCCCTTCTTACTCAGGGAGGTCAAAGAGCGCGAATTGGATCACAGATCCCCAGAAATGAACTCCAGATCTCCTGTACCTCCTTGATCTCCTGGGCGTCTCTTGTCAATGACCTCTGTGTCCCGGACGGTCTCTCAATCACGGTAAGTATCCCTAGTGTTCAAAAGGTTTTGCACATCTTGCAAAAAAGATATGATACTACAAATAGTGTGATATTGTCTCATCAAAAAGATTTATTGGAGTAAATGATACAGATGCTGTTTGGGAGCTTCCAAAAGTCTCCAATTAGCATAAAAACAGGTTTAAAACAAAGAGTTGCTAGCAAGTAAAAAGTCCTGTATACAGACGTTTAAAAAGCGATCGCTCACCGAATCAATAAAAAATGTTGAGTTAATAAAAAAAGCGATCGCTCATGTGCAGAGCGTGTGGGCGTGACAACGCTTTTTTTTCTGACGATCGCTTCGTCAACAACTGACGTCATCAGGGGTACGCCGACCCACCTGTGCTGACGCTCTAAATAGGCTGTTGGTAGAGCAGAGAAGCGCTGCTATAGGATCAACCAGGGAATGAGCAAAGAGTGATAATTGGATGCAGACAGAAGCGGATCCCAATTCAACACAGCTAATCACGTTTGCAGAGACATAGAGACACTGTTTAGTGCATTGTCCATTCTGGAAACTCTCTACACTGCCATCTTGTGGCCAAAAAGGATAACTACAATATTGCCATAACACTATAATAAAATCTTGTTTGGGAATTTTGTAAAAAAAAAGGGAAGCTCGCTTCCATGCTTTACCAGCCTTACAATAGACAGTAAGTATCATTGCAAAATCTAGAAAAACATAGAATATTCCTGAAATCCACGAAAATATATAAAAATAAAAAAAGTTTTTTTTTTTTTGTAGTTCTTTTATCTGCATACAAGACCCTTTGGTGGATAAGATAAAGCATAATCTATCGTTTGGCAAAGAATGTGGGAATCTCTATCCCCACATATTCTGTCGGGAGACAGAATTTTATTGATAAAACAGTTGATGTCCCACTCTACATTCAAGCCTCCAGGTATATGAGAACCTAATCGGAATATCCAATTGGTCTCTGCCCTTGAGATGTTATGTTTCCCATTACTGTCTCGCCAGTGGGGTACATATTTCTCTAAGGCCACAAAGGTAGTTCCCCTGGGGTCTCGTCCGTTTTTCAAGTCATAATGCTTAGAAACATTATGCTTGTCAAAGCCTTCTTTAATGTTGGCTATGTGTTAGCCTAGCCTGATATGTAGCATACGTATAGGTCGGCCAAAATATTCCAGCCCACAAGGGCAAAGGAGGAGATAGACCACACACTTAGTGGTACACGTGATAAACGTTTTAATAGGAGATGTAACCCCTGTACCTGTTGAGGTGCCCAACAACTTTCTTCATATATTTTAGTGCTGCACTTTTTTCTGAAGGACTTTTGATTGCTGAACTGCATTCTGTCAGGTATGCTGGGGCAGCACAAAAGCCTGTAGCCATAGTTAGGAAACTAGGAAGGTATTATGTTTTGCCTGTTGGACTGTGAATGTCTATCTTTGCACTTTTGCCAAGTAAAGTATTGAAACGTTGTCTTTGCCTTGTCTGAAGTTACAAAAGAAGTATATTGCAAGCAACTGGCAAGCACACAGCTAACAAGTGGGACATAGCATATTAGGGTATGAAGGTTTCATGTGTAATGGAGTAATGTAAAGACACTTGTGGTTACCAAGAGTACCAGAAGTGTAACAAGCAGCCTGTCAATAGTGTGTACCTGTTATAGGTGGCACAGCCACTAGCAGCGAGGTAGATGTTGCTGGTACTCCTTCTGCAAGTGGTCTGTCTCTCATAGCAATGGGAGCAGATTGCATCACAGAGGTTCCACCAGAGGTACGTAAGGTTCAGGAATTAGGTTGAGTGCACGTGTGGAGCTCGCACAAAGTGCACAGCGGGGCCAACTCCTCTACTTGGGAGTAGTAGTGGAAAACACTGGACAGGTGTATGTGGACATTGGCCCAGCATGTCCCTCCAAAATGCATGTTAGTGTAAAGGTGATCATTGTCATGGGAGGCCAAGAGTTAAATGTAGAATGGTTGCAGTGCCAGTGCACACAGATAAGACAATACATCCAACAAAATTGACCAGGATACTCTTTAATAGGGATGAACCAAACACCCCATGGTTCAGTTCACACCAGACCATAACAAACTGGCAAAAAATTTGGCAGAACACTGTTAAAGTCTATGGGACACGAACATGAATAATTAAAAGCGCTACTTTTAAAGGCTTATATGCAAGTTATTGTCATAAAAAGTGTTTGGGGACCTGGGACATGTATCAATTCAAAAAAAGTATTTAAAAATGGCCATTTTTTCAGGAGGAGTGATTGTTTTAATGCTTAAAGTGAAACAATAAAAATTTTATATTCCTTTAAATATCGTGCCGGGGGGGGGGGGGGGGAGGGGGTGTCTATAGTATGCCTGTAAAGTGGCACATTTTTCCTGTGTTTAGAACAATACCACAGCAAAATGGCATTTCTAAAGGAAAAATTGTAATTTAAAACTGATCGCGGAACGATTTTTTTTTATAAATTAACAAACCTAGGTTAGGCATGTCCTATCCAAAGGAGGTCCCCTTAAATCTCCTCCATTAGCGAACTTACATAGTAAGGTTAGACTCAAAGGAGTCAAGTAGGTAGTGATTGTTTAGGTAAGTGTGTAAGGTTAGTGGGTGAGTTGAGTGCTTGGTTGTGACTGGGGTGACTAGTGACTCAAAGGAGTCAAGTAGGTAGGGATCATTCAGGTAAGTGTGCAAGGTTTGTGTGAGGGGCGCGTATTTGGCTGTGATTGGGGCAAGTGTTTGGTGGGAGTGGGGGTTGGTGTGGGGATTTGGTTTGAAGATTCTTAACTCCTATAGTAAATTGGATCCCTCCCAGACAAATTAATTCAATATCATTGATTGAGATAAAATAAGATAAATGTTTTTTTTTTTAGCAAAAATTCTCTGACAATCACAAAGGACACAATTTTAGAGAAAAAAGTTTATTTGTTCAGACATATTTTTGAAACAAGATACAAATGTGTGATGGACTGGAAGCCCTAGCTAGCATTAGATTATTTTACTGGCAATGCAAAACATTTCGCTAATACAAGAATACCCAAATACCAATTGACAGATGAGTAGACAAAGAGAGCTCAGATCACACTATAAAGTACCCTGCTTGGTTTTGTGTTATGGCCAAATCAGGCTTTGACTAAACATTGCACAATGTCATCAGTTGGGCTGATAAGCCACAGATAGCCGTTGTCGTAAGTGAGGTGTTTGGCGCAGAGGTCCAGCCTGGTCCAGGATGTTCCAGTTGGGGTTTTGGCACTGATTCCATTCCTAAAACAAAAATCTCTTTAAGTTATACAACATAAAAAGTCATATTAAAAATAAGGACATTTTGAAGGAATTCTGGCTATCATTGGCATTTCTGGGATAAGCTTTCCAGACTGACAAATGAAGAATATATATAAAAACTATGGTCACTGGATGTATCATTTAATGCCTATGCTGAGGGCTAAAGAAGCACCATCTCAGTTGAAAAGGGAGCAAAAAGTTGCTAACATAATTGTGAACATACACAGCAATTGCTGAATTATATGTACCGTATTTATCGCCGTATAACACGCACCCCAAGTTTAGGAGGCAAGTTTAAGGAAAAAACCTTACATTTTAAATGCCCATCAATGTAGCCTTGCACTGCCCCCCTGCAGCCTTGCACTGTCCCCCTGCAGCCTTTCCCAAAATTGCAGCATGGTTAGTTTTAAATTTACCGCCGCCGAGATCTTCGGCTCCTCCCACCGCCGCCGAGATCTTCGGCTCCACCCGCCGCCGACATAGACTCTTGGAGCATACGCTGCGTGGAATAATGGACAGGGCACTTGAGGCAGAACAGAGGCAGGAAGAGGAGGACTTCCTTGCCTCTCAAGGCCCCCTTTATCCAGACAGTGTTCCTGCTGTGCCACCCATCACACAGGAAGAGGATGAGGAGGAGGAAGAGGAGGAGGAGGATGATTGTGTCAGCATGGAGGTGGAGGCTGGCACTCAGCATCAGCATCAGCAGCAGCAGCAGTCTTGTAGGGATGATTTACAGTCCCAAGAAACACGTGGACTTGTACGTGGCTGGGAGGAGGTAGCTGCGGATCATGTTGTCCTTAGTGACCCAGAGGACTCCGGACCGAATGCCTCAGCTAACCTACGCTGCATGGCCTCCCTGATCCTGCAAAGCCTGCGGAAGGATCCTTGTATTCTTCGGATCAAGGAGAGGGACCATTACTGGCTGGCCACTCTCCTTGATCCACGGTACAAGGGTAAGGTTGCCGACCTTATCTTGCCATCGCAGAGGGAGCAGAGGATGAGACATCTCCGGGAGGCCTTGCAGAAAGGTCTGTGCAACGCGTTCCCAGAGACTGGGAGGTTACATACTCCTGGTCCTGGACAACGTGTTGCTGAGGCATCGGTCAGAAGGAGCGGTGGAGAAGGTGGCCGTCTGACTGATGCTTTCAGACAATTTTTTAGTCCGCAGCCCCAAGGTATGATCGGTTCCAGCACCCATCGCCAGCGTCTGATTTACATGGTGCAGGAATACCTAGGGGCAAGGTCAGACTTGGACACCTTTCCCACCGAAAATCCTCTGGCTTACTGGGTCTTGAGGATGGATCACTGGCCTGTCCTGCATCCAGCGTTCTTTCGGAACGCACCTTCAGTGCTGCTGGTGGCTTTGTTACCGATCACAGGGTGCGCCTGTCCACCGAATCAGTTGATCGACTGACCTTCATCAAGATGAATCAGTCTTGGATCACCCACAGCTACCAAGCACCTGAAGCTGATGTAACAGAATAATTTGTTTTGAAATATCACATCCCTTCAAGACTGCCTATGCTGATGCTGAGTGACTGTCCTGTTATGTTGATTGTCTATCCTCTTCCTCCTCCGCTGATATGTTGGAAGAACATTTCTGGTTCTGGTTGATGCCATCAGCCCAATTTTTCTGCCCCTGTTTAACAGGGGCGTTTAATTACAATTTTTGATGCAATGCTTTGCAGCAGGGCTAATTTCTGCAATAAAACTAGAGTATATGGCAGAGGTTGCACCAGTGCCTAAGGCCCAATTTTTCTGCCCCTGTTTAACAGGGGCGTTTAATTACAATTTTTGATGCAATGCTTTGCAGCAGGGCTAATTCCTGCAATAAAACTAGAGTATATGGAAGAGGTTGTAGTGTGGTGGCACCAGCACCAGTGCCTAAGGCCAAATTTTTCTGCCCCTGTTTAACAGGGGTGTTTAAGTACAATTTTTGATGCAATGCTTTGCAGCAGGGCTAATTCCTGCAATAAAACTAGAGTATATGGCAGAGGTTGCAGTGTGGTGGCACCAGCACCAGTGCCTAAGCCCAATTTTTCTGCCCCTGTTTAACAGGGGCGTTTAATTACAATTTTTGATGCAATGCTTTGCAGCAGGGCTAATTCCTGCAATAAAACTAGAGTATATGGCAGAGGTTGCAGTGTGGTGGCACCAGCACCAGTGCCTAAGCCCAATTTTTCTGCCCCTGTTTAACAGGGGCGTTTAAGTACAATTTTTGATGCAATGCTTTGCAGCAGGGCTAATTCCTGCAATAAAACTAGAGTATATGGCAGAGGTTGCAGTGTGGTGGCACCAGCACCAGTGCCTAAGGCCCAATTTTTCTGCCCCTGTTTAACAGGGGCGTTTAAGTACAATTTTTGATGCAATGCTTTGCACCAGGGCTAATTCCTGCAATAAAACTAGAGTATATGGAAGAGGTTGCAGTGTGGTGGCACCAGCACCAGTGCCTAAGGCCAAATTTTTCTGCTCCTGTTTAACAGGTGCGTTTAAGTACAATTTTTGATGCAATGCTTTGCAGCAGGGCTAATTCCTGCAATAAAACTAGAGTATATGGCAGAGGTTGCAGTGTGGTGGCACCAGCACCAGTGCCTAAGGCCCAATTTTTCTGCCCCTGTTTAACAGGGGCGTTTAATTACAATTTTTGATGCAATGCTTTGCAGCAGGGCTAATTCCTGCAATAAAACTAGAGTATATGGAAGAGGTTGCAGTGTGGTGGCACCAGCACCAGTGCCTAAGGCCCAATTTTTCTGCCCCTGTTTAACAGGGGCGTTTAAGTACAATTTTTGATGCAATGCTTTGCAGCAGGGCTAATTCCTGCAATAAAACTAGAGTATATGGAAGAGGTTGCAGTGTGGTGGCACCAGCACCAGTGCCTAAGGCCAAATTTTTCTGCCCCTGTTTAACAGGGGCGTTTAAGTACAATTTTTGATGCAATGCTTTGCAGCAGGGCTAATTCCTGCAATAAAACTAGAGTATATGGAAGAGGTTGCAGTGTGGTGGCACCAGCACCAGTGCCTAAGGCCAAATTTTCTGCCCCTGTTTAACAGGGACATGTAATTACAATTCTTGATATAATATTTCACAGGAGGGCCCCTTCCTGTGCCCACCCAGAGTAACGGTGAGGACTTATAGTGTTGTGGCACCAGCACCACAACCACCAAAGGTCAATTTTTCTACCACTGTTCAACAATGGCATGTAATTACAATTCTTGATATAATCGTTCCCAGCAGGGCGCTCCAGCGCCCACCAAGAGTCACTTTCAGGGCTTACAATGTTGTGGCAAAACCAACACCTTGTTCCGCCATTTCTGCAGAGCATATAGGGCAGGCCCCTACCTTCAAACATCCAATTTACAAACATCTCCTACTTGCAAATGGAAGGAGACAACAGCAAGTGAGATGAAAAAAGATGGACGACAAAACAAATTATACAGGGGTGATAACCCTTCCCTATGTTTTCCAAAAAGCTTAAAAATAGTTTTTTTGACTGGAGCTACACTTTAAAAATGTACCAGTTGAAAATTACAAACAGATTCAACTTAACACAACAAACCTACACAGTCCCTGTCTTGTTTGCACCGCCTGTATACTGCTGTTCTGAGTATATAGGGCCTGGGGGCCACACGCATTTCCTTTTTTTAATATGGGTACAGGGTTCCCCTTAATATGCGTACAAGACCCAAATAGGCTGGTAATGGGCAGGGAGGGCTACCCATGCCATTTTTCTCAATGATTTTCAACCATATTGCAGGAACCAGATATAACATTAAAACCGCAAGCGGTTTTAAATGGTGTTATTTCCGTTTAATGTCATTTTGTGCAGGGACTGTTCTAAACACGAGAAACACGTGGCACTTCACAGGCATACTACAGACACCTCCCAGGCACCATATTTAAAGGAATATTTCACTTTTTTTTTTCACTTTAATCGTCATTAAAATCAGTGCTCCCGCCAAAACGGCCATTTTTAAAAACATTTTAGGCATTGACCCATGTCCCCTGGGGCAGGAGCCAGGTCCCCAAACCCTTTTTAGGACAGTATCTTGCATATTAGCCGTTAAAATTAGCACTTTTCATTTCGAACGTTCGAGTCCCATAGACTTCAATGGGGTTCTAACGTTCGTACGAATTTGGGGTCCGTTCGAAAGTTCTGGTGCGAACCGAACTGGGGGGTGTTCGGCTCATCCCTACTCTTTATCATATTTTGTAATATTAAGGCTGCTTTTCTTCATGGTTTAGGAATAATAATAATGTTTTAGATACTCTAAAAAGACACGATGATCGTGTCTAAATTGTATGTGTGATAAGGACCTTAGATTGGAAACTTTTAGAGGACAAGGTCCAATGGCATAACCAAAGCCATATTAGTCCATTAGGTTCAAGGGCGGGAAAGGGGCCCCATTTGGGAGGCTGTTAGATGTCTCTACTCCAGAAGAGCTGACGTCAGGTTCACAAAATCATGCTCTAGGATCATAATGTTATTAGTCACAGATCTCCTTTGCATCTCTCTATCTGTGAATAGATTTATAACCTCCAGAGCTTTTGGTCATCCTGGCCAGAACTTTAATAGTAACCCCTTGTGTCTAGTCTTCCTGAGGCTGAAAAATAACAGGGTCATTCTGAAAAAAAGTTTGTGTAAGCATGCACAGAAGCACTATCAAAACGTCTGGTTGTAAAAAGACACAAATTCATTTAGTTCAACTAAAAGAAAAACACACACATACAAAACACCACATTCACAATTCTATACCCACAGTTAAACCAGAGGAAGGCAAAAAAAAAAAACAATAAAGCATGGTCCAGCACTGGTCCAGTGAGGAAAGAAAAAAAATCCTTTCTGATTCCCCAGGAGGCAATTGATATTACCTGGATCAGCTATCCCTGGTGGTATTACCTATACATATTAGTATACAGTTATATTTTGTGCATTTTGGAAACAATTCAGGCCCTTTTTTAAAACGATCTACCCAGAGCCAGCTCTTGAGGGAGTCTATTACGCTAAGTTCACTACATGGACCACTTATGTATTTATTTATACATGGTGATCAAATTCCTCCTGTAATCTCCTCTTTTCAATGGAAAGTAAATTCAGTTCCTCTAATCTTTCCTCATAGCGGAGCTCCTCCATGCCTCTTATCAGTTTGGTTGCCCTTCTCTGCACCTTTTCCATTTCCCCGATATCCTTTTTGTGAACTAGTGCCCAAAACTAAACTGCATATTCCAGGTGACATCTTACTAATTTGATTTGTATTGGGGCAAAATTGTGTCTCTCTCTCTCTGAAGTCTACTTTCTCCAGAACACCCGGATCCTTCTCCCCCATTGATCCCTCCAGTTGTACCCCCCCCCCTCCCCAGTATGTATGATACATGCATATTCCTAGCCTACAAGTGCATAACTTTACATTTATCACCATTAAACCTCATTTGCCACTTAGTTGCCCAATTAAACAGAGCATTGAGGTCAACTTGTAAGTTGGAGACATCCTGTATGGATGCTATTCCACTGCATAGCTTCGTGTCATCGGTAAATACGTTAATGGTACTTCTAAATCCAAACTCTGTATCATTTATAAATATATTAAAAAGTAAGGATCCCAACACTGAATCTTGGGGTACACCACTAATAACCATTCAGAGTAGGAATCATTACTACTGCTCTCTGAATTCTGCCTTTTATACAGTTTTCAATCAATTTACAAACTGATTTTTCCAAACCTGTAGACTTTACCTTACAGATTAGCCATGTGCGGGGAACTGTGTCAAACGCTTTTGCAAAATCCAAGTATACCACATCCACAGTTACGCCTTTGTCTAAGTTTTTGCTTATTTCCTCATAAAAATAAACCAAATTTGTTTGACAACTTCTGTCTTTCATGAATCCATGCTGGCTATAGCTTAAAATATTTGTTTTCTAGGAAAAACTCATCTATGTGGTCTTTTAATAAACTCTCCAGTATCTTCCCAACTATAGAAGTTAAACTACCCAGTCTGTAGCTACTTGGTAAAGACTTTAAACCCATTTACATATAGGCCTCACATTGGCCTTATACCAATCCAGTGGTTTCTGGAACATATCAATTTTGAGCCATAGGGGTTCATTGTTGCTTCAGTATATACCATACACTGTGTATATATGTGGATATATAAATCTATATATATATAGAGAGATTGATATAGCTATTTCTCTCTCTCTCTCTCTCTCTCTATATATATATATATATATATATATATATATATATAGAGAGAGAGAGAGAGAGAGAGAGAGAGAGAGAGAGAGAGAGAGAGAGAGAGAGAGAGAGAGAGAGAGAGATGATTATAGTTTCAGTCTATTTCATACAGTATCTCACAAAAGTGAGTGCATCCCTGACATTTTTTGTAAATATTTTATTCTATCTTTTCATGTGACAACACTGAATAAATGACACTTTGCTACAATGTAAAGTAGTGAGTGTACAGCTTGTATAACAGTGTAAATTTGCTGTCCCCTCAAAATAACTCAACACACAGCCATTAATGTCTAAACCACTGGCAACAAAAGCGAGTACACCCCTAAGTGAAAATGTCCAAATTGGGCCCAATTAGCCATATTCCCTCCCCGGTGTCACATGACTAGTTCGTGTTACAAGGTCTCAGGCGTGAATGGGGAGCAGGTGTGTTATAATTGGCTTTCACTCTCTCATAGTGGTCACTGGAAGTTCAGCACCTCATGGCAAAGAACTCTCTGAGGATCTGAAAAAAAGAATTGTTGCTCTACATAAAGATGGCCTTGGCTTTAAGAAGATTGCCAAGACCCTGAAACTGAGCTGCAGCATGGTGGCCAAGACCATACAATTGTGAAACAGGACAGGTTCCACTCAGAACAGGCCTCATCATGGTCGACCAAAGAATTTGACTGCACGTGCTCAGCGTCATATCCAGCGGTTGTCTTTGGAAAATAAACATATGAGTGCTGCCAGCATTGCTGCAGAGGATGAAGGGGCATGGTGTCAGCCTGTCAGTGCTCAAACCTTATGCCGCACGCTGCATCAAATTGGTCCGCATGGCTGCAAACCCAGAAGGAAGCCTCTTCTAAAGATGATGCACAAAAAAGCCCACAAACAGTTTGCTGAAGACAAGCAGACTAAGGACATGGATTACTGGAACCGTGTCCTGTGGTCTGATGAGACCAAGATAAACTTATTTGGTTCAGATGGTGTAAAGCGTGTGTGGTGGCAACCAGGTGAGGAGTACAAAGACAAATGTGTCTTGTCTACAGTCAAGTATGGTGGTGGGAGTGTCATGGTCTGGGGCTGCATGAGTACTACCAGCACAGAGAGAGCTACAGTTCATTGAGGGAACCATAATGTCTCCATGGTGGAGTGGAAGAGGACTCCAGTGGCAATCTGTGAGGCTCTGGTGAACTCCATGTCCAAGAGGGTTAAGGCAGTGTTGGAAAATAATGGTGGCCACACAAAATATTGACACTTTGGGCCCAATTTGGACATTTTAACTTAAGGGTGTAGTCACTTTTGTTGTCAGCAATTTACACATTAATTACTGCGTTTTGAGTTATTTTGAGGGGACAGCAAATTTACACTGTTATGCAAGCTGTACACTCACTACTTTACATTGTAGCAAAGTATAATTGAGTGTACTCACTTCTGTGAGATACTGTATATTTCGGGTATTTTCGTTATCGTCTTAACAAACGATAACGAACGTGCAGAATCTGAAAACCGAAAGATCCGACATAAACAAATGCTTTATTTTCATTTTCGTTGTGGCAACAGTTCGATATAGATAGGAGATTCAACATGACGCTGACAATAGTGATCTGTGTCCATTGAATCTGTGGTCGAATGTGCCTAACCTTAGCTCTATTAGTCCAAGATTATTCTATATAGAGAGAAAAGATTCAACGTAGAGAGAAAAGATTCAACATTATAGTGACAATAGCAAAAAAGGTTGAATGTTCCTAACCTAACTCTATTAGTCCAAGATTATTCGGCATAGAGAGAAAAGATTTGACATGAAGATTTGACGGAGCAGTCACTGCGAGCAGACATTTATGGTCAAATGCTCCACTCATAGGCTATAGAAGAATTCTAATGTTGGTTGACTAGTAATAATAATTAATAAATATAATTATTACTAGTGTCATACAACATTAGAATTCTACTATAGCTTGTAGGCAGAACATTGGCCCGGAAATGTACGATTGCGGCGTCGTACAGTTTAGCTGCTCCGTCGAATCTTCTTAGAACATTCGACAGACACCATAAGCTTTTAACGACAGATTCGACCTTAATTATTTCGGATTTTCGGACAAATGCATTTTTTAACAAAACAAAATAAATAAAAACAAATTTCGGGAGTAACTAAATAAATGTATTTTTCAGACGAAAACAAAATTCCGAAACAAAATATTTCAGTGTGCACATGTCTACTACATATGCAAACTAAATCACCTCAGGGCGCTTTTGCTTCCAGTGTCCATCTGGGTATTCAGAAGAGATGGGTCTTGAGCGTCTTCCTGAAGGCCAGATAGTTTTCCTCCAAGCGGATGTCCGCGGGTTGAGCATTCCATAGCCGTGGTCCTTGTACTGCGAACCTTCGTTCACCCTTTAATTTGTAACGGGTCTTAGGAATGTGGAGGAGGTTCTGGTTAGTTGACCGGAGAGTGTGACCCGGGGTGTAGTGCTTTATTTTGTCGCAGAGGTATTGCGGGGCTTTTCCTTGTGCACATTTGTGAGTGAGGCAGAGGACCTTGAATGTAACTCGATCCTTCACGGCTAGCCAATGAAGGGTCCTCAGGGACGGGGTGATTGATTCCCATGTTTTTTTTTCCAGTTACCAGTCTGGCTGCTGTGTTCTGGACGGTTTGTAGATGTGAAATCTGGTATTTTGGAAGTCCTAGGTAGAGGGAATTTGCATAGTTGAGTCGGGAATTGATGATAAAATGAAAAGAAAATGACTATATTGTCAAAAGTATTGACAAGACATGGATGAGCGAGTTTGGGGTGGAGCAACTTGACTGGTCTACACTGAGTCCTGACCTCAACCCAATAGAACACCTTTGGGATGAATTATGAATTAGAGTGGAGACTGCGAGCCAAGCCTTCTCATCCACATCAGTGCCTGACCTCACAAATGCGCTTTTGGAAGAATGGTCCAACATTCCCATAGACACACTCCCAAACCTTGTGGACAGCCTCCCCAGAAGAGTTGAAGCTGTTATAGCTGCAAAGGGTGGGCCAACTCAATATTAAACCCTACGGACTAAGACTGGGATCCCATTAAAGTTAATGTGTGTGTAAAGGCAGGCTTCCCGATACTTTTGGTAATATAGTGTATATATATTCCTGCTTTAAATGGTTTTCTTGTTGGAGAGATATACTATATCTATCTATCTATCTATCTATCTATCTATCTATATAATATGTATGTGTATATGTATGTGTATATATATATATATATATATATATACACAGTACATCTCTCTAACAAGCAAATCATTTAAAGCAGGAGCAAATTAATCATTTATCACACACCAGAAACACCTAATACAATTGTTTTTAGTTGTTTCTGAATGATAGCTATCAAATGACATTTGTTCCTCACTCCAAAGGAGGAAAAATTAACCTGTAGAAAACCTGTTACAAAAATTAAAAACAGACAAAATTAGGACAAAATTGCAAAAATAAAAAATAAAAAAATGAGAGAGAGAGAGAGAGAGAGAGAGTACATCTTTCTAACAAGCAAATCATTTAAAGCAGGAAGGAATGAATCAAATATCACACATCAGTAACACCTAATACAATTGTTTTTTGTTGTTTCTGAATGATAGCTATCAAATGACATTTGTTCCTCACTCCAAAGGAGGAAAAGATAACCCGTAGAAAGCCTGTAACAAAAATTAAAAACAGCCAAAATTAGGACTAAATTACAAACAAGAAACATTATTTAAAAACACAAGCAAATGATTATTAATATAAAACATCAGTAGTAAATGAACAATATGCACAAATGTAAACTGTACAATAAATGTCCCCTAATTTTTCCCCCCTTTTCCCCTCTATGTTTTCAAATAAATGTACTGTAGTTTACCCCCTTCATATAGTATGATAATGTATATCAATAATCACAGATCACTCAGGAATCATCTTAGTACGCTTTGTGTTAACACAGATATAATAATATAGATCATTCAATCACAAAAATAAATGTAAGTCACAGATAGAGTTCCATCCCCTAGGGATTAAAGTGTCTAATCGGTGTATCCATTGTCCTTCCAGTCTTTTTAAAAACAGCTCATGATCACCCCCTCGTCTGTTTTTCTTTACTCCATCAATAACCAAGAATTTTAGTTGTGACACTGTATGTCCCTTTTCAACAAAGTCACCTTCTGGGCAGGGGCGGACTGACCATTGGGCCACTCGGGCACTGCCCGAGGGCCCCGAGCCACTAGGGGGCCCCATCCGGGGTTGCCAGCTTCAGTAAAACCAGGGACAGTATGTAAAAATCTGTGTTTTGTTTTACATCTGTCTCTGAAATGTCCCTTACCGACATCCTTTTGGTTTACAAATGCTGAGATTATAGCTGCCCCACCTCTCCAGTACCTTCTCAGCCAATAGAAACATGTCTGTGTATACTGTGTGTGTGTGTGTATACTGTGTGTGTGTGTGTGTGTATACTGTGTGTGTATACTGTGTGTGTGTGTGTGTGTGTGTGTGTGTGTATACTGTGTGTGTGTGTGTATACTGTGTGTGTGTGTGTGTATACTGTGTGTGTATACTGTGTGTGTGTGTGTGTGTGTGTGTATACTGTGTGTGTATACTGTGTGGCCTCATAATCTCCTATTGCCCGGGGGCCCCATGAGTTGTCAGTCCACCTTTGCTTCTGGATTATCTCACCCACATGAAGTAAATTCGATAAAATATACAACAAATGAAGACTGACCTGTAAAACTAGAAAAGCTACAATTTCTGGGGAAATTGTGTGAAGTGTTCTTGCCTCCACCTACTGGAGTGGGCAGAGTAACTGGGGGGGGTCATAATGTTTTGGCTGATCATAATGTTTTGGCTGGTCATAATATTTTGGCTGGTCATAATGTTTTGGCTGGTCATAATGTTTTGGCTGGTCATGGGGTTGTCAGCTTTTGTCAACTCCCAGTCTAGTTTTGAACATTTCGCCATTCATTCCTATGGGACAAATTGTGCCGCCAAAACGCCAATATTTCGTGGACCATTCGGCGAAACGTTCCACAAAGTAATAGCACACCAATCGGGGACAATCGGCACGTTTTGGTGTATTACTGTCTATGTAGTGTAAAAGCTGTGGGAGGAGTTAGTGTGGTAAATTTGGCTATAATAATAATAATATATATGTGAGATAACAGTAAGTGCTCTTGCTATGCAAGAACACTTAATAATCTTACATTTTTATATCGGTCCCTCTATGTGGGATTTTGGATCTCTATTGATACAATTGCATTGGATATAATTCAAACAGGGGAATGAAGCTGTGTTAAGTGATTCCAAAAAGCTGACAGATGGTTTAGAAGGAATAATTTGGTCAGATCTAATCAGTTGGTCCCATACAGTCCTACCCAGGACTTTTTTTCAGTGGGAACGTGGGGGAACGCAGTTCAGTCAATGTAAGCACTGAATGTATGTAATGGCATGGGGTGCTTGGTTGTGCTACAGTGTCTATTGATGCTAGCTGCTGGGGGATCTATTGTTCCTGGGGTGAGTCTTATGTAATGTTGCTTTGAATGATCTAATGTTCAAGGAGCAGTCTATTGTAGCTGGCGTCTGGAGGGTCTGCTGATGCTGTCTGTGGGGAGATCTGTTGTTGCTGGGGGGGGGGGGGGGGGGTATTTTGTTGCAGGTGGTCCATTGTTGCTTGGGATCTATTGTTGTTGACTGCCGGGCTTCTATTTTACCGCTTGCTATCATTAACTACTAGCCTACCGGGCGCTTTTACCCCCTCCCTGCCAGGCCAATTTTCAGCTTTCCACACCGTCGCCCTTTCAATGACAATTGCGTGGTCATGCCACAGTACCCATATGACATTTTTATATATATTTTTTTTTTTGAGACAGATAGATCTTTCTTTTGCTCAAATGCCACTGGGTTTTTTCTTTTTTGCTGAAAAGAGACTGAGAAAAAAAGTGTCGGAGAGGCTGCACTGATGGACGGCACTGATGAGCAGGCACTGAGGGGGACTGAAAGGCAGCACTGATTGACATCACTGATGGTCGCTGATTGGCAACACTGATGGGCACTGACTGGCATCGCCAATGGGCACTGTTGGGGCTGCACTGATAATCAGTGCCCTGATTATCTGTGCAGGTCTCCCCTGGGAGGAAAGGCCGCCGATCGGCTTTCCTCTCCTCACACGCTGTCTGTGTGGAGAGAAAAGCCGATAACCAGCATTTCCTTGTTTAAATGTGATCAGCTATGTCCAATCACTTGGGTAAAAATCCTAGTCATCGGCTCTTTACCAGGATCGTGGATGCGCCACATCCTGAGGACACAGTGCACCACTGATCTTCGCACGGTTGCACAAGCATGGTCAGAGTGGCACGTCATATGACATCATCCCAGAACAGTAGAACCACCCCGCTGCCGCCATTTGCCTATACGGTGGGCGGGAGGTGGTAAAAAAATGTCATACAAATTAGTACCACAAATGTTACTTGGCTCTGTATATACTAAAAAGGCCCTACTAGGAGGTGGGTAGGGGGGTGGAACGAAGGAACGGTCCTTTGAGGTAGGTAGGGGCAGAGACACGGGGTAACTCAGAAAGGGTGAGTTCCTTCACCTATCCTCTGAGAAAAAAAGTCCCGATCCTACCTCTCCTATATGATTGTAAAGGAGGGGCACAGAATTCAGAGATAAAGGGATCATTATCATGTAAGATGAACCGGTGATATTTAGGGATATTATATCTTATAGGAGAAGGGATGGGCTTGTTATATAAATGGTATCTTTTTACTACCTGAGGTATTTATATGAGATTGGGTTAAATTAACTCTCTCTCTTCATACAAGACGTGAAGAATATTCTCTTTGAGTTAACCTCTGTTCCATTCCTACAAGCCTGTTTTCACGTTTTACCAGATATGTCACAATTCTAGGAACCCAACATAATTGGCTCTTGGGGACAGATTTAAATGCCCCAGGTAAATGACAACCCTTGTAATGAAGTAATACATTTTTATCACTGGGTTTAGTATACAAATCACTCACTATCTGATTCTCATGTATTTTTAAAGAATTCTCAAGAAAGGAAAACCTGTTCTTTACGCCATATGATATTAAACTTTAGCCTGGGTAATAGATCATTTATATAGGCATGGAACAACATCAGAATCTCATAGGTTCCCCCCATATAGCAAACACATCATCAATAAATCTTAACCAGCAGAAACCATTCTGCAGAAACAAAATATTGTTGTAAATAAACAAATTCCCTACTATATCCATGAAAGCATTTGCATGGGGAGGGCAACATTTGAACCCATCACCGAACCTCTGCACTGTAAGTAGAAAGTCTCCTTAACCACTTAAGCCCTGGACCAATTTGCAGCCGCAGGAGCAGGCCCCTTTTTTGCGATTCGGCACTGTGTTGCTTTAACTGACAATTGCACGGTCATGCGACGTGGCTCCCAAACAAAATTGGCGTCCTTTTTTCCCCCACAAATAGAGCTTTCTTTTGGTGGTATTTGATCACCCCTGCGGTTTTTATTTTTTGCGCTATAAACAAAAATAGAGCGGCAATTTTGAAAAAAACGCTATATTTTTTACTTTTTGCTATAATAAATATCCCCAAAAAATATATAAAAAAACATTTTTTTTCCTCAGTTTAGGCCGATACGTATTCTTCTACATATTTTTGGTAAAAAAAATCGCAATTAGCGATTATTGATTGGTTTGCGCAAAAGTTATAGCGTTTACAAAATAGGGGATAGTTTTATAGCATTTATGTTAATAATTTTTTTTTTTACTAGTAATGGTGGCGATCAGCGATTTTTATTGTGCCTGCGACATTGTGGCAGACACATCGGACATTTTTGACACATTTTTCAAAAATGACCATTTTCAGATATACAGAAATCAATGCTATTTAAATGCATTGATTCCTTTGTAAATGACACTGGCAGTGAAGGAGTTAACCACTAGGGGGCAGTGTAGTGTTATGTATGACGTTGTGTGTTTTTTTTTATCGTAGGGGAGCGTGGCCTGGCATGTGACGTCACTGATCGTCCTTCCCTATAAAAGGGAAGAGACGATCGTGACAGCCACACAGGGAAGCACGGGGAGAGGTTTGTTTACACCTCTCCTCATTCTTCAGCTCTGTGACCCGATCGCGGGACACCAGCGGCGATCGGGTCCGCTGGTCCCGCGGCCACGGCTCCCGACCCACAGCTGGGCACTTAAAGAATCATGTACCGGTACGTGATTGTGCCAAGTCGTGCCATTCTGCCGACATATATCGCCGTGAGGCGGTCCTTAAGTGGTTAAAGAAAAACAAATTCTCCTTCACAACAAATCAGAAGAAACAAAATCTGTGCATGTGTGTGTGTTTTTAAAAGGAACAAAAAGAATAATATTCATGGCATGTAAAATAAAGTAGACTCAAACCATTATAGATTTTAATAATGATATTTATATACTGTATATGATATAGAAAATAAAATCAACTCAAACAATTATAGTTCCCTATAATAATATAAGTGACGTACATATTATGTAAACAAATACAACACAAACATACATCATCAATCTTAAAAAAATGATAAAACTGAAAAGAACAGAAAGAATAATATACGGTACATGACATGTAAAATAAAATAGACTCAAACCGTTATCGATTGTAATAATAACATACACAGTATATGATATATAAAATAAAAAGACCCAAACCATTATAGTTTCCGATAATAATATATATGATATATAAAATAAAAAAGACTCAAACATTTATACTTTCTAATACTATTATATATGACATATACAGTATATTATGTAAAAAAAAAAACAATGAAGCGCTGGACGCTTCAGTTGTTTTGCCTATTTTAATCAGCTTAAATGTGAGTGGAATTGTTTTTTCCTAATAAATTGGGCATCGTTTTTTTTAAGATATGTGCGCAATGAGCGCTGTTATTTTTCTATATCCACATGACTGCTGAACTGCATGGGAATCTTAATACCTGTTCATGATTGGAGAGATTTCTGGTTCCAGTGTACGGCTTGTGAGGAGTAGTGGAGCAAAGTGGCTTTTCTATTTGTGCATTATCGTTGCACTGGTGGTAAGGGTCTGTCGTGTTGGGTGATGGTGATGGGACCCCTACTATCCTTATCTCTGCTGAATGAGGTGGAGGGAGATCTGTTGTGGATTCACTGAACCTTCAGTACCTGTTTTGGAGTTTTACACATGAATGCGTTACTTTAAATGCATTTATATTTTTTTGCTTTTCTTTGTTTATATTGTGCATATTGTTCCCTGCAATATAGTGCGAGCTGACATTTTATTTATTTTATTTTATTTTTTATTTATATTTTTTTGAGTTTGCGCAACAATCTTTATTTGTAGTAACGTGGAAGGCATGCCCACATGGATTCTTCTGGGCTATGTTAGGCACTGTTAAAGGGTCACTTTACTGCACACATAGGGTCATTTTAATCAATGCCTTGGGACAAGGCTAAGGCTGTGGGGAATACTCAACTGTTGGTGAACCTATAATCTGATGCCCCATACACACTATCAGATTTTCTGATGATTTTTTTCCTTCAGGTATACCAAAACCATGTAGTGGAAGGGCCTGCCTGATTGCATACAAATTGGAACTCCTAAGGTTTGACCTCATATTATATCGTTTTGGTAAATCTGAAGGAAAAAATCAGCAGAAAAACTGATAGTGTGTATGGGGCTTTAGAGATTTGTAGAGATGTGTGGATGTGTTGAGAAATGTGTTTTTGCATTTGTAAAAACTATCCTGGTAAATTTTGTTGTATGTATGCAATGACAGTAAAGTATATTATCTTATCTTATATTATCTTATCTGTGTGCACTGGCACTGCAACTGTTCTACAGTTAACTTTTAGCCTCCCATTACAATGAGCACCTTTACACTAACATACATTTTGAAGGGACATGCTGAGCCAATGTCCACATACACCTGTCCAGCGTTTTCCACTACTACTCCCAAGCAGTGTAGTTGGCCCCGCCATGCACTTTGTGCGGGCTCCACACGTGCACTCAACCTAATTCTTGAAACTTTCCATACCTCTGGGGGGACCTCTGTGATGCAATCTGCTCCCATTGCTATGGGAGACAGACCACTAGCAGAAGGAGTGCCGACAACATCTCCCTCGCTGATAGAGGTTGTGCCACCTATAACAGGTACACGCTATCGACAGGCTGCTTGTTACATTTCTGGTATTCTTGGTAACCAAATGTGTCTTTATATTACTCCATTCCACATGAAACCTTCATACCCTAATGTGTTATGTCCCACTTGTTAGCTGTGTGTGCAGGTAGCTTGCAATACACTTCTTTAGTAACTTCAGACCAGGCTGGGGCAACGTTACAAAAATAGAAATTCACAGTCCAACAGGCAAAACATGATACCTTCTTAGTTTCCTATCTATGGCTACAGGCTTGTGTGCTGTCCCTGCATACCTGACAGAATGCAGTTCAGCAATCATAAGTCCTTCAGAGGCATTTCTGCAGCACTGGTGTCTTCAGGGTAAATGCTGAGAATGCAGAGAAGTCTCTGTTGTAGGACAAAGCCAGCTGCATACTCCTTCTCCTGCGGGTCTCCTAGTCCATCTCCATCCCTTATGGGTCTCACAACCCACAGACACTCGGGAACCCCCTAGTCCCTTTCTTGTGGCTCTCTCTACTGGGGCCAAAGATGGCTCCCTGGACTCCCTCGGGGGAACTCTCTTGAACCAGACCACTAGCACAATTTATATCACACAGGGTGAGTGTGCCGGACCCAGGAAGGAAAACCCACCAAAACATTAAATGACCAAGCAAAACCTTAACCCCGGATCTCTCAGCCAGGACAACATTTACTGTAGCCTGCTTACAAGCAGAAGAATGGCAACATGGAGTAAGGTTTCTCTGTCCCAGCTCTATGTATTCTATGGAAGACCACTGGGGCACTGCAGGAAAGAAATAACCTTGATATATTTTCCTGGAACTTTGTAATTTTAAGCATATAATATAATACATTGGTAGGGTTGAAATTGTCTCACACTCATCCCCCGTACCCCTTTATCATATTTTGTAATATTAAGGCTAATTTGCTTCAGGGTTTAGGAATAATAATAATGTTTTAGATACTCTTAAAAAAACATGACGATCGTGTCTAAATTGGCCCTATTATATGTGTGCATGTATGTACAGTATGTGTGATAAGGACCTTAGGTTGGAAACTCTTTGAGGACAAGGGCCAGTGGCATAACCAAAGCCATATTAGTCCATTAGGTTCAATGGCAGGAAGGGGGCCCCATTTGGGGGGCTGTTAGATGTCTCTACTCCAGAAGAGCTGATGTCAGGTTCACAAAATCATGCTTTACAATCATACTGTTATTAGTCACAGATCTCCTTTGCATCCCTCTATCTGTGAATAGATTTATGGCCTTCAGAGCTTTTGGTCATCCTGGCCAGAATTTTAATAGTAACCCTTTGTGCCTGGTCTTCCTGAGGCTGAGAAATAATAGGGCAATCCTAAAAAAAAGTTTATATTGCATTTTTAGAATAAGTGTGACGGACTGAGGTTTATATGGTCACAAAACAGACACCCCAAAGCAAAGTACATATTCATTTTTTTTTTATATTTCTAAACATCTCCCTTCTATTCTATTAATAACCAGTAGATGGCAGAGAAGGTACACAAACAGAGTCTATATAAGGCCACACACCATGTGACTGGAAATTAAACTACTTCCAGCCATAAAGTCAGTGGTCATATCTCATGCTGTTTGTGTGATTCTTTGCAGGTATGTACTCTAAATCGTTCCTAATCTGTATTAACCTGTGATAGAAAGATTCCTAAACATCTTGAGCAGATGCAGAAAAAGTCTCAGCAGATTTTATGCTATAGTTTTGCTGTAATTAGAAGTTTAGAACAGCATGTGTCAGAAACAAGTGAAAAGTGCATAAGAACATGAAAATACTGCATTAGTCAGAACAAATGTCTATGATAAACACTAAACCTTTCTAAATAGGTATATTTAAACCTGATTTATTGGAAATTGCATAGATTTATAAAAGCACATGTTTTCTGTTATTTAATATAGAAAAAAAACTATTGTATGTAAAGCTTATGTATTGCATCATACAGACATGCAATGTGCACCATCTAGTGGTTAAAAAAGAGTACTACCATGAAAATATTTGTATTAAAGCAATGCATTGCCAGTATGATTATTGCACACTTAAAGTGTACCAGAGAGATAAAGATAATTAGCTATAACACTGAATAACAGGGGTATATGTTATTAAATTTAGTAATGTTCATTGTTATAACTACGTTTTAAAATACTTTAGTTAAAATCTGTATTATATATATTGTTAATGGTTATAAACATGTGACTATAAAAATGTAAAAGATGTATTGTTATGTAAAAATTAAACTACTTCCAGCCTTAAAGTCAGTGGTCATATCTCATGCTGTTTGTGTGATTCTTTGCAGTCCACGCCAAGCTGATCACCTTATCTCATCGCGTCTACAATCATCGGCTCTCTTAATTCACATTTTGAGGCCGGTAACATAGGCATGCATAGAAGCACTACCAATAAGTCTGATTGGAAAAAGACACAAACCCATTTAGTTCAACTACAAGAAAAACGCACACAAACAAAACCTCCAGATGCACAATTCTATACCAACAGTTGATCCAGGGGAAGGCAAACAACCCCAATAAATCCTGATCCAGCATTGGTCCAGTGAGGAAAGAAATACATTTCTTCCTGATTCCTCAGGAGGAAATTGATATTCCCTGGATCAGCTATCCCTGGTGGTATTACCTATAAATATTAGTATCCAGTTATATTATTATATGTGAATTTTGGAAAGAATTCAGGCCTTTTTTTTAAAATGATCTACTGAGCTACCCAGAGCCAGCTCTTGAGGAAGTCTATTCCACATTTTCACAGCTCTTACTGTGAAAAAGTCTTTCTGTATATGGAAGTTAAATCTCTTTTCCTCCATGCCCCTTGTCTTTTGTCATGTCTTTAATGTGAATAACTCTACACTAAGTTCGTTACATGGGTCACTTACCGTATTTATCGGGGTATAACACGCACCCCAAGTTTAGGAGGGCATTTTAAGGAAAAAAGTTTTAGGAGGGAAGTTTAAGGAAAAAAAACTTACATTTAAATGCCAGTCAATGCAGCCTTATCAGTGTGCATCTGCAGCCTTGTCCATCATTACAGAATGATCAGTGTCATTTGCAGCTTGCCCACCGCTGTTTGCAGCTTTGTAGTGTCATTTGCAGCTTTGCAGTGTCATTTGCAGCTTGGCCAGCGCCGTTAGCAGCCTTGCCCATGTTTAAATTTCCCGCCGCCGAGACAGACCGAGCGAGCGCCACCGAAAAAGACCGAGCCGACTTGCTCGGCTCCGCTCGTAGTCCTGCCTCCCTGCTGTTTCTCTAGCGAGCACTGCCGAAAAAGACCGAGCCGTCTGTACTGTGTATTATATAGGACCATTATTTTTTCCCGAAACGGGCCCACTCCCCATTGTTTTAAAAAACCGCCATCCCACGCTGTCAAAAGCTTTCTCTGCAGCAATTGCCAAGAGACAGGATGGGATGGCTTGTTTCTGGGCATACTCCAGCAGTTTCAAGGTTTTCAGGGTATTATCCTGTGCTTCTCATCTCTCTATAAACCCCTTTTAACCACTTGCCGCCCGCCCTATAGCAAATAGACGGCGGCAAAGTGGTTGCATAATCCTGACCGGACGTCATATGACGTGATCAGGATTATGAGCCGCTGCGCGCCCCCGGGGGCGCGCATCGCGGCGATCGTTGTTGCGGGGTGTCAGTCTGACACCCGGCAACTACGATCTCGGTAAAGAGTCTCCGACGGAGACTCTTTACCACGCGATCAGCCGTGTCCAATCAAGGCTGATCACAGTGTAAATAGGAAAAGCCGGGGATCGGCTTTTCCTCACTCGCGTCTGTCCGACGCGAGTAGAGGAGAGCCGATCGGCTGCTCCTCTGACAGGGGGGGTCTGTGCTGATCTATTATCAGCACAGCCCCCCCGAGGATGCCCACACTGAACCACCAGGGACGCCACCAGACCACCAGGGATGCCAAGGACAAGGTATGCCATCCTAGACCACCAGGGATTCCAATCAGTGCCACAATGGATGCCAATCAGTGCCCAAAATGGATGCCAATCAGTGCCCACAATGGGCATCACTGATTGGCATGCATTATTGATTGGCACTGATTGGCATCCATTAGTACAATATATTATAATACAATGCCGCCTATCAGTTCCCATCTGTGCCGCCTATCAGTGCCTACCCATGCCCACCTGTGCCACCTACCCATGCCCACCTGTGCCGCCTACCAATGCCCACCTGTGCCGCCTACCCATGCCCACCTGTGCCGCCTAACCCATGCCCACCTGTGCCACCTATCCATGCCCATCCATGCCAATCCGTGCCAATTTGTGCCACCTATCAGTGCCCATCCGTGTCGCCCATCAGTGCCACCCATCAGTGCCGCCTATCAGTGCCACATATCGGTGTCCATCAATGCCGCCTCGTCAGTGCCACCTCATCGGTGCCCATCAGTGCCGCCTTATCATTGCCCATCAGTGTAACCCCATCAGTGCCCATCAGTGAAGGAGAAAACTTACTTATTTGCAAAGTTTTGAAACTGAAACAAAAAAAAAACATTATTTTTTTCAAAATTTTCGGTATTTTTTTATTTGTTTAGCAAAAAATAAAAACCGTAGAGGTGATCAAATACCACCAAAAGAAAGCTCTATTTGTGGGAAAAAAATGATAAAAATTTCATTTGGGTACAGTGTAGCATGACCGCGCAATTGTCATTCAAAGTGCGACAGCGCTGAAAGCTCAAAATTGGTCTGGGCAGGAAGGTGTTTAAAGGGGTTGTAAAGGTAAATTTTTTATTTTCTACATAGGTTCCTTTAAGCTAGTGCATTGTTGGTTCACTTATCTTTTCCTTCGATTTCCCTTCTAAATGTTTTTTTTTCTTTGTTTTCTTTGTCTGAATTTCTCACTTCCTGTTCCTCCTCAGTAATCTGTTCAGTAAGCTGTTCTGGCTGACTAACCACCAGCTCGGATGATGGTGAGAAGTTTACTGAGGAGAAACAGGAAATGAGATATTCAGACAAAGAAAAAAAACATTTAGAAGGGAAATCAAAGGAAAAGGTAAGTGAACCAACAATGCACTAGCTTAAAGGAAATTATGTAGAAAATAAAAAAATTACCTTTACAACCCCTTTAAGTGCCCGGTATTGAAGTGGTTAATCTAGGTGAATATGTCGGCATTTTCGGTGTAAATCTATTGGCTATTATCTTTGAATATAATCGAAGATTATAATTTGTCAGCGAGATTGGCTGGTAGTTTACACACATTGTGTGGTCTTTCTCAGGTTTTGGTATGAGTGAAATATATGCCTGCATACCCTGTGGGACAAATGGTTGAGAAACAGACACTGAATTAAAGGTCCGTTTCATAATTGGGACTAATAAATCCTTGAATGACTAGAACCATGGGGTAAAACCATCTGGACCGGGACTTTTTCCTGGTACTAATGCATCAATTACCTTCTGTATTTCAGTATCTGAGAATTCCTTTTCTAACTGCTCAACCTCTATTGATGTTAAAGTCGGTATAGCAGTATCATTTATATACAGTGCCTTGCGAAAGTATTCGGCCCCCTTGAACTTTTCAACCTTTTGCCACATTTCAGGCTTCAAACATAAAGATATAAAATTTTTATTTTTTGTGAAGAATCACCAACAAGTGGGACACAATTGTGAAGTGGAACGAAATCTATTGGCTTTTTGAAACTTTTTTAACTAATAAAAAAATGAAAAGTGGGGCGTGCAAAATTATTCGCCCCCTTGCGTTAATACTTTGTAGAGTCACCTTTTGCTGCGATTACAGCTGCAAGTCGCTTGGGGTATGTCTCTATCAGTTTTGCACATCGAGAGACTGAAATTCTTGCCCATTCTTCCTTACAAAACAGCTCGAGCTCAGTGAGGTTGGATAGAGAGCGTTTGTGAACAGCAGTTTTCAGCTCTTTCCACAGATTCTCGATTGGATTCAGGTCTGGACTTTGACTTGGCCATACTAACACCTGGATACGTTTATTTGTGAACCATTTCTTTGTAGATTTTGCTGTATGTTTGGGATTATTGTCTTGTTGGAAGATAAATCTCTGTCCCAGTTTCAGGTCTTTTGCAGACTCCAACAGGTTTTCATCCAGAATGGTCCTGTATTTGGCTGCATCCATCTTCCCCTCAATTTTAACCATCTTCCCTGTCCCTGCTGAAGAAAAGCAGGCCCAAACCATGATGCTGCCACCACCATGTTTGACAGTGGGGATGGTGTGTTGAGGGTGATGAGCTGTGTTGCTTTTACGCCAAACATATCGTTTTGCATTGTGGGCAAAAAGTTTGATTTTGGTTCCATCTGACCAGAGCACCTTCTTCCACATGTTTGGTGTGTCTCCCAGGTGGCTTGTGGCAAACTTTAGACGAGAATTTTTATAGATATCTTTGAGAAATGGCTTTCTTCTTGCCACTCTTCCATAAAGGTCAGATTTGTGCAGTGTACGACTGATTGTTGTCCTATGGACAGACTCTCCCATCTCAGCTGTAGTTCTCTGCAGTTCATCCAGAGTGATCATGGGCCTCTTGGTTGCATCTCTGATCAGTCTTCTCCTTGTCTGAGCTGAAAGTTTAGAGGGACGGCCAGGTCTTGGTAGATTTGCAGTGGTCTGATACTCCTTCCATTTCAAAATGATCGCTTGCACAGTGCTCCTTGGGATGTTTAAAGCTTGGGAAATCTTTTTGAATCCAAATCCGGCTTTAAACTTCTCCACAACAGTATTACGGACCTGCCTGGTGTGTTCCTTTGTCTTCGTGATGCTCTGTGCGCTTTCAACAGAACCCTGAGACTATCAAAGAGCAGGTGCATTTATACAGAGACTTGATTACACACAGGTGGATTCTATTTATCACCATCAGTCATTTATGACAACATTGGATCATTCAGAGATCCTCGCTGAACTTCTGGAGTGAGTTTGCTGCACTGAAAGTAAAGGGGCCGAATAATTTTGCACGCGCCACTTTTACGTTTTTTATTTGCTAAAAAAGTTTAAAATAACCAATAGATTTCGTTCCACTTCACAATTGTGTCCCACTTGTTGGTGATTCTTCACAATAAATTTAAATTTTATATCTTTACGTTTGAAGCCTGAAATGTGGCAAAAGGTTGAAAAGTTCAAGGGGGGCGAATACTTTCGCAGGCACTGTATTGTCGTATATTCTGTTGAAATATTTCAGGATCCCTCTCTGTTAAGTGGTTAGGTATATTGTACATCCTTTTGGGTCATATACCATATCGCCTGTTTCTGACTTAACCATCACAATAGATGTTACGGTATATTTAGTCGTTGGCGTAGTACTCTGGCTAGCAGTTTACTGGGTTTATTTCCTTGTTGATAATATAGGGTACGACTGTTATCCCTAACCCATAATGTTTGTTCATTTAATAAAGTTCGTAATTCGAGTAGTTTTTCTGTAAAATCCATTAGTATCTCCCATGCTGAATTTTGTTTGTGCTGTTTCTTGAATTGAGCTATTTCTTGTAATAACTGGGCTGATCTATTTCCTTTTGCTTTTTTAACCTAGCTCCATGTTTTATAAATAGTCACCTCAGTATATATTTTAGTGTTTCCCTCCCTGATTACATGATCTAGTGTAAAATTCGATATAGCTAACCTGATCTCTGAAGAACAGACCTCGTCATATAATAAATTGTCGTTTAATTTCCAAGTGCCTCCAATTATATTGGCATTTGATACATCAATCACCAAAAATATGGGGGCATGGTCCGACCAAACAAAACTACCTATCTCATGGAGGAGACTGTGGCCGTTCCTAGCTGATTTGTCAAAAAATATTCTAATCTATGATATGTGCCATGAACTTTTGAGTAAAGCGTAAAAATTTTCTCCATTGAATGAAAGGCCCTCCATATATCAACTAAATGGTATTTATCTAACATACCATTACATTTATTTTTATCGGTACCCATCTGTGGCATTGAGGATTCAGTAGTGTCCATATCCCGATTTAAAACAAAATTAAAGTCACCCCCTATTATTGTCTCCCCTCTGCTCTTTTCATTAACAGTTGAGTACCTGTTTTTATCTGATACCATTTCGGTTCCTCCAACTTTCTACTACCTGATGGGGTATTAACTTGTGAATTGCTATAGAAACTCTCCTCGATTTAGAATAAAAATAAGTATCATGATACCAGGTGGAGTAATGTCTATTTTGTATATTAGGTATGTTGTCAGAGCGAAAGTGCGTCTCCTAAAAGGGAGCGATGCCAACATTTTGTCTATGGAGAAAGTGCAGAACTTGCGATCTTTTTGTTGCTACATTTAGGCCTCTAACATCAGATTTTTATAGTGCCCATAGGGCAATACAAGAGAGAACAAAAAAAAATGTACACTATGTCACAACACTCAAATAAATTGTACCTTTTATTTACTTTGAATATCCAGCTATGTGTAGATGAAATAAATACAATAAAGATGAATTTGCTTTTTACATGGTTGGATAAATGAAGATTCTCAACACCTTTAGGAAATCGACATCAGTGTATTTTTAAATGCTCACAGCAGAGTAAGTAATGTAGATATGGCCAGATTTCTTAAATTGGTTTTAAACCCTTAGGCTCGGTTCACACAGGGGCAACACGACTTTCAACACGACTTTTGGAGGCAACTTGGACGCGACTTGGACATGACTTGGACAGACTTGGACACGACTAACAACACTACTTTAAGTTGCCCCAGGCCAGGCGACTTGCCGTGGCCAATCAGAGAATGAGCTCTCAGGGGGAACTCCTTTTGAGAGCTGATAATTCTCTGAGAGTCGCCTCCGTATAAACGGAGATCCGACTTGGAGGCGACCTCCATTGAAATCAATGGGTTCCAGTCACCTACAAGTCGGATTGAAGTAGTACAGGAACCTTTTCTGAAGTTGGAGCGACTTCAGTAGTGTGAATTAAGACGGCTCTCATTCACTTACATTGATTTCTACATGTTGTACGACCTGAGTTGACTTGGGGCGACTTGAAGTCGGATCTGAGTCACCCCTGTGTGAACCGGCTCTTACATATACCCAGTGAAGTTACTGGCTTCAGGTCACACACAGAAATGAAACAAAAAAATCCAAAATACATTATTTGTACCTGTTTATCTGCAACCCTCTCTTCTTTACAGCCATATTCATGTGAACTGAGCCTAAGGAGCATTCTTCCCACCTAGGGGGGGACACGTTTCATGGTAAGTTTCAAAGTACACATAGAAACAAGGTTTTCAAGCATATATATATTTTCATATATATATTAACTTCAGCTCCGGAAGGTTTACACCCCTTCATGACCAGGCCATTTTTTGCAATTCGGCACTGCGTTACTATAATTGACAAGTTCACGGTCGTGCAATGCTGTACCCAAACAGAATTTATGTCTCTTTTTTTTCCCCACAAACAGAGCTTGCTTTTGGTGATAATCGATCACCTCTGTGGTTTTTATTTTTTTGCACTGTAAACAAAAAAATGACAGACGGTTTAGAAAAAAAACAACAATATTTTTTACTTTTTGTTATAAAACATTACCAATTTAGGCCAATATGTATTCTGCTAGATATTTTTGGTAAAAAAAAAAAATCCAATAAGCGTATATTGATTGGTTTGTGCAAAAGTTACAGCGTCGCCAAACTATGGGATTTTTTTTTCTTTTTTTACTAGTAATGGCGGCAACCAGCGACACTAATACAGTGATCAGTGCTAAACAAATATACACTGTCACTGTACAGGGAAGGGATTAACATCGGGGCGATCATAGGGTTAAATGTGTTCCCTGGCAGTGCTTAATAACTGTGGTGCTTTAACTGGGGGAGGTAAAGATCCATGTTACTGCTTAGCAGAAACACAGGATCAGTACATTCCCCTCTCACAGAATGGTGGTTTGCCTTGTGTACATAGGCAGACCACCACTTTGCCTGTTTCCTGAACGATCGGGGGTCCCGGCAGACATTGTGTCCACCAGACCCACTAATTGGCTCACCATGTGTCCAATCACAATTTATGCAGGTCGCCTCACAAACGCCCCAGACCCGGAAGTGTCAGATCACATACTAGGTACATGATCTGGCACAGAGCAGCCTGACGCAGTATATGTGCATGGGGCGGTCACAAAGAGTGTAAGCTGGCTGCATACATATGCAGATATATGCAGATAGAAATAACAATTAATCCCCATTAATTTTACAATATTCAGACAGAAGGTGCAAATTCGGCACCACAAATTTTGGACATTTGTTTGCATTGCGTTTCAAGTTCATCTATAACTTGTTAACTTTTATACTAAATGTACCATTGTTCCTATCTAAACCCACTTCCAACCAATTCAAATGTATTTAAAAAAAAATAAAAAGATGTTCTATAAAAACATGGAATAATAGGCAGTTATAAAAAGACCATAATATAATCCAGTGCTTTATTCATCAAAATAAAAAAAAAGATAAAAAAACAAAAAACAATTTCTGAATTTAGGTGGAAATGTCAATTCATAACTTATTCCCCATAATAAAGCATTCCGAGTAAGGTTAGTATTTTGTCCTTTAGGTCATTCAATAAACACCCACTGGGAACTGGATTTGTTCAGACTGCTAACTCTTCACTGAAATATTCACTTTATTAATCCAATGTGAAAAATTGTCCAGATTACTTTAAATACCCAATCATGTGCAGAAGTTTTTCACATGATTGCATAATTGAAAATAATATTTAACTTCATTTTTTTGGGTGAAAATTCTCAACTACTTTAAATCTGTTTAATTATCTTAAAATTCTGATTTACTAAAAAAACTGAACATTTTCACACAACAAATTATGTGAATATTCACTTTAATTATCCAATTATGTACAGAACAAATACATAGAAGGGACTTTGCTTTTTACAGAATTGGATAACTGAAGTGCATTTTTTATAGAATGTATTAGGTGAACATTCTCGACTCCTTTAGTATATCAGCCTCATGTTCAGTGAAGATTCTCATCTTCTTTATAACATCCTAATTATCTCAGAACTCTAATATAATGAGGCTCATCTACTAATAGAGACAATGTCCACACAATAACTTGTGTGAAAATTCACTTTGATTATGTAATTAAATGAAAAGAAAATCCTGTTTTCTTTTTTTAACTGCACAAGCTTGGACAATAAGGGTGAATATTCACTGAATTTATTGAACAATTGTTTGAATATTTCCAAACTCTTTGGTAAGTCAGCCTTATTATTTCAGAGTTCTCTGAGATATTGAGGCTAATTTGCCAAAAAAGGAAGTTTAAAAATTAGAGTAAAGAGTTATGTTAAAAATCCTTGCTAAAAAAATCAGGGAATATTCACTATGATTATCCAGCCATGTGAAAAACCTTAGTACATACAAGTCTTTATTTCAATTTTATTTTATTAAAGTTTTGTCAAAATATTAAAGTACAAAGCTTTAAAAAAAGCAGAATACATAATATCGGATGTACATAAAAGAGGACTTATCTTGATTTTGAAAAACGGAATAAAGAGAATATTTTTAAGACACCAATGCTGTATATGTCAATATCAGGCATAGCATACGATCTGTAGATGTAGACAAATATTCCAGCCTGGTTTACCTTCCAGACATAATTGGAATCATCTGGAATTTGGCTTTACATGACTGGAATTAAGTTATTCACACAATTTTTTCAGTAAAAATTTTCTTAATAACAATTTTTTTCCATACTGGGGCCAATTTGCTAAACATTGCTAACATTCCCAAAATTTCTCACAATTTCAAATCTGACCATACACCAGTAGAATTTCATTAGAAAAGTTTTTGGAATGTTCATTCAATTTTATAATGGGTCAAGGGGTCAAATCAACGGTCAATAGGCTATAGCCAAAAGTAAATTCAAAGGAGTTTTTTTTTTTTTTAAATGGTGTCATTATAAATTTCAACTAAATTGCAATGCCTTCTCTCACATTAAAAATAATAGTGCTTATACATGCCTCCTTATAAGAAAAAAGACAAATATATATTTAGAATATAATATATCACATCAGTATAAAAAGGTTATGGCATTCCCTTTCTTGGAACAAAATCTGTTACTACTTGGCTAACTAACTTGTATTCATTTTCGCACTTATCGCTTTAATAGCCCTTGGAAAAAAAGCTATCCCTTAAAGAGGAAGTAAACCCCGATGAGTTTACTTCCTCTTTCATTCCCTGCAAAGCAAAGCATAATGGACTACTATGCATCGCATAGTAGTCCATTATGTGTCACTTACCTGACACAGGAGCCAGCGAAGTCACCGCTGTCCCCTGTAGTCCGGCGCATCCATCCTCTTGGTGGGGTCTCGCAGCTCTGCCGCTGTCATTCCGCGAAGCCGCGATTACGTCACTCCCACGCATGCGCACGGGAGCCACCACTCGCGGCAGCTCCGTCGCTGAAAATGCCGCGCTCAGTGCACCTGCGCGCCGCTGTCTATGGCGCATGCGCCGTAGATAGCGGTGCCCGTCTTCGGGCAAATATCTCCTAAACCGTATAGGTTTGGGAGATATTTCTTGGACCTACAGGTAAGCCTTAATCTAGGCTTACCTGTAGGTCAAAGTGTGTTGTAAGGGTTTACAACCACTTTAATCCTCACCTACAGTAACTTTTTTAACTATTTTTATTCTGGAAAATTGTACATATTGTAATTAAACCATAAATATAACATTTGGACAAAATGTTAAGGGCTTTCAAACAAAATTGGTTGACTCAATCGGGTGGAATTTCTAAAGGCAAATAGACTGTGCATTTTGCAAGTACAGTGGCTCCAGGGGTTAGTAAATAGGGTGAAAATTCACTTTACAAAGATAACCCAATCATATGCAAGAAAAAAAAACTGTTGCTTTGCTTGCACATGATTGGATAATGGAAAACAGCAGAGCTTTCCCTCATTTACTAAACTCTGGAGCAACTGTGCACTGCACTGATGTGGACTAGTGAGGCTGCAGATGGCACTGACCCTTATTTTGCTTCAAAGCTCCCTCTTAAAATGAATGTGCGCCGATAAATATGGTATATTATTGAACAAAATTCTACTGGTGTATGACCAGCATTCAAATTTTTTTTTCTTGGTCTTGAGTTGGGATAGAGGAACGTAAATCTATGTATTTTTGTCATTCTTCTGTAGATCTTTTAGGCAGCCCTTGTCTGTCTTTAAATGGAACAATTTGCAAATGCCCAGGTTGAAGTTATGGCCATGTTCGATAAATTTAAGTATTTAAAAGTATTTAAAAGTAGATGGATGGGTTCTGGAGCATTGTATTTCAGGACTGGGCTAATCATTTCCCTTGCTATGTTCTCTTTCAGAGAGACAGGTTAAAAAGTGAGAAGTGATCTCAAACGGAGTGTGAAAGAGGACCAAGTGTTAATGAGGAGGTGAAACTCAGCTCATTGCACAGATAGAAAGGGCTAGAAGGGCTGGGACAGTGATAATAATGGGGGATTTTAACTACTTGGAAATTGATAGGAGTAATGGCACTGCAGGAACAGTTAAAGGGCAAAAATGTATAAACCTAGGAACTAAGCTCTGTTGGACCCGGTAATCTCAAATCATGCAGAGCTTATTACTAATGTTTGTATAAAAGAACATCCCGGTAGCAGTGACCATAACATGATTTCATTCAATGTTAGCTGTAAAGCAGCACTTACTAGAAAGATAAAAACACTCATCTTTAGGAGAGCAAATTTTAAAAGGATGAGGGCTGCTCTCCAAGACTTAGACCGGGAGCGAATATTGGCATTGATGAACAAAGAATGGAAATGGAAATTCTTCAAAAAGACTGTATGTAAACTCACTGCAAAATATATTACCATGGGCAATAAGTATAAAAAGCTCAAAATAAAACCTATGCGGTTCACGACCAAAGTTTAAAAAGCTATAAATAATAAGAAAAGAGCTTTTAAAAAAATCGAAAATTGAAGGAACACTATCATTTAAATGTTACACAAAAATATAACAGAATATGTAAAAAGGAAATAAAGGACGCAAAGGAAACACACAGGAGAAGTATGCTGCCGGCTTTGTCCTACAACATAGACTTTTAACCTGGCATTCGCCCTGAAGACACCAGTGCTGGAGAATTGCCTCTGAAGGACTTATAAAAAAAGAGGGTAATATCCGGGCTTGGTAAAAAACAGCATGCAGCAGCTGAACACTATAACCCAGACATAAGGTATAAATAAATGTGTAGAAAAAAGTGCAGTGCTAAAATATATGAAGAAAGTTGTTGGGTACAACTTACAAAACAGTGCAAAATAGTGACCATATAATGTGAACAGTGTTGCCATAAATCACATACAAAACAAAGAAATGCTAAATACTAAATACGATAATAATCGCATATAAAATTGCATATAAACGGAGAAATTGTTGAATACTGCAAATAAATAAAACTTGCATAGATCAAGCAAAAATAAGGAACATACAAGACCAAATGTTATATGGAGAGTGCTACAATAAAAGTGCAAAAAAGATGATGAGAAAAAATAAATAAATATATAGTTAATATCTAAAGGAAGTCCATAAAAGTGACTAAAAAATCTTCATATGAAAATGTGACTTGGTGTGATTGCTTGGCCTCGTGATACCTGTCACCTCTAGTAGAAGGAAGGCTTACCAGACCGCCAGCGACCCCCCCTTACTCAGGGAGGTCAAAGAGCGCGAATTGGATCACAGATCCCCAGAAATGAACTCCGGATCTCCTGGACCTCCTTGATCTCCTGGGCGTCTCTTGTCAATGACCTCTGTGTCCCGGACGGTCTCTCAATCACGGTAAGTATCCCTAGTGTTCAAAAGGTTTTGCACATCTTGCAAAAAAGATATGATACTACAAATAGTGTGATATTGTCTCATCAAAAAGATTTATTGGAGTAAATGATACAGATGCTGTTTGGGAGCTTCCAAAAGTCTCCAATTAGCATAAAAACAGGTTTAAAACAAAGAGTTGCTAGCAAGTAAAAAGTCCTGTATACAGACGTTTAAAAAGCGATCACTCACCGAATCAATAAAAAATGTTGAGTTAAAAAAAAAGCGATCGCTCATGTGCAGAGCGTGTGGGCGTGACAACGCTTTTTTTTTCTGACGATCGCTTCGTCAACAACTGACGTCATCAGGGGTACGCCGACCCAACTGTGCTGACGCTCTAAATAGGCTGTTGGTAGAGCAGAGAAGCGCCGCTATAGGTTCAACCAGGGAATGAGCAAAGAGTGATAATTGGATGCAGACAGAAGCAGATCCCAATCCAACACAGCTAATCACGTTTGCAGAGACATAGAGACACTGTTTAGTGCATGGTCCATTCTGGAAACTCTCTACACTGCCATCTTGTGGCCAAAAAGGATAACTACAATATTGCCATAACACTATAATAAAATCTTGTTTGGGAATTTTGTAAAAAAAAAGGGAAGCTCGCTTCCATGCTTTACCAGCCTTACAATAGACAGTAAGTATCATTGCAAAATCTAGAAAAACATAGAATATTCCCGAAATCCACGAAAATATATAAAAATAAAAAAAGTTTTTTTTTTTTTTTGTAGTTCTTTTATCTGCATACAAGACCCTTTGGTGGATAAGATAAAGCATAATCTATCGTTTGGCAAAGAATGTGGAAATCTCGATCCCCACATATTCTGTCGGGAGACAGAATTTTATTGATAAAACAGTTGATGTCCCACTCTACATTCAAGCCTCCAGGTATATGAGAACCTAATCAGAATATCCAATTGGTCTCTGCCCTTGAGATGTTATGTTTCCCATTGCTGCCTCGCCAGTGGGGTACATATTTCTCTAAGGCCACAAAGGTAGTTCCCCTGGGGTCTCGTCCGTTTTTCAAGTCATAATGCTTAGAAACATTATGCTTGTCAAAGCCTTCTTTAATGTTGGCTATGTGTTAGCCTAGCCTGATATGTAGCATACGTATAGGTCGGCCAAAATATTCCAGCCCACAAGGGCAAAGGAGGAGATAGACCACACACTTAGTGGTACACGTGATAAACGTTTTAATAGGAGATGTAACCCCTGTACCTGTTGAGGTGCCCAACAACTTTCTTCATATATTTTAGTGCTGCACTTTTTTCTGATTGCTGAACTGCATTATGTCAGGTATGCTGGGGCAGCACAAAAGCCTGTAGCCATAGTTAGGAAACTAGGAAGGTATTATGTTTTGCCTGTTGGACTGTGAATGTCTATCTTTGCACTTTTGCCAAGTAAAGTATTGAAACGTTGTCTTTGCCTGGTCTGAAGTTACAAAAGAAGTATATTGCAAGCAACTGGCAAGCACACAGCTAACAAGTGGGACATAGCATATTAGGGTATGAAGGTTTCATGTGTAATGGAGTAATGTAAAGACACTTGTGGTTACCAAGAGTACCAGAAGTGTAACAAGCAGCCTGTCAATAGTGTGTACCTGTTATAGGTGGCACAGCCACTAGCAGCGAGGTAGATGTTGCTGGTACTCCTTCTGCAAGTGGTCTGTCTCCCATAGCAATGGGAGCAGATTGCATCACAGAGGTTCCACCAGAGGTACGTAAGGTTCAGGAATTAGGTTGAGTGCACGTGTGGAGCTCGCACAAAGTGCACAGCGGGGCCAACTCCTCTACTTGGGAGTAGTAGTGGAAAACACTGGACAGGTGTATGTGGACATTGGCTCAGCATGTCCCTCCAAAATGCATGTTAGTGTAAAGGTGATCATTGTCATGGGAGGCCAAGAGTTAAATGTAGAATGGTTGCAGTGCCAGTGCACACAGATAAGACAATACATCCAACAAAATTGACCAGGATACTCTTTACTAGGGATGAACCAAACACCCCATGGTTCAGTTCACACCAGACCATAACAAACTGGCAAAAAATTCGGCAGAACACTGTTAAAGTCTATGGGACACGAACATGAATAATTAAAAGCGCTACTTTTAAAGGCTTATATGCAAGTTATTGTCATAAAAAGTGTTTGGGGACCTGGGACATGTATCAATTCAAAAAAAGTATTTAAAAATGACAATTTTTTCAGGAGGAGTGATTGTTTTAATGCTTAAAGTGAAACAATAAAAATTAAATATTCCTTTAAATATCGTTCCGGGGGGGGGGGGGGGGAGGGGGTGTCTATAGTATGCCTGTAAAGTGGCACATTTTTCCTGTGTTTAGAACAATACCACAGCAAAATGGCATTTCTAAAGGAAAAATTGTAATTTAAAACTGATCGCGGAACGATTTTTTTTTATAAATTAACAAACCTAGGTTAGGCATGTCCTATCCAAAGGAGGTCCCCTTAAATCTCCTCCATTAGCGAACTTACATAGTAAGGTTAGACTCAAAGGAGTCAAGTAGGTAGTGATTGTTTAGGTAAGTGTGTAAGGTTAGTGGGTGAGTTGAGTGCTTGGTTGTGACTGGGGTGACTAGTGACTCAAAGGAGTCAAGTAGGTAGGGATCATTCAGGTAAGTGTGCAAGGTTTGTGTGAGGGGCGCGTATTTGGCTGTGATTGGGGCAAGTGTTTGGTGGGAGTGGGGGTTGGTGTGGGGATTTGGTTTGAAGATTCTTAACTCCTATAGTAAATTAGCCTCATAGTCTGTGGCTGTGTGGAGGACCGGATACACCCTTCTTTGGATCCCTCCCAGACAAATTAATTCAATATCATTGATTGAGATAAAATAAGATAAATGTTTTTTTTTTTTAGCAAAAATTCTCTGACAATCACAAAGGACACAATTTTAGAGAAAAAAGTTTATTTGTTCAGACATATTTTTGAAACAAGATACAAATGTGTGATGGACTGGAAGCCCTAGCTAGCATTAGATTATTTTACTGGCAATGCAAAAGATTTCGCTAATACAAGAATACCCAAATACCAATTGACAGATGAGTAGACAAAGAGAGCTCAGATCACACTATAAAGTACCCTGCTTGGTTTTGTGTTATGGCCAAATCAGGCTTTGACTAAACATTGCACAATGTCATCAGTTGGGCTGATAAGCCACAGATAGCCGTTGTCGTAAGTGAGGTGTTTGGCGCAGAGGTCCAGCCTGGTCCAGGATGTTCCAGTTGGGGTTTTGGCACTGATTCCATTCCTAAAACAAAAATCTCTTTAAGTTATACAACATAAAAAGTCATATTAAAAATAAGGACATTTTGAAGGAATTCTGGCTATCATTGGCATTTCTGGGATAAGCTTTCCAGACTGACAAATGAAGAATATATATAAAAACTATGGTCACTGGATGTATCATTTAATGCCTATGCTGAGGGTTAAAGAAGCACCATCTCAGTTGAAAAGGGAGCAAAAAGTTGCTAACATAATTGTGAACATACACAGCAATTGCTGAATTATATGTACCGTATTTATCGCCGTATAACACGTGCCGGCGTATAACACGCACCCCAAGTTTAGGAGGCAAGTTTAAGGAAAAAACCTTACATTTTAAATGCCCATCAATGTAGCCTTGCACTGCCCCCCTGCAGCCTTGCACTGTCCCCCTGCAGCCTTTCCCAAAATTGCAGCATGGTTAGTTTTAAATTTACCGCCGCCGAGATCTTCGGCTCCTCCCACCGCCGCCGAGATCTTCGGCTCCACCCGCCGCCGACATAGACCTCTTGGAGCATACGCTGCGTGGAATAATGGACAGGGCACTTGAGGCAGAACAGAGGCAGGAAGAGGAGGACTTCCTTGCCTCTCAAGGCCCCCTTTATCCAGACAGTGTTCCTGCTGTGCCACCCATCACACAGGAAGAGGATGAGGAGGAGGAAGAGGAGGAGGAGGATGATTGTGTCAGCATGGAGGTGTAGGCTGGCACTCAGCATCAGCATCAGCAGCAGCAGCAGTCTTGTAGGGATGATTTACAGTCCCAAGAAACACGTGGACTTGTACGTGGCTGGGAGGAGGTAGCTGCGGATCATGTTGTCCTTAGTGACCCAGAGGACTCCGGACCGAATGCCTCAGCTAACCTACGCTGCATGGCCTCCCTGATCCTGCAAAGCCTGCGGAAGGATCCTTGTATTCTTCGGATCAAGGAGAGGGACCATTACTGGCTGGCCACTCTCCTTGATCCACGGTACAAGGGTAAGGTTGCCGACCTTATCTTGCCATCGCAGAGGGAGCAGAGGATGAGACATCTCCGGGAGGCCTTGCAGAAAGGTCTGTGCAACGCGTTCCCAGAGACTGGGAGGTTACAAACTCCTGGTCCTGGACAACGTGTTGCTGAGGCATCGGTCAGAAGGTGGCCGTCTGACTGATGCTTTCAGACAATTTTTTAGTCCGCAGCCCCAAGGTATGATCGGTTCCAGCACCCATCGCCAGCGTCTGATTTACATGGTGCAGGAATACCTAGGGGCAAGGTCAGACTTGGACACCTTTCCCACCGAAAATCCTCTGGCTTACTGGGTCTTGAGGATGGATCACTGGCCTGTCCTGCATCCAGCGTTCTTTCGGGAACGCACCTTCAGTGCTGCTGGTGGCTTTGTTACCGATCACAGGGTGCGCCTGTCCACCGAATCAGTTGATCGACTGACCTTCATCAAGATGAATCAGTCTTGGATCACCCACAGCTACCAAGCACCTGAAGCTGATGTAACAGAATAATTTGTTTTGAAATATCACATCCCTTCAAGACTGCCTATGCTGATGCTGAGTGACTGTCCTGTTATGTTGATTGTCTATCCTCTTCCTCCTCCGCTGATATGTTGGAAGAACATTTCTGGTTCTGGTTGATGCCATCAGCCCAATTTTTCTGCCCCTGTTTAACAGGGGCGTTTAAGTACAATTTTTGATGCAATGCTTTGCAGCAGGGCTAATTCCTGCAATAAAACTAGAGTATATGGAAGAGGTTGTAGTGTGGTGGCACCAGCACCAGTGCCTAAGGCCAAATTTTTCTGCCCCTGTTTAACAGGGGTGTTTAAGTACAATTTTTGATGCAATGCTTTGCAGCAGGGCTAATTCCTGCAATAAAACTAGAGTATATGGCAGAGGTTGCAGTGTGGTGGCACCAGCACCAGTGCCTAAGGCCCAATTTTTCTGCCCCTGTTTAACAGGGGCGTTTAATTACAATTTTTGATGCAATGCTTTGCAGCAGGGCTAATTCCTGCAATAAAACTAGAGTATATGGCAGAGGTTGCAGTGTGGTGGCACCAGCACCAGTGCCTAAGGCCCAATTTTTCTGCCCCTGTTTAACAGGGGCGTTTAAGTACAATTTTTGATGCAATGCTTTGCAGCAGGGCTAATTCCTGCAATAAAACTAGAGTATATGGCAGAGGTTGCAGTGTGGTGGCACCAGCACCAGTGCCTAAGGCCCAATTTTTCTGCCCCTGTTTAACAGGGGCGTTTAAGTACAATTTTTGATGCAATGCTTTGCACCAGGGCTAATTCCTGCAATAAAACTAGAGTATATGGAAGAGGTTGCAGTGTGGTGGCACCAGCACCAGTGCCTAAGGCCAAATTTTTCTGCTCCTGTTTAACAGGTGCGTTTAAGTACAATTTTTGATGCAATGCTTTGCAGCAGGGCTAATTCCTGCAATAAAACTAGAGTATATGGCAGAGGTTGCAGTGTGGTGGCACCAGCACCAGTGCCTAAGGCCCAATTTTTCTGCCCCTGTTTAACAGGGGCGTTTAATTACAATTTTTGATGCAATACTTTGCAGCAGGGCTAATTACTGCAATAAAACTAGAGTATATGGAAGAGGTTGCAGTGTGGTGGCACCAGCACCAGTGCCTAAGGCCCAATTTTTCTGCCCCTGTTTAACAGGGGCGTTTAAGTACAATTTTTGATGCAATGCTTTGCAGCAGGGCTAATTCCTGCAATAAAACTAGAGTATATGGAAGAGGTTGCAGTGTGGTGGCACCAGCACCAGTGCCTAAGGCCAAATTTTTCTGCCCCTGTTTAACAGGGACATGTAATTACAATTCTTGATATAATATTTCACAGGAGGGCCCCTTCCTGTGCCCACCCAGAGTAACGGTGAGGACTTATAGTGTTGTGGCACCAGCACCACAACCACCAAAGGTAAATTTTTCTACCACTGTTCAACAATGGCATGTAATTACAATTCTTGATATAATCGTTCACAGCAGGGCGCTCCAGCGCCCACCAAGAGTCACTTTCAGGGCTTACAATGTTGTGGCAAAACCAACACCTTGTTCCGCCATTTCTGCAGAGCATATAGGGCAGGCCCCTACTTTCAAACATCCAATTTACAAACATCTCCTACTTGCAAATGGAAGGAGACAACAGCAAGTGAGATGAAAAAAGATGGACGACAAAACAAATTATACAGGGGTGATAACCCTTCCCTATGTTTTCCAAAAAGCTTAAAAATAGTTTTTTTGACTGGAGCTACACTTTAAAAATGTACCAGTTGAAAATTACAAACAGATTCAACTTAACACAACAAACCTACACAGTCCCTGTCTTGTTTGCACCGCCTGTATACTGCTGTTCTGAGTATATAGGGCCTGGGGGCCACACGCATTTCCTTTTTTTAATATGGGTACAGGGTTCCCCTTAATATGCGTACAAGACCCAAATAGGCTGGTAATGGGCAGGGAGGGCTACCCATGCCATTTTTCTCAATGATTTTCAACCATATTGCAGGAACCAGATATAACATTAAAACCGCAAGCGGTTTTAAATGGTGTTATTTCCGTTTAATGTCATTTTGTGCAGGGACTGTTCTAAACACGAGAAACACGTGGCACTTCACAGGCATACTACAGACACCCCCCAGGCACCATATTTAAAGGAATATTTCACTTTTTTTTTTCACTTTAATCGTCATTAAAATCAGTGCTCCCGCCAAAACGGCCATTTTTAAAAACATTTTAGGCATTGACCCATGTCCCCTGGGGCAGGAGCCAGGTCCCCAAACCCTTTTTAGGACAGTATCTTGCATATTAGCCGTTAAAATTAGCACTTTTCATTTCGAACGTTCGAGTCCCATAGACTTCAATGGGGTTCTAACGTTCGTACGAATTTGGGGTCCGTTCGAAAGTTCTGGTGCGAACCGAACTGGGGGGTGTTCGGCTCATCCCTACTCTTTATCATATTTTGTAATATTAAGGCTGCTTTTCTTCATGGTTTAGGAATAATAATAATGTTTTAGATACTCTAAAAAGACACGATGATCGTGTCTAAATTGTATGTGTGATAAGGACCTTAGATTGGAAACTTTTAGAGGACAAGGTCCAATGGCATAACCAAAGCCATATTAGTCCATTAGGTTCAAGGGCGGGAAAGGGGCCCCATTTGGGAGGCTGTTAGATGTCTCTACTCCAGAAGAGCTGACGTCAGGTTCACAAAATCATGCTCTAGGATCATAATGTTATTAGTCACAGATCTCCTTTGCATCTCTCTATCTGTGAATAGATTTATAACCTCCAGAGCTTTTGGTCATCCTGGCCAGAACTTTAACAGTAACCCCTTGTGTCTAGTCTTCCTGAGGTTGAAAAATAACAGGGTCATTCTGAAAAAAAGTTTGTGTAAGCATGCACAGAAGCACTATCAAAACGTCTGGTTGTAAAAAGACACAAATCCATTTAGTTCAACTAAAAGAAAAACACACACATACAAAACACCACATTCACAATTCTATACCCACAGTTGATCCAGAGGAAGGCAAAAAAAAAAAAAAAACAATAAAGCATGGTCCAGCACTGGTCCAGTGAGGAAAGAAAAAAAATCCTTTCTGATTCCCCAGGAGGCAATTGATATTCCCTGGATCAGCTATCACTGGTGGTATTACCTATACATATTAGTATACAGTTATATTTTGTGCATTTTGGAAAGAATTCAGGCCCTTTTTTAAAACGATCTACCCAGAGCCAGCTCTTGAGGGAGTCTATTACGCTAAGTTCACTACATGGACCACTTATGTATTTATTTATACATGGTGATCAAATTCCTCCCGTAATCTCCTCTTTTCAATGGAAAGTAAATTCAGTTCCTCTAATCTTTCCTCATAGCGGAGCTCCTCCATGCCTCTTATCAGTTTGGTTGCCCTTCTCTGCACCTTTTCCATTTCCCCGATATCCCTTTTGTGAACTAGTGCCCAAAACTAAACTGCATATTCCAGGTGACATCTTACTAATTTGATTTGTATTGGGGCAAAATTGTGTCTCTCTCTCTCTGAAGTCTACTTTCTCCAGAACACCCGGATCCTTCTCCCCCATTGATCCCTCCAGTTGTACCCCCCAGTATGTATGATTCATGCATATTCCTAGCCTACAAGTGCATAACTTTACATTTATCACCATTAAACCTCATTTGCCACTTAGTTGCCCAATTAAACAGAGCATTGAGGTCAACTTGTAAGTTGGAGACATCCTGTATGGATGCTATTCCACTGCATAGCTTCGTGTCATCGGTAAATACGTTAATGGTACTTCTAAATCCAAACTCTGTATCATTTATAAATATATTAAAAAGTAAGGATCCCAACACTGAATCTTGGGGTACACCACTAATAACCATTCAGAGTAGGAATCATTACTACTGCTCTCTGAATTCTGCCTTTTATACAGTTTTCAATCAATTTACAAACTGATTTTTCCAAACCTGTAGACTTTACCTTACAGATTAACCATGTGCGGGGAACTGTGTCAAACGCTTTTGCAAAATCCAAGTATACCAAGTTTTTGCTTATTTCCTCATAAAAATAAACCAAATTTGTTTGACAACTTCTGTCTTTCATGAATCCATGCTGGCTATGTGTTTTCTAGGAAAAACTCATCTATGTGGTCTTTTAATAAACTCTCCAGTATCTTCCCAACTATAGAAGTTAAACTACCCAGTCTGTAGCTACTTGGTAAAGACTTTAATCCCATTTACATATAGGCCTCACATTGGCCTTATACCAATCCAGTGGTTTCTGGAACATATCAATTTTGAGCCATAGGGGTTCATTGTTGCTTCAGTATATACCATACACTGTGTATATATGTGGATATATAAATCTATATATATAGAGAGATTGATATAGCTATTTCTCTCTCTCTCTCTCTCTCTCTCTCTCTCTCTCGAGAGAGAGAGAGAGAGAGAGAGAGATATGATTATAGTTTCAGTCTATTTCATACAGTATCTCACAAAAGTGAGTGCATCCCTGACATTTTTTGTAAATATTTTATTCTATCTTTTCATGTGACAACACTGAATAAATGACACTTTGCTACAATGTAAAGTAGTGAGTGTACAGCTTGTATAACAGTGTAAATTTGCTGTCCCCTCAAAATAACTCAACACACAGCCATTAATGTCTAAACCACTGGCAACAAAAGTGAGTACACCCCTAAGTGAAAATGTCCAAATTGGGCCCAATTAGCCATATTCCCTCCCCGGTGTCACATGACTAGTTAGTGTTACAAGGTCTCAGGCGTGAATGGGGAGCAGGTGTGTTATAATTGGCTTTCACTCTCTCATAGTGGTCACTGGAAGTTCAGCACCTCATGGCAAAGAACTCTCTTAGGATCTGAAAAAAAGAATTGTTGCTCTACATAAAGATGGCCTTGGCTATAAGAAGATTGCCAAGACCCTGAAAATGAGCTGCAGCACGGTGGCCAAGACCATACAATTGTGAAACAGGACAGGTTCCATTCAGAACAGGCCTCATCATGGTCGACCAAAGAATTTGACTGCACGTGCTCAGCGTCATATCCAGCGGTTGTCTTTGGAAAATAAACATATGAGTGCTGCCAGCATTGCTGCAGAGGATGAAGGGGCATGGTGTCAGCCTGTCAGTGCTCAAACCTTATGCCGCACGCTGCATCAAATTGGTCTGCATGGCTGCAATCCCAGAAGGAAGCCTCTTCTAAAGATGATGCACAAAAAAGCCCACAAACAGTTTGCTGAAGACAAGCAGACTAAGGACATGGATTACTGGAACCATGTCTTGTGGTCTGATGAGACCAAGATAAACTTATTTGGTTCAGATGGTGTAAAGCATGTGTGGCGGCAACCAGGTGAGGAGTACAAAGACAAATGTGTCTTGCCTACAGTCAAGTATGGTGGTGGGAGTGTCATGGTCTGGGGCTGCATGAGTACTACCAGCACAGAGAGAGCTACAGTTCATTGAGGGAACCATAATGTCGCCATGGTGGAGTGGAAGAGGACTCCAGTGGCAATCTGTGAGGCTCTGGTGACCTCCATGCCCAAGAGGGTTAAGGCAGTGTTGGAAAATAAAGGTGGCCACACAAAATATTGACACTTTGGGCCCAATTTGGACATTTTAACTTAAGGGTGTAGTCACTTTTGTTGTCAGCAATTTACACATTAATTACTGCGTTTTGAGTTATTTTGAGGGGACAGCAAATTTACACTGTTATGCAAGCTGTACACTCACTACTTTACATTGTAGCAAAGTATAATTGAGTGTACTCTCTTCTGTGAGATACTGTATATTTCGGGTATTTTCGTTATTGTCTTAACAAACGATAACGAACGTGCAGAATCTGAAAACCGAAAGATCCGACATAAACAAATGCTTTATTTTCATTTTCGTTGTGGCAACAGTTCGATATAGATAGGAGATTCAACATGACGCTGACAATAGTGATCTGTGTCTATTGAATCTGTGGTCAAATGTGCCTAACCTTAGCTCTGTTAGTTCAAGATTATTCTATATAGAGAGAAAAGATTCAACATAGAGAGAAAAGATTCAACATTATAGTGACAATAGCAAAAAAGGTTGAATGTTCCTAACCTAACTCTATTAGTCCAAGATTATTCGGCATAGAGAGAAAAGATTTGACATGAAGATTTGACGGAGCAGTCACCGCGAGCGGACATTTATGGTCAAATGCTCCACCCATAGGCTATAGAAGAATTCTAATGTTGGTTGACTAGTAATAATAATTAGTAAATATAATTATTACTAGTGTCATACAACATTAGAATTCTACTATAGCCTGTAGGCAGAACATTGGCCCGGAAATGTACGATTGCGGCGTCGTACAGTTTAGCTGCTCCGTCGAATCTTCTTAGAACATTCCACAGACACCATAAGCTTTTAACGACAGATTCGACCTTAATTATTTCGGATTTTCGGACAAATGCATTTTTTAATGAAACAAAATAAATAAAAACAAATTTCGGGAGTAAGTAAATAAATGTATTTTTCGGACGAAAACAAAATTCCGAAACAAAATATTTCAGTGTGCACATGTCTACTACATATGCAAACTAAATCACCTCAGGGCGCTTTTGCTGCCAGTGTCCATCTGGGTTTTCAGAAGAGATGGGTCTTGAGCGTCTTCCTGAAGGCCAGATAGTTTTCCTCCAAGCGGATGTCCGCGGGTTGAGCATTCCATAGCCGTGGTCCTTGTACTGCGAACCTTCGTTCACCCTTTAATTTGTAACGGGTCTTGGGGATGTGGAGGAGGTTCTGGTTAGTTGACCGGAGAGCGTGACCCGGGGTGTAGTGCTTTATTTTGTCGCAGAGGTATTGCGGGGCTTTTCCTTGTGCACATTTGTGAGTGAGGCAGAGGACCTTGAATGTAACTCGATCCTTCACGGCTAGCCAAATAAGGGTCCTCAGGGACGGGGTGATTGATTCCCATGTTTTTTTTTCCAGTTACCAGTCTGGCTGCTGTGTTCTGGACGGTTTGTAGACGTGAAATCTGGTATTTTGGAAGTCCTAGGTAGAGGGAATTTGCATAGTTGAGTCGGGAATTGATGATAAAATGAAAAGAAAATGACTATATTGTCAAAAGTATTGACAAGACATGGATGAGCGAGTTTGGGGTGGAGCAACTTGGCTGGTCTACACTGAGTCCTGACCTCAACCCAATAGAACACCTTTGGGATGAATTATGAATTAGAGTGGAGACTGCGAGCTAAGCCTTCTCATCCACATCAGTGCCTGACCTCACAAATGCGCTTTTGGAAGAATGGTCCAACATTCCCATAGACACACTCCCAAACCTTGTGGACAGCCTCCCCAGAAGAGTTGAAGCTGTTATAGCTGCAAAGGGTGGGCCAACTCAATATTGAACCCTACGGACTAAGACTGGGATCCCATTAAAGTTCATGTGTGTGTAAAGGCAGGCTTCCTGATACTTTTGGTAATATAGTGTGTATATATATATATATATATATATATATATATATATATATATATATTTTTTTTTTCCTGCTTTAAATGATTTTCTTGTTGGAGAGATATACTATATCTTTCTATCTATCTATCTATCTATCTATCTATCTATCTATCTATCTATCTATCTATCTATCTATCTATCTATATATATATATATATATAATATGTATATATATATATATATATATATATATATATATAATATGTATATATATATATATATATATATATATATATATGTATATATATATATATATATATATATACACAGTATATCTCTCTAACAAGCAAATCATTTAAAGCAGGAGCAAATTAATCATTTATCACACACCAGAAACACCTAATACAATTGTTTTTAGTTGTTTCTGAATGATAGCTATCAAATGACATTTGTTCCTCACTCCAAAGGAGGAAAAATGAACCTGTAGAAAACCTGTTACAAAAATTAAAAACAGACAAAATTAGGACAAAATTACAAAAATAAAAAATAAAAAAATGATATACACTATATTGTCAAAAGTATTGAAAAGGCATAGATAAGCGAGTTAGGGGTGGAGGAACTTGACTGGTCTGACTTCAACCCAATAGAACACCTTTGGGATGAATTAGAGTGGAGACTGAGAGCCACGCCTTCTCGTCCAACATCAGTGCCTGACCTCACAAATGTGCTTCTAGAAGAATGGTCCAACATTCCCATAGACACATTCCTAAACCTTGTGGACGGCCTTCCCAGAAGAGTTGAAGCTGCAAAGGGTGGGCCAACTCAATATTGAACTACTACCCTATGGACTAAGATTGGGATGCCATTAAAGTGTATGTGCGTGTAAAGGCAGGTGTCCCAATACTTTTGGTAATATATATATATATATATATATATATATATATATATATATATATATAGAGAGAGAGAGAGAGAGAGAGAGAGAGAGAGAGAGAGAGAGAGAGAGAGAGAGAGAGTACATCTCTCTAACACAGGAAGGAATGAATCAAATATCACACATCAGTAACACCTAATACAATTGTTTTTTGTTGTTTCTGAATGATAGCTATCAAATGACATTTGTTCCTCACTCCAAAGGAGGAAAAGATAACCCGTAGAAAGCCTGTAACAAAAATTAAAAACAGCCAAAATTAGGACTAAATTACAAACAAGAAACATTATTTAAAAACACAAGCAAAATGATTATTAATATAAAACATCAGTAGTAAATGAACAATATGCACAAATGTAAACTGTACAATAAATGTCCCCTAATTTTTCCCCCCTTTTCCCCTCTGTGTTTTCAAATAAATGTACTGTAGTTTACCCCCTTCATATAGTATGATAATGTATATCAATAATCACAGATCACTCAGGAATCATCTTAGTACGCTTTGTGTTAACACAGATATAATAATATAGATCATTCACATCACAAAAATAAATGTAAGTCACAGATAGAGTTCCATCCCCTAGGGATTAAAGTGTCTAATCGGTGTATCCATTGTCCTTCCAGTCTTTTTAAAAACAGCTCATGATCACCCCCTCGTCTGTTTTTCTTTACTCCATCAATAACCAAGAATTTTAGTTGTGACACTGTATGTCCCTTTTCAACAAAGTCACCTTCTGGGCAGGGGCGGACTGACCATTGGGCCACTCGGACACTGCCCGAGGGCCCCGAGCCACTAGGGGGCCCCATCAGGGTTGTCAGCCTCAGTAAAACCAGGGACAGTATGTAAAAATCTGTGTTTTGTTTTACATCTGTCTCTGAAATGTCCCTTACCGACATCCTTTTGGTTTACAAATGCTGAGATTATAGCTGCCCCACCTCTCCAGTACCTTCTCAGCCAATAGAAACATGTCTGTGTATACTGTGTGTGTGTGTGTGTGTATACTGTGTGTGTGTGTGTGTGTGTATACTGTGTGTGTGTGTGTATACTGTGTGTGTATACTGTGTGTGTATACTGTGTGTGTATACTGTGTGTGTGTGTGTGTATACTGTGTGTGTATACTGTGTGTGTATACTGTGTGTGTATACTGTGTGTGTGTGTATACTGTGTGTGTGTGTGTGTGTGTGTGTGTATACTGTGTGTGTGTGTGTGTGTGTATACTGTGTGTGTGTGTGTGTGTGTGTGTGTGTGTGTGTGTATACTGTGTGTGTGTGTGTGTGTGTGTATACTGTGTGTGTATACTGTGTGTGTGTGTGTGTGTATACTGTGTGTGTATACTGTGTGGCCTCATAATCTCCTATTGCCCGGGGGCCCCATGAGTTGTCAGTCCACCTTTGCTTCTGGATTATCTCACCCACATGAAGTAAATTCGATAAAATATACAACAAATGAAGACTGACCTGTAAAACTAGAAAAGCTACAATTTCTGGGGAAATTGTGTGAAGTGTTCTTGTCTCCACCTACTGGAGTGGGCAGAGTAACTGGGGGGGTCATAATGTTTTGGCTGATCATAATGTTTTGTCTGGTCATAATGTTTTGGCTGGTCATAATGTTTTGGCTGGTCATGGGGTTGTCAGCTTTTGTCAACTCCCAGTCTAGTTTTGAACATTTCGCCATTCATTCCTATGGGACAAATTGTGCCGCCAAAACGCCAATATTTCGTGGACCATTCGGCGAAACGTTCCACAAAGTAATAGCACACCAATTGGGGACAATCGGCACGTTTTGGTGTATTACTGTCTATGTAGTGTAAAAGCTGTGGGAGGAGTTAGTGTGGTAAATTTGGCTATAAAAATAATAATATATATGTGAGATAACAGTAAGTGCTCTTGCTATGCAAGAACACTTAATAATCTTACATTTTTATATCGGTCCCTCTATGTGGGATTTTGGATCTCTATTGATACAATTGCATTGGATATAATTCAAACAGGGGAATGAAGCTGTGTTAAGTGATTCCAAAAAGCTGACAGATGGTTTAGAAGGAATAATTTGGTCAGATCTAATCAGTTGGTCCCATACAGTCCTACCCAGGACTTTTTCTCAGTGGGAACGTGGGGGAACGCAGTTCAGTCAATGTAAGCACTGAATGTATGTATTGGCATGGGGTGCTTGGTTGTGCTACAGTGTCTATTGATGCTAGCTGCTGGGGGATCTATTGTTCCTGGGGTGAGTCTTATGTAATGTTGCTTTGAATGATCTACTGTTCAAGGAGCAGTCTATTGTAGCTGGCGTCTGGAGGGTCTGCTGATGCTGTCTGCGGGGAGATCTGTTGTTGCTGGGGGGGGGGGGTATTTTGTTGCAGGTGGTCCATTGTTGCTTGGGGTCTATTGTTGTTGACTGCCGGGCTTCTATTTTACTGCTTGCTATCATTAACTACTTGCCTACCGGGCGCTTTTACCCCCTCCCTGCCAGGCCAATTTTCAGCTTTCCACACCGTCACCCTTTCAATGACAATTGCGTGGTCATGCCACAGTACCCATATGACATTTTTATACATATTTTTTTTTTGAGACCGATAGATCTTTCTTTTGCTCAAATGCCACTGGGTTTTTTCTTTTTTGCTGAAAAGAGACTGAGAAAAAAAGTGACGGAGAGGCTGCACTGATGGGCGGCACTGATGAGCAAGCACTGAGGGGGACTGAAAGACAGCACTGATTGACATCACTGATGGTCGCTGATTGGCAACACAGATGGGCACTGACTGGCATCGCCAATGGGCACTGTTGGGGCTGCACTGATAATCAGTGCCCTGATTATCTGTGCAGGTCCCCCCTGGGAGGAAAGGCCGCCGATCGGCTTTCCTCTCCTCACACGCTGTCTGTGTGGAGAGAAAAACCGATAACCAGCATTTCCTTGTTTAAATGTGATCAGCTATGTCCAATCACTTGGGTAAAAATCCTAGTCATCGGCTCTTTACCAGGATCGTGGATGCGCCACATCCTGAGGACACAGTGCGCCACTGATCTTCGCATGGTTGCACAAGCATGGTCAGAGTGGCACGTCATATGACATCATCCCAGAACAGTAGAACCACCCCGCTGCCGCCATTTGCCTATACGGTGGGCGGGAGGTGGTAAAAAAATGTCATACAAATTAGTACCACAAATGTTACTTGGCTCTGTATATACTAAAAAGGCCCTACTAGGAGATGGGTAGGGGGGTGGAACCAAGGAACGGTCCTTTGAGGTAGGTAGGGGCAGAGACACGGGGGTAACTCAGAAAGGGTGACTTCCTTCACCTATCCTCTGAGAAAAAAAGTCCCGATCCTACCTCTCCTATATGATTGTAAAGGAGGGGCACAGAATTCAGAGATAAAGGGATCATTATCATGTAAGATGAACCGGTGATATTTAGGGATATTATATCTTATAGGAGAAGGGATGGGCTTGTTATATAAATGGTATCTTTTTACTACCTGAGGTATTTATATGAGATTGGGTTAAATTAACTCTCTCTCTTCATACAAGACGTGAAGAATATTCTCTTTGAGTAAACCTCTGTTCCATTCCTACAAGCCTGTTTTCACATTTTACCAGATATGTCACAATTCTAGGAACCCAACATAATTGGCTCTTGGGGACAGATTTAAATGCCCCAGGTAAATGACAACCCTTGTAATGAAGTAATACATTTTTATCACTGGGTTTAGTACACAAATCACTCACTATCTGATTCTCATGTATTTTTAAAGAATTCTCAAGAAAGGAAAACCTGTTCTTTACGCCATATGATATTAAACTTTAGCCTGGGTAATAGATCATTTATATAGGCACGGAACAACGTCAGAATCTCATAGGTTCCCCCCATATAGCAAACACATCATCAATAAATCTTAACCAGCAGAAACCAAATACCGGGCGCTTTTACCGCCTCCCTGCCAGGCCAATTTTCAGCTTTCCACACCGTCACCCTTTCAATGACAATTGCGTGGTCATGCCACAGTACCCATATGACATTTTTATATATATATATTTTTTTGAGACCGATAGATCTTTCTTTTGCTCAAATGCCACTGGGTTTTTTCTTTTTTGCTGAAAAGAGACTGAGAAAAAAAGTGTCGGAGAGGCTGCACTGATGGGCGGCACTGATGAGCAGGCACTGAGGGGGACTGAAAGGCAGCACTGATTGACATCACTGATGGTCGCTAATTGGCAACACTGATGGGCACTGACTGGCATCGCCAATGGACACTGTTGGGGCTGCACTGATAATCAGTGCCCTGATTATCTGTGCAGGTCTCCCCTGGGAGGAAAGGCCGCCGATCGGCTTTCCTCTCCTCACACGCTGTCTGTGTGGAGAGAAAAGCCGATAACCAGCATTTCCTTGTTTAAATGTGATCAGCTATGTCCAATCACTTGGGTAAAAATCCTAGTCATCGGCTCTTTACCAGGATCGTGGATGCGCCACATCCTGAGGACACAGTGCGCCACTGATCTTCGCATGGTTGCACAAGCATGGTCAGAGTGGCACGTCATATGACATCATCCCAGAACAGTAGAACCACCCCGCTGCCGCCATTTGCCTATACGGTGGGCGGGAGGTGGTAAAAAAATGTCATACAAATTAGTACCACAAATGTTACTTGGCTCTGTATATTCTAAAAAGGCCCTACTAGGAGGTGGGTAGGGGGGTGGAACCAAGGAACGGTCCTTTGAGGTAGGTAGGGGCAGAGACACGGGGTAACTCAGAAAGGGTGAGTTCCTTCACCTATCCTCTGAGAAAAAAAGTCCCGATCCTACCTCTCCTATATGATTGTAAAGGGGGGGCACAGAATTCAGAGATAAAGGGATCATTATCATGTAAGATGAACCGGTGATATTTAGGGATAATATATCTTATAGGAGAAGGGATGGGCTTGTTATATAAATGGTATCTTTTTACTACCTGAGGTATTTATATGAGATTGGGTTAAATTAACTCTCTCTCTTCATACAAGACGTGAAGAATATTCTCTTTTTTTAATTTAATTAATCTTTATTGAATATATATGCATTTAGAATATACATACAAATAACATGCTTTTACAGTTGTAAAAAATTTTTTTGCATACCAGCAGGGAATAACAACTTATCCTTTAAAACGAAGAAAGATACATTACATAATATCAAAAACATTACCGTGGCTAACGCACTAATTATCCCTAGTGGACTACAGAACTAACCCCTACCCCCCCCCCCCCAACCCTGTGCTTCGAACGCCTGCTGTGAGGTCCAATCAAATCTACTCAACAAGCCACACCAGTGGCGAAATGGCAAGGAGGCTCAGATACAATAGTAAGAATCTTCCGATAGTCTCCCGAGCCCCACCAGGCCCGGCCTAGGTACAATACAGCCTAGGTCTCATCCTACGGTATCTCATCTAGAGGGTAGCCGATATCACGCAGCCATGGAATCCAAAGCGACTTGAATTTTTTAAGATTATTTTGTCTAATGTACATTGCCCGTTCACACCAGATCATGGAGTTTATAGCATTTGTCCATGCGCTCAATACTGGAGGAGTTTTTGCTTGCCAGTTCAGCGCAATCAAGCGTCTAGCCTGGTACAGGCACCTAAATATAGATATTTTTGTCGCAGCAGAAATTCTACCCGTATCCATAATCCCTAGTAGGCAAAGCCTAGCTTCGGGTTCCAAAATGGTATTAAAAATCCTATTGATACTACGTACAATATCTATCCAGTAGCGGTATAATTTTGGGCACTTCCAAACCATATGGATTAAGTCTCCTGGTGCTCCACATCTAGGGCACTCGCCATTAAGCTTTCTATTTATCCTCCCCATTTTTTTAGGGGTGTAATATGCTCTATATAGAAAAAGCTTATGGGACATGCGCTGCGATGGGGAGATGGACACCAGATTCCCCTGTGCTAAGATCTCGTCCCATTGTACCTGCTCAATTGGACCCAGGTCATCCTCCCATCTTTTCCTACATTTATCCAATGCCTCTCCATTCAGAACTTTGTCCTTAAGTCTTGTATATAGGTAGGAGATCTGGCCCTTTAATTGTCCTTGCTCGAGAAGTCTCTGTATTAGGGGATTCTTCTTCCTCTCAATTACAAGTGTGCCATACTGGGAATGTATCCCATGTCTCACTTGTAAGTATATATAAAATGTTTTATTAGAGATACCAAATTCCTGGCGAAGGTCTTCAAAAGTTTTTATAGTGTTCCCCTGATAGAGATGCACCAATCTTCCAATCCCTCTCTTCTCCCACTCAAGAGAGCGATCTATACTATTTAGTTCCGCCAGTTCTCTATTGTTCCATAGGGGGGTATACTCTGTTACCCCCCCCTGGTCCAAGAGTCGTTTAGCTAGCTGCCATACTTTCCTTGCTAGAACGTTAGTGGGACACTTATGGGCAAATGAATTAGCCTCCAGGACTTCAACTAAAATTCTATGGTATGCATTATTAATCATCAGTTTATGATTCGGATAGCTACCCTCCTCCAGTCCAGCCCCAGCTAAATGCTGGAGCTGGGCTGATAGGAAGTATGTTTTTAAGTGTGGGATCGCCACTCCTCCCTTCTCCACGGGGAGTTGCAGCGTCCGCAGCCGAATCCGAGGCTGTCTCTTTTTCCATATTAGTTCTCTAATTAATCCCTCAAGTCTGTCAAACCATTTCTGGTTAATCCAGACTGGTGAATTATGGAGGATGTACAAAATCTGGGGCAGCCAGATCATTTTTACAAGGTTACAGCGTCCCGCCACAGACAAGGGGAGGCGACACCAGCTATTGACCTTCTGCTTCAACTTTGCCAGCAGTGGTACCAGATTCTCCTCTACATATCGATCTACATATCTAGAAATCCAAACCCCCAAGTATTTCAGCTTAGGTACCACTTCTAAACCCTCAACTCTAGGCAATATTAACTCTTCAGACTCTATTAGTGGCATAAGGGCTGATTTACTCCAATTAATGACCAATCCTGACTGCTGCCCAAATTCCTCCATTAGCCGTACCACGTTACTCAAAGTTGACCGCACCTCATCCACAAAAAATAGAACATCGTCCGCAAACAAAGCCAGTTTCTCCTCCTCCAGTCCGCGCCGGAATCCCCGGATGTCAGGGCGTGATCTCGCCATCACAGCCAGGGGTTCCATCGCCAACACGAACAGGAGGGGAGACAGCGGGCATCCCTGCCTCGTTCCCCTTTCTAGGCAAAACATGTCGGAGAATAGGGTCCCCATTTTGATCTTAGCCCTGGGTCCCCTATATAATAATTTTACCCAGTTGATAAATTGGGTGCCAAAGCCAAAACGTTCCAATACACCCCAGAGATAATCCCAGTCCAGGCTGTCGAAAGCCTTAGTAGCGTCCAAAGCTAGTATAGCACCTGGACTGCCACCGTCTCTAGGTATTTGTAGGTTTAAAAATACTCTCCTAATATTGGAATTAGTTGTTCTGCCCGGGATAAACCCGGATTGGTCTGGGTGAATTAATTTATGGATGCAACTATTTAGACGGGTTGCTAAGGCCTTGGCTAATATTTTTATGTCTGAACATAGCAGAGATATCGGCCGGTACGACGAGACCTCTTGTTGGTCCTTCCCCTCTTTAAGAATTAAAATAATATTGGCCTCCCGCATTGAAGCGGGGAGTTCCCCCGCCTCCAATGCGTAGTTTAAGGTTTCCAGTAATGCTGGTATCAGCTGTTCGCTGTATCGCTTATAGATTTCCACTGGTAACCCATCGGGTCCAGGAGCTTTATAGTTGGACATACTATTCATTGCCAATTTTAATTCTTCCAGAGTAAGTGGTAGATCTAAGTTCAACTTATCCTGGTCTGAAAGCACTGGGATATCTATTTGATGCAAAAAGTTAGTGGCCAGATCTTCACAACTCTGTACCGATGATTTATATAATGTTCTATAATACTCCCCCAGTTCCGTCATAACCTCGGAGGGCCTAAATACAGTGCCCCCCTTCTGCGTTTTAATTGCCGATATTACTGTAGGGGGGCTGTTGACACGAGTCAATAAGGAGAGGACTCGACCTACCTTCTCCCCTTCGCCAAAATAGTATTGGTATCGGAAAATACATTGATTCTCCACTTTTTTTAAGAGTGCCATTTTGTATATCTGTTGATTATCCTCCCAGGTTTGTTGTTTCCCCGGCGATGGGTCTTCTACAAACTCTCTCTCAGCCTGAATAACGTTATTACGAATTTTCTCTTCCTGAGTTCGAGACTCCCGTTTTAGTATTGCAATTTTCTGAATAAGTAGTCCCCTAATAAAGGCTTTAAGGGAATCCCAAACCATACCAGGGGCCGCTGTCCCTCTATTAGCCTGAAGGAATTCCCCTATTTCATCCCCCAAGAGGTTAGATCCATCAATTAGTTCCAACCAAGCGGGGTTTATTCTCCACTCTCTCAATGGGGCGCGCACTCCCGTATTCAAAGTTATAACTAAAGGGGAATGATCTGAGATACCACGTACCCCATATTCTATATCTGTCACCCCTCCTACTGCCTCATTATTCCCCAAGCCCATGTCTATCCTTGATAACGTCCGATGGGTACTGGAGAAGCAGGAGTATTGCCTGTCCTGGGGGTATCGCATACGCCAGATATCACATAATCCAACTTCCAGTAGAAATTCATGTAGTCGACCTGTTCTATTCCCAGCTGCGCAAGGAAACCTATCTAGGCGCTTGTCTATAATTTCATTGAAGTCACCGGCAATTATCCATGGAATGCCCATTTTGCCCAGGCTGAACATAAGAAATCTATCCATGACCTCTAATTTAAAGGGAGGGGGTATATAGATATTTGCTAGAATGTACTCTTGCCCCGCCACTAAGCAGTGCAAGAACACAAATCTCCCCTCCTGGTCTATCTGGGACTCTTTGCATAGAAAATCCGTACCTTTCCATACTAGCACACTCACCCCACGAGAGTACGACGAGTGAAAAGAGTGATAGTATGCCTGAAATTTACGATCATGGAGCAGAGGGGCTGTAATTGGAGTTAAATGGGTTTCCTGAAGAAAAAGCAGGCCAGGTCCCCTTCCCTCCGTCTCTAACATCACAGACCTGCGTTTCTTAGGGTCCCCCAAGCCCCTCACGTTCCACGAGGTTATATTCCACCTAGCCATAGGCCCCAGTAGTATTCCTCTCACCCATCTGTTCCAATAATTGATATACCCCTAAAGGGGGGAGGGTAGGGGGAGAGGGAACCGCATCCTCTCCCCGTCGCCTCCCTCCTACTCAAACTGTCCCCACCTATCGCCTTATCCCTCTCAGCATGCGTTCGAAAACTCCCCCCCCCTCCTACCCCCCGCCCAACCCTGCCCATCAGAGCCACCCCTAGGGGTCTCAATTGTAACCGGTATACCCATACCCCATTCAACGGTGTCCGAACTCGCCGGACCCCCACCCGATCATATCCCTCCCCATCCACAATAATTGAAAAGTGAAAACATAGCCACTCCGTAGTGCCAATCCCACCCTTCCTTTCCCCCCCTCCCCCCCCTAAACCAAAAAAAAAAAAAGAGAAAAAGGAAAAAAAAAAGAAAAAAAAGGGGGGGGGGCAGGGGGGGGGGACAACATATAGGTTCCCCCCCCCACCCCACCCCCCCAACTCAGCTCTAACCCCCTATTACCTCTATAAATGTAAAATTATGTGGGCTATCTATCCACCATATATCTCAGTGTACCATGGGCCAAAGCATTATACCCCAGCTTTAACCAATTTAGTTCGTCCATCTCACCCAAACGGCAGCCATTTGGCTCCCTATTCCTTCGCCAAGATGGATTCACCAATTGTTTCTAGTGATATACATACATAACAGCATAAAATTATATTTACCCATGTAGTTGGCCCCCCCCCAACGCCCACCCTCCCAACTCACCCCATCTGTGACCGTGCCTATTCCCGCCCAACTTGTCAGCCTATAGTGTTCACTTACTTATAGTACATTAACCAATCCCACACACTCAACTCCTCCATCGTAGCTCGTTCGCAATTAACGATAAAATATTATATTATCTATAAATTCATCTATATATCTATAAATTCATCTTATCATATCACAGTGCTCTATAATCCATAGTGTTTTACCATATTCCTAGTTAAATTATTGCGCCCTATTGTTACCCATCAGTAGTCAGCGAGCAGTAGCCTAGGACACCTTAATTCCACACCAAAGTAAGTATATAAGGTATAAAGTGTATAAAAATTATTCCCACAGATGCTAGTATCAAATTTTACTGTCTCCCACCCTCCCCCCTCCCCACTCATCCCACCTTGCCCACACAGACAAAAAGAAGAGAAAAAAAAAAAAAAAAAAAGGGGGGGGGGGGAAACCAGTACAGACCAACTCTGAGTGTCATTAGAGGGCTCCCTTATGCTCCTCTAGCCAATTCATGGCCTCCTGCGGAGAACTAAAAAAGATTGTTGAGCCCAAAGCAGACACACGGAGACGGGCTGGGTACAGTAAGGCATACATTATATTATGCGATTTTAAGGTACGTTTAACGGGGATAAACTCCGCCCTCTGTTTTTGTAGGTCTGGCGAAAAATCTGGATAAAATGACACCCTAGACCCCTTGTAGAAGATGTCTCCCATTCCCCTAACTCTCCGCATCAAGATCACTCTATCATTGTAGTTAATGAATTTCAAAATCATTGGTCTACAGCGTCCCTCAGATAGATGAGATCTGAGAGGAACTCTGTAGGCTCTTTCGATGCTGGAGGTAGAGGAAAAGGAAACATCCCCCAGTAATTCCTTGAACCAATTTTCCAAGAAATTTATGGGGTCAGGACCCTCACTACCCTCTGGCAGGCCAATTAGTCGCACATTATTCCTGCGGTTCTTATTGTCCATATCATCAATTTTAGATGCCTGTGCGACAATTTGTTTCTGAAGTGTAGTTATTTTTTCCTGCAGAGGGAATAGTTCATCTTCCACCGTGCTTAATCTTCCCTCTAGAGCGTCCATTCTAACAATAGTATTACTTAGTAATTGGCTCATAGCGTGTACTTCGTTTTGGATACTGCACAGTTGGCTGTCTAGCCCAGAGATAGAGTTCTTGCAGTCGTTGATTGCCGTAAGTATCTCACGCAGAGTCGGTTCCCCACCCTCCCCAGGTTTTTGGGGCACCCTGCTGTCTTCTTGGGGCAGCTCAACTACCCCCCCTCCTGGCAGCGGGGTACCAGGATCTGGTGGGGGGCAACCTGCACTCCTCCTGTCCCCGGCAGACCCCTGCATTTTAGATTGTCCCAGCGGGTGATGTTGGGCTTTCCCACCTGGGGAGGATACACGTGCAAAACGCTCAAGCTTCGAAGCTGCAGAGGCTTGATTCAGCTTTTCTTTAGCAGCCCGCGTTTTTTGATTCCCCTCTCCATGAAGTGCGTCTTCTATCGCACGTTTGCTAAGCATGGTAAAAAGCGCATAGAAGGTTCGCTAAACCGGCAGGGGATAAAGGCTAATACTGTAACATTAGTGTTGCCAAATCACTACTTCCCAGCAAAGGGCTCAAATATTTGAGAAAGAACCTGGGGGGGAGATCCGGACAGCTCACCAGGCGCGAGACACACACTGCCAAGTCTCTTATTGATTATATTCATGCAATAAGCTCGTTTCAACGGACAGTCATCAAGAGCAAGACAGGTAGAAAAAAAAAGGCTGACATTCCGAACAAGCAGGGATTGCCTATACAACTCTCCACCTTGAGGTATCAGGTAAGCCGCAGGCTCTGCCCAGGTGCTAACATCCCCTTAGCTTCAATAACGTTTCTCACCGCACTGCCGACAGATTGTTCCCTCAATGGAGCAGACCGGTATCGCCGAGAGGAATGCTGTCATCCAAGGCCGTCATGGAACTTGCTCGGCGTGTCCTTGGCTTAGCCTCATGTGGGGTTTAGGCTTCCTCCTATCCGTGGATCTCCGAACGACCAGCGTAGTAGCGGAGCTTTCCGAAAGCTCGTCTCGGGAACACTCGGGGATCTCCGTCAATTTCCGCCGATGCGAAGCGGTGGGCGTCGGGAAACAGTGCGCGCCACGCTACACGCTGCTCACGCTCACGCTACAGAGCTACAGTAGAGGGGGTCTGGTCATCGCAGCTATACTCATCAGAGAGCGGTGTTCCACATGACACCGGGCAGAGGCAGGAGCTCAGACACACACGCTCCCACTCACTCGCTCACGCCCAACTCCATCCGGTCACACCCCCGACCATCTGTACTCTAGTTCTGAGGCGCCTCCCCTGCTTCCAGGGAGAATGTTCTGGAAGTGGGAAAGGGCCTACAACTGGAGTGGCAGGCAGCTCATGTGAGGACCCCTGACCAATCCCCAACTGGAATTGGCAGGGGCAGGCCCCCATGTAAGCTGAGGTAACAGCCTGCTGGGAAGAGTTGTCGGCCTGGTGGAGTGGAGAATGGAGTACTAGACAGCAGCAGGAGAGCACCCCCATCTGGGAAGGGGGGTGCGCTGATCGCGGGAGGAGGCCCGGGAGAACTGTGAGGGAGCTTCACCCTCACACGGTCATGGGTGAAGTCTTCATCATTACATGGTCATTGATGAGGAGTTCCTGGAGCAGGAGAAGCTGTCAGAACATACGGTCCATTTCGGTTCTCCATCATGGACTCGGGGCAAAGAAAGGTTGTTGAAGGGAGGAGGACACAGTGAAGGGCTAGATGTGGAGACATGCCAGGAAGTCTGGAGGGAACTTCATCCTTACACGGTCATGGATGAGGTCCTCATCTTTACATGGTCATTGATGAGGAGTCCTGGAACAGAGGAGAGACTGTGGGAAATAGTGTCAAATCGTTGTGGCCCGAGGGCACAAGATTTGCAGGGTGGACTAGCTGGGAACAGTAGTCCACCATTCAGCTCATGCTACTAAACTACTAGGCCTCCGGGGAGGGGTACTGCAGACCTTTGGCCTAGTAGCAGCAACTAATCAGAGTCAGCATTAGAGACTATTCAGAGTGGGCTCTTTTGCATATAGAAGAGGATGTGACAAGAAACATAATGTGCTACAGAATAAGTTTGTGCAACAGGGAAGGAAACAATAGTCTGCAGGCAGGGCCAGCCCTACCATAGGACCCGATGGTACCATCGGTCCCAGTCGGCACTTTCAGGGGGTGGCAAATTTTTGTCCACCAGCCAGCCTGTTCCCACACTCCGCTGCTTATCTCATGGCGCTGAGGTGGTGGTGGAGTGCGGAGGAGCCCGGCGCCGAGGTGACAGAAGCATACGGGCAGAACAGGGGATTAGACAGCGGGCCGGTCGGTGGCTGAGTGAGCGGGCTGGTCATTCAGCAGGTGCTGGCCAATCAGCGGACCAGCAGGAGGGGGAGCAGAGGGATGACATCATCTCTCACTGCCCACCCTGTATCACTGCAGTTTCGCCCTTACTGTGTAGCCGCAGGCAGCAGAGAGATTACATCTCTTTCTGCTGCCTGCCTTCACTCTGAGACACAGCAAGTGATAATCCACAACGTGTGCCAGGTGACAATCTATGTGTGGCAGGTGATGTTGTGGCAAGTGATAATCCGCAATGTGTGGCAGGTGACATTGTGGCAAGTGACAATCCGCAATGTGTGGCAGGTGACGTTGTGGCAAGTGACAATCCGCAATGTGTGGCAGTTGACATTGTGGCAAGTGACAATCCGAAATGTGTTGCAAGTGACAAGCCGCAATATGTAGCAGGTGATGTTGTGGCAAGGGACAATCAGCAATGTGTGGCAGGTGACATTGTGGCAAGTCACAATCCACAATGTGTGGCAGGTGACATTGTGGCAAGTGACAATCCGAAATGTGTTGCAAGTGACAAGCTGCAATGTGTGGCAGGTGACGTTGTGGCAAGTGACAATCTGCAATGTTTTGCAGGTGAGTTCATGGCAAGTGACAATCCGCAATGTGTAGCAGGTGATGTTGTGGCAAGTGACAATCCGTAATGTGTAGCAGGTGGAGTTGTGGCAAGTGACAATGCGCAATGGGTGTCAGGTGATGTTGTGGCAAGTGACAATCCGCAATGTGTGGCAGGTACACATAAACATCAAACATAAAAAGTGAACACAATAAAATAGAACGAAATAGGTGACGTCATGGCAAGTGACAATCCGCAATCTGTAGCAGGTGACGTTGTGGCAAGTGACTATACGCAATGTGTAGCAGGTGACGTCATGGCAAGTGACAATCTGCAATGTGTGGCAGGTGACATCATGGCAAGTGACAATCTGCAATGTTTTGTAGGTGATGTTATCGCAAGTGACAATCCGCAATGTGTAGCAGGTGATGTTGTGGCAAGTGACAATCCGTAATGTGTAGCAGGTGGAGTTGTGGCAAGTGACAATGCGCAATGGGTGTCAGGTGATGTTGTGGCAAGTGACAATGCGTAATGGGTGGCAGGTACACATAAATATCAAACATAAAAAGTGAACACAATAAAATAGAACAAAATTGAAAGAAGTATTGATTCTCCTAAGCATGTAGTATATCTTCTTGGTGCGCAGAACATTTTATATTCTATCTGATGCCATGTATGCATTAAATATACATATACACATAAAAACACCATGAGAAATACAGTTCATGGCACCACCAACAGAATGGGTTTTGTAATAGCATAAGAGAACAAGAAACAATATCTATCTCACATTCTCTTTTCTTTTCTCCCATTCTTTTTTCTTTTTCTTTCTTTCTTTCTTTCTTTTTTTTTGTCTCTCTCTCTCTCTTCTCTTCCTCACTCTTTCTAACTCTTTCTCTCCTTTATTTATCTCTCTCCATGTAATATGAAGTCAAACAGGTACAGTTATTATCTCATTATACCTGATATATGTAAAAAAAAATGAAAATAAAAGTAAAAAGAAATCACAACTCTGACTCTGCAAGTAAAAAATGGTTCAAAAGGCACAAAACGTATAACAGTGCAAAAGGCAGTAATGTGCAGTACCTCAACGCAATTTAGAAATCATTAAAATTAGTCTACCTTTTAAAAAAACTTAATTCTGGCTTTGAAAGGAAAACTACAGACGACTGCTGTGACTACTGTAGTATAAAATATTAAACAATAGTATCTGACCTCGCTATTATGTGGAATCAGATGGGAGGGGAGAGAAAGGTCTTACCTCCAGAGGCAGATATTCCGGCAAAAAGCAGCAGGAGGCTCACCTATCATTCATGAGAAGTCCACCATTGGCTGACAGAAGGAATTTAATAAAACAACATATTGTTTTGTATATATATATATATATATATATATATATATATACAAAACACCCCAGGCAACCGGTAAGACTGTTCCAAGGGAAGTGGGTGGTAAAGATAATGCAACCATAGCTGCCCCTCTGACAGACCTGACGAAAGGTAAAGACTCTGTAATGGTGAAGTGGTCCTCAATAGCAGAGGAGTCTTTCCAAGTCCTGAAGAAGGCTCTTTGTGCACAGCCAGTACTGTACTCCCCCGATTTCTCCAAAGATTTTTTGGTTCAGGCGGATGCATCTGATGTTGGCATCGGGGCAGTACTTTCTCAGGTACACAATGGGGAAGAACACCCTGTGGTGTACCTAAGCAGAAAGCTCAATGACCATGAGAAAAAGTATGCAGTCACTGAAAAGGAATGTTTAGCCATAAAGTGGGCCGTGGATGCACTCAGATACTATTTGTTAGGGCGCCAGTTTGAGTTAGTAACTGACCATGCTCCCCTGAAGTGGATGGCCCAAAAGAAGGAGACTAATAGACGGGTGAACCAGTGGTTTTTTGCTCTACAGGATTACTCCTTCACCGTAAAACACAGGCCAGGTGTTGAGATGGGGAATGTAGATGCCCTGTCCCGTGTTCACTCCTGTTGGGCCACAGGTGTTCCAACCCTGGGGTTGAAACAAGGGGGGAGGATATGTAGCAGAGCGTCCCAGAGAGAGCCTGGGAAAGTCCTGTTTGGGGTTTATACCTCTCCCAGGCTCCTCTCATACACATTCAGGAATCTGTGATCCAGGTCGGGTCTTGGTCCTCCTCCCCAGGCTAATTTAGGCTCCCCTGAGCAGACAGCCTTTGCTCTCTGCCTGGGACATTCACACAAAGTTCGTCTGTGAAGAGAGTAAGGTTGGTAAAACCTGTTAAGCAGTTCTTTGTAGAGACTGACAAGCATTAGACTTGTTCAGCCTGGTAGTGAGGGCCTGCAGACTGTATAGCTAGAGCCGTGACATGGCTAGGATTTGTGTTTTGTTACTTTGCCCTTTATTTTGTTTTCTGGAGCACTGTACAGCACCTGTATATGGACTTGTATATACCACCAATAAACACAGCACTGTTTGTCACTTCATTTCTGGATTTGGGTATCTGTGCCTGAGAAACTGCTCACCCCAGGGAGCTTTATACCTGTTACCTGCCCCCCAGGTTACAATATATAAACTGTATATATATATATATATATATATATATATATATACACACATATACAGTATAATATTATGACCTATAATTATACATATATAATATGACAATAAATTTAGAAAAATTCACACACTGGCAAGAAACATGATAATTTTGTCCATATATTAATGTTTGCTATCCTGTGCTTAACATGTGGTAAAATGATTATGTATAGCGCCCAAATATTCCTGTTTAGAGGGACAGTGCCTTGTCTGGACCCAAATCCCTCTGTCCCTATTGTTTTTATTTTGCCTATCTTTCGGTGTGACCAATGGATCTGCAGAGCAAAAATCTACTATTACTTTACTCCAAACTTTATGGCTCACCCTGAAAAATGTTTGATAACAGCCAAAATTTTGTTAAATGCAATTTTGTCTATAGAAAAGTTTCCTGCTCTATATTGTTAAAACATATTCAACCTAGCATCATATATATGGAAACAGCAAAAAGGGGATGCCCCAGGGGATTGTACAGGTGGGGGTTAAGAATGAATTAATCAAGTAAATAATTATTAAGAAAAACTGTATAACAAATTTTATTCATAAATTACAATAAATCATAATAGCAAACTAATACATGCAGTTGCTCTTCCAGAGTGTGAGAAGGGAAACTCTAAAGTCTAAGAGCACCGTCAAATACAGTCCAAATATCCAACATGTTTCGGATTAATATTTTTCTATATAATTCCTTTTTCAGGGATTTTGAAGAGAAACTGCATTGTCTAACATAGAGACAGATAAAAATACATTAGTACCATAATATTTACAATACATGCACTAGAAACAAAGTCATATAAAACACGGACAGCACGGGCATTGGAGCACATATACCACATAAGTTGAACTGCAAGAGATAAAATCCTTTATCTTAAACTCTTTGCCATTAGCTGTAGATTGAAATTCGGTAAATCCTCTTAATCATGTGTGTACTTGGCATGATAAACATCTGCAACATGCATAAAATCCAGGCCTCTCCCAGAACATTGAAGGTTTTATGGGTGGGTTCAAGATTTTGACCACTTGGTCCCCAAAAGACTGCCCTTTCCTATAGACGAGCACTGGATTATCCAGAATGGCCTTACTCAGAATTGTATCCATGCCTAATACTGACCAATATTTTCTAAAAATCTTTTCAACTTCTTTGTACTGGGCATGATAACCACTAATGAAGCCCCATTCATGCTTAGTATCATTTTGCTTTTCCCTGTCTACTTGGCATCTACTTTGTGGGATTTGATGTATTTCGTAAATCGCATTATCCAGAATTGCTGGTTTATAACCCTTTTCTACAAATTGCTTTTTTATTATTTGAGCTTGTGAGGGGTAGTGGCCATCACCTGAGCAATTTCTTCTAATTCTTGTGAAATGTCCTTTTGGTATGTTTCTCAACCATGTTGGATGATGGCCACTATAAATAGGTACATAGCTATACCGAGCTGTCGGTTTGAACTACCCTTTCGTGATTAGCTGGTGATTGATTAACATTACTGTAACATCTATATAATTTATTGACTCCCTACTCCATTGACATTCTAATTTGATACTATTATTATTTCGTTTGAGCTCCTCGATAAATTCTATTAGGGTTGATTCTGTACCCACCCAGATGAAAAACAAATCAGTGAACCTTTCGTAAAAAAAGGAGTTCTCTTTGTTGACCATAAATAAATCTATCCTCCCATGCACTCATAAAGAGATTCGCTAGGTTTGGCGCGAATTTCGCACCCATTGCAACACCTTTATTTTGAGTAAAAAATATGCCCACGTAACAAAAATAGTTATGGGCCAAACAATAGTCCAAAGCCATTAAAAACTTCTTTTGTATGAATGGAAGGTCATCCCTTTTGCGTAATGCCCAATTCAAAGCTATCAAGGCTTCATCATGCTGTTACAAAAAATATCTGAAATCTCCGGGATACAAATTTCTTTCAAAAGTTGTAAAACGTGCCTAGTGTCTTTTAAATATACCATAGTCTGTATCACACTTTCTCGTAAATAGTTGTCCAGATATTGGCCCACTCTAGAGGACACTGAATTGATACTATTTACTGTAGGACTGGCGGGGGGGGGGGGGATCCTTGTGGATTTTGGGTGGTGTGTATATCGTCGGAACCCGACTAAAACTTGGAATAAAATATCTCCTTTCTTTCTTATTAAGTACTCTCATATTGTATCCACACTCTACCAAATTATTCAGATCTTTCCTATAGTTGTCTGAGGGGTCACTGTTTAATTCCACATTAGTATTCTTATCTGCCAACATACTTTTTAATTGGGAATGATAACATTTACTTTCTAAGATCACCACACCTCCACCCTTATCTGCTGGCCTGACAATTACATATTTTCTGGCCTCTAAGGATTTCACATCTTCCTCTATATACTTTGGGTGCACATTCTTTCTAGGTACTAATGTCTCCACATCCTTCAAAACCATTTGTTTGAACACTTCTGTATGTTTATAAAAAGGCTGTGGAGGGTTAAATAATGATTTATTTTTTTAAACCGCTGTCAACACCTATGGTTGTAGGCTCAATTCTATTAGTTGGAACCTGATTTTATTCCTAGGAAATATATTTTCATATTTATTTTACTTATATATTTCTTATATGATTTTTTATATATAATAATGTCTCTTATGATATGTTTATGTGATCGGAGTTACCTTTTAAAGCTTGTAATTGTAGTATACGTTGAACTATGTTTTGAAATGTTTAACCACTTTAACCAATTGCGTGGTCATGCGACATGGCTCCCAAACAAAATTGATGTATTTTTTTCCCACAAATAGAGCTTTCTTTTGGTGGTATTTGATCACCCCTGCGGTTTTTAAACAAAAATAGAGCGACAATATTGAAAAAAACTTATTATTTTTTACTTTTTGTTATAATAAATATCCCCCAAAAATATATATAAAAAAGAAATTCCCTCAGTTTAGGCAGATACGTATTATTCTACATATTTTTGGTAAAAAAAATCGCAATAAGCGATTATTGATTGGTTTGCGCAAAAATAATAGCATTTACAAAATAGGGGATAGTTTCATGGCATTTTTATTAATAATTTTTTTGTACTAGTAATGGTGGCAATCAGCGATTTTTATTGTGACTGTGACGTTATGGCGGACACATTGGACATTTTTGACACATTTTTGGGACCATTGTCATTTATACAGCAATCACTGCTATATAAATGCAGTGATTCCTGTGTAAATGACACTGGCAGTGAAGGGGTTAACCAGGGGGTGGCAGTGTAGGGGTTAAGTGTTCCTAGGGGTGTGTTACTAACTGTTGGGGGCTGGGCTTTAATTTAGTGAACACTGATCTCTGCTCCAATCACATGGAGCAGAAATCAGCGTCACTAGTTGCTAGGCAGAACAGGGAGATGCTGTTTACAACGGCATTTCCTCGCTCAGCCGCCCCGTAAGACGATCGCGGGTATGCCCTCGTGATCGAGTCCGTGGGACCGGCGACCGGACTCATGGGGGTCCCGACCAGCACGCAAGCGCGCCCCACCGACGGCGCACTTGTGATGGCAGGGCGGCAAATTTAAAGGGACGTACAGGTGCTCCCATTTGCCTGCCCATGCCATTCTGCCAATGTACATCGGCGTGAGCTGGTCGAGAACCGGTTAATATATTTTAAATACATGTTGGAGATATTAGTGGAACATACAAAATAGGATTAGTGGATATGAAATAACGATCCAATATAACAATAGGGTAAATAATGAGCAAAAGGCAGTTAGCAAGACAGGTAGGGATGTTTTATCTCAGCCTGTTTCGTTTAGCTGTGTATTTCCCTTTGTGATTCAAAATCGCCATACATGGAATGATCGGTTAGGAACATGTGTAATTGCACAGATCAGTTGTTTCATGTGTGGTGATTGTCAGACATGCATATCTGCAGACTGTATAGGTGGCAGGTTGAGCTATCTAAGGATAATGTTTGTTCACATTCCATCATTGAATATATAATATGGCATTGTGTAAATGCACACGTTCTCTGGAAGTGATGCTGCAGATGCTGCAGATGCTGCAGATCTGACTAGATGGAACAAGAGTGCACAGGGTATTTAAGGATAGGAGCGGCATTGTTTGGCCACGCCCTCTGATTAAGTGAGGACGAAACCCGTCAGTGCGTGACCACGCAGCATCCTACGCTATCCGATCATCTGTCTACTCAAACCGGGAACACCGCTCTAAGAGGGATCCATCCAGTCCCTTACAACCATTACTTATACCTATTATTCAGCTACAATATTATACCATATGGTTATGTTTCTTACATCTTGCATTCTCCCCTGAAGGGTCCCCAATGCCTTGCATAGATGCATGATGTCCATACAAATGATTTTATGTCTCATATTGTTTTACTCTAGATTTCCAACACCATCCAGTCCTTCCAGTGGCCCATGTTGTGTAGGACTTGTCTTTACCCCATGATATCCCAAGTTCCATGGCATCAATATTTATACGTGGTTTTTAGCATGCCCTGCATTTATGTTATTCTGTGTATGCATTTTTTGTGTCATTTGCTGGATTTAACCCCATATGAGCTTTTGTTGATGAACTTATGATGCATGTATCAATATCTGAATACAATTATTACAGCTGTTTGCTGTGATTGTTTAGTGCTGCTAATGTGTTTCTTTTTTACTGTGGCATTTTTTTAGCTTATTTGTGCATTTTTATAGTGGTTGCTTATGTTGTTCGAATTAACATCATTGTTATTTCATGAGTGCCCGGGGGGGGGGGGGGGGTACCATTCATTTACATAGTTACATAGTTAGTTACCCACAAGGAGCCCACAATCCAAGGTCCCCATTCATATACTAGGGCCAATTTTGGACAGAAGCCAATTAACCTACCTGCATGTCTTTGGAGTGTGGGAGGAAACTGAGTACCCGGAGGAAACCCACGCAGGCACAGGGAGAACATGCAAACTCCAGGCAGGTAGTGTCATGGTTGGGATATGAACCAACGACCCTTCTTACTGCTAGGTGAGAGTGCTAACCACTACACCACTGTGCCACCATTTATGTTTGATTATCTCTCATTGGTTATATAGTGTGTAGTGTTGTAGGCAGTTCCTCCAAAAGATGTTGTCCCTTGTTCTACACACTTGTACAGGTGTATGTGTTGCATTCAGAGTCCTTGCCAACTACTCCAGATTGCAGGCCCACAGGGGTTCTTGGGCTATGCCAGGCAGTCGGCGGGGTCAACTCACCCTGCACATGGGGGTAACTTTCACACGGAGCAAGCCTATCAATGCCCAGGACCAGGCAGAGACTGTGGTCATGTGAACAGTCTAACATTAAAGCAGTTCCCCGACTTGGAGATGAGCCTGTGTGCAGTAATAAAATATACAGACAAAAGGTCCATTACCATCTGTCATCGAGTCTCATTGCTGCTCTATTGCCACCCCTGTCACAACTCTAAACCTCTCCCCATTCCCCGCCTCATACACAATTGAGGGTCCCCTTTATTTATATATATAAATTTATCCATTCCATCGATTGAGGCTGACACTTATTTCCTGTTTTGCCTCTGTATATATATAAAGAGATGTAGTTCCAAGATCTTATAAATCGTTCATTTATTTTTAATTTATCCAGTTCTATAAACGCAGTTGATCAAATTGATCATTGCTAAGGTCTCTAAAAAAATTATCTATAAAAACCTTTCTTTTTTTATATTTATAATTTTCGTTTTGTATCTACCCATTTTGCATGTATTTACAGAAACATCTGCCATCTGGTTAGTGTTTACACCCCTTGGGAAGGAACAATGCTGTAGTTATCTGTGCTCACCGCAGGTGCGAGGTTAGGCCCGCCCTCCCTCTCCTGGGTGGGGCTTATTTATAGTGTGTAGTTAGACAGATTTTACAGGTTGATAAAGAAGCTGAATTGCTTTGAAACGCGTCCCTGTTACTAGCGGTGTGCTACAGGTGTTTATTTTTTATTTTTTGATGGTTCCTGAACTCGGGCGGCTATTTTTTCCCGCAGAGTCGGAATCTCCAGCAGCAGATTCCGACTCAGTACAGCTACATTCCTCCTCCTTGTCTTTCAGAGGCAACCCTTGAATTACATACTCCTTTGTGCTTTACAGACCCAAACTTTTTTAATTGCCATCAACCTTCATGCACCCATTTTAAGTAACTTCAGTCCAGACTCAGAACAGTTAATGTAATTTCTTAGTACAGTCAAACATGAACAATGTCCACATCCTAACCCAATCTACACCTATTTGGCTGCCCAGGCATACCTTTACAGGTGACAGTCAATAGCTGGTGTGTTCTATGTCCTTGCTGTCCTCCAGAACTCTGGTGCCTCCAATGGACTGCAATGTGCAGCAGACCTACTGTATGTCTGCTCAGAGAGTCCTCAAAGCAGTTGGAGATCTTTTGGCTTGTCTCTGTCTTCTTCCTATGTAGCAGCTTTCTGTGACCATAGCCTTTCCCCCTTTTAGCACAGTGGAGAGGTCACAGCTCAAAAAGACTGGAAACCGCAAAACAGATTTAACCCTTTCCTTCCTGCCTACATGATAAATGGGGAAGAGGAGACTGACGAAATTTTGTCCTGCTTCATGTCAATAAATATCAATCGGAGAAAAAAAAGATATCAGATACTTCATCTTCTAAATGCTGAAATGCAACTTGATTCAATTATTATGGAAACACCACAGCTCTCCAAAAAAGCTCCCCAACATTGAAAAAGATACAGTGGAAGCCTAGTAATGGGTATATAAAGTGTAGGACTGATATGAACAAGTTTTGGGCTACATGGATTAATTTTACTACAGCTGCGGTCCACACGGGTGGGTCTTCAGAAGCACATTGCTCACTCTACAGGATGCACAATTTGATATTTGGTACTAACTTGGGGATGTGTGACGTCAGGAGAGTACTTTTTCTATGTTTTTATTTTTTTTCAATCCTTTGCCTATGTAAGGCTAAGTATATTTCTATTGACCGTGTGAGAGAGGAATTATTCTTGGCATCACCTTAGGCAAAATGTTATGGAACATATATGGTTGTATGCCCTTTTAGGCAGGTGCAGTCTATTTTCTCCACTGCAAGTGGTGCTCATCTGTAGCGGCAATGCAGGTGGAGGGGGAAGGTGAGAGGAACTTAGCTCCTCTATGGTTTCCTTGGTCATAGAGAGGTGGCACCCAATGTGGTGACGATCTTGGGTCAGGCAGAGTCTATTTAAGACCCCGGCTCCTGGGTTTGGCATGCATTTTGCATTTGGCTAGCCTGAGGACAGGTCACCTGTCTGACATAGACAGGGATTAGCATCAGGAAAAGGTTCCTGAAGAGTAAGGAAAAGTGCAGGGATACACCATCCTACCTGGAAGCCTACCCACTTGGGCACGGACCAACCAGGCCACAGTTCACCCCTCGAAACAGCTGCTTTCGGCATACCTGAAACCTTCATCTACTGCTCATCATTGTACATCCTGTAAGTGTTCCCGGTCGGGAGCCTTCCCACCGGGCTTGTGTATTGGCAAACTTCAATTTCAATATAGTTCTGTTTTCTGTAACTGGATTCAGAGTGTATTCTGCCTCCGCACCACGTTGCACCAATCCACCCACTAACACAATTTATGTACTGTATGCTGGATTTGCTTTTTCTTGTTCTCTGCTTAATTCAACATATACAGATTTTTGAAAAAAAAAATGATGAGTCTTTTCCTTCCCCCAGTTTCTAACTGGACAGTGAAAAGACATGACTACTGGAAAATCAAAAATGTTATATTGAGATAAAGTGATATGAGTTTGTTTAACAATATTTCTCTGGTAATAACAAAGAAAACAATTGTCTGCAACAACATTTATTTGCTCTGAAACATTTTTGAAAAAAGACACAAATGTGCAATGGACTTAAAGTCCTAGCTAGCATTAGAGGCTTTTAGTAGTAATGCAAAATATTGGAGAAATACCAGAATACCCAAACACCAACTGAAAATGGATAGAAGAAGAAAGCAGTCTATGTAGTCTATGTAGTCATCTCGGCTCAGATCACGCAATAGATTGCTCGGCTTGGTCTTGTGTTATGGCCGTATCAGTTATTTATTGTCTGCACATCGATAGATGTCACCAGTTGGGCTGAGAAGCCAAAGATAGCCGTTGTCGTAAGTGACGTGTTTGAAAGTGGCGCAGAAGTCTAGCTGGGTCCAGGATGTTCCGATTGGGGTTTTGGCACTGATTCCATCCCTGAAAGAAAAATCTCAGTTATAGAACATAAAAAAATATTAAATATAGCCTTTTCCTCTAAAGAAAAATGTATGGAATACCAGCCAACATAGCAACTCATATAGCTATGGGAATTACTAGAATAAGCTTTCCAGACTGACCAAATGGTCACCATATAAAAAAATAAATAAAAAAACATGGTCACTGGTGCATTTGTATTCAGCCCCCTTGAGTCAATACTTTGTAAAACCACATTTTTCTGCAATTACAGCTGCAAGTCTTTTTGGGGATGTCTCTACCACCTTTGCACATCTAGAGAGGGACATTTTTGCCCATTCTTCTTTGCAAAATAGCTGAAGCTCTGTCAGATTGGATGGAGAGTGTCTGTAAACAGTAATTTTCAAGTCTTGCCACAGATTCTCAATTTGATTTAGGTCTGGACTTTAACTGGGCCATTCTAACACATGAATATGCTTTGATCTAAACCATTCCTTTGTAGCTCTGGCTGTATGTTTAGGGTCATTGTCCTGCTGGAAGGTGAAACTCCACCCCAGTCTCAAGTCTTTTTGCAGACTTTAACAAGTTTTTTTCTAAAATTGCCCTGTATTTGGCTCCATCCCTCTTCCCATCAACTCTGACCAGCTTCCCCGTCCCTGCTGAAGAATAGTATCCCCACAACATGATGCTGCCACCACCATGTTTCACAGCGGGGATGGTGTGTTCATAGCGTTTTGCATTTATAACAAAAAATAACATTTTGGTCTCATCTAACCAGAGCACCTTCTTCCTCATGTTTGCTGTGTCCCTCACATGGTTTCTCGCAATCTGCAAATGGTGCTTCTGATGGCTTTCCTGCAACAATGGCTTTCTTCTTGCCACTCTTCCTTAAAGGCCAGATTTGTGGAGAGCACAACTAATAGTTGTCCTGTGGACAGATTCTCCCATCTAAGCTGTGGATCTCTGCAGCTCCTCCAGGTTACCATGGACCTCTTGGCTACTTCTCTGATTAATGCTCTCCTTGCCCGGCCTGTCAGTTGTCAGTTTAGGTGGACGTCCATATCTTGGTAGGTTTGCAGTTGTCATACTCTTACCATTTTTGGATGATGGATTGAACAGAGCTCCATGAGATGTTCAAAGCTTGGTATTTTTTTTTTATAACCTAGCCCTATTTTAAACGTCTCCACAACTTTATCCCTGACCTGTTTGGTGTATTCTTTGGTTTTCGCGATAATGTTTGTTCACCAAGGTTCTCTAACAAACCTCTGAGGGCTTCACAGAACAAGCTTTATTTATACTGAGATTAAATTACACACAGGTGGACTCTATTTACTAATTAGGTGACTCCTGAAGTCAATTGGTTCCACTAGATTTTAGTTAGGGGTATGAGAGTAAAAGGGGGCTGAATTCAAATGCACGCCACACTTTCCACATATTTATTTGTAAAAAATGTTGAAACCATTTATCGTTTTCCTTCCACTTCACAGTTATGTGCCAACATGTCAAAATGTGTAAAATTTCAAGGGGTATGAATATTTTTTCAAGGCACTGTATGAGCATACACAGTGGTTGCTAATGCCAATCTGCTGCTAACAAAGCAAACAGAATATTGGCATTAAAAAGGGGATCAACTCCAGAGATAAAACGATAATTCTCTCGCTCTACAAGACTCTGGTCCGGCCGCACCTGGAGTATGCTGTCCGGTTCTGGGCACCAATCCTCAGGAAGGATGTACTGGAAATGGAGCGAGTATAAAAAAGGGCAACAAAGCTAATAAGGGTCTGGAGGATATTAGTTATGAGGAAAGGATGCGAGCACTGAACTTATTCTCTCTGGAGAAGAGACGTTTGAGAGGGGATATGATTTCAATATACAAATACCGTACTGGTGACCCCACAATAGGGATAAAACTTTTTCCCAAAAGTACGTTTAACTCGTGGCCACTCATTAAAATTAGAAGAAAAGAGGTTTAACCTTAAATAGAGCGTTCTTTACTGTAAGAGCGGCAAGGATGTGGAATTCCCTTCCACAGGCGGTGATCTCAGCGGGGGGCATTGATAGTTTCAAGAAACTATTAGATAAGCACCTGAATGATCGCAACATACAGGGATATACAATGTAGTACTGACATATAATCACACACATGGGTTGGACTTGATGGACTTTCAACCTCATCTACTATGTAACTCTGTAACTATATATATAAATAGTAAAGTTGTCTAATTGGCATATCCTCAACATTTACCATTAACACTTTGCCAAAGTAACTTTTTTTTTTACATATTGCCTTAATGATTTTGCATACATAGATAAAAAAAGAAGAAGAATACCTTCGGTACACGTTGCCTGCTGAGTTGACACCATACACAGAACCATCGGTGCTAACCTCTATCATTACCAGATTGCCTTCTACCTGCTGCCATTGGGTTCCCTGGCAGGCTGTTGGGTTGACATTATGGCGGAAGTAAATATTGTTTACACTGTTTACTCCCCAGCAGCTCACTGGCCCACAGCTGTAATATTTCAGTCCCCCTTCCAGTGGGGTCCAGGATACAGCAGAAGATCTTGAAACTGTGCAACTCTGTCTCAGGCAGAAGATGTTGTCCTGTGCATTCACTCCACCCAAGAACTTATCCCCTCCAGCATCCACCTGCTTCAAGAGCCCTGTTGTAGAAACACAAAATACAACATTGGTCCATTAAATTAAATGTAATAACAGAGAGAGGATTAAACAATTGTTAAATGGAATTAACACCCTCTATGCAGTGACTGCACCCTAATGTTGATTATAGCATAGTTGTCAAGTTTTCTTTTTTGCAGGCCAATCTTCTATTTCGCAAAATAAGTGGCGTCCCCTCAAATCCAGTAGGGATAGCCGGGCAGCCATTCCTTGCCACAAGTAAGTTTCCTTTCATTCTATCGAAGAATGTTATATCTATGTTACAGTATATATCATATCAAGTATTGACTTTTGAAACACCATGTGTTCCAATTGTGGAATCGACTCCCTCAAGAGCTGGTTCTGACCAACTCAGTAGATTTCTTTTAAAAAGTCCTGGATTCTTTCCTAAATATACATAATACAACTGGATACTAACATTTATAGGTAAAGTTGATCCAGGGAATATCCAATTGCCTCTCGTGGGACCAGGAAGCATTTTTTTCTCCTGCTGGAGCAATTTGGATCATGTTTTGCTGGGGGTTTTTGCCTTCCTCTGGATCAACTGTGTGTATAGGATTGTGTATATTGGATTGTATGATTTTTTTTATTGGTTGAATTAGATGTACTTGTGTCTTTTTTCAAACTGACTAACTATGTAACAATATAGACTGAATGTGGGAGCAAACACAACGGTTTTCACAGAGATGGACCATTGTAATGGATTATGCCAGTGGAGAACCTGATTTCTCCAGTAGGGTGTGCTGTAACTCAAAGCAGAACTTTAAACTTTTACATACAAAAAAAAAAGAAAGTGCTTAAAGTGGTTGTAAACCCTTACAAACCACTTTGACCTACAGGTAAGCCTAGATTAAGGCTTACCTTTAGGTCCAAGAAATATCTCCTAAACACGGTTTAGGAGATATTTGGCGAAAAACAGGCACCGCTGTCTACGGCGCGCCGCAGTTAACGGCGATATGCCGCGAGTGGCGGCTCCCGTGCGCATGCGCGGGAGTGACGACATCGCAGCTCCGACGAATGACAGCCCCGGAGCAGCGAGACCCACCAAGAAGATGGACGCTCCTTACACAAGGGGACAGCGGTGACTTCGCTGGCTCCTGTGTCAGGTAAGTGACACATAATGGACTACTATGCAATGCATAGTAGTCCATTATGCTTTACCTTTGCAGGGAATCAAAGACTTCCTCTTTAACCCCTAAATGTAAGTGCACCTACAGCATTCTTTAAGTCACACAAATACCCGATCAATACATAGAACCAAATGGTAGGTCGAGTGTTCGGGACTTTAATAGGCACAAAACCAGAAAATCACATTAATAATAATAAAAATAAATGAGTAAAGTGACAGATAAAATTTTACATCCAAGCCATACATCTAAAATTTACTCAGCATGTCAGATTTAGTTCAGAAATACTTTTTTCCCCTTTTAGACTGTACACAGTAATGACAATATATCCATCCTCCTCTTAATATATTTGCAAAGGAAATGCCCAAACCACTGACGCATTTTGAGACTTTCTCTTTCTCAGGGGCAACCTATCGGACCTTTTCTCTATAACAGTTAGAAACCATATAATGAGCACAAGATAACGAGCACTCTGAAATCAGAGAGATAAAACCATGGTAACTTAAGTGTAGAGAACTGGTCCGTTACATGGAGGATGGGGGAACCCAGCCAGACTAATGCAGAGATCCCATTAGGGACACTTTAACATGATTACTCTGCATGGTCGACTGCCACCAGCCAAAGGGAAAGCAGCAGCATTGGGTTGCATCCATGTATAATTTTCTTCCTATACTATTCTTATCTGGTGTGTAATTTATCAGAGATTTTTATGTTTTTACCTGCTACAGACACCCATTCATTGTCCTGGATCTTATAGATGTTGTTGGCTCTGTTCACACCCCAAACTCCAGCAGGTCCAACAGAAACATGGATGAGCTTTCCAGGAATGTTCTTCCAGTTATTGTCCACCCAGCGGAAAATGTCATCATTATCGTTCACACCATACACTTCACCAGCGCCGGCATCAATCTGTCTCAGTTTTCCTGGGATTATTGTACACTGAAAATCTGAATTCAAGAAAAATCATAAAAAACAAAATCTATATATATATAAACTTTTTCATTCATTACCATTCCATTTCTGTATCAACACCACTTTGTGTCTTCCTCCAGTCCCCCCCGTGTCTTCCTCAGTGCACTCCTCCCTGTGCTCCTCTGGTTCCCCCCCGTGTCCTCCTCTGTGCGCTCCTCCCTGTTGTCCTCCAGTTCCCCCCCTGTCCTCCTCTGTACGCTCCTCCGCTTCCCCCGTGTCCTCCTCCATGCCCTTCTCCCTGTGTTCCTCCAGTTCCCCCATGTCCTCCCTGTGCTCCTCCGGTTCCCCTGTGTCATCCTCTGTGCACTCCTCCCTGTGCTTCTCCGGTTCCCCATGTCTTCCTCTGTGCGCTCCTCCCTGTGCTCCTCCGCTTCCCCCGCATCCTCCTCCGGTTCCCCTGCATCCTCCTCTGGTTCCCCCACATCCTCCTTCGGATCCCCCGTGTCCTCCTCTAGTTCCCCTGTGTCGTCCTCCGTGCATTTCTCCCTGTGCTCCTCCCTGTGCTCCTCTGTGCGCTTCTCCCTATGCTCCTCTGGTTCCCCATGTCGTCCTCTGTGTGCTCTTCCCTGTGCTCCTCCATTTCTCCCCGTGTCCTCCTCCATGCGTTCCTCCCTATGCTCTTCCGGATCTCCTGTGTCCTCCTCAGTGTACACCTCCCTGTGCTCCTCCAGTTCCCTGTGTTATCCTCCGAGCGCTCCTCCCTGTGCTCCTCCAGTTCCCTGTGTTTTCATCCGTGCGCTCCTCCCAGTGCTCCTCCAGTTCCCCATGTTATCCTCCATGCGCTCCTCCCTGTGCTCCTCTGGTTCCCCTGTGTCCTACTCCATGCACTCCTCCCTTAAGCTTTCCGGGTCCGCCGTGTCCTCCTCATGTCACCCATTGTGCTCCTACGCTCTCCCTTTTCCCAGATTCATCAGGATGAAGAGTGGAGGAAGGAGCCGGTATATATGTAATTTACCGATTCCTTCCTTTTCTCAATGGACAAAGTCATTGATTCTGTCCATTCATAACTGATCATCAGTTTATGAATAGGCAGGAGCTGCTGTCTCCTGTCCATTCATCTCCAGTGCAGCCGAGGCTGCAGAGAAAGGGACTGAGGAATCTGTGTCCTCTGCCCCTTTAACTGCCCACCCCCCAACAGGGTTGATTAAAAAAAAAGTAGCATTATAATAAATAAATATTTAAAAGTACAATTGGAAAAAACAATAAAAAAACACTGACACTGTCCACTCCCTCCACACCCCCCCCCCCCCAAAAAAAAAAAAAAAAAATATATATATATATATATATATATATATATATATATATATATATATAAATTGTAAAAATAATTTAAATTTTTTTTTAAACACATTTATGAAAAATAAATAAAATGAAAATGAAAAACTACTGACACAGTCCATGCCTCACCAGGGCCACCTATCAGTGTCCATGAGTGCTGCATATTAGTGCCATTATCACATGACATTAAAAAAAAGTATCAGTAATCGGTATCGGCTAGTACTGGAAAAAAAGTATTGGTAATTCTACTCAGATTTAATAAAAAGTGGTATCAGTGCAGCCCTAATTTGTATGTGTTTCCCATGTAAATTTAGGGATTATGAGCTATCATTTCCTCTTTGCTTTTCCTTTCTTTACTTCTTTTCTCTTTCCTTTCATCTTTTTTTTTGTATTTCCTCTTTTCTTTACTTCTCTTCTCCTTTCTTTACTTCTTTCCTCATGTCTTTCCTCATTTCTTTCCTTCTTTCCTCGCTTCTTTCCTCCTTTCCTCCTTTCTTTCCTTCTTTCCTTTTATCTTTCCCCTTTCTTTACTTCTTTCCTTTTATCTTTCCTCAATTCTTATGTCCCTTCTTTCCTCCTTTTTTCACTTCTTTTCTCCTTTCTTTAATCTTTTTTTTTCCCCTCCTTTCATTCCTCCTTTCTTTCCACATTACCTCTCTTTTTTCCTTACTTTATTCTTTTCTCTCCTCTTTTCTTTCTCTCTTTCTTGCTTTTTTTTTCTTCTCTCTCTTTCTTTTTTCTCGCTCTTTCTTTCTCTTTTCTCGCTCTTTCTTTCATTTATTTCTCTCTCTCAATGCAATGTTCAAGAACAATGCAAGAAGAAGTTATGTACAGCAACCCAATGCAATTACTTAAATTAGCCTGCCCATTCCAAGCTGCCAAATACTGAATTCTGATTGGCTTTAAATATATGACTGTAGGCCACCACTGTGACTACTGTAGTATAGAATATTGATCAATAATGTCTAACCTCCCTATTATGTGAAAATAGATGAGAAGAGAGAGAGAGTTCTTACCCGCCGAGGCAGAGATTCCAGTACACAGCAGGAGGAGGCTCACAGCAAAGAACATCTTGGCAGATGAGGATGGAGGTGGCAGGTATAGAGAGCTGGGAGACTTTGCTCTTTATATATGGTGCCTGGACTCCACCTATTACGGGGATCTGGTCCACCATTGGCAAGCAGAAGGAATTTAATAAAACAAACATCATCCGGTATTATTTTCTTATGGTGTAAATGTTTTTGTTAAAGTCATATATACTGTATATATACAATATTACGCAATGTTATTACATAAATGTAAAAGATCTCAATCTAGTTGTAATTTCTCACATTGGCAGGAAACAGGATATATTTGTCCATATATATATATATATATATATATATATATTTGCCATTCAGCTTATTCTTATGTATTTTTCCCACCTTTAGGCTTAGGGAGGCTTACTTACAGTGTGTAAAGATACTTAGATAATCATTGTGCTGTAAAGGTCTGAATTGATCCTAAAGGAAGTAATTGAAATATTCTGTACTTAAGGTGTGGTGTAATGACTATTTGTAGTTCCCAAATGTTCCTTTTTAGGGGGGCAGTTCCTGTTCTGGACCCCAATCCCTCTGCCCCTTTTTCTTCCACATCTGTCCCTCGTTAGGTGTAATCTATAGATCTGTAGAATAACCCTATTATTATTTTATTCCTATGTTAAAGTCTAACCTGAAAAAAGTTTTCGGGATGGACAGGGACCGTGGGATGGACAGGGGGACAGTGGGATGGACATTGGGACCGTGGTATGGACAGGGGGATAGTGGGATGGACAGGGGGACCGTGGGATGGACAGAGGGACCATGGGATGGACAGAGGGACCGTGGGATGGACAGAGGGACCGTGGGATGGACAGGGGGACCATGGGATGGACAGGAGGACGGTGAGATGGACAGGAGGACTGTGGGATTGACAGGGGGACAGTGGGATGGATAGGAGGACAGTGGGATGGACAGGGGGACAGTGGGATGAACAGGGGGACAGTGGGATGGACAGGGGGACCGTAGGATGGACAGGGAGACTGTGGGATGGACAGGGGGACAGTGGAACACAAATATGAATTCAGGGACAATCCTTGGCAATCCAGAACAACTGGTCACCCTACCGCCATCGTTATACGTCAGTAATTTGATGTTAAATACCGAGGTTATGACAGCAGATAGCTGCCATACCCTCATATTTTCTTTAATGGGTGCTCCGTGTTAAGATAAAAGTGGCAGATTTGCTGCGAGATCACTTTTATCTGTGGCACAAGAGATGCCCCCCTCCTTCCCACCACATCCTGGTTGTCTCCGTCACTTACAGGAACCATCGGTAGCAGTGGAGACTATCAGATCCTTTCTTCTGTGAAGCAGGAAGTCGATTGAGGGAATGATGGCCCCCACTCGACTCAATGCCGTTGAATGACGGAAGCGCCGTCTAACGTCACTTCCTCCCAACGGCCTTAAAGCAGAGTTTCACCCAAAAGTGGAAATTCTGCTCCTTGTCTTCGGGGGGGGGGGGGGGGGGGACAGCATACCTGTCACTGTCAGTTAGGAGAGAGGAGCAGAGCCTTGCAGAGCCTTGCTCATGCGCAGTAGGTTTCCCTGCGTGAAGCCGTAAGGCTACACTCCCGGGTTCCCTTATGCTGCGTACACACGAACAAACTTTTCAATGGACTTTCAAACGAATGGACTTGGCCACACACTCCAAAAGTCCGACGGATTCGAACGTGATGATATAAAATAAGGAAGTTCATAGCCAGTAGACAATAGCTGCCCTAGCATCGGTTTTAGTCCGTCTGACTAGCATACAGACGACCGGATTTTTCGACCGGACTCGAGTCAGTCAGAAAGATTTGAAGCAAGTTTTATTTCTAGGTCCAGCAGACTTTTGGGAAGAAAAAGTCCGCTGGAGCCCACACATAATCGAATTGTCCGATGGATTCCAGTCAAACAAGTCCGTCAAAGTCCGGTCGTGTGTATGCGGCATAACTCGCAATGAAGACGGCATGCACCCGACAGCTGATGGAAACATCAGCTGCGGTGCCAACATCGCTTGACTCCAGGACAGGTGAGTGTCCGATTATTAAAAGTCAGCAGCTGCAGTATGTGCAGCTGCTGGCTTTTAATTTTTGTAGCAGTGAGCCCAGGGCCATTTTTAAGGCAGGGCACAAGGGGCAGCTGCCTTGGGCCCTGTCTTTGTTGTGGGGCCCAAAGCAGCTGCCTCATACTTGCCAAGTATACTGGTTTAAATTCCCTTGTCCCTTGAGGTTTTAGTCCTGTGCCGAGTCCCAATATCTCAGTGTGAAGTGCTGCTACTAATGCTGCCCAGCTCTGCCCTATTGTTGTGTGCAGATGACTCACCTGCAGACCCTGTGTTTACATGCAAATGACCAGAATTCATATGTCAATAGCGGCGACATTCATATGTAAATATGAATATCATGTCCCCCCTGAGGTCATATCTACAGTAAGCTCTAGCAACCAATCAACAAGCAGAAACCATTTGCTGTAACCACTAGTAACTAATCAGTGAGCTGTAATGTGTGCTGTAATCTCTAGCAACCAGTCAGTGAGCGGTAATGATACATTGTAACCTTTGGCAACCAATCGCGATAGCTGCGTGATCTGATTCAGTAAACAAATTTTGAGTCTAGCTACTATTTATTGTATGTCTCAGGCCGCGTACACACGCGCGGACTGTTCGCCCAACTTTGTCCGTCCAACAGTTTCGGCAAACAGTCCGCTCAAACTTAGCATGGACGGACATGGCCACACACGACGGACGAACAGTTTGCTGAAACCGTGCGCGATGACGTGAACGGCACGTACGACGGGACGAAAAATACGACGTCCTATACACTGCATTATAGCTTTCGGCGTGAAAATCCTTTCTGAGCATGCGCGCAACTTTGTTTCACAAACAAGCCTACACACGAGCGAGCTGTTCGCTGAAACAAGGTTTCAGCGGACAGTTTTTCGGAAATTCCGAAAAACCTTGTCCGTCCAACTGTCCGCTGAAACTGTCCGCTGAAAGCCCACACACGAGCGGACTGTCCGCCCAAACACTGTTCAGCGGACAAAGTTGGGCGAACAGTCCGCCCGTGTGTACGCGGCCTCAGAGCAGGTGGAGAGCAAAACTGCCTGGGGGGGCCAAGAAAAGTTTTACCCAGGGTCCAATCAATTTTTAAGATGGCCCTGAGTGGGCTGATCTCCGCTTTAAAGGGACTTTTTTGTTGTTTTTTTTTTATTGCATTTAAGTGTAAATGTGAGATCTAAACAGCGTAAAAAAACACATGTGAGGTATCGCCGTGATTGTTAGAGCGAAAGCAATAATTCTAGTAAAAGACCTCCTCTGTAACTCAAAACTGGTAACCTGTAGAGATTTTTTAAGGGTAAAGGTTTTTTCGCCATTCCACGAACGGGCTCAATTTTGAAGCATGACATGCTGGGTATCAATTTACTCGGCGTAACATTATCTTTCTTAATATAAGAAAATTGGGCTAACTTTACTGTTTCCTTATTTTTTAATTCAAAAATGTGTATTTTTTTTTTTTAAATTGCGTTCGTAAGACCGCTGTGCATATATGGTGTGACATAAGGTATTGAAATGACCGCCATTTTATTCTCTAGGGTGTCTGAAGAAAAATATATAGTATTTGGGGGTTGTAAGTCATTTTCTAGCAAAAAAATAAAAAAATTTTAACTTGTAAACACCAAATGTAAAAAATAGGCCTGGTCCTTAAGTGGTTAAAATGCTTCTCCGACTTTGTTACAAATAACAACCGCACCGCTAGATGTACAAAGACAAGCGCTTACACCCCCAAAATTGTGTGTGTCTCTTCTGGGGACTGTGGAATTTCACTCCTATTTAGCAGCTGTTTTAAATCAGATTTTATATCAAATAAAACCCTTTCAATGTCACAAAAGAAACTCTATAAACTGAATCAATACATCAAACGATAAATTAATCCATCAAATAGAAAGAAACAGCGCATAATACTACATTTGCAAAAAATGACGGTTAAGTGCAATAAATGCTCAGGTAATCCACAATGCTTATGTATGAATTCATAGTATATATATGGTCCATAAATTCAAACTCTGTGTCTAATCCTATAGTCCATCTCCAATATTCAATTATTAACTCTTGATGGTGAATTTCAATCTCGCAGAAATCTGACACAGTTCTTTAAACTCTTGACATGTATTGCACCTTTGCCCGGAATACACCTCCACGCGTGCACGCACACACACACAGCACACCGAAAAATCAGTGATAGTGAGAAGTCCCCCTTTGGTATTACTCTTACCAGACTCAGCTGGTTTCACAAGCCTTATCAGAAAATCTTGTTAATTCAGGTTTCCTTCACCATCGTATATCAAGCCACCAGATCTCAAAGAGGGATAATCATAAAAAAACGCATATAGTGTAATTCCATCGCACAACAATCAAAAAAACATCAAACATTGCACTCACAAACATAAAATCTTTCAAAGCATTGGTTCTTATGTATACACAGCTTATTGGATCAGCAAGGTTGAAGGATAGTCCTACCGCCCTCAGCAATGAATCACTCCACGCTGATATCTCCCGGATCGGACACCTCTCCTCTTTCTCTCCTGTCAATCCTGCTGTGCTAGTATCCTATGGTACGTTTCGTCGTATTGACATCATCTGAGGGTGAAGCCCTACGTTCCCACCACCTTTTTATACCTCTGGGGTGAGTTTTATTAACCCTTCATGGAGTACTATCATTCCTATTACTGCACACCCCTATACTCGGTATTCAGCTCTATCACTCAATAATACCAGCAGGCTATTCTAAACATATCCTAATCTGTGAGATCATCACTAGTATTGCTCCATCCCAATCGTCTCCCCTCACTCTTTAGTAAGGGTTCTCTCCACCCCCACTGCAAGTGCTATCCCATTCAAAATAATGTTACTCTTATGAAGCAGTAGTGCAAACTACATATGTATTGTGCATCGAAACGGGGACCCTAAACGCTGCTCCTCAGGGGATAGGGTGATGGTCTACTAGTCCCGGTCATCCCCTGCCTCCTCGTTCATAATGGGGGACCCACCTGGCTTCATTTTCATACCCAGCTGACCGCTAGAAGTGCTGTCCCTGCATCGCTTGTCTTTCAGCCTCATACTATCCTCGGACTTACGGATATCTGAAGCCATCCCTCCTCAGTCGGTGGATAGCCCAGTCTCCCTCTCCTGCTGACGGATCGATGATCCAGCATTGGTACCGCCCCCCCTCCGATGGGCACCCATTTAACCTGTCTCAATAGACCATACACTGCCCGATCTTAATTGTCAGTGGAGGACAAAAATGTGACAACCTTCTCTGTTATAATCCACTTCACCCCAAATATAATTTAATACATATTTAAAAGGAGATCTACTAGAAATTCTTATTAAAACTTCATAAAAAGAACATGTTCTCATATAAATCACCCCCCCGGTGCAAGACAAGCCACATAATAATCACATATTTATCTGGCTACATCTATTAAATATACAGCTATATCCTTATATAAATAATTGGATACACAGATAAACATTATAAAAAATCTCAAATGATACAATGAATAAAAACCCCACAATGAATTGCAACATTAAAGTGGTTGTAAACCCTTACAAACCACTTTGACCTACAGGTAAGCCTAGATTAAGGCTTACCTGTAGGTCCAAGCAATATCTACGAAACCTATATGGTTTAGGAGATATTTTCCCAAAAACGGGCACCGCTGTCTATGGCGCATGCACCGCAGACAGCGGCACGCAGGCGCACTGAGCGCGGCATTCTCAGCGACGGAGCTGCCACGCGTGTCAGCTCCCGTGCGCATGTTCGTGAGTGACGTCATCGCGGCTTCGCCGAATGACAGCGGTGGAGCTGCGAGACCCACCAACAAGATGGATGTGGCGGACTACAGGGGACAGCGGCGACTTCGCTGGCTCCTGTGTCAGGTAAGTGACACATAATGGGCTACTATGCGATGCATAGTAGTCCATTATGCTTTGCCTTTGCAGGGAATGAAACTCATCAGGGTTTACTTCCTCTTTAAAAAGAACTCTAGAAGGCAAGTAAGTTACCTAGCATATTCATCTATGTACCTACTTATCCAATCTATACCCCCCTTCCTCACTCCCCAAACAACCATTTTACGGGGTAAATGAGCTATTCATCTTAAATATTAATCTAACTATATTGACACAGACCCCCTTCATAAAATTATACAAAGAATATTTTTAAAAATCACTAATGAAACAATTCACATCTAATTCGACATTAAATCCGTTAGGCGTAAGGGTGTTCATTCGATATATCCATTGGGATTCTTTCTTAGAAATTTCCCGGACCATATTTGATCCCTGCCAATTAGTATATACCCTGTCTACCCCCCAACATTTTAATAAAGAAGGGTCTTGATTGTGATATTTTTTAAAATACAGGGACACACTGTGATCTTTGTATCCTATTTCTATGTTATACATGTGCTCCGATATAAGCTTCCTCAGGGTCCTCTTTGTTCTTCCCACATACATGAGGTTACATGGGCACTGTAACACGTATGGAGTTACATGTAATAAATTCTTTAATTTCAAATTTTCTGTTATTGCCTGTTGAGATAAACTCTACTAGGCCTCTGATCACGTGATTACCTCTGATACAAGGTTGGCACCTTCTACATGAGAAAAAAACGCATTTATCCCAAAAGGTTTCCAATTTTTTAGGGGGGTTCAATACCTTTTTTACCACCTGGTCCCCAAAATTGGGAGCCTTCTGTAAATAAAAAACGGGCGAAATGGTAGGGACTGCGCCAATGTTTTATCTAGGAGCAATATATGCCAGTGCCGGTTCAGTATAGTCTCTACTTCTTTATACTGGACAGGAGATGAACCCCCATTCTTGATTGGGGGAATTCTCCTTTAATCTATTCTCAAGACATTTATTTCGCGGGATTTTTCCTATTTCTACTACTACTTTATTCAAATCATTTTCGCTATACCCCTTTTCTACGAATCGTTTCTTAATAATATCTGACTGGGCGTAAAAATCACTGTCTAATGTACAGTTACGCCGAATACGCATCACTTGACCCTTGGGAATATTTTTTAACCACTGTGGGTGGTGTCGGCTATTCAAAGGTAGATAGCTGTTCCTGTCTGTGGGTTTGAAATATACTCTTGTAATAAGGCCAGCTCCTTGCCTTATTATATCCACATCCAGATAATGTATTTTCTCCTTGCTATATTCTTATTCCAAACAAATATTGTTCTTATTGGCATTTAAAAACCTCATAAACTCATGCAAGGAACTTTCTGAACCCTCCCAAATGAACAAGAGGTCATCAATAAATCTTTTATAAAATACTAGTGATGCTCTATGTTGTTGTTGTCGTGCAAAGACCACCCTATCCTCCCATTCGGCCATGAACAAATTTGCTATGCTGGGGGCAAATTTAGCCCCCATGGCTACGCCTCTTTTCTGGGAGTAAAACTGTTGGTTGTACCAGAAGTAATTCTGGGACAAATAAAAATCCAAAGCTCGTCCCAGAAAAACTTTCTGTTCATGAGGGATATCGTCCCTTTGACTCAAGGACCAATTTAGGGCCAGCAGAGCATCATCGTGTTGAATGATACTATACAACGAGGATATATCTGCTGTGACTAGATGTATTTCAGCACCTTCTGTTAATTTAATCTGACTAATTAACTGTAGTAAATTTTTTGCGTCTTTTAGATACGCTTTCGTATTTTGGACACTGGCTTGTAAAAACTTGTCGAGATACTGTCCCAATCTCGCTGTCACAGATCCAATACAGTTTACAATTGGTCTAGCGGTGGTCTCGTTGGGTTCTTATGCACCTTGGGTAATGTGTAGATTGTAGGCACTTTTCAATAACTTGGTACAAGAAATCTTGATTCCTTCGCATTCAATACCTTCTTTTCTACTCCCAAGGAAATCAACTTTCCTAAATTTCGGTGGTATAACGAAGTTGGGTCCTTGCTTAATTGTACATATGTGTCCTTATCGGACAACATATTTTCCAATTGTGTTTCATAGAATGCCTTATCCAAAATCACAACCCCGCCTCCCTTGTCCGCTGGTCTAATTATAATTTCCTTCCTCCTCTCTAACATTTTAATACCCTCTTGTAAATAATGTGGGTTTATATTCTTTTTTGGTACTATGGTTTCCAAATCTTTTAAGATTCAATTTTTAAACACCTCAACATGCTTCAACATATTCAGAAAATAAACATGAAAAAATATTTTTTAAATAGAAACACTGAGAGTAGAACAGCGACACATATAGTTTCTATTTAAAAAATATTTTTTCATGTTTATTTTCTGAATATATTTATGAATATCCATATAAACATTAAATTTATTCATGGATTTTCTAGGGGCACATTTTAACCCTAATTGTAGAATATTCGATTCTTTAGGTGTTAATATACTGCTACTCAGATTATAAATTCCAACTGATCCTGATCCCTCTTTCTTTTTTTTGGATTCGCCGACCTGCTCTGCAGCCCCTTTTCTGTCTCCTGTATGATGGGCTCCTTCTGGAGGTGGCTCCATCATCTGATGATGATCGCTTGTTGCAGCTGGGGGGCTTTTAGTGAAGGTTGTAGATTGGGTTGACTTTGTGGGGGATTCCACCATCCCTGCTGGGATCTCGGGGGAAACCAATTTCTCTGAGAATAATTGTTGTAAGGGAGATTCCTCCCCATCCCCCGGGGTATCAATCTTCCTTTCAACCCTCCTCTCCATAAAAAAGGACGTGGGGGTTGTAGTCAGTACTGGGGTTTGCCCTTAAAGGATCAAATCTATTTGAAATTGGTACCCCCTGCATTCAACATATTCGTGTCTAAATTGTGGATAGACATCAGGTCCCCCCCCCCTATATATTCTCCCCGTTTAGAGCCTCTCGGAAAATTCCCTTTTTTTCCCTTTCTCTTCAAACGTGGTTCTACCTGGGTCCATCCTTGTTCCTCATATCTTGGGGTAGAATGACTATTAGGTTTAAGAGACCCACCGGTACCCCCAGCTCTAGGAGTCAATGGAGGGCACTCTCCATTCACTATATTTCCAGAGGGTTTATTCGCTAGTTTACTCTGCCACACATAAATATTTTCATTTTTAAAATCATTTAGATCCCTATGAAATTTTTTTACTTTCTTTTTTTGAGTATCTGTGTCAATTTTTTCTAATTTCTTATTTATATTAAAATTAAAATCAATCCATTGTTGAGTTCCTTTAATACTCACTAGTTCACTAGATAATTCCTCAATACGTTTTTTCAGCTGTTTAATTTTTCTCTCTTTCCTCCTTAAAACTAATTGCTGAAGCTTGAAACCCACCCCATTAAAAAAATCCAACCACTCTCTCATGGATTCATCATCATCTAACCCGTCCTGTGGTGTTACTTCCCATCTTAAACTCTGTACAATGATATTCTCTTTCAAATAGCACAGCAGGATTGACAGGAGAGAAAGTGGAGAGGTATCCGATCCGGGAGATATCAGTGATTAATTGCTGAGGGCGGTAGGACTATCCTTCAACCTTGCTGATCCCATAAGCTGTGTATACATAAGAACCAATGCTTTGAAAGATTTTATGTTTGTGAGTGCAATGTTTGATGTTTTTTTGATTAAATAAAGCATGTTTGTTGTGCGATGGAATTACACTATATGTGTTTTTTTATGATTATCCCTCTCTGAGATCTGGTGGCTTGATATACGATGGTGAAGGAAACCTGAATTAACAACCAACAAGATTTTCCGATAAGGCTTGTGAAACCAGCTGAGTCTGGTAAGAGTAATACCAAAGGGGGACTTCTCACTATCACTGGTTAAAATGCTTACTGATTACTGGGTAGATACTGTGTTCTTATGTGTTTTTCCCACCTTTAGGCTTAAGGAGGCTTACAGTATGTAAAGATACTTAGATAATCATTCTGCCATAAAGGTCTGAATTTACGGACCCCAATCCCTCTGCCTCTTTCTCTTCCACATCTGGGAGGAATGGGAACATGAAAAAAAAGTTAAAAGTAAAGGTTTTACTGCGCTTCATAAAGTAGACCCAACATTACATGTATTGCTCATGTTAGAAGCATGCTTACTGAATAATGGGTAGATACTGTGTAACCCTTTCAGATATTCATTACCTTCCACAGTGATCACAGTTCTCTGTTTTCATCTGGTTTTAATTTCAGAAGGACAGCACCATCTTTGTTCGGGTATCATCCAGGGTCAGCGTCTACTTCCTAGACTGAAGGGCTGAGAGTTGATAGAGTCATATAAATCCTGGAGCCTGTGTAGCTCCTGACCATGTGCACAAATACAGGACTTGATTCATACCTCCCAACATTTTAAGCTGGGAATGAGGCACCCCTACTAGAAAACATATGTAGGCATAGGACACGCCTCCTGCCACACCCCCCTAAAGGAGAATTAACCCCCAAAAAATTATTAAGGTTATCAAGGTTATGTTTATTATCAAGGTTATTGATGTTTGCAACAAACTATCTGGATGGAACTTTTTAGCGATTTATTTCCAAAGTCGCATTGGTTTCAAATGTGATATTTATTTAAAATTTTGCATGGAACAACGTCAGAATCTCATAGGTTCCCCCCATATAGCAAACACATCATCAATAAATCTTAACCAGCAGAAACCAAATACCGGGTGCTTTTACCCCCTCCCTGCCAGGCCAATTTTCAGCTTTCCACACCGTCGCCCTTTCAATGACAATTGCGTGGTCATGCCAGAGTACCCATATGACATTTTTATATATATATTTTTTTTTTGAAACCGATAGATCTTTCTTTTGCTCAAATGCCACTGGGTTTTTTCTTTTTTGCTGAAAAGAGACTGAGAAAAAAAGTGTCGGAGAGGCTGCACTGATGGGCGGCACTGATGAGCAGGCACTGAGGGGGACTGAAAGACAGCACTGATTGACATCACTGATGGTCGCTGATTGGCAACACTGATGGGCACTGACTGGCATCGCCAATGGGCACTGTTGGGGCTGCACTGATAATCAGTGCCCTGATTATCTGTGCAGGTCTCCCCTGGGAGGAAAGGCCGCCGATCGGCTTTCCTCTCCTCACACGCTGTCTGTGTGGAGAGAAAAGCCGATAACCAGCATTTCCTTGTTTAAATGTGATCAGCTATGTCCAATCACTTGGGTAAAAATCCTAGTCATCGGCTCTTTACCAGGATCGTGGATGCGCCACATCCTGAGGACACAGTGCGCCACTGATCTTCGCATGGTTGCACAAGCATGGTCAGAGTGGCACGTCATATGACATCATCCCAGAACAGTAGAACCACCCCGCTGCCGCCATTTGCCTATACGGTGGGCGGGAGGTGGTAAGAAAAAATGTCATACAAATTAGTACCACAAATGTTACTTGGCTCTGTATATTCTAAAAAGGCCCTACTAGGAGATGGGTAGGGGGGTGGAACCAAGGAACGGTCCTTTGAGGTAGGTAGGGGCAGAGACACGGGGGTAACTCAGAAAGGGTGACTTCCTTCACCTATCCTCTGAGAAAAAAAGTCCCGATCCTACCTCTCCTATATGATTGTAAAGGAGGGGCACAGAATTCAGAGATAAAGGGATCATTATCATGTAAGATGAACCGGTGATATTTAGGGATATTATATCTTATAGGAGAAGAGATGGGCTTGTTATATAAATGGTATCTTTTTACTACCTGAGGTATTTATATGAGATTGGGTTAAATTAACTCTCTCTCTTCATACAAGACGTGAAGAATATTCTCTTTGAGTAAACCTCTGTTCCATTCCTACAAGCCTGTTTTCACATTTTACCAGATATGTCACAATTCTAGCAACCCAACATAATTGGCTCTTGGGGACAGATTTAAACGCCCCAGGTAAATGACAACCCTTGTAATGAAGTAATACATTTTTATCACTGGGTTTAGTATACAAATCACTCACTATCTGATTCTCATGTATTTTTAAAGAATTCTCAAGAAAGGAAAACCTGTTCTTTACGCCATATGATATTAAACTTTAGCCTGGGTAATAGATCATTTATATAGGCATGGAACAACGTCAGAATCTCATAGGTTCCCCCCATATAGCAAACACATCATCAATAAATCTTAACCAGCAGAAACCAAATACCGGGTGCTTTTACCCCCTCCCTGCCAGGCCAATTTTCAGCTTTCCACACCGTCGCCCTTTCAATGACAATTGCGTGGTCATGCCAGAGTACCCATATGACATTTTTATATATATATTTTTTTTTGAGACCGATAGATCTTTCTTTTGCTCAAATGCCACTGGGTTTTTTCTTTTTTGCTGAAAAGAGACTGAGAAAAAAAGTGTCGGAGAGGCTGCACTGATGGGCGGCACTGATGAGCAGGCACTGAGGGGGACTGAAAGACAGCACTGATTGACATCACTGATGGTCGCTGATTGGCAACACTGATGGGCACTGACTGGCATCGCCAATGGGCACTGTTGGGGCTGCACTGATAATCAGTGCCCTGATTATCTGTGCAGGTCTCCCCTGGGAGGAAAGGCCGCCGATCGGCTTTCCTCTCCTCACACGCTGTCTGTGTGGAGAGAAAAGCCGATAACCAGCATTTCCTTGTTTAAATGTGATCAGCTATGTCCAATCACTTGGGTAAAAATCCTAGTCATCGGCTCTTTACCAGGATCGTGGATGCGCCACATCCTGAGGACACAGTGCGCCACTGATCTTCGCATGGTTGCACAAGCATGGTCAGAGTGGCACGTCATATGACATCATCCCAGAACAGTAGAACCACCCCGCTGCCGCCATTTGCCTATACGGTGGGCGGGAGGTGGTAAGAAAAAATGTCATACAAATTAGTACCACAAATGTTACTTGGCTCTGTATATTCTAAAAAGGCCCTACTAGGAGATGGGTAGGGGGGTGGAACCAAGGAACGGTCCTTTGAGGTAGGTAGGGGCAGAGACACGGGGGTAACTCAGAAAGGGTGACTTCCTTCACCTATCCTCTGAGAAAAAAAGTCCCGATCCTACCTCTCCTATATGATTGTAAAGGAGGGGCACAGAATTCAGAGATAAAGGGATCATTATCATGTAAGATGAACCGGTGATATTTAGGGATATTATATCTTATAGGAGAAGAGATGGGCTTGTTATATAAATGGTATCTTTTTACTACCTGAGGTATTTATATGAGATTGGGTTAAATTAACTCTCTCTCTTCATACAAGACGTGAAGAATATTCTCTTTGAGTAAACCTCTGTTCCATTCCTACAAGCCTGTTTTCACATTTTACCAGATATGTCACAATTCTAGCAACCCAACATAATTGGCTCTTGGGGACAGATTTAAACGCCCCAGGTAAATGACAACCCTTGTAATGAAGTAATACATTTTTATCACTGGGTTTAGTATACAAATCACTCACTATCTGATTCTCATGTATTTTTAAAGAATTCTCAAGAAAGGAAAACCTGTTCTTTACGCCATATGATATTAAACTTTAGCCTGGGTAATAGATCATTTATATAGGCATGGAACAACGTCAGAATCTCATAGGTTCCCCCCATATAGCAAACACATCATCAATAAATCTTAACCAGCAGAAACCAAATACCGGGTGCTTTTACCCCCTCCCTGCCAGGCCAATTTTCAGCTTTCCACACCGTCGCCCTTTCAATGACAATTGCGTGGTCATGCCAGAGTACCCATATGACATTTTTATATATATATTTTTTTTTGAGACCGATAGATCTTTCTTTTGCTCAAATGCCACTGGGTTTTTTCTTTTTTGCTGAAAAGAGACTGAGAAAAAAAGTGTCGGAGAGGCTGCACTGATGGGCGGCACTGATGAGCAGGCACTAAGGGGGACTGAAAGACAGCACTGATTGACATCACTGATGGTCGCTGATTGGCAACACTGATGGGCACTGACTGGCATCGCCAATGGGCACTGTTGGGGCTGCACTGATAATCAGTGCCCTGATTATCTGTGCAGGTCTCCCCTGGGAGGAAAGGCCACCGATCGGCTTTCCTCTCCTCACACGCTGTCTGTGTGGAGAGAAAAGCCGATAACCAGCATTTCCTTGTTTAAATGTGATCAGCTATGTCCAATCACTTGGGTAAAAATCCTAGTCATCGGCTCTTTACCAGGATCGTGGATGCGCCACATCCTGAGGACACAGTGCGCCACTGATCTTCGCATGGTTGCACAAGCATGGTCAGAGTGGCACGTCATATGACATCATCCCAGAACAGTAGAACCACCCCGCTGCCGCCATTTGCCTATACGGTGGGCGGGAGGTGGTAAGAAAAAATGTCATACAAATTAGTACCACAAATGTTACTTGGCTCTGTATATACTAAAAAGGCCCTACTAGGAGGTGGGTAGGGGGGTGGAACCAAGGAACGGTCCTTTGAGGTAGGTAGGGGCAGAGACACGGGGTAACTCAGAAAGGGTGAGTTCCTTCACCTATCCTCTGAGAAAAAAAGTCCCGATCCTACCTCTCCTATATGATTGTAAAGGAGGGGCACAGAATTCAGAGATAAAGGGATCATTATCATGTAAGATGAACCGGTGATATTTAGGGATATTATATCTTATAGGAGAAGGGATGGGCTTGTTATATAAATGGTATCTTTTTACTACCTGAGGTATTTAAATGAGATTGGGTTAAATTAACTCTCTCTCTTCATACAAGACGTGAAGAATATTCTCTTTGAGTAAACCTCTGTTCCATTCCTACAAGCCTGTTTTCACATTTTACCAGATATGTCACAATTCTAGCAACCCAACATAATTGGCTCTTGGGGACAGATTTAAACGCCCCAGGTAAATGACAACCCTTGTAATGAAGTAATTCATTGTTATCACTGGGTTTAGTACACAAATCACTCACTATCTGATTCTCATGTATTTTTAAAGAATTCTCAAGAAAGGAAAACCTGTTCTTTACGCCATATGATATTAAACTTTAGCCTGGGTAATAGATCATTTATATAGGCATGGAACAACGTCAGAATCTCATAGGTTCCCCCCATATAGCAAACACATCATCAATAAATCTTAACCAGCAGAAACCAAATACCGGGTGCTTTTACCCCCTCCCTGCCAGGCCAATTTTCAGCTTTCCACACCGTCGCCCTTTCAATGACAATTGCGTGGTCATGCCAGAGTACCCATATGACATTTTTATATATATATTTTTTTTTGAGACCGATAGATCTTTCTTTTGCTCAAATGCCACTGGGTTTTTTCTTTTTTGCTGAAAAGAGACTGAGAAAAAAAGTGTCGGAGAGGCTGCACTGATGGGCGGCACTGATGAGCAGGCACTAAGGGGGACTGAAAGACAGCACTGATTGACATCACTGATGGTCGCTGATTGGCAACACTGATGGGCACTGACTGGCATCGCCAATGGGCACTGTTGGGGCTGCACTGATAATCAGTGCCCTGATTATCTGTGCAGGTCTCCCCTGGGAGGAAAGGCCACCGATCGGCTTTCCTCTCCTCACACGCTGTCTGTGTGGAGAGAAAAGCCGATAACCAGCATTTCCTTGTTTAAATGTGATCAGCTATGTCCAATCACTTGGGTAAAAATCCTAGTCATCGGCTCTTTACCAGGATCGTGGATGCGCCACATCCTGAGGACACAGTGCGCCACTGATCTTCGCATGGTTGCACAAGCATGGTCAGAGTGGCACGTCATATGACATCATCCCAGAACAGTAGAACCACCCCGCTGCCGCCATTTGCCTATACGGTGGGCGGGAGGTGGTAAGAAAAAATGTCATACAAATTAGTACCACAAATGTTACTTGGCTCTGTATATACTAAAAAGGCCCTACTAGGAGGTGGGTAGGGGGGTGGAACCAAGGAACGGTCCTTTGAGGTAGGTAGGGGCAGAGACACGGGGTAACTCAGAAAGGGTGAGTTCCTTCACCTATCCTCTGAGAAAAAAAGTCCCGATCCTACCTCTCCTATATGATTGTAAAGGAGGGGCACAGAATTCAGAGATAAAGGGATCATTATCATGTAAGATGAACCGGTGATATTTAGGGATATTATATCTTATAGGAGAAGGGATGGGCTTGTTATATAAATGGTATCTTTTTACTACCTGAGGTATTTAAATGAGATTGGGTTAAATTAACTCTCTCTCTTCATACAAGACGTGAAGAATATTCTCTTTGAGTAAACCTCTGTTCCATTCCTACAAGCCTGTTTTCACATTTTACCAGATATGTCACAATTCTAGCAACCCAACATAATTGGCTCTTGGGGACAGATTTAAACGCCCCAGGTAAATGACAACCCTTGTAATGAAGTAATTCATTGTTATCACTGGGTTTAGTACACAAATCACTCACTATCTGATTCTCATGTATTTTTAAAGAATTCTCAAGAAAGGAAAACCTGTTCTTTACGCCATATGATATTAAACTTTAGCCTGGGTAATAGATCATTTATATAGGCATGGAACAACGTCAGAATCTCATAGGTTCCCCCCATATAGCAAACACATCATCAATAAATCTTAACCAGCAGAAACCAAATACCGGGTGCTTTTACCCCCTCCCTGCCAGGCCAATTTTCAGCTTTCCACACCGTCGCCCTTTCAATGACAATTGCGTGGTCATGCCAGAGTACCCATATGACATTTTTATATATATTTTTTTTTTGAGACCGATAGATCTTTCTTTTGCTCAAATGCCACTGGGTTTTTTCTTTTTTGCTGAAAAGAGACTGAGAAAAAAAGTGTCGGAGAGGCTGCACTGATGGGCGGCACTGATGAGCAGGCACTGAGGGGGACTGAAAGACAGCACTGATTGACATCACTGATGGTCGCTGATTGGCAACACTGATGGGCACTGACTGGCATCGCCAATGGGCACTGTTGGGGCTGCACTGATAATCAGTGCCCTGATTATCTGTGCAGGTCTCCCCTTGGAGGAAAGGCCGCCGATCGGCTTTCCTCTCCTCACACGCTGTCTGTGTGGAGAGAAAAGCCGATAACCAGCATTTCCTTGTTTAAATGTGATCAGCTATGTCCAATCACTTGGGTAAAAATCCTAGTCATCGGCTCTTTACCAGGATCGTGAATGCGCCACATCCTGAGGACACAGTGCGCCACTGATCTTCGCATGGTTGCACAAGCATGGTCAGAGTGGCACGTCATATGACATCATCCCAGAACAGTAGAACCACCCCGCTGCCGCCATTTGCCTATACTGTGGGCGGGAGGTGGTAAAAAAATGTCATACAAATTAGTACCACAAATGTTACTTGGCTCTGTATATACTAAAAAGGCCCTACTAGGAGGTGGGTAGGGGGGTGGAACCAAGGAACGGTCCTTTGAGGTAGGTAGGGGCAGAGACACGGGGTAACTCAGAAAGGGTGAGTTCCTTCACCTATCCTCTGAGAAAAAAAGTCCCGATCCTACCTCTCCTATATGATTGTAAAGGAGGGGCACAGAATTCAGAGATAAAGGGATCATTATCATGTAAGATGAACCGGTGATATTTAGGGATATTATATCTTATAGGAGAAGGGATGGGCTTGTTATATAAATGGTATCTTTTTACTACCTGAGGTATTTATATGAGATTGGGTTAAATTAACTCTCTCTCTTCATACAAGACGTGAAGAATATTCTCTTTGAGTAAACCTCTGTTCCATTCCTACAAGCCTGTTTTCACATTTTACCAGATATGTCACAATTCTAGGAACCCAAAATAATTGGCTCTTGGGGACAGATTTAAATGCCCCAGGTAAATGACAACCCTTGTAATGAAGTAATACATTTTTATCACTGGGTTTAGTACACAAATCACTCACTATCTGATTCTCATGTATTTTTAAAGAATTCTCAAGAAAGGAAAACCTGTTCTTTACGCCATATGATATTAAACTTTAGCCTGGGTAATAGATCATTTATATAGGCATGGAACAACGTCAGAATCTCATAGGTTCCCCCCATATAGCAAACACATCATCAATAAATCTTAACCAGCAGAAACCAAATACCAGGTGCTTTTACCCCCTCCCTGCCAGGCCAATTTTCAGCTTTCCACACCGTCGCCCTTTCAATGACAATTGCGTGGTCATGCCAGAGTACCCATATGACATTTTTATATATATTTTTTTTTTTGAGACCGATAGATCTTTCTTTTGCTCAAATGCCACTGGGTTTTTTCTTTTTTGCTGAAAAGAGACTGAGAAAAAAAGTGTCGGAGAGGCTGCACTGATGGGCGGCACTGATGAGCAGGCACTGAGGGGGACTGAAAGACAGCACTGATTGACATCACTGATGGTCGCTGATTGGCAACACTGATGGGCACTGACTGGCATCGCCAATGGGCACTGTTGGGGCTGCACTGATAATCAGTGCCCTGATTATCTGTGCAGGTCTCCCCTGGGAGGAAAGGCCGCCGATCGGCTTTCCTCTCCTCACACTCTGTCTGTGTGGAGAGAAAAGCCGATAACCAGCATTTCCTTGTTTAAATGTGATCAGCTATGTCCAATCACTTGGGTAAAAATCCTAGTCATCGGCTCTTTACCAGGATCGTGGATGCGCCACATCCTGAGGACACAGTGCGCCACTGATCTTCGCATGGTTGCACAAGCATGGTCAGAGTGGCATGTCATATGACATCATCCCAGAACAGTAGAACCACCCCGCTGCCGCCATTTGCCTATACGGTGGGCGGGAGGTGGTAAGAAAAAATGTCATACAAATTAGTACCACAAATGTTACTTGGCTCTGTATATACTAAAAAGGCCCTACTAGGAGGTGGGTAGGGGGGTGGAACGAAGGAACGGTCCTTTGAGGTAGGTAGGGGCAGAGACACGGGGTAACTCAGAAAGGGTGAGTTCCTTCACCTATCCTCTGAGAAAAAAAGTCCCGATCCTACCTCTCCTATATGATTGTAAAGGAGGGGCACAGAATTCAGAGATAAAGGGATCATTATCATGTAAGATGAAGCGGTGATATTTAGGGATATTATATCTTATAGGAGAAGGGATGGGCTTGTTATATAAATGGTATCTTTTTACTACCTGAGGTATTTATATGAGATTGGGTTAAATTAACTCTCTCTCTTCATACAAGACGTGAAGAATATTCTCTTTGAGTAAACCTCTGTTCCATTCCTACAAGCCTGTTTTCACATTTTACCAGATATGTCACAATTCTAGCAACCCAACATAATTGGCTCTTGGGGACAGATTTAAACGCCCCAGGTAAATGACAACCCTTGTAATGAAGTAATACATTTTTATCACTGGGTTTAGTACACAAATCACTCACTATCTGATTCTCATGTATTTTTAAAGAATTCTCAAGAAAGGAAAACCTGTTCTTTACGCCATATGATATTAAACTTTAGCCTGGGTAATAGATCATTTATATAGGCATGGAACAACGTCAGAATCTCATAGGTTCCCCCCATATAGCAAACACATCATCAATAAATCTTAACCAGCAGAAACCAAATACCGGGTGCTTTTACCCCCTCCCTGCCAGGCCAATTTTCAGCTTTCCACACCGTCGCCCTTTCAATGACAATTGCGTGGTCATGCCAGAATACCCATATGACATTTTTATATATATATTTTTTTTGAGACCGATAGATCTTTCTTTTGCTCAAATGCCACTGGGTTTTTTCTTTTTTGCTGAAAAGAGACTGAGAAAAAAAGTGTCGGAGAGGCTGCACTGATGGGCGGCACTGATGAGCAGGCACTGAGGGGGACTGAAAGACAGCACTGATTGACATCACTGATGGTCGCTGATTGGCAACACTGATGGGCACTGACTGGCATCGCCAATGGGCACTGTTGGGGCTGCACTGATAATCAGTGCCCTGATTATCTGTGCAGGTCTCCCCTGGGAGGAAAGGCCGCCGATCGGCTTTCCTCTCCTCACACGCTGTCTGTGTGGAGAGAAAAGCCGATAACCAGCATTTCCTTGTTTAAATGTGATCAGCTATGTCCAATCACTTGGGTAAAAATCCTAGTCATCGGCTCTTTACCAGGATCGTGGATGCGCCACATCCTGAGGACACAGTGCGCCACTGATCTTCGCATGGTTGCACAAGCATGGTCAGAGTGGCATGTCATATGACATCATCCCAGAACAGTAGAACCACCCCGCTGCCGCCATTTGCCTATACGGTGGGCGGGAGGTGGTAAAAAAATGTCATACAAATTAGTACCACAAATGTTACTTGGCTCTGTATATACTAAAAAGGCCCTACTAGGAGGTGGGTAGGGGGGTGGAACGAAGGAACGGTCCTTTGAGGTAGGTAGGGGCAGAGACACGGGGTAACTCAGAAAGGGTGAGTTCCTTCACCTATCCTCTGAGAAAAAAAGTCCCGATCCTACCTCTCCTATATGATTGTAAAGGAGGGGCACAGAATTCAGAGATAAAGGGATCATTATCATGTAAGATGAACCGGTGATATTTAGGGATATTATATCTTATAGGAGAAGGGATGGGCTTGTTATATAAATGGTATCTTTTTACTACCTGAGGTATTTATATGAGATTGGGTTAAATTAACTCTCTCTCTTCATACAAGACGTGAAGAATATTCTCTTTGAGTAAACCTCTGTTCCATTCCTACAAGCCTGTTTTCACATTTTACCAGATATGTCACAATTCTAGCAACCCAACATAATTGGCTCTTGGGGACAGATTTAAACGCCCCAGGTAAATGACAACCCTTGTAATGAAGTAATACATTTTTATCACTGGGTTTAGTACACAAATCACTCACTATCTGATTCTCATGTATTTTTAAAGAATTCTCAAGAAAGGAAAACCTGTTCTTTACGCCATATGATATTAAACTTTAGCCTGGGTAATAGATCATTTATATAGGCATGGAACAACGTCAGAATCTCATAGGTTCCCCCCATATAGCAAACACATCATCAATAAATCTTAACCAGCAGAAACCAAATACCGGGTGCTTTTACCCCCTCCCTGCCAGGCCAATTTTCAGCTTTCCACACCGTCGCCCTTTCAATGACAATTGCGTGGTCATGCCAGAATACCCATATGACATTTTTATATGTATATTTTTTTTGAGACCGATAGATCTTTTTTTTGCTCAAATGCCACTGGGTTTTTTCTTTTTTGCTGAAAAGAGACTGAGAAAAAAAGTGTCGGAGAGGCTGCACTGATGGGCGGCACTGATGAGCAGGCACTGAGGGGGACTGAAAGACAGCACTGATTGACATCACTGATGGTCGCTGATTGGCAACACTGATGGGCACTGACTGGCATCGCCAATGGGCACTGTTGGGGCTGCACTGATAATCAGTGCCCTGATTATCTGTGCAGGTCTCCCCTTGGAGGAAAGGCCGCCGATCGGCTTTCCTCTCCTCACACGCTGTCTGTGTGGAGAGAAAAGCCGATAACCAGCATTTCCTTGTTTAAATGTGATCAGCTATGTCCAATCACTTGGGTAAAAATCCTAGTCATCGGCTCTTTACCAGGATCGTGAATGCGCCACATCCTGAGGACACAGTGCGCCACTGATCTTCGCATGGTTGCACAAGCATGGTCAGAGTGGCACGTCATATGACATCATCCCAGAACAGTAGAACCACCCCGCTGCCGCCATTTGCCTATACTGTGGGCGGGAGGTGGTAAAAAAATGTCATACAAATTAGTACCACAAATGTTACTTGGCTCTGTATATACTAAAAAGGCCCTACTAGGAGGTGGGTAGGGGGGTGGAACCAAGGAACGGTCCTTTGAGGTAGGTAGGGGCAGAGACACGGGGTAACTCAGAAAGGGTGAGTTCCTTCACCTATCCTCTGAGAAAAAAAGTCCCGATCCTACCTCTCCTATATGATTGTAAAGGAGGGGCACAGAATTCAGAGATAAAGGGATCATTATCATGTAAGATGAACCGGTGATATTTAGGGATATTATATCTTATAGGAGAAGGGATGGGCTTGTTATATAAATGGTATCTTTTTACTACCTGAGGTATTTATATGAGATTGGGTTAAATTAACTCTCTCTCTTCATACAAGACGTGAAGAATATTCTCTTTGAGTAAACCTCTGTTCCATTCCTACAAGCCTGTTTTCACATTTTACCAGATATGTCACAATTCTAGGAACCCAAAATAATTGGCTCTTGGGGACAGATTTAAATGCCCCAGGTAAATGACAACCCTTGTAATGAAGTAATACATTTTTATCACTGGGTTTAGTACACAAATCACTCACTATCTGATTCTCATGTATTTTTAAAGAATTCTCAAGAAAGGAAAACCTGTTCTTTACGCCATATGATATTAAACTTTAGCCTGGGTAATAGATCATTTATATAGGCATGGAACAACGTCAGAATCTCATAGGTTCCCCCCATATAGCAAACACATCATCAATAAATCTTAACCAGCAGAAACCAAATACCAGGTGCTTTTACCCCCTCCCTGCCAGGCCAATTTTCAGCTTTCCACACCGTCGCCCTTTCAATGACAATTGCGTGGTCATGCCAGAGTACCCATATGACATTTTTATATATATTTTTTTTTTTGAGACCGATAGATCTTTCTTTTGCTCAAATGCCACTGGGTTTTTTCTTTTTTGCTGAAAAGAGACTGAGAAAAAAAGTGTCGGAGAGGCTGCACTGATGGGCGGCACTGATGAGCAGGCACTGAGGGGGACTGAAAGACAGCACTGATTGACATCACTGATGGTCGCTGATTGGCAACACTGATGGGCACTGACTGGCATCGCCAATGGGCACTGTTGGGGCTGCACTGATAATCAGTGCCCTGATTATCTGTGCAGGTCTCCCCTGGGAGGAAAGGCCGCCGATCGGCTTTCCTCTCCTCACACTCTGTCTGTGTGGAGAGAAAAGCCGATAACCAGCATTTCCTTGTTTAAATGTGATCAGCTATGTCCAATCACTTGGGTAAAAATCCTAGTCATCGGCTCTTTACCAGGATCGTGGATGCGCCACATCCTGAGGACACAGTGCGCCACTGATCTTCGCATGGTTGCACAAGCATGGTCAGAGTGGCATGTCATATGACATCATCCCAGAACAGTAGAACCACCCCGCTGCCGCCATTTGCCTATACGGTGGGCGGGAGGTGGTAAGAAAAAATGTCATACAAATTAGTACCACAAATGTTACTTGGCTCTGTATATACTAAAAAGGCCCTACTAGGAGGTGGGTAGGGGGGTGGAACGAAGGAACGGTCCTTTGAGGTAGGTAGGGGCAGAGACACGGGGTAACTCAGAAAGGGTGAGTTCCTTCACCTATCCTCTGAGAAAAAAAGTCCCGATCCTACCTCTCCTATATGATTGTAAAGGAGGGGCACAGAATTCAGAGATAAAGGGATCATTATCATGTAAGATGAAGCGGTGATATTTAGGGATATTATATCTTATAGGAGAAGGGATGGGCTTGTTATATAAATGGTATCTTTTTACTACCTGAGGTATTTATATGAGATTGGGTTAAATTAACTCTCTCTCTTCATACAAGACGTGAAGAATATTCTCTTTGAGTAAACCTCTGTTCCATTCCTACAAGCCTGTTTTCACATTTTACCAGATATGTCACAATTCTAGCAACCCAACATAATTGGCTCTTGGGGACAGATTTAAACGCCCCAGGTAAATGACAACCCTTGTAATGAAGTAATACATTTTTATCACTGGGTTTAGTACACAAATCACTCACTATCTGATTCTCATGTATTTTTAAAGAATTCTCAAGAAAGGAAAACCTGTTCTTTACGCCATATGATATTAAACTTTAGCCTGGGTAATAGATCATTTATATAGGCATGGAACAACGTCAGAATCTCATAGGTTCCCCCCATATAGCAAACACATCATCAATAAATCTTAACCAGCAGAAACCAAATACCGGGTGCTTTTACCCCCTCCCTGCCAGGCCAATTTTCAGCTTTCCACACCGTCGCCCTTTCAATGACAATTGCGTGGTCATGCCAGAATACCCATATGACATTTTTATATATATATTTTTTTTGAGACCGATAGATCTTTCTTTTGCTCAAATGCCACTGGGTTTTTTCTTTTTTGCTGAAAAGAGACTGAGAAAAAAAGTGTCGGAGAGGCTGCACTGATGGGCGGCACTGATGAGCAGGCACTGAGGGGGACTGAAAGACAGCACTGATTGACATCACTGATGGTCGCTGATTGGCAACACTGATGGGCACTGACTGGCATCGCCAATGGGCACTGTTGGGGCTGCACTGATAATCAGTGCCCTGATTATCTGTGCAGGTCTCCCCTGGGAGGAAAGGCCGCCGATCGGCTTTCCTCTCCTCACACGCTGTCTGTGTGGAGAGAAAAGCCGATAACCAGCATTTCCTTGTTTAAATGTGATCAGCTATGTCCAATCACTTGGGTAAAAATCCTAGTCATCGGCTCTTTACCAGGATCGTGGATGCGCCACATCCTGAGGACACAGTGCGCCACTGATCTTCGCATGGTTGCACAAGCATGGTCAGAGTGGCATGTCATATGACATCATCCCAGAACAGTAGAACCACCCCGCTGCCGCCATTTGCCTATACGGTGGGCGGGAGGTGGTAAAAAAATGTCATACAAATTAGTACCACAAATGTTACTTGGCTCTGTATATACTAAAAAGGCCCTACTAGGAGGTGGGTAGGGGGGTGGAACGAAGGAACGGTCCTTTGAGGTAGGTAGGGGCAGAGACACGGGGTAACTCAGAAAGGGTGAGTTCCTTCACCTATCCTCTGAGAAAAAAAGTCCCGATCCTACCTCTCCTATATGATTGTAAAGGAGGGGCACAGAATTCAGAGATAAAGGGATCATTATCATGTAAGATGAACCGGTGATATTTAGGGATATTATATCTTATAGGAGAAGGGATGGGCTTGTTATATAAATGGTATCTTTTTACTACCTGAGGTATTTATATGAGATTGGGTTAAATTAACTCTCTCTCTTCATACAAGACGTGAAGAATATTCTCTTTGAGTAAACCTCTGTTCCATTCCTACAAGCCTGTTTTCACATTTTACCAGATATGTCACAATTCTAGCAACCCAACATAATTGGCTCTTGGGGACAGATTTAAACGCCCCAGGTAAATGACAACCCTTGTAATGAAGTAATACATTTTTATCACTGGGTTTAGTACACAAATCACTCACTATCTGATTCTCATGTATTTTTAAAGAATTCTCAAGAAAGGAAAACCTGTTCTTTACGCCATATGATATTAAACTTTAGCCTGGGTAATAGATCATTTATATAGGCATGGAACAACGTCAGAATCTCATAGGTTCCCCCCATATAGCAAACACATCATCAATAAATCTTAACCAGCAGAAACCAAATACCGGGTGCTTTTACCCCCTCCCTGCCAGGCCAATTTTCAGCTTTCCACACCGTCGCCCTTTCAATGACAATTGCGTGGTCATGCCAGAATACCCATATGACATTTTTATATGTATATTTTTTTTGAGACCGATAGATCTTTTTTTTGCTCAAATGCCACTGGGTTTTTTCTTTTTTGCTGAAAAGAGACTGAGAAAAAAAGTGTCGGAGAGGCTGCACTGATGGGCGGCACTGATGAGCAGGCACTAAGGGGGACTGAAAGACAGCACTGATTGACATCACTGATGGTCGCTGATTGGCAACACTGATGGGCACTGACTGGCATCGCCAATGGGCACTGTTGGGGCTGCACTGATAATCAGTGCCCTGATTATCTGTGCAGGTCTCCCCTGGGAGGAAAGGCCACCGATCGGCTTTCCTCTCCTCACACGCTGTCTGTGTGGAGAGAAAAGCCGATAACCAGCATTTCCTTGTTTAAATGTGATCAGCTATGTCCAATCACTTGGGTAAAAATCCTAGTCATCGGCTCTTTACCAGGATCGTGGATGCGCCACATCCTGAGGACACAGTGCGCCACTGATCTTCGCATGGTTGCACAAGCATGGGCAGAGTGGCACGTCATATGACATCATCCCAGAACAGTAGAACCACCCCGCTGCCGCCATTTGCCTATACGGTGGGCGGGAGGTGGTAAAAAAATGTCATACAAATTAGTACCACAAATGTTACTTGGCTCTGTATATACTAAAAAGGCCCTACTAGGAGGTGGGTAGGGGGGTGGAACCAAGGAACGGTCCTTTGAGGTAGGTAGGGGCAGAGACACGGGGTAACTCAGAAAGGGTGAGTTCCTTCACCTATCCTCTGAGAAAAAAAGTCCCGATCCTACCTCTCCTATATGATTGTAAAGGAGGGGCACAGAATTCAGAGATAAAGGGATCATTATCATGTAAGATGAACCGGTGATATTTAGGGATATTATATCTTATAGGAGAAGGGATGGGCTTGTTATATAAATGGTATCTTTTTACTACCTGAGGTATTTATATGAGATTGGGTTAAATTAACTCTCTCTCTTCATACAAGACGTGAAGAATATTCTCTTTGAGTAAACCTCTGTTCCATTCCTACAAGCCTGTTTTCACATTTTACCAGATATGTCACAATTCTAGGAACCCAACATAATTGGCTCTTGGGGACAGATTTAAATGCCCCAGGTAAATGACAACCCTTGTAATGAAGTAATACATTTTTATCACTGGGTTTAGTACACAAATCACTCACTATCTGATTCTCATGTATTTTTAAAGAATTCTCAAGAAAGGAAAACCTGTTCTTTACGCCATATGATATTAAACTTTAGCCTGGGTAATAGATCATTTATATAGGCATGGAACAACGTCAGAATCTCATAGGTTCCCCCCATATAGCAAACACATCATCAATAAATCTTAACCAGCAGAAACCAAATACCAGGTGCTTTTACCCCCTCCCTGCCAGGCCAATTTTCAGCTTTCCACACCGTCGCCCTTTCAATGACAATTGCGTGGTCATGCCAGAGTACCCATATGACATTTTTATATATATTTTTTTTTTTGAGACCGATAGATCTTTCTTTTGCTCAAATGCCACTGGGTTTTTTCTTTTTTGCTGAAAAGAGACTGAGAAAAAAAGTGTCGGAGAGGCTGCACTGATGGGCGGCACTGATGAGCAGGCACTGAGGGGGACTGAAAGACAGCACTGATTGACATCACTGATGGTCGCTGATTGGCAACACTGATGGGCACTGACTGGCATCGCCAATGGGCACTGTTGGGGCTGCACTGATAATCAGTGCCCTGATTATCTGTGCAGGTCTCCCCTGGGAGGAAAGGCCGCCGATCGGCTTTCCTCTCCTCACACTCTGTCTGTGTGGAGAGAAAAGCCGATAACCAGCATTTCCTTGTTTAAATGTGATCAGCTATGTCCAATCACTTGGGTAAAAATCCTAGTCATCGGCTCTTTACCAGGATCGTGGATGCGCCACATCCTGAGGACACAGTGCGCCACTGATCTTCGCATGGTTGCACAAGCATGGTCAGAGTGGCATGTCATATGACATCATCCCAGAACAGTAGAACCACCCCGCTGCCGCCATTTGCCTATACGGTGGGCGGGAGGTGGTAAAAAAATGTCATACAAATTAGTACCACAAATGTTACTTGGCTCTGTATATACTAAAAAGGCCCTACTAGGAGGTGGGTAGGGGGGTGGAACGAAGGAACGGTCCTTTGAGGTAGGTAGGGGCAGAGACACGGGGTAACTCAGAAAGGGTGAGTTCCTTCACCTATCCTCTGAGAAAAAAAGTCCCGATCCTACCTCTCCTATATGATTGTAAAGGAGGGGCACAGAATTCAGAGATAAAGGGATCATTATCATGTAAGATGAAGCGGTGATATTTAGGGATATTATATCTTATAGGAGAAGGGATGGGCTTGTTATATAAATGGTATCTTTTTACTACCTGAGGTATTTATATGAGATTGGGTTAAATTAACTCTCTCTCTTCATACAAGACGTGAAGAATATTCTCTTTGAGTAAACCTCTGTTCCATTCCTACAAGCCTGTTTTCACATTTTACCAGATATGTCACAATTCTAGCAACCCAACATAATTGGCTCTTGGGGACAGATTTAAACACCCCAGGTAAATGACAACCCTTGTAATGAAGTAATACATTTTTATCACTGGGTTTAGTACACAAATCACTCACTATCTGATTCTCATGTATTTTTAAAGAATTCTCAAGAAAGGAAAACCTGTTCTTTACGCCATATGATATTAAACTTTAGCCTGGGTAATAGATCATTTATATAGGCATGGAACAACGTCAGAATCTCATAGGTTCCCCCCATATAGCAAACACATCATCAATAAATCTTAACCAGCAGAAACCAAATACCGGGTGCTTTTACCCCCTCCCTGCCAGGCCAATTTTCAGCTTTCCACACCGTCGCCCTTTCAATGACAATTGCGTGGTCATGCCAGAATACCCATATGACATTTTTATATATATATTTTTTTTGAGACCGATAGATCTTTCTTTTGCTCAAATGCCACTGGGTTTTTTCTTTTTTGCTGAAAAGAGACTGAGAAAAAAAGTGTCGGAGAGGCTGCACTGATGGGCGGCACTGATGAGCAGGCACTGAGGGGGACTGAAAGACAGCACTGATTGACATCACTGATGGTCGCTGATTGGCAACACTGATGGGCACTGACTGGCATCGCCAATGGGCACTGTTGGGGCTGCACTGATAATCAGTGCCCTGATTATCTGTGCAGGTCTCCCCTTGGAGGAAAGGCCGCCGATCGGCTTTCCTCTCCTCACACGCTGTCTGTGTGGAGAGAAAAGCCGATAACCAGCATTTCCTTGTTTAAATGTGATCAGCTATGTCCAATCACTTGGGTAAAAATCCTAGTCATCGGCTCTTTACCAGGATCGTGAATGCGCCACATCCTGAGGACACAGTGCGCCACTGATCTTCGCATGGTTGCACAAGCATGGTCAGAGTGGCACGTCATATGACATCATCCCAGAACAGTAGAACCACCCCGCTGCCGCCATTTGCCTATACGGTGGGCGGGAGGTGGTAAAAAAATGTCATACAAATTAGTACCACAAATGTTACTTGGCTCTGTATATACTAAAAAGGCCCTACTAGGAGGTGGGTAGGGGGGTGGAACGAAGGAACGGTCCTTTGAGGTAGGTAGGGGCAGAGACACGGGGTAACTCAGACAGGGTGAGTTCCTTCACCTATCCTCTGAGAAAAAAAGTCCCGATCCTACCTCTCCTATATGATTGTAAAGGAGGGGCACAGAATTCAGAGATAAAGGGATCATTATCATGTAAGATGAAGCGGTGATATTTAGGGATATTATATCTTATAGGAGAAGGGATGGGCTTGTTATATAAATGGTATCTTTTTACTACCTGAGGTATTTATATGAGATTGGGTTAAATTAACTCTCTCTCTTCATACAAGACGTGAAGAATATTCTCTTTGAGTAAACCTCTGTTCCATTCCTACAAGCCTGTTTTCACATTTTACCAGATATGTCACAATTCTAGGAACCCAACATAATTGGCTCTTGGGGACAGATTTAAACGCCCCAGGTAAATGACAACCCTTGTAATGAAGTAATTCATTGTTATCACTGGGTTTAGTACACAAATCACTCACTATCTGATTCTCATGTATTTTTAAAGACTTCTCAAGAAAGGAAAACCTGTTCTTTACGCCATATGATATTAAACTTTAGCCTGGGTAATAGATCATTTATATAGGCATGGAACAACGTCAGAATCTCATAGGTTCCCCCCATATAGCAAACACATCATCAATAAATCTTAACCAGCAGAAACCAAATACCGGGTGCTTTTACCCCCTCCCTGCCAGGCCAATTTTCAGCTTTCCACACCGTCGCCCTTTCAATGACAATTGCGTGGTCATGCCAGAGTACCCATATGACATTTTTATATATATATTTTTTTTGAGACCGATAGATCTTTCTTTTGCTCAAATGCCACTGGGTTTTTTCTTTTTTGCTGAAAAGAGACTGAGAAAAAAAGTGTCGGAGAGGCTGCACTGATGGGCGGCACTGATGAGCAGGCACTGAGGGGGACTGAAAGACAGCACTGATTGACATCACTGATGGTCGCTGATTGGCAACACTGATGGGCACTGACTGGCATCGCCAATGGGCACTGTTGGGGCTGCACTGATAATCAGTGCCCTGATTATCTGTGCAGGTCTCCCCTTGGAGGAAAGGCCGCCGATCGGCTTTCCTCTCCTCACACGCTGTCTGTGTGGAGAGAAAAGCCGATAACCAGCATTTCCTTGTTTAAATGTGATCAGCTATGTCCAATCACTTGGATAAAAATCCTAGTCATCGGCTCTTTACCAGGATCGTGAATGCGCCACATCCTGAGGACACAGTGCGCCACTGATCTTCGCATGGTTGCACAAGCATGGTCAGAGTGGCACGTCATATGACATCATCCCAGAACAGTAGAACCACCCCGCTGCCGCCATTTGCCTATACGGTGGGCGGGAGGTGGTAAAAAAATGTCATACAAATTAGTACCACAAATGTTACTTGGCTCTGTATATACTAAAAAGGCCCTACTAGGAGGTGGGTAGGGGGGTGGAACGAAGGAACGGTCCTTTGAGGTAGGTAGGGGCAGAGACACGGGGTAACTCAGAAAGGGTGAATTCCTTCACCTATCCTCTGAGAAAAAAAGTCCCGATCCTACCTCTCCTATATGATTGTAAAGGAGGGGCACAGAATTCAGAGATAAAGGGATCATTATCATGTAAGATGAAGCGGTGATATTTAGGGATATTATATCTTATAGGAGAAGGGATGGGCTTGTTATATAAATGGTATCTTTTTACTACCTGAGGTATTTATATGAGATTGGGTTAAATTAACTCTCTCTCTTCATACAAGACGTGAAGAATATTCTCTTTGAGTAAACCTCTGTTCCATTCCTACAAGCCTGTTTTCACATTTTACCAGATATGTCACAATTCTAGGAACCCAACATAATTGGCTCTTGGGGACAGATTTAAACGCCCCAGGTAAATGACAACCCTTGTAATGAAGTAATTCATTGTTATCACTGGGTTTAGTACACAAATCACTCACTATCTGATTCTCATGTATTTTTAAAGACTTCTCAAGAAAGGAAAACCTGTTCTTTACGCCATATGATATTAAACTTTAGCCTGGGTAATAGATCATTTATATAGGCATGGAACAACGTCAGAATCTCATAGGTTCCCCCCATATAGCAAACACATCATCAATAAATCTTAACCAGCAGAAACCAAATACCGGGTGCTTTTACCCCCTCCCTGCCAGGCCAATTTTCAGCTTTCCACACCGTCGCCCTTTCAATGACAATTGCGTGGTCATGCCAGAGTACCCATATGACATTTTTATATATATATTTTTTTTGAGACCGATAGATCTTTCTTTTGCTCAAATGCCACTGGGATTTTTCTTTTTTGCTGAAAAGAGACTGAGAAAAAAAGTGTCGGAGAGGCTGCACTGATGGGCGGCACTGATGAGCAGGCACTGAGGGGGACTGAAAGACAGCACTGATTGACATCACTGATGGTCGCTGATTGGCAACACTGATGGGCACTGACTGGCATCGCCAATGGGCACTGTTGGGGCTGCACTGATAATCAGTGCCCTGATTATCTGTGCAGGTCTCCCCTGGGAGGAAAGGCCGCCGACCGGCTTTCCTCTCCTCACACGCTGTCTGTGTGGAGAGAAAAGCCGATAACCAGCATTTCCTTGTTTAAATGTGATCAGCTATGTCCAATCACTTGGGTAAAAATCCTAGTCATCGGCTCTTTACCAGGATCGTGAATGCGCCACATCCTGAGGACACAGAGCGCCACTGATCTTCGCATGGTTGCACAAGCATGGTCAGAGTGGCACATCATATGACATCATCCCAGAACAGTAGAACCACCCCGCTGCCGCCATTTGCCTATACGGTGGGCGGGAGGTGGTAAAAAAATGTCATACAAATTAGTACCACAAATGTTACTTGGCTCTGTATATACTAAAAAGGCCCTACTAGGAGGTGGGTAGGGGGGTGGAACCAAGGAACGGTCCTTTGAGGTAGGTAGGGGCAGAGACACGGGGTAACTCAGAAAGGGTGAGTTCCTTCACCTATCCTCTGAGAAAAAAAGTCCCGATCCTACCTCTCCTATATGATTGTAAAGGAGGGGCACAGAATTCAGAGATAAAGGGATCATTATCATGTAAGATGAAGCGGTGATATTTAGGGATATTATATCTTATAGGAGAAGGGATGGGCTTGTTATATAAATGGTATCTTTTTACTACCTGAGGTATTTATATGAGATTGGGTTAAATTAACTCTCTCTCTTCATACAAGACGTGAAGAATATTCTCTTTGAGTAAACCTCTGTTCCATTCCTACAAGCCTGTTTTCACATTTTACCAGATATGTCACAATTCTAGCAACCCAACATAATTGGCTCTTGGGGACAGATTTAAACGCCCCAGGTAAATGACAACCCTTGTAATGAAGTAATTCATTGTTATCACTGGGTTTAGTACACAAATCACTCACTATCTGATTCTCATGTATTTTTAAAGACTTCTCAAGAAAGGAAAACCTGTTCTTTACGCCATATGATATTAAACTTTAGCCTGGGTAATAGATCATTTATATAGGCATGGAACAACGTCAGAATCTCATAGGTTCCCCCCATATAGCAAACACATCATCAATAAATCTTAACCAGCAGAAACCAAATACCGGGTGCTTTTACCCCCTCCCTGCCAGGCCAATTTTCAGCTTTCCACACCGTCGCCCTTTCAATGACAATTGCGTGGTCATGCCAGAGTACCCATATGACATTTTTATATATATATTTTTTTTGAGACCGATAGATCTTTCTTTTGCTCAAATGCCACTGGGATTTTTCTTTTTTGCTGAAAAGAGACTGAGAAAAAAAGTGTCGGAGAGGCTGCACTGATGGGCGGCACTGATGAGCAGGCACTGAGGGGGACTGAAAGACAGCACTGATTGACATCACTGATGGTCGCTGATTGGCAACACTGATGGGCACTGACTGGCATCGCCAATGGGAACTGTTGGGGCTGCACTGATAATCAGTGCCCTGATTATCTGTGCAGGTCTCCCCTGGGAGGAAAGGCCGCCGATCGGCTTTCCTCTCCTCACACGCTGTCTGTGTGGAGAGAAAAGCCGATAACCAGCATTTCCTTGTTTAAATGTGATCAGCTATGTCCAATCACTTGGGTAAAAATCCTAGTCATCGGCTCTTTACCAGGATCGTGAATGCGCCACATCCTGAGGACACAGTGCGCCACTGATCTTCGCATGGTTGCACAAGCATGGTCAGAGTGGCACGTCATATGACATCATCCCAGAACAGTAGAACCACCCCGCTGCCGCCATTTGCCTATACGGTGGGCGGGAGGTGGTAAAAAAATGTCATACAAATTAGTACCACAAATGTTACTTGGCTCTGTATATACTAAAAAGGCCCTACTAGGAGGTGGGTAGGGGGGTGGAACCAAGGAACGGTCCTTTGAGGTAGGTAGGGGCAGAGACACGGGGTAACTCAGAAAGGGTGAGTTCCTTCACCTATCCTCTGAGAAAAAAAGTCCCGATCCTACCTCTCCTATATGATTGTAAAGGAGGGGCACAGAATTCAGAGATAAAGGGATCATTATCATGTAAGATGAAGCGGTGATATTTAGGGATATTATATCTTATAGGAGAAGGGATGGGCTTGTTATATAAATGGTATCTTTTTACTACCTGAGGTATTTATATGAGATTGGGTTAAATTAACTCTCTCTCTTCATACAAGACGTGAAGAATATTCTCTTTGAGTAAACCTCTGTTCCATTCCTACAAGCCTGTTTTCACATTTTACCAGATATGTCACAATTCTAGCAACCCAACATAATTGGCTCTTGGGGACAGATTTAAACGCCCCAGGTAAATGACAACCCTTGTAATGAAGTAATTCATTGTTATCACTGGGTTTAGTACACAAATCACTCACTATCTGATTCTCATGTATTTTTAAAGACTTCTCAAGAAAGGAAAACCTGTTCTTTACGCCATATGATATTAAACTTTAGCCTGGGTAATAGATCATTTATATAGGCATGGAACAACGTCAGAATCTCATAGGTTCCCCCCATATAGCAAACACATCATCAATAAATCTTAACCAGCAGAAACCAAATACCGGGTGCTTTTACCCCCTCCCTGCCAGGCCAATTTTCAGCTTTCCACACCGTCGCCCTTTCAATGACAATTGCGTGGTCATGCCAGAGTACCCATATGACATTTTTATATATATATTTTTTTTGAGACCGATAGATCTTTTTTTTGCCCAAATGCCACTGGGTTTTTTCTTTTTTGCTGAAAAGAGACTGAGAAAAAAAGTGTCGGAGAGGCTGCACTGATGGGCGGCACTGATGAGCAGGCACTAAGGGGGACTGAAAGACAGCACTGATTGACATCACTGATGGTCGCTGATTGGCAACACTGATGGGCACTGACTGGCATCGCCAATGGGCACTGTTGGGGCTGCACTGATAATCAGTGCCCTGATTATCTATGCAGGTCTCCCCTGGGAGGAAAGGCCACCGATCGGCTTTCCTCTCCTCACACGCTGTCTGTGTGGAGAGAAAAGCCGATAACCAGCATTTCCTTGTTTAAATGTGATCAGCTATGTCCAATCACTTGGGTAAAAATCCTAGTCATCGGCTCTTTACCAGGATCGTGGATGCGCCACATCCTGAGGACACAGTGCGCCACTGATCTTCGCATGGTTGCACAAGCATGGTCAGAGTGGCACGTCATATGACATCATCCCAGAACAGTAGAACCACCCCGCTGCCGCCATTTGCCTATACGGTGGGCGGGAGGTGGTAAAAAAATGTCATACAAATTAGTACCACAAATGTTACTTGGCTCTGTATATACTAAAAAGGCCCTACTAGGAGGTGGGTAGGGGGGTGGAACCAAGGAACGGTCCTTTGAGGTAGGTAGGGGCAGAGACACGGGGTAACTCAGAAAGGGTGAGTTCCTTCACCTATCCTCTGAGAAAAAAAGTCCCGATCCTACCTCTCCTATATGATTGTAAAGGAGGGGCACAGAATTCAGAGATAAAGGGATCATTATCATGTAAGATGAACCGGTGATATTTAGGGATATTATATCTTATAGGAGAAGGGATGGGCTTGTTATATAAATGGTATCTTTTTACTACCTGAGGTATTTATATGAGATTGGGTTAAATTAACTCTCTCTCTTCATACAAGACGTGAAGAATATTCTCTTTGAGTTAACCTCTGTTCCATTCCTACAAGCCTGTTTTCACATTTTACCAGATATGTCACAATTCTAGCAACCCAACATAATTGGCTCTTGGGGACAGATTTAAACGCCCCAGGTAAATGACAACCCTTGTAATGAAGTAATTCATTGTTATCACTGGGTTTAGTATACAAATCACTCACTATCTGATTCTCATGTATTTTTAAAGAATTCTCAAGAAAGGAAAACCTGTTCTTTACGCCATATGATATTAAACTTTAGCCTGGGTAATAGATCATTTATATAGGCATGGAACAACGTCAGAATCTCATAGGTTCCCCCCATATAGCAAACACATCATCAATAAATCTTAACCAGCAGAAACCATTCTGCAGAAACAAAATATTGTTGTAAATAAACAAATTCCCTACTATATCCATGAAAGCATTTGCATGGGGAGGGCAACATTTGAACCCATCGCCGAACCTCTGCACTGTAAGTAGAAAGTCTCCTTAACCACTTAAGCCCTGGACCAATTTGCAGCCGAAGGACCAGGCCCCTTTTTTGCGATTCGGCACTGTGTTGCTTTAACTGACAATTGCGCGATCATGCGACATGGCTCCCAAACAAAATTGCCGTCCTTTTTTTCCCCACAAATAGAGCTTTCTTTTGGTGGTATTTGATCACCTCTGCGGTTTTTATTTTTTGCACTATAAACAAAAATAGAGCGGTAATTTTGAAAAAAAACGCTATATTTTTTACTATTTGCTATAATAAATATCCCCAAAAAATATATAAAAAAACATTTTTTTTCCTCAGTTTAGGCCGATACGTATTCTTCTACATATTTTTGGTAAAAAAATCGCAATTAGCGAATATTGATTGGTTTGCGCAAAAGTTATAGCGTTTACAAAATAGGGGATAGTTTTATAGCATTTATGTTAATAATTTTTTTTTACTAGTATTGGTGGCGATCAGCGATTTTTATTGTGCCTGCGACATAGTGGCAGACACATCGGACATTTTTGACACATTTTTCAAAAATGACCATTTTCAGATATACAGAAATCAATGCTATTTAAATGCATTGATTCCTTTGTAAATGACACTGGCAGTGAAGAAGTTAACCACTAGGGGGCAGTGTAGTGTTATGTATGACGTTGTGTGTTTTTTTTTTATCGTAGGGGAGCGTGGCCTGGCATGTGACGTCACTGATCGTCCTTCCCTATAAAAGGGAAGAGATGATCGTGACAGCCACACAGGGAAGTACGGGGAGAGGTTTGTTTACACCTCTCCTCATTCTTCAGCTCTGTGACCCGATCGCGGGACACCAGCGGCGATCGGGTCCGCTGGTCGCGCGGCCACGGCTCCCGACCCACAGCTGGGCACTTAAAGAATCACGTACCGGTACGTGATTGTGCCAAGTCGTGCCATTCTGACGACGTATATCGCCGTGAGGCGGTCCTTAAGTGGTTAAAGAAAAACTAATTCTCCTTCACAACAAATCAGAAGAAACAAAATCTGTGCATGTGTGTGTGTTTTTAAAAGGAACAAAAAGAATAATTTTCATGGCATGTAAAATAAAGTAGACTCAAACCATTATAGATTGTAATAATAACATACACAGTATATGATATATAAAATAAAAAGACCCAAACCATTATAGTTTCCGATAATAATATATATGATATATAAAATAAAAAAGACTCAAACATTTATACTTTCTAATACTATTATATATGACATATACAGTATATTATGTAAAAAAAAAAAAACAATGAAGCGCTGGACGCTTCAGTTGTTTTGCCTATTTTAATCAGCTTAAATGTGAGTGGAATTGTTTTTTCCTAATAAATTGGCCATCGTTTTTTTAAGATATGTGCGCAATGAGCGCTGTTATTTTTCTATATCCACATGACTGCTGAACTGCATGGGAATCTTAATACCTGTTCATGATTGGAGAGATTTCTGGTTCCAGTGTACGGCTTGTGAGGAGTAGTGGAGCAAAGTGGCTTTTCTATTTGTGCATTATCGTTGCACTGGTGGTAAGGGTCTGTCGTGTTGGGTGATGGTGATGGGACCCCTACTATCCTTATCTCTGCTGAATGAGGTGGAGGGAGATCTGTTGTGGATTCACTGAACCTTCAGTACCTGTTTTGGAGTTTTACACATGAATGCATTACTTTAAATGCATTTATATTTTTTTGCTTTTCTTTGTTTATATTGTGCATATTGTTCCCTGCAATATAGTGAGAGCTGACATTTTATTTATTTTATTTTATTTTTTATTTATATTTTTTTGAGTTTGCGCAACAATCTTTATTTGTAGTCACGTGGAAGGCATGCCCACATGGATTCTTCTGGGCTATGTTAGGCACTGTTAAAGGGTCACTTTACTGCACACATAGGGTCATTTTAATCAATGCCTTGGGACAAGGCTAAGGCTGTGGGGAATACTCAACTGTTGGTGAACCTATAATCTGATGCCCCATACACACTATCAGATTTTCTGATGATTTTTTTCCTTCAGGTATACCAAAACCATGTAGTGGAAGGGCCTGCCTGATTGCATACAAATTGGAACTCCTAAGGTTTGACCTCATATTATATGGTTTTGGTAAATCTGAAGGAAAAAATCAGCAGAAAAACTGATAGTGTGTATGGGGCTTTAGAGATTTGTAGAGATGTGTGGATGTGTTGAGAAATGTGTTTTTGCATTTGTAAAAACTATCCTGGTAAATTTTGTTGTATGTATACAATGACAGTAAAGTATATTATCTTATCTTATATTATCTTATCTGTGTGCACTGGCACTGCAACTGTTCTACAGTTAAATTTTAGCCTCCCATTACAATGAGCACCTTTACACTAACATACATTTTTGAGGGACATGCTGAGCCAATGTCCACATACACCTGTCCAGTGTTTTCCACTAGTGATGGACGAACGTTTCGCCCGGCGGTCGTTTCGCGGCGAATTTCCGACATTCGCGGTCCGCACGTTCGAACGCCTTTTTCCGTCGTTCGCCGCGGCGGACTTACGTGTTTAATGTATACAAGAACTTTAACCTTTGGTGACACGTTTATCATGTGATACAGGACAGCCAATTGAGACATGACAGCACATGGACACTTGGACATTCCCCCTAACCTATAAATACACCCGATCCGGTGGCCATTTTACATTCTTTCTTCTGTTACGATAGGGACAGGTTCCTGTGTGGAGTAGGGAGAGATAAACCACTAGCTATTTGGTACACAAAAGTTCTTTTCAGGACTGGTATAGGTGTTAGGTGTTGATAGGTTTGCTGTGCTGCTGATTCTTGCAGCAGCCTGAGTGTCTTTTGTTAGTTTAGAGAAAGGGAAAGGACGGTGTATGCTACAGGGACAGCCAGATTAGTCTTTCATCATCATCATCATCATCATCATCATTAGCTGTTACTATCAAGGTCCACAAAAGAGCTGTTCCAGTAACCACTAATCGTTCTCTTTTTTTGCCAATTTGTATAGGGACAGGAAGGAAGCAGTGTTGTCAGGCAGTGAGGGTAATTTTAAAGACTTGCTGTTATTATTAGTTCCACAAAGGTTCTTTTCAGGACTGGTATCAGTGGTACAGTAATAGGCTTGTACATGTATAATATTCTTTCTTCCAAATATAGAAAGGATATTATACTTGACTGCTGCCCTTCTGCTGCAGTCTGCTAAACATTCACAACTCACTTGTTCCACAAAAGTTCTTATAAGGACTGGTAACTTGGTATAGGGTGCTACGGTACATAGGCTTGAGTGCGGTACAGTCTGCTGTTCTGTAAGGACCGCTATCGGTCCACAATAGATAGGGTTGACGTGCACCACTGCTGACCGCTGCCCTATACTGCAGCAGTCCTTCAGCGGTATAGGGACTGACGTACAGTCTGCTAATCACTAACACACAACCTGCTTGTTCCACAAAAGTTCTTATAAGGACTGGTAACTTGGTATAGGGTGCTACGGTACATAGGCTTGAGTGCGGTACAGTCTGCTGTTCTGTAAGGACCGCTATCGGTCCACAATAGATAGGGTTGACGTGCACCACTGCTGACCGCTGCCCTATACTGCAGCAGTCCTTCAGCGGTATAGGGACTGACGTACAGTCTGCTAAACACTAATACACAACCTGCTTGGTCCACAAAAGTTCTTATAAGGACTGGTAACTTGGTATAGGGTGCTACGGTACATAGGCTTGAGTGCGGTACAGTCTGCTGTTCTGTAAGGACCGCTATCGGTCCACAATAGATAGGGTTGACGTGCACCACTGCTGACCGCTGCCCTATACTGCAGCAGTCCTTCAGCGGTATAGGGACTGACGTACAGTCTGCTAAACACTAATACACAACCTGCTTGGTCCACAAAAGTTCTTATAAGGACTGGTAACTTGGTATAGGGTGCTACGGTACATAGGCTTGAGTGCGGTACAGTCTGCTGTTCTGTAAGGACCGCTATAGGTCCACAATAGATAGGGTTGACGTGCACCACTGCTGACCGCTGCCCTATACTGCAGCAGTCCTTCAGCGGTATAGGGACTGACGTACAGTCTGCTAAACACTAATACACAACCTGCTTGGTCCACAAAAGTTCTTATAAGGACTGGTAACTTGGTATAGGGTGCTACGGTACATAGGCTTGAGTGCGGTACAGTCTGCTGTTCTGTAAGGACCGCTATCGGTCCACAATAGATAGGGTTGACGTGCACCACTGCTGACCGCTGCCCTATACTGCAGCAGTCCTTCAGCGGTATAGGGACTGACGTACAGTCTGCTAAACACTAATACACAACCTGCTTGGTCCACAAAAGTTCTTATAAGGACTGGTAACTTGGTATAGGGTGCTACGGTACATAGGCTTGAGTGCGGTACAGTCTGCTGTTCTGTAAGGACCGCTATAGGTCCACAATAGATAGGGTTGACGTGCACCACTGCTGACCGCTGCCCTATACTGCAGCAGTCCTTCAGCGGTATAGGGACTGACGTACAGTCTGCTAAACACTAATACACAACCTGCTTGGTCCACAAAAGTTCTTATAAGGACTGGTAACTTGGTATAGGGTGCTACGGTACATAGGCTTGAGTGCGGTACAGTCTGCTGTTCTGTAAGGACCGCTATAGGTCCACAATAGATAGGGTTGACGTGCACCACTGCTGACCGCTCACCTATACTGCAGCAGTCCTTCAGCGGTATAGGGACTGACGTACAGTCTGCTAATCACTAACACACAACCTGCTTGTTCCACAAAAGTTCTTATAAGGACTGGTAACTTGGTATAGGGTGCTACGGTACATAGGCTTGAGTGCGGTACAGTCTGCTGTTCTGTAAGGACCGCTATCGGTCCACAATAGATAGGGTTGACGTGCACCACTGCTGACCGCTGCCCTATACTGCAGCAGTCCTTCAGCGGTATAGGGACTGACGTACAGTCTGCTAAACACTAATACACAACCTGCTTGGTCCACAAAAGTTCTTATAAGGACTGGTAACTTGGTATAGGGTGCTACGGTACATAGGCTTGAGTGCGGTACAGTCTGCTGTTCTGTAAGGACCGCTATCGGTCCACAATAGATAGGGTTGACGTGCACCACTGCTGACTGCTGCCCTATACTGCAGCAGTCCTTCATCGGTATAGGGACTAAGAGTTTTGTCACAGGGTCATTTAAAAAATGACAGGCAGAGGAAGAGGCAGGCCCTTCCGCAGGGGTGGTAGGGGTAGGGCAGGAGCAACAGGCTTGAGCCAAAGTGGGAAGTTGCAGAAGGTGCGTTCAATTACTTTAAAGGATGCACCAGACTTGGTTGAGTGGCTCGCTCAGCCTTACTCTTCTGCACCCTCCTCATCCTCTCGATCTGCACCCTCTTCTTCACTCTCTGCTATGTGCACCCCCAAAGACACTACCACCAACAACACGACCACCACCACCACCACCACATACCTTCCGCTTGAGTCACTGGAATTATTTTCCGATCCATATCAAGAGGACATTTCTGATGCGCAGCCACTCTTGGTATTGGATCAGGAAGAGGAGGTAGCAACAAGCGCTACTCAGCAGTCTGACGACAGTACCCAGATCAGCCCAAGGAGGAGGTTGGTCCCCGGTGTTGCTGCCTACTCCGAGATCTCTACTTATAGCGGTGGGGAAGGTGACGTTGATGATGACGTGTCTAGTGATGTCACGTGGGTGCCCACAAGAGAGGAAGAGGAGGGGAGTTCAGAGGGAGATATGGACCAGCAGATAGGGAGGAGAAGCAGCAATGACTTACATTGCACAGCAGGGACAAAGCAGACTGCAAATGTATCAGGAGCGAGTCATCGACCATGTACGGTCACATCTGGCGCTCCCAGGACACCGGCACATGGCTCCGCAGTGTGGGCTTTTTTTAACGTGTCCGCTGCTGACAATAGCGTTGCCATCTGCAATCTTTGCAGTCAACGCGTTAGTCGCGGTAAGCCCAATACTCACCTAGGGACGACCGCCTTAAGAAGGCACATGAGCAGCCATCACCGAGCCCAGTGGGAGCAACGGAACACACAAAGCCACACTGCAGGCTCTCACCGTCCAGCCTCGTCTTCTACTTCTCCTTCTCCTCTCTCCTCACAATTGTCCTCCACTCCACCTTCCATCACGCCAAGCTCACATTTTTCTGCAAAAAGGCAGGCTTCCGTGGGCCTAATGTTTGAGCGTAAAAAAATGATGACGCCGGATAACCCTCTTGCCCAACGGTTGGCGGCTGGCTTGTCAGAACTCATAGCCCGCCAACTACTGCCATATAAACTGGTGGACTCGGAGGCCTTTCGCAAATTTGTGGCCATTGGAACACCACAATGGAAGGTCCCAGGAAGGAAGTATTTCTCAGAGAAGGGCATCCCAGAGCTATATGGCCATGTTCAGCGGCAAGTGAATGTATCTCTGGCACACAGTGTCGGTGCCAAGATACATCTGACCACAGACACGTGGTCTAGCAAACACGGGCAGGGAAGGTATATCAGTTTTACTGCCCACTGGGTGAACCTTCTGACGGCCGTCAAGCATGTAACCCGTGGCACCCGTGTAGATTTGGTTTTACCGCCACGGATTGCATGCAGGCCTGACTCTTCTTCTCCTCCTCCTACTCCATCCTCCTCCCTCTCCTCCTCAGCTGCCTCCTCCTTTTCCGCTGCTAGCGTCTCTTCCACTGCACCGCCCAAGCTCCCCAGAACCTATTCCACATGCCAGGTGAGACGTTGCCATGCCGTGCTGCGTCTGTTGTGCCTGGAAGCAAAGAGCCACACTGGCCCGGCACTCCTTTCAGCTTTGCGTTCACAGGCAGATGAGTGGCTAACACCGCTCAATTTGACAGTTGGTAAAGTGGTGTGTGACAACGGTGCCAATCTGCTTAGCGCATTGAAACAGGGCAAAATCACGCACGTGCCGTGCATGGCACACGTCTTAAACTTGGTCGTGCAGCGATTCCTTGTCAAATACCCTGGGGTCCAGGACATCTTGCGGCAGGCAAGGAAAATCTCGGCCCATTTCAGAAGATCTTACACGGCCATGGCTCGCCTTGCTGACATTCAGCGGCGACACCATCTGCCGGTCAGACGTCTTATTTGCGATTGCCCGACGCGATGGAACTCAACCTTCTATATGCTTGATAGGCTGCTCCAGCAGAAACGTGCAGTTAACGTCTACCTGTATGAACTCTGCGAAAGAAACGGTTCTGGGGAGCTGGGTTTTTTTTCACCGCGCCAGTGGCTGCTCATGCGCGACACATGCAGACTTCTGCGGCCATTTGAGGAGATCACCAAACTGGTCAGTCGCAGCCATGGCGCCATCAGTGACATGGTACCTTATGCCTTCTTTATGGAGCGTGCATTGCGTCGTGTCATTGATCAGGCTGTGGAGGAGCAGGAGCGGGAAGATGAGGAAGTCGCAATGCTGGATGAATTCCCAGGGGGGGCTACTCTATCTGAGACAAGTCAACAACAGGAGTCTGATGAGGAGTCAGAGGAGGATGGTGCCGGGGCGGATGAGCAGGAGCAAGAAGAGCATGCTTTAAACCTTTCTGGGATCCCTGTTGTGCGAGGATGGGGAGAGGAGAATGAAGAGGACGACATTATCCTGGATGATGAGCAGGAGCCAGGCCACCACACCGCTTCCACTTTAGTGCAAATGGGGGCCTTCATGCTCCAGTGTTTTAATAGGGACCCCCGTATAAAAAGCATGAGGGTCAAGGACCAGTACTGGGTGGCAACGTACTTAGACCCCCGGTACAAACACAAAATGGCGGAAATGTTACCGCCGTCGCAGAGGGCTGTCAGAATGCAGCACTTCCAGGCCTTGCTTCGAGAAATGCTGCATTCTGCTTTTGCGTGCGCTGGCAGAGGAGCAATTCCCACTCCCAGAGAAGGATTTGCGGGTACCAATCCAACAGCGCCTGCAAGAAGAGGCCGGTTTGAAGATGTGTTGGTGACTTCGGATATGAGGTCATTCTTTCAGCCGACCCATCGACAGGTGTCATCCGGATCCAGCATCAGGGAACGCCTAGACCGTCAGGTGTCCGACTACATTGGGTTAACGGCCGATGTGGACGCTCTGAGGAGTGATGAACCCCTAGACTACTGGGTGGGCAGGCTTGACCTCTGGCCAGAGCTTGCCCAATTTGCAATCGAACTGTTGGCTTGCCCCTCATCCAGTGTCCTGTCCGAAAGGACGTTCAGCGCAGCAGGGGGGATTGTGACCGATAAGCGTACTCGCCTAGCTCACGACAGTGTTAACTACCTCACATTTCTAAAAATGAATGAGGCATGGATCTCGGAGGAATTCAACACATGTGACCAGTAGACCATGTATATGTCTATAAACTATTTTTTTAATCAAGCACACAGACCTTCTTAATTCATTTGGCTCACTTCCTTGACCCAAAAAAGCACACCGTACTATATGCCCCTACCCTCCTCTTTGAAGAGGTTGAGCGGTGTCATATTTCTACTGGGGCTGCTTATGATATCCCTGTGCTGTGCTGACTTCCTCCTGGGGGTTCTTATTATGAAGGGATCACACTATCCCTGTGCTGTGCTGACTTCCTCCTGGGGGTTCTTATTATGAGGGGATCACACCATCCCTGTGCTGTGCTGACTTCCTCCTGGGGCTGCTTACGGTGCTGCTGTCAGTGCTGTATGTCACGGTGCTGCTGTCAGCGCTGTATGTCACGGTGCTGCTGTCAGCGCTGTATGTCACGGTGCTGCTGTCAGCGCTGTATGTCACGGTGCTGCTGTCAGCGCTGTATGTCACGGTGCTGCTGTCAGCGCTGTATGTCACGGTGCTGCTGTCAGCGCTGTATGTCACGGTGCTGCTGTCAGCGCTGTATGTCACGGTGCTGCTGTCAGTGCTCTGTATTACGGTGCTGCTGTCAGATGCCTCTATCACGGTGCATGTGTCATTCCGGTATGTCACGCTGCTGGTGATCATCTCCTGCACCCTCTTCTTTGCCTACCCTGGTCCCTGACCTTCCCTCTCCTCCATTGCCTTCATTAGCTCCATAGTCCTGAATTGTTAGAACAATTTCCCAAATAAAATAAAAATGCTTGTAGTTATCGATCCCAAATTCACCTCATACATGTATTATGTCATTGTCCAGATGGTGGGACTACGTTTTACCCCCTAATAATTACCACGTGGCCGCAAATTCGACATGAAGGTTTGCAAAGTTCGCCTCCCATTGAAGTCAATGGGGCCCGCGGCGAACGTTCGGTTTCGCGAACGTTTGGGTCCGTTCGCATTTCGCTTTCGCGAAACGTCCCGTCGGAAGTTCGTCCATCACTATTTTCCACTACTACTCCCAAGCAGTGTAGTTGGCCCCGCCATGCACTTTGTGCGGGCTCCACACGTGCACTCAACCTAATTCTTGACCCTTTCCATACCTCTGGGGGGACCTCTGTGATGCAATCTGCTCCCATTGCTATGGGAGACAGACCACTAGCAGAAGGAGTGCCGACAACATCTCCCTCGCTGATAGAGGTTGTGCCACCTAACAGGTACACGCTATCGACAGGCTGCTTGTTACATTTCTGGTATTCTTGGTAACCAAATGTGTCTTTACATTACTCCATTCCACATGAAACCTTCATACCCTAATGTGTTATGTCCCATTTGTTAGCTGTGTGTGCAGGTAGCTTGCAATACACTTCTTTAGTAACTTCAGACCAGGCAGGGACAATGTTACAAAAATAGAAATTCACAGTCCAACAGGCAAAACGTGATACCTTCTTAGTTTCCTAACTATGGCTACAGGCTTGTGTGCTGTCCCAGCATACCTGACAGAATGCAGTTCAGCAATCATAAGTCCTTCAGAGGCATTTCTCAAGCACTGGTGTCTTCAGGGTGAATGCTGAGAATGCAGAGAAGTCTCTGTTGTAGGACAAAGCCAGCTTCATACTCCTTCTCCTGCGGGTCTCCTAGTCCATCTCCATCCCTTATGGGTCTCACAACCCATGGCCACTCGGGAACCCCCTAGTCTCTTTCTTGTGGCTCTCTCTATTGGGGCCAAAGATGGCTCCCTGGACTCCCTCGGGGGAACTCTCTTGAACCAGACCACTAGCACAATTTATATCACACAGGGTGAGTGTGCCGGACCCAGGAAGGAAAACCCACCAAAACATTAAATGACCAAGCAAAACCTTAACCCCAGATCTCTCAGCCAGGACAACATTTACTGTAGCCTGCTTACAAGCAGAAGAATGGCAACATGGAGTAAGGTTTCTCTGTCCCAGCTCTATGTATTCTATGGAAGACCACTGGGGCACTGCAGGAAAGAAATAACCTTGATATATTTTCCTGGAACTTTGTAATTTTAAGCATATAATATAATACATTTGTAGGGTTGAAATTGTCTCACACTCATCCCCCGTACCCCTTTATCATATTTTGTAATATTAAGGCTAATTTGCTTCAGGGTTTAGGAATAATAATAATGTTTTAGATACTCTTAAAAAAACATGACGATCGTGTCTAAATTGGCCCTATTATATGTGTGCATGTATGTACAGTATGTGTGATAAGGACCTTAGGTTGGAAACTCTTTGAGGACAAGGGCCAGTGGCATAACCAAAGCCATATTAGTCCATTAGGTTCAATGGCAGGAAGGGGGCCCCATTTGGGGGGCTGTTAGATGTCTCTACTCCAGAAGAGCTGATGTCAGGTTCACAAAATCATGCTTTACAATCATACTGTTATTAGTCACAGATCTCCTTTGCATCCCTCTATCTGTGAATAGATTTATGGCCTTCAGAGCTTTTGGTCATCCTGGCCAGAATTTTAATAGTAACCCTTTGTGCCTGGTCTTCCTGAGGCTGAGAAATAACAGGGCAATCCTAAACAAAAGTTTATATTGCATTTTTAGAATAAGTGTGACGGACTGGGGTTTATATGGTCACAAAACAGACACCCCAAAGCAAAGTACATATTCATTTTTTTTTTATATTTCTAAACATCTCCCTTCTATTCTATTAATAACCAGTAGATGGCAGAGAAGGTACACAAACAGAGTCTATATAAGGCCACACACCATGTGACTGGAAATTAAACTACTTGCAGCCATAAAGTCAGTGGTCATATCTCATGCTGTTTGTGTGATTCTTTGCAGGTATGTACTCTAAATCGTTCCTAATCTGTATTAACCTGTGATAGAAAGATTCCTAAACATCTTGAGCAGATGCAGAAAAAGTCTCAGCAGATTTTATGCTATAGTTTTGCTGTAATTAGAAGTTTAGAACAGCATGTGTCAGAAACAAGTGAAAAGTGCATAAGAACATGAAAATACTGCATTAGTCAGAACAAATGTCTATGATAAACACTAAACCTTTCTAAATAGGTATATTTAAACCTGATTTATTGGAAATTGCATAGATTTATAAAAGCACATGTTTTCTGTTATTTAATATAGAAAAAAAACTATTGTATGTAAAGCTTATGTATTGCATCATACAGACATGCAATGTGCACCATCTAGTGGTTAAAAAAGAGTACTACCATGAAAATATTTGTATTAAAGCAATGCATTGCCAGTATGATTATTGCACACTTAAAGTGTACCAGAGAGATAAAGATAATTAGCTATAACACTGAATAACAGGGATATATGTTATTAAATTTAGTAATGTTCATTGTTATAACTACGTTTTAAAATACTTTAGTTAAAATCTGTATTATATATATTGTTAATGGTTATAAACATGTGACTATAAAAATGTAAAAGATGTATTGTTATGTAAAAATTAAACTACTTCCAGCCTTAAAGTCAGTGGTCATATCTCATGCTGTTTATGTGATTCTTTGCAGTCCACGCCAAGCTGATCACCTTATCTCATCGCGTCTACAATCATCGGCTCTCTTAATTCACATTTTGAGGCCGGTAATAAGCATGCATAGAAGCACTACCAATAAGTCTGATTGGAAAAAGACACAAACCCATTTAGTTCAACTACAAGAAAAACGCACACAAACAAAACCTCCAGATGCACAATTCTATACCAACAGTTGATCCAGGGGAAGGCAAACAACCCCAATAAATCCTGATCCAGCATTGGTCCAGTGAGGAAAGAAATACATTTCTTCCTGATTCCTCAGGAGGAAATTGATATTCCCTGGATCAGCTATCCCTGGTGGTATTACCTATAAATATTAGTATCCAGTTATATTATTATATGTGAATTTTGGAAAGAATTCAGGCCTTTTTTTTAAAATGATCTACTGAGCTACCCAGAGCCAGCTCTTGAGGAAGTCTATTCCACATTTTCACAGCTCTTACTGTGAAAAAGTCTTTCTGTATATGGAAGTTAAATCTCTTTTCCTCCATGCCCCTTGTCTTTTGTCATGTCTTTAATGTGAATAACTCTACACTAAGTTCATTACATGGGTCACTTACCGTATTTATCGGGGTATAACACGCACCCCAAGTTTAGGAGGGCATTTTAAGGAAAAAAGTTTTAGGAGGGAAGTTTAAGGAAAAAAAACTTACATTTAAATGCCTGTCAATGCAGCCTTATCAGTGTGCATCTGCAGCCTTGTCCATCATTACAGAATGAACAGTGTCATTTGCAGCTTGCCCACCGCTGTTTGCAGCTTTGTAGTGTCATTTGCAGCTTTGCAGTGTCATTTGCAGCTTGGCCAGCGCCGTTAGCAGCCTTGCCCATGTTTAAATTTCCCGCCGCCGAGACAGACCGAGTGAGCGCCGCCGAAAAAGACCAAGCCGACTTGCTCGGCTCCGCTCGTAGTCCTGCCTCCCTGCTGTTTCTCTAGCGAGCACTGCCGAAAAAGACCGAGCCGTCTGTACTGTGTATTATATAGGACCATTATTTTTTCCTGAAACGGGCCCACTCCCCATTGTTTTAAAAAACCGCCATCCCACCCTGTCAAAAGCTTTCTCTGCAGCAATTGCCAAGAGACAGGATGGGATGGCTTGTTTCTGGGCATACTCCAGCAGTTTCAAGGTTTTCAGGGTATTATCCTGTGCTTCTCATCTCTCTATAAACCCCTTTTAACCACTTGCCGCCCGCCCTATAGCAAATAGACGGCGGCAAAGTGGTTGCATAATCCTGACCGGACGTCATATGACGTGATCAGGATTATGAGCCGCTGCGCGCCCCCGGGGGCGCGCATCGCGGCGATCGTTGTTGCGGGGTGTCAGTCTGACACCCGGCAACTACGATCTCGGTAAAGAGTCTCCGACGGAGACTCTTTACCACGTGATCAGCCGTGTCCAATCACGGCTGATCACAGTGTAAATAGGAAAAGCCGGGGATCGGCTTTTCCTCACTCGCGTCTGTCCGACGCGAGTAGAGGAGAGCCGATCGGCTGCTCCTCTGACAGGGGGGGTCTGTGCTGATCTATTATCAGCACAGCCCCCCCGAGGATGCCCACACTGAACCACCAGGGACGCCACCAGACCACCAGGGATGTCAAGGACAAGGTATGCCATCCTAGACCACCAGGGATTCCAATCAGTGCCACAATGGATGCCCATCAGTGCCCAAAATGGATGCCAATCAGTGCCCACAATGGGCATCACTGATTGGCATGCATTATTGATTGCCACTGATTGGCATCCATTAGTACAATATATTATAATACAATGCCGCCTATCAGTTCCCATCTGTGCCGCCTATCAGTGCCTACCCATGCCCACCTGTGCCACCTACCCATGCCCACCTGTGCCGCCTACCAATGCCCACCTGTGCCGCCTACCCATGCCCACCTGTGCCGCCTAACCCATGCCCACCTGTGCCACCTATCCATGCCCATCCATGCCAATCCGTGCCAATTTGTGCCACCTATCAGTGCCCATCCGTGTCGCCCATCAGTGCCGCCTATCAGTGCCACATATCGGTGTCCATCAATGCCGCCTCGTCAGTGCCACCTCATCGGTGCCCATCAGTGCCGCCTTATCATTGCCCATCAGTGTAACCCCATCAGTGCCCATCAGTGAAGGAGAAAACTTACTTATTTGCAAAGTTTTGAAACTGAAACAAAAAAAAAACATTATTTTTTTCAAAATTTTCGGTATTTTTTTATTTGTTTAGCAAAAAATAAAAACCGTAGAGGTGATCAAATACCACCAAAAGAAAGCTCTATTTGTGGGAAAAAAATGATAAAAATTTCATTTGGGTACAGTGTAGCATGACCGCGCAATTGTCATTCAAAGTGCGACAGCGCTGAAAGCTCAAAATTGGTCTGGGCAGGAAGGTGTTTAAGTGCCCGGTATTGAAGTGGTTAATCTAGGTGAATATGTCAGCATTTTCGGTGTAAATCTATTGGCTATTATCTTTGAATATAATCGAAGATTATAATTTGTCAGCGAGATTGGCTGGTAGTTTCCACACATTGTGTGGTCTTTCTCAGGTTTTGGTATGAGTGAAATATATGCCTGCATACCCTGTGGGACAAATGGTTGAGAAACAGACACTGAATTAAAGGTCCGTTTCATAATTGGGACTAATAAATCCTTGAATGACTAGAACCATGGGGTAAAACCATCTGGACCGGGACTTTTTCCTGGTACTAATGCATCAATTACCTTCTGTATTTCAGTATCTGAGAATTCCTTTTCTAACTGCTCAACCTCTATTGATGTTAAAGTCGGTATAGCAGTATCATTTATATACAGTGCCTTGCGAAAGTATTCGGCCCCCTTGAACTTTTCAACCTTTTGCCACATTTCAGGCTTCAAACATAAAGATATAAAATTTTTATTTTTTGTGAAGAATCACCAACAAGTGGGACACAATTGTGAAGTGGAACGAAATCTATTGGCTTTTTGAAACTTTTTTAACTAATAAAAAAATGAAAAGTGGGGCGTGCAAAATTATTCGCCCCCTTGCGTTAATACTTTGTAGAGTCACCTTTTGCTGCGATTACAGCTGCAAGTCGCTTGGGGTATGTCTCTATCAGTTTTGCACATCGAGAGACTGAAATTCTTGCCCATTCTTCCTTACAAAACAGCTCGAGCTCAGTGAGGTTGGATAGAGAGCGTTTGTGAACAGCAGTTTTCAGCTCTTTCCACAGATTCTCGATTGGATTCAGGTCTGGACTTTGACTTGGCCATACTAACACCTGGATACGTTTATTTGTGAACCATTTCTTTGTAGATTTTGCTGTATGTTTGGGATTATTGTCTTGTTGGAAGATAAATCTCTGTCCCAGTTTCAGGTCTTTTGCAGACTCCAACAGGTTTTCATCCAGAATGGTCCTGTATTTGGCTGCATCCATCTTCCCCTCAATTTTAACCATCTTCCCTGTCCCTGCTGAAGAAAAGCAGGCCCAAACCATGATGCTGCCACCACCATGTTTGACAGTGGGGATGGTGTGTTGAGGGTGATGAGCTGTGTTGCTTTTACGCCAAACATATCGTTTTGCATTGTGGGCAAAAAGTTTGATTTTGGTTCCATCTGACCAGAGCACCTTCTTCCACATGTTTGGTGTGTCTCCCAGGTGGCTTGTGGCAAACTTTAGACGAGAATTTTTATAGATATCTTTGAGAAATGGCTTTCTTCTTGCCACTCTTCCATAAAGGTCAGATTTGTGCAGTGTACGACTGATTGTTGTCCTATGGACAGACTCTCCCATCTCAGCTGTAGTTCTCTGCAGTTCATCCAGAGTGATCATGGGCCTCTTGGCTGCATCTCTGATCAGTCTTCTCCTTGTCTGAGCTGAAAGTTTAGAGGGACGGCCAGGTCTTGGTAGATTTGCAGTGGTCTGATACTCCTTCCATTTCAAAATGATCGCTTGCACAGTGCTCCTTGGGATGTTTAAAGCTTGGGAAATCTTTTTGAATCCAAATCCGGCTTTAAACTTCTCCACAACAGTATTACGGACCTGCCTGGTGTGTTCCTTTGTCTTCATGATGCTCTGTGCGCTTTCAACAGAACCCTGAGACTATCAAAGAGCAGGTGCATTGATACAGAGACTTGATTACACACAGGTGGATTCTATTTATCACCATCAGTCATTTATGACAACATTGGATCATTCAGAGATCCTCGCTGAACTTCTGGAGTGAGTTTGCTGCACTGAAAGTAAAGGGGCCGAATAATTTTGCACGCGCAACTTTTACGTTTTTTATTTGCTAAAAAAGTTTAAAATAACCAATAGATTTCGTTCCACTTCACAATTGTGTCCCACTTGTTGGTGATTCTTCACAATAAATTTAAATTTTATATGTTTATGTTTGAAGCCTGAAATGTGGCAAAAGGTTGAAAAGTTCAAGGGGGCCGAATACTTTCGCAGGCACTGTATTGTCGTATATTCTGTTGAAATATTTCAGGATCCCTCTCTGTTAAGTGGTTAGGTATATTGTACATCCTTTTGGGTCATATACCATATCGCCTGTTTCTGACTTAACCATCACAATAGATGTTATATTTAGTCGTTGGCGTAGTACTCTGGCTAGCAGTTTACTGGGTTTATTTCCTTGTTGATAATATAGGGTACGACTGTTATCCCTAACCCATAATGTTTGTTCATTTAATAAAGTTCGTAATTCGAGTAGTTTTTCTGTAAAATCCATTAGTATCTCCCATGCTGAATTTTGTTTGTGCTGTTTCTTGAATTGAGCTATTTCTTGTAATAACTGGGCTGATCTATTTCCTTTTGCTTTTTTAACCTAGCTCCATGTTTTATAAATAGTCACCTCAGTATATATTTTAGTGTTTCCCTCCCTGATTACATGATCTAGTGTAAAATTCGATATAGCTAACCTGATCTCTGAAGAACAGACCTCGTCATATAATAAATTGTCGTTTAATTTCCAAGTGCCTCCAATTATATTGGCATTTGATACATCAATCACCAAAAATATGGGGGCATGGTCCGACCAAACAAAACTACCTATCTCATGGAGGAGACTGTGGCCGTTCCTAGCTGATTTGTCAAAAAATATTCTAATCTATGATATGTGCCATGAACTTTTGAGTAAAGCGTAAAAATTGTCTCCATTGAATGAAAGGCCCTCCATATATCAACTAAATGGTATTTATCTAACATATCATTAAATTTATTTTTATCGGTACCCATCTGTGGCATTGAGGATTCAGTAGTGTCCATATCCCGATTTAAAACAAAATTAAAGTCACCCCCTATTATTGTCTCCCCTCTGCTCTTTTCATTAACAGTTGAGTACCTGTTTTTATCTGATACCATTTCGGTTCCTCCAACTTTCTACTACCTGATGGGGTATTAACTTGTGAATTGCTATAGAAACTCTCCTCGATTTAGAATAAAAATAAGTATCATGATACCAGGTGGAGTAATGTCTATTTTGTATATTAGGTATGTTGTCAGAGTGAAAGTGCGTCTCCTAAAAGGGAGCGATGCCAACATTTTGTCTATGGAGAAAGTGCAGAACTTGCGATCTTTTTGTTGCTACATTTAAGCCTCTAACATCAGATTTTTATAGTGCCCATAGGGCAATACAAGAGAGAACAAAAAAAAAATGTACACTATGTCACAACACTCAAATAAATTGTACCTTTTATTTACTTTGAATATCCAGCTATGTGTAGATGAAATAAATACAATAAAGATGAATTTTCTTTTTACATGGTTGGATAAATGAAGATTCTCAACACCTTTAGGAAATCGACATCAGTGTATTTTTAAATGCTCACAGCAGAGTAAGTAATGTAGATGTGGCCAGATTTCTTAAATTGGTTTTAAACCCTTAGGCTCGGTTCACACAGGGGCAACACGACTTTCAACACGACTTTTGGAGGCAACTTGGACGTGACTTGGACAGACTTGGACACGACTAACAACACTACTTTAAGTTGCCCCAGGCCAGGCGACTTGCCGTGGCCAATCAGAGAATGAGCTCTCAGGGGGAACTCCTTTTGAGAGCTGATAATTCTCTGAAAGTCGCCTCCGTATAAACGGAGATCCGACTTGGGGGCGGCCTCCATTGAAATCAATGGGTTCCAGTCACCTACAAGTCGGATTGAAGTAGTACAGGAACCTTTTCTGAAGTTGGAGCGACTTCAGTAGTGTGCATTAAGACGGCTCTCATTCACTTACATTGATTTCTACATGTTGTGCGACCTGAGTTGACTTGGGGCGACTTGAAGTCGGATCTGAGTCGCCCCTGTGTGACCCGGCTCTTACATATACCCAGTGAAGTTACTGGCTTCAGGTCACACACAGAAATGAAACAAAAAAATCCAAAATACATTATTTGTACCTGTTTATCTGCAACCCTCTCTTCTTTACAGCCATATTCATGTGAACTGAGCCTAAGGAGCATTCTTCCCACCTAGGGGGGGGACACGTTTCATGGTAAGTTTCAAAGTACACATAGAAACAAGGTTTTCAAGCATATATATATTTTCATATATATATTAACTTCAGCTCCGGAAGGTTTACACCCCTTCATGACCAGGCCATTTTTTGCAATTCTGCACTGCGTTACTATAATTGACAAGTTCACGGTCGTGCAATGCTGTACCCAAACAGAATTTATGTCTCTTTTTTTTCCCCACAAACAGAGCTTGCTTTTGGTGATAATTGATCACCTCTGTGGTTTTTATTTTTTTGCACTGTAAACAAAAAAATGACAGACGGTTTAGAAAAAAAACAACAATATTTTTTACTTTTTGTTATAAAACATTACCAATTTAGGCCAATATGTATTCTGCTAGATATTTTTGGTAAAAAAAAAAATCCAATAAGCGTATATTGATTGGTTTGTGCAAAAGTTACAGCGTCGCCAAACTATGGGATTTTTTTTTCTTTTTTTACTAGTAATGGCGGCAACCAGCGACACTAATACAGTGATCAGTGCTAAACAAATATACACTGTCACTGTACAGGGAAGGGATTAACATCGGGGCGATCATAGGGTTAAATGTGTTCCCTGACAGTGCTTAATAACTGTGGTGCTTTAACTGGGGGAGGTAAAGATCCATGTTACTGCTTAGCAGAAACACAGGATCAGTACATTCCCCTCTCACAGAATGGTGGTTTTCCTTGTGTACATAGGCAGACCACCACTTTGCCTGTTTCCTGAACGATCGGGGGTCCCGGCAGACATTGTGTCCACCAGACCCACTAATTGGCTCACCATGTGTCCAATCACAATTTATGCAGGTCGCCTCACAAACGCCCCAGACCCAGAAGTGTCAGATCACATACTAGATACATGATCTGGCACAGAGCAGCCTGACGCAGTATATGTGCATGGGGCGGTCACAAAGAGTGTAAGCTGGCTGCATATATATGCAGATATATGCAGATAGAAATAACAATTAATCCCCATTAATTTTACAATATTCAGACAGAAGGTGCAAATTCGGCACCACAAATTTTGGACATTTGTTTGCATTGCGTTTCAAGTTCATCTGTAACTTGTTAACTTTTATACTAAATGTACCATTGTTCCTATCTAAACCCACTTCCAACCAATTCAAATGTATTTAAAAAAAATAAAAAGATGTTCTATAAAAACATGGAATAATAGGCAGTTATAAAAAGACCATAATATAATCCAGTGCTTTATTCATCAAAATTAAAAAAAAGATAAAAAAACAAAAAACAATTCCTGAATTTAGGTGGAAATGTAAATTCATAACTTATTCCCCATAATATAGCATTCCAAGTAAGGTTAGTATTTTGTCCTTTAGGTCATTCAATAAAGACCCATTGGGAACTGGATTTGTTCAGACTGCTAACTCTTCACTGAAATATTCACTTTATTAAACCAATGTGAAAAATTGTCCAGATTACTTTAAATACCCAATCATGTGCAGATGTTTTTCACATGATTGCATAATTGAAAATAATATTTAACTTCATTTTTTTGGGTGAAAATTCTCAACTACTTTAAATCTGTTTAATTATCTTAAAATTCTGATTTACTAAAAAAACTGAACATTTTCACACAACAAATTATGTGAATATTCACTTTACTTATCCAATTATGTACAGAACAAATACATAGAAGGGACTTTGCTTTTTACAGAATTGGATAACTGAAGTGCATTTTTTATAGAATGTATTAGGTGAACATTCTCGACTCCTTTAGTATATCAGCTTCATGTTCAGTGAAGATTCTCATCTTCTTTATAACATCCTAATTATCTCAGAACTCTAATATAATGAGGCTCATCTACTAATAGAGACAATGTCCACACAATAACTTGTGTGAAAATTCACTTTGATTATGTAATTAAATGAAAAGAAAATCCTGTTTTCTTTTTTTAACTGCACAAGCTTGGATAATTAGGGTGAATATTCACTGAATTTATTGAACAATTGTTTGAATATTTCCAAACTCTTTGGTAACTCAGCCTTATTATTTCAGAGTTCTCTGAGATATTGAGGCTAATTTGCCAAAAAAGGAAGTTTAAAAATTAGAGTAAAGAGTTATGTTAAAAATCCTTGCTAAAAAAAATCAGGGAATATTCACTATGATTATCCAGCCATGTGAAAAACCTTAGTACATACGAGTCTTTATTTCAATTTTATTTTATTAAAGTTTTGTCAAAATATTAAAGTACAAAGCTTTAAAAAAAGCAGAATACATAATATCGGATGTACATAAAAGAGGACTTATCTTGATTTTGAAAAACTGAATAAAGAAAATATTTTTAAGACACCAACGCTGTATATGTCAATATCAGGCATAGCATACGATCCGTAGATGTAGACAAATATTCCAGCCTGGTTTACCTTCCAGACATAATTGGAATCATCTGGAATTTGGCTTTACATGACTGGAATTAAGTTATTCACACAATTTTTTCAGTAAAAATTCTCTTAATAACAATTTTTTTCCATACTGGGGCCAATTTGCTAAACATTGCTAACATTCCCAAAATTTCTCACAATTTCAAATCTGACCATACACCAGTAGAATTTCATTAGAAAAGTTTTTGGAATGTTCATTCAATTTTATAATGGGTCAAGGGGGTCAAATCAACGGTCAATAGGCTATAGCCAAAAGTAAATTCAAAGGAGTTTTTTTTTTTTTAAATGGTGTCATTATAAATTTCAACTAAATTGCAATGCCTTCTCTCACATTAAAAATAATAGTGCTTATACATGCCTCCTTATAAGAAAAAAGACAAATATATATTTAGAATATAATATATCACATCAGTATAAAAAGGTTATGGCATTCCCTTTCTTGGAACAAAATCTGTTACTACTTGGCTAACTAACTTGTATTCATTTTCGCACTTATCGCTTTAATAGCCCTTGGAAAAAAAGCTATCCCTTAAAGAGGAAGTAAACCCCGATGAGTTTACTTCCTCTTTCATTCCCTGCAAAGCAAAGCATAATGGACTACTATGCATCGCATAGTAGTCCATTATGTGTCACTTACCTGACACAGGAGCCAGCGAAGTCACCGCTGTCCCCTGTAGTCCGGCGCATCCATCCTCTTGGTGGGGTCTCGCAGCTCTGCCGCTGTCATTCCGCGAAGCCGCGATGATGTCACTCCCACGCATGCGCACGGGAGCCACCACTCGCGGCAGCTCCGTCGCTGAAAATGCCGCGCTCAGTGCACCTGCGCGCCGCTGTCTATGGCGCATGCGCCGTAGGTAGCGGTGCCCGTCTTCGGGCAAATATCTCCTAAACCGTATAGGTTTGGGAGATATTTCTTGGACCTACAGGTAAGCCTTAATCTAGGCTTACCTGTAGGTCAAAGTGTGTTGTAAGGGTTTACAACCACTTTAATCCTCACCTACAGTAACTTTTTTAACTATTTTTATTCTGGAAAATTGTACATATTGTAATGAAACCATAAATATAACATTTGGACAAAATGTTAAGGGCTTTCAAACAAAATTGGTTGACTCAATCGGGTGGAATTTCTAAAGGCAAATAGACTGTGCATTTTGCAAGTACAGTGGCTCCAGGGGTTAGTAAATAGGGTGAAAATTCACTTTACAAAGATAACCCAATCATATGCAAGAAAAAAAAACTGTTGCTTTGCTTGCACATGATTGGATAATGGAAAACAGCAGAGCTTTCCCTCATTTACTAAACTCTGGAGCAACTGTGCACTGCACTGATGTGGACTAGTGAGGCTGCAGATGGCACTGACCCTTATTTTGCTTCAAAGCTCCCTCTTAAAATGAATGTGCGCCGATAAATATGGTATATTATTGAACAAAATTCTACTGGTGTATGACCAGCATTCAAATTTTTTTTTCTTGGCCTTGAGTTGGGATAGAGGAACGTAAATCTATGTATTTTTGTCATTCTTCTGTAGATCTTTTAGGCAGCCCTTGTCTGTCTTTAAATGGAACAATTTGCAAATGCCCAGGTTGAAGTTATGGCCATGTTCGATAAATTTAAGTATTTAAAAGTATTTAAAAGTAGATGGATGGGTTCTGGAGCATTGTATTTCAGGACTGGGCTAATCATTTCCCTTGCTATGTTCTCTTTCAGAGAGACAGGTTAAAAAGTGAGAAGTGATCTCAAACGGAGTGTGAAAGAGGACCAAGTGTTAATGAGGAGGTGAAACTCAGCTCATTGCACAGATAGAAAGGGCTAGAAGGGCTGGGACAGTGATAATAATGGGGGATTTTAACTACTTGGAAATTGATTGGAGTAATGGCACTGCAGGAACAGTTAAAGGGCAAAAATGTATAAACCTAAGAACTAAGCCCTGCTGGACCCGGTAATCTCAAATCATGCAGAGCTTATTACTAATGTTTGTATAAAAGAACATCCCGGTAGCAGTGACCATAACATGATTTCATTCAATGTTAGCTGTAAAGCAGCACTTACTAGAAAGATAAAAACACTCATCTTTAGGAGAGCAAATTTTAAAAGGATGAGGGCTGCTCTCCAAGACTTAGACCGGGAGCGAATATTGGCATTGATGAACAAAGAATGGAAATGGAAATGGAAATTCTTCAAAAAGACTGTATGTAAACTCACTGCAAAATATATTACCATGGGCAATAAGTATAAAAAGCTCAAAATAAAACCTATGCGGTTCACGACCAAAGTTTAAAAAGCTATAAATAATAAGAAAAGAGCTTTTAAAAAAATCTAAAATTGAAGGAACACTATCATTTAAATGTTACACAAAAATATAACAGAATATGTAAAAAGGAAATAAAGGACGCAAAGGAAACACACAGGAGAAGTATGCTGCCGGCTTTGTCCTACAACATAGACTTTTAACCTGGCATTCGCCCTGAAGACACCAGTGCTGGAGAATTGCCTCTGAAGGACTTATAAAAAAAGAGGGTAATATCCGGGCTTGGTAAAAAACAGCATGCAGCAGCTGAACACTATAACCCAGACATAAGGTATAAATAAATGTGTAGAAAAAAGTGCAGTGCTAAAATATATGAAGAAAGTTGTTGGGTACAACTTACAAAACAGTGCAAAATAGTGACCATATAATGTGAACAGTGTTGCCATAAATCACATACAAAACAAAGAAATGCTAAATACTAAATACGATAATAATCGCATATAAAATTGCATATAAACAGAGAAATTGTTGAATACTGCAAATAAATAAAACTTGCATAGATCAAGCAAAAATAAGGAACATACAAGACCAAATGTTATATGGAGAGTGCTACAATAAAAGTGCAAAAAAGATGATGAGAAAAAATAAATAAATATATAGTTAATATCTAAAGGAAGTCCATAAAAGTGACTAAAAAATCTTCATATGAAAATGTGACTTGGTGTGATTGCTTGGCCTCATGATACCTGTCACCTCTAGTAGAAGGAAGGCTTACCAGACCGCCAGCGACCCCCCCTTACTCAGGGAGGTCAAAGAGCGCCAATTGGATCACAGATCCCCAGAAATGAACTCCAGATCTCCTGGACCTCCTTGATCTCCTGGGCGTCTCTTGTCAATGACCTCTGTGTCCCGGACGGTCTCTCAATCACGGTAAGTATCCCTAGTGTTCAAAAGGTTTTGCACATCTTGCAAAAAAGATATGATACTACAAATAGTGTGATATTGTCTCATCAAAAAGATTTATTGGAGTAAATGATACAGATGCTGTTTGGGAGCTTCCAAAAGTCTCCAATTAGCATAAAAACAGGTTTAAAACAAAGAGTTGCTAGCAAGTAAAAAGTCCTGTATACAGACGTTTAAAAAGCGATCGCTCACCGAATCAATAAAAAATGTTGAGTTAATAAAAAAAGCGATCACTCATGTGCAGAGCGTGTGGGCGTGACAACGCTTTTTTTTTCTGACGATCGCTTCGTCAACAACTGACGTCATCAGGGGTACGCCGACCCACCTGTGCTGACGCTCTAAATAGGCTGTTGGTAGAGCAGAGAAGCGCTGCTATAGGTTCAACCAGGGAATGAGCAAAGAGTGATAATTGGATGCAGACAGAAGCAGATCCCAATTCAACACAGCTAATCACGTTTGCAGAGACATAGAGACACTGTTTAGTGCATGGTCCATTCTGGAAACTCTCTACACTGCCATCTTGTGGCCAAAAAGGATAACTACAATATTGCCATAACACTATAATAAAATCTTGTTTGGGAATTTTGTAAAAAAAAAAGGGAAGCTTGCTTCCATGCTTTACCAGCCTTACAATAGACAGTAAGTATCATTGCAAAATCTAGAAAAACATAGAATATTCACGAAATCCACGAAAATATATAAAAATAAAAAAAGTTTTTTTTTTTTGTAGTTCTTTTATATGAATACAAGACCCTTTGGTGGATAAGATAAAGCATAATCTATCGTTTGGCAAAGAATGTGGGAATCTCTATCCCCACATATTCTGTCGGGAGACAGAATTTTATTGATAAAACAGTTGATGTCCCACTCTACATTCAAGCCTCCAGGTATATGAGAACCTAATCGGAATATCCAATTGGTCTCTGCCCTTGAGATGTTATGTTTCCCATTACTGCCTCGCCAGTGGGGTACATATTTCTCTAAGGCCACAAAGGTAGTTCCCCTGGGGTCTCGTCTGTTTTTTAAGTCATAATGCTTAGAAACATTATGCTTGTCAAAGCCTTCTTTAATGTTGGCTATGTGTTAGCCTAGCCTGATATGTAGCATACGTATAGGTCGGCCAAAATATTCCAGCCCACAAGGGCAAAGGAGGAGATAGAACACACACTTAGTGGTACACGTGATAAACGTTTTAATAGGAGATGTAACCCCTGTACCTGTTGAGGTGCCCAACAACTTTCTTCATATATTTTAGTGCTGCACTTTTTTCTGAAGGACTTTTGATTGCTGAACTGCATTCTGTCAGGAATGCTGGGGCAGCACAAAAGCCTGTAGCCATAGTTAGGAAACTAGGAAGGTATTATGTTTTGCCTGTTGGACTGTGAATGTCTATCTTTGCACTTTTGCCAAGTAAAGTATTGAAACGTTGTATTTGCCTGGTCTGAAGTTACAAAAGAAGTATATTGCAAGCAACTGGCAAGCACACAGCTAACAAGTGGGACATAACATATTAGGGTATGAAGGTTTCATGTGTAATGGAGTAATGTAAAGACACTTGTGGTTACCAAGAGTACCAGAAGTGTAACAAGCAGCCTGTCAATAGTGTGTACCTGTTATAGGTGGCACAGCCACTAGCAGCGAGGTAGATGTTGCTGGTACTCCTTCTGCAAGTGGTCTGTCTCCCATAGCAATGGGAGCAGATTGCATCACAGAGGTTCCACCAGAGGTACGTAAGGTTCAGGAATTAGGTTGAGTGCACGTGTGGAGCTCGCACAAAGTGCACAGCGGGGCCAACTCCTCTACTTGGGAGTAGTAGTGGAAAACACTGGACAGGTGTATGTGGACATTGGCCCAGCATGTCCCTCCAAAATGCATGTTAGTGTAAAGGTGATCATTGTCATGGGAGGCCAAGAGTTAAATGTAGAATGGTTGCAGTGCCAGTGCACACAGATAAGACAATACATCCAACAAAATTGACCAGGATACTCTTTAATAGGGATGAACCAAACACCCCATGGTTCAGTTCACACCAGACCATAACAAACTGGCAAAAAATTCGGCAGAACACTGTTAAAGTCTATGGGACACGAACATGAATAATTAAAAGCGCTACTTTTAAAGGCTTATATGCAAGTTATTGTCATAAAAAGTGTTTGGGGACCTGGGACATGTATCAATTCAAAAAAAGTATTTAAAAATGGCCATTTTTTCAGGAGGAGTGATTGTTTTAATGCTTAAAGTGAAACAATAAAAATTAAATATTCCTTTAAATATCGTACCGGGGGGGGGGGGGGGGGGTGTCTATAGTATGCCTGTAAAGTGGCACATTTTAAAACTGATCGCGGAACGATTTTTTTTTATAAATTAACAAACCTAGGTTAGGCATGTCCTATCCAAAGGAGGTCCCCTTAAATCTCCTCCATTAGCGAACTTACATAGTAAGGTTAGACTCAAAGGAGTCAAGTAGGTAGTGATTGTTTAGGTAAGTGTGTAAGGTTAGTGGGTGAGTTGAGTACTTGGTTGTGACTGGGGTGAGTAGTGACTCAAAGGAGTCAAGTAGGTAGGGATCATTCAGGTAAGTGTGCAAGGTTTGTGTGAGGGGCGCGTATTTGGCTGTGATTGGGGCAAGTGTTTGGTGGGAGTGGGGGTTGGTGTGGGGATTTGGTTTGAAGATTCTTAACTCCTATAGTAAATTAGCCTCATAGTCTGTGGCTGTGTGGAGGACCGGATACACCCTTCTTTGGATCCCTCCCAGACAAATTAATTCAATATCATTGATTGAGATAAAATAAGATAAATGTTTTTTTTTTAGCAAAAATTCTCTGACAATCACAAAGGACACAATTTTAGAGAAAAAAGTTTATTTGTTCAGACATATTTTTGAAACAAGATACAAATGTGTGATGGACTGGAAGCCCTAGCTAGCATTAGAATATTTTACTGGCAATGCAAAACATTTCGCTAATACAAGAATACCCAAATACCAATTGACAGATGAGTAGACAAAGAGAGCTCAGATCACACTATAAAGTACCCTGCTTGGTTTTGTGTTATGGCCAAATCAGGCTTTGACTAAACATTGCACAATGTCATCATTTGGGCTGATAAGCCACAGATAGCCGTTGTCGTAAGTGAGGTGTTTGGCGCAGAGGTCCAGCCTGGTCCAGGATGTTCCAGTTGGGGTTTTGGCACTGATTCCATTCCTAAAACAAAAATCTCTTTAAGTTATACAACATAAAAAGTCATATTAAAAATAAGGACATTTTGAAGGAATTCTGGCTATCATTGGCATTTCTGGGATAAGCTTTCCAGACTGACAAATGAAGAATATATATAAAAACTATGGTCACTGGATGTATCATTTAATGCCTATGCTGAGGGTTAAAGAAGCACCATCTCAGTTGAAAAGGGAGCAAAAAGTTGCTAAAATAATTGTGAACATACACAGCAATTGCTGAATTATATGTACCGTATTTATCGCCGTATAACACGCGGCGGCGTATAACACGCACCCCAAGTTTAGGAGGCAAGTTTAAGGAAAAAAACTTACATTTTAAATGCCCATCAATGTAGCCTTGCACTGTCCCCCTGCAGCCTTTCCCAAAATTGCAGCATGGTTAGTTTTAAATTTACCGCCGCCGAGATCTTCGGCTCCTCCCACTGCCGCCGAGATCTTCGACTCCACCCGCCGCCGACATAGACCTCTTGGAGCATACGCTGCGTGGAATAATGGACAGGGCACTTGAGGCAGAACAGAGGCAGGAAGAGGAGGACTTCCTTGCCTCTCAAGGCCCCCTTTATCCGGACAGTGTTCCTGCTGTGCCACCCATAACACAGGAAGAGGATGAGGAGGAGGAAGAGGAGGAGGAGGATGATTGTGTCAGCATGGAGGTGGAGGCTGGCACTCAGCATCAGCAGCAGCAGCAGCAGCAGCAGTCTTGTAGGGATGATTTACAGTCCCAAGAAACACGTGGACTTGTACGTGGCTGGGAGGAGGTAGCTGCGGATCATGTTGTCCTTAGTGACCCAGAGGACTCCGGACCGAATGCCTCAGCTAACCTACGCTGCATGGCCTCCCTGATCCTGCAAAGCCTGCGGAAGGATCCTTGTATTCTTCGGATCAAGGAGAGGGACCATTACTGGCTGGCCACTCTCCTTGATCCACGGTACAAGGGTAAGGTTGCCGACCTTATCTTGCCATCGCAGAGGGAGCAGAGGATGAGACATCTCCGGGAGGCCTTGCAGAAAGGTCTGTGCAACGCGTTCCCAGAGACTGGGAGGTTACAAACTCCTGGTCCTGGACAACGTGTTGCTGAGGCATCGGTCAGAAGGTGGCCGTCTGACTGATGCTTTCAGACAATTTTTTAGTCCGCAGCCCCAAGGTATGATCGGTTCCAGCACCCATCGCCAGCGTCTGATTTACATGGTGCAGGAATACCTAGGGGCAAGGTCAGACTTGGACACCTTTCCCACCGAAAATCCTCTGGCTTACTGGGTCTTGAGGATGGATCACTGGCCTGTCCTGCATCCAGCGTTCTTTCGGAACGCACCTTCAGTGCTGCTGGTGGCTTTGTTACCGATCACAGGGTGCGCCTGTCCACCGAATCAGTTGATCGACTGACCTTCATCAAGATGAATCAGTCTTGGATCACCCACAGCTACCAAGCACCTGAAGCTGATGTAACAGAATAATTTGTTTTGAAATATCACATCCCTTCAAGACTGCCTATGCTGATGCTGAGTGACTGTCCTGTTATGTTGATTGTCTATCCTCTTCCTCCTCCGCTGATATGTTGGAAGAACATTTCTGGTTCTGGTTGATGCCATCAGCCCAATTTTTCTGCCCCTGTTTAACAGGGGCGTTTAAGTACAATTTTTGATGCAATGCTTTGCAGCAGGGCTAATTTCTGCAATAAAACTAGAGTATATGGCAGAGGTTGCACCAGTGCCTAAGGCCCAATTTTTCTGCCCCTGTTTAACACGGGCGTTTAAGTACAATTTTTGATGCAATGCTTTGCAGCAGGGCTAATTCCTGCAATAAAACTAGAGTATATGGAAGAGGTTGTAGTGTGGTGGCACCAGCACCAGTGTCTAAGGCCAAATTTTTCTGCCCCTGTTTAACAGGGGTGTTTAAGTACAATTTTTGATGCAATGCTTTGCAGCAGGGCTAATTCCTGCAATAAAACTAGAGTATATGGCAGAGGTTGCAGTGTGGGGGCACCAGCACCAGTGCCTAAGGCCCAATTTTTCTGCCCTTGTTTAACAGGGGCGTTTAATTACAATTTTTGATGCAATGCTTTGCAGCAGGGCTAATTCCTGCAATAAAACTAGAGTATATGGCAGAGGTTGCAGTGTGGTGGCACCAGCACCAGTGCCTAAGGCCCAATTTTTCTGCCCCTGTTTAACAGGGGCGTTTAAGTACAATTTTTGATGCAATGCTTTGCACCAGGGCTAATTCCTGCAATAAAACTAGAGTATATGGCAGAGGTTGCAGTGTGGTGGCACCAGCACCAGTGCCTAAGGCCCAATTTTTCTGCCCCTGTTTAACAGGGGCGTTTAATTACAATTTTTGATGCAATGCTTTGCAGCAGGGCTAATTCCTGCAATAAAACTAGAGTATATGGAAGAGGTTGCAGTGTGGTGGCACCAGAACCAGTGCCTAAGGCCCAATTTTTCTGCCCCTGTTTAACAGGGGCGTTTAAGTACAATTTTTGATGCAATGCTTTGCAGCAGGGCTAATTCCTGCAATAAAACTAGAGTATATGGAAGAGGTTGCAGTGTGGTGGCACCAGCACCAGTGCCTAAGGCCAAATTTTTCTACCCCTGTTTAACAGGGACATGTAATTACAATTCTTGATATAATATTTCACAGGAGGGCCCCTTCCTGTGCCCACCCAGAGTAACGGTGAGGACTTATAGTGTTGTGGCACCAGCACCACAACCACCAAAGGTCAATTTTTCTACCACTGTTCAACAATGACATGTAATTACAATTCTTGATATAATCGTTCACAGCAGGGCGCTCCAGCGCCCACCAAGAGTCACTTTCAGGGCTTACATTGTTGTGGCAAAACCAACACCTTGTTCCGCCATTTCTGCAGAGCATATAGGGCATGCCCCTACTTTCAAACATCCAATTTAAAAACATCTCCTACTTGCAAACGGAAGGAGACAACAGCAAGTGAGATGAAAAAAGATGGACGACAAAACAAATTATACAGGGGTGATAACCCTTCCCTATGTTTTCCAAAAAGCTTAAAAATAGTTTTTTTGACTGGAGCTACACTTTAAAAATGTACCAGTTGAAAATTACAAACAGATTCAACTTAACACAACAAACCTACACAGTCCCTGTCTTGTTTGCACCGCCTGTATACTGCTGTTCTGAGTATATAGGGCCTGGGGGCCACACGCATTTCCTTTTTTTAATATGGGTACAGGGTTCCCCTTAATATGCGTACAAGACCCAAATAGGCTGGTAATGGGCAGGGAGGGCTACCCATGCCATTTTTCTCAATGATTTTCAACCATATTGCAGGAACCAGATATAACATTAAAACCGCAAGCAGTTTTAAATGGTGTTATTTCCGCTTAATGTCATTTTGTGCAGGGACTGTTCTAAACACGGGAAACACGTGGCACTTCACAGGCATACTACAGACACCCCCCAGGCACCATATTTAAAGGAATATTTCACTTTTTTTTTTCACTTTAATCGTCATTAAAATCAGTGCTCCCGCCAAAACGGCCATTTTTAAAAACATTTTAGGCATTGACCCATGTCCCCTGGGGCAGGAGCCAGGTCCCCAAACCCTTTTTAGGACAGTATCTTGCATATTAGCCGTTAAAATTAGCACTTTTCATTTTGAACGTTCGAGTCCCATAGACTTCAATGGTGTTCTAACGTTCGTACGAATTTGGGGTCCGTTCGAAAGTTCTGGTGCGAACCGAACTGGGGGGTGTTCGGCTCATCCCTACTCTTTATCATATTTTGTAATATTAAGGCTGCTTTTCTTCATGGTTTAGGAATAATAATAATGTTTTAGATACTCTAAAAAGACACGATGATCGTGTCTAAATTGTATGTGTGATAAGGACCTTAGATTGGAAACTTTTAGAGGACAAGGTCCAATGGCATAACCAAAGCCATATTAGTCCATTAGGTTCAAGGGCGGGAAAGGGGCCCCATTTGGGAGGCTGTTAGATGTCTCTACTCCAGAAGAGCTGACGTCAGGTTCACAAAATCATGCTCTAGGATCATAATGTTATTAGTCACAGATCTCCTTTGCATCTCTCTATCTGTAAATAGATTTATAACCTCCAGAGCTTTTGGTCATCCTGGCCAGAACTTTAATAGTAACCCCTTGTGTCTAGTCTTCCTGAGGCTGAAAAATAACAGGGTCATTCTGAAAAAAAGTTTGTGTAAGCATGCACAGAAGCACTATCAAAACGTCTGGTTGTAAAAAGACACAAATCCATTTAGTTCAACTAAAAGAAAAACACACACATACAAAACACCACATTCACAATTCTATACCCACAGTTGATCCAGAGGAAGGCAAAAAAAACAAAACAATAAAGCATGGTCCAGCACTGGTCCAGTGAGGAAAGAAAAAAATTCCTTTCTGATTCCCCAGGAGGCAATTGATATTCCCTGGATCAGCTATCCCTGGTGGTATTACCTATACATATTAGTATACAGTTATATTTTGTGCATTTTGGAAACAATTCAGGCCCTTTTTTAAAATGATCTACCCAGAGCCAGCTCTTGAGGGAGTCTATTACGCTAAGTTCACTACATGGACCACTTATGTATTTATTTATACATGGTGATCAAATTCCTCCCGTAATCTCCTCTTTTCAATGGAAAGTAAATTCAGTTCCTCTAATCTTTCCTCATAGCTGAGATCCTCCATGCCTCTTATCAGTTTGGTTGCCCTTCTCTGCACCTTTTCCATTTCCCCGATATCCTTTTTTTGAACTAGTGCCCAAAACTAAACTGCATATTCCAGGTGACATCTTACTAATTTGATTTGTATTGGGGCAAAATTGTGTCTCTCTCTCTCTGAAGTCTACTTTCTCCAGAACACCCGGATCCTTATCCCCCATTGATCCCTCCAGTTGTACCCCCCCCCCCTCCCCAGTATGTATGATACATGCATATTCCTAGCTTACAAGTGCATAACTTTACATTTATCACCATTAAACCTCATTTGCCACTTAGTTGCCCAATTAAACAGAGCATTGAGGTCAACTTGTAAGTTGGAGACATCCTGTATGGATGCTATTCCACTGCATAGCTTCGTGTCATCGGTAAATACGTTAATGGTACTTCTAAATCCAAACTCTGTATCATTTATAAATATATTAAAAAGTAAGGATCCCAACACTGAATCTTGGGGTACACCACTAATAACCATTCAGAGTAGGAATCATTACTACTGCTCTCTGAATTCTGCCTTTTATACAGTTTTCAATCAATTTACAAACTGATTTTTCCAAACCTGTAGACTTTACCTTACAGATTAGCCATGTGCGGGGAACTGTGTCAAACGCTTTTGCAAAATCCAAGTATACCACATCCACAGTTACGCCTTTGTCTAAGTTTTTGCTTATTTCCTCATAAAAATAAACCAAATTTGTTTGACAACTTCTGTCTTTCATGAATCCATGCTGGCTATAGCTTAAAATATTTGTTTTCTAGGAAAAACTCATCTATGTGGTCTTTTAATAAACTCTCCAGTATCTTCCCAACTATAGAAGTTAAACTACCCAGTCTGTAGCTACTTGGTAAAGACTTTAAAGCCATTTACATATAGGCCTCACATTGGCCTTATACCAATCCAGTGGTTTCTGGAACATATCAATTTTGAGCCATAGGGGTTCATTGTTGCTTCAGTATATACCATACACTGTGTATATATGTGGATATATAAATCTATATATATAGAGAGATTGATATAGCTATTTCTCTCTCTCTCTCTCTCTCTCTCTATATATATATATATATATATATATATATATATATATATATATATATATATATATATATATATATTAGAGAGAGAGAGAGAGATATGATTATAGTTTCAGTCTATTTCATACAGTATCTCACAAAAGTGAGTGCATCCCTGACATTTTTTGTAAATATTTTATTCTATCTTTTCATGTGACAACACTGAATAAATGACACTTTGCTACAATGTAAAGTAGTGAGTGTACAGCTTGTATAACAGTGTAAATTTGTTGTCCCCTCAAAATAACTCAACACACAGCCATTAATGTCTAAACCACTGGCAACAAAAGCGAGTACACCCCTAAGTGAAAATGTCCAAATTGGGCCCAATTAGCCATATTCCCTCCCCGGTGTCACATGACTCGTTAGTGTTACAAGGTCTCAGGCGTGAATGGGGAGCAGGTGTGTTATAATTGGCTTTCACTCTCTCATAGTGGTCACTGGAAGTTCAGCACCTCATGGCAAAGAACTCTCTGAGGATCTGAAAAAAAGAATTGTTGCTCTACATAAAGATGGCCTTGGTTATAAGAAGATTGCCAAGACCCTGAAACTGAGCTGCAGCACGGTGGCCAAGACCATACAATTGTGAAACAGGACAGGTTCCACTCAGAACAGGCCTCATCATGGTCGACCAAAGAATTTGACTGCACGTGCTCAGCGTCATATCCAGCGGTTGTCTTTGGAAAATAAACATATGAGTGCTGCCAGCATTGCTGCAGAGGATGAAGGGGCATGGTGTCAGCCTGTCAGTGCTCAAACCTTATGCCGCACGCTGCATCAAATTGGTCCGCATGGCTGCAAACCCAGAAGGAAGCCTCTTCTAAAGATGATGCACAAAAAAGCCCACAAACTGTTTGCTGAAGACAAGCAGACTAAGGACATGGATTACTGGAACCATGTCTTGTGGTCTGAAGAGACCAAGATAAACTTATTTGGTTCAGATGGTGTAAAGCGTGTGTGGCGGCAACCAGGTGAGGAGTACAAAGACAAATGTGTCTTGCCTAAAGTCAAGTATGGTGGTGGGAGTGTCATGGTCTGGGGCTGCATGAGTACTACCAGCACAGAGAGAGCTACAGTTCATTGAGGGAACCATAATGTCTCCATGGTGGTGTGGAAGAGGACTCCAGTGGCAATCTGTGAGGCTCTGGTGAACTCCATGCCCAAGAGGGTTAAGGCAGTGTTGGAAAATAAAGGTGGCCACACAAAATATTGACACTTTGGGCCCAATTTGGACATTTTAACTTAAGGGTGTAGTCACTTTTGTTGTCAGCAATTTACACATTAATTACTGCGTTTTGAGTTATTTTGAGGGGACAGCAAATTTACACTGTTATGCAAGCTGTACACTCACTACTTTACATTGTAGCAAAGTATAATTGAGTGTACTCACTTCTGTGAGATACTGTATATTTCGGGTATTTTCGTTATCGTCTTAACAAACGATAACGAACGTGCAGAATCTGAAAACCAAAAGATCCGACATAAACAAATGCTTTATTTTCATTTTCGTTGTGGCAACAGTTCGATATAGATAGGAGATTCAACATGACGCTGACAATAGTGATATGTGTCCATTGAATCTGTGGTCGAATGTGCCTAACCTTAGCTCTATTAGTTCAAGATTATTCTATATAGAGAGAAAAGATTCAACGTAGAGAGAAAAGATTCAACATTATAGTGACAATAGCAAAAAAGGTTGAATGTTCCTAACCTAACTCTATTAGTCCAAGATTATTCGGCATAGAGAGAAAAGATTTGACATGAAGATTTGACGGAGCAGTCACCGCGAGCGGACATTTATGGTCAAATGCTCCACTCATAGGCTATAGAAGAATTCTAATGTTGGTTGACTAGTAATAATAATTAATAAATATAATTATTACTAGTGTCATACAACATTAGAATTCTACTATAGCTTGTAGGCAGAACATTGGCCCGGAAATGTACGATTGCGGCGTCGTACAGTTTAGCTGCTCCGTCGAATCTTCTTAAAACATTCGACAGACACCATAAGCTTTTAACGACAGATTCGACCTTAATTATTTCGGATTTTCGGACAAATGCATTTTTTAACGAAACAAAATAAATAAAAACAAATTTCGGGAGTAAGTAAATAAATGTATTTTTCGGACGAAAACAAAATTCCGAAACAAAATATTTCAGTGTGCACATGTCTACTACATATGCAAACTAAATCACCTCAGGGCGCTTTTGCTGCCAGTGTCCATCTGGGTTTTCAGAAGAGATGGGTCTTGAGCATCTTCCTGAAGGCCAGATAGTTTTCCTCCAAGCGGATGTCCGCGGGTTGAGCATTCCATAGCCGTGGTCCTTGTACTGCGAACCTTCGTTCACCCTTTAATTTGTAACGGGTCTTGGGGATGTGGAGGAGGTTCTGGTTAGTTGACCGGAGAGCGTGACCCGGGGTGTAGTGCTTTATTTTGTCGCAGAGGTATTGCGGGGCTTTTCCTTGTGCACATTTGTGAGTGAGGCAGAGGACCTTGAATGTAACTCGATCCTTCACGGCTAGCCAATGAAGGGTCCTCAGTAGGGTGCCCAAGTGTCCCGGATTGCCCGGGACATTCCCGCAATTAGCAGGTCTGTCCCGGGTCCCGGGCACCTTCATTCCGGGACAATACAGTGTCCCGGAATGAAACTGATGCAGCCGTTTGTGATTTTCCATTGTCAATGATGTCATTCGGCCGGGCCAGCCCAGTGGTGTACCGTGGGGGTGGGCAGCCCAAGTGACTTCTTCCAGGCTCCAGCCCATATAATCACCACACACCTTCAATGAGGCAGACACTCCTCAGCCTCCGGGTTCCCCCCCCCCGCTCAGGGACTCCAGTGGTCCAGCCTGCCCTGGCTGTCCCCCATGATTCCTCAGGTGCGGGCCACAGGCAGCCCATGTGTGTGAGGGGGAGGGGCGGTGCTCGATGCAGACGAGCGTATGGCAGCTGCTGAGGGAGATCCCGGCCTGCGGGGGATACAGAGGAGCGACTGGGGGATAGCAGACATCTATGGATGATCTTCATGGAATCCTGGCCGGGAGTGGTGAGTGAAATCCACCAATCTACCTTATATTTGTGTGGGGGAGTAGTCAGTAGTGTGAGTAGTGCAGTAAGGAGTGTAGTGGTCAGGGGGGTCAGGTAGCTAGGTGCAGGAGACAGGGAAGTCAGTGTAGTGGGCAGGTGGGTCATGGTAGAGGTCAGGTAGGCTATAGTGGTCAGGCAGGTCATTGTAGGGGTCAGGTAGGTCAGTATAGTGGGCAGGTATGCCATTTTAGGGGTCAGGTAGGTCAGTATAGTGGGCAGGTAGGTCAGCGTAGGGGTCAGTTTAGTGGGCAGGTAGGTCAGCGTAGGGGTCAGTGTAGTGGGCAGGTAGGTCAGCGTAGGGGTCAGTGTAGTGGTGGGCAGGTAGGTCAGCGTAGGGGTCAGTGTAGTGGTGGGCAGGTAGGTCAACGTAGGGGGTCAGTGTAGTGGTGGGCAGGTAGGTCAACGTAGGGGGTCAGTGTAGTGGGCAGGTAGGTCAGCGTAGGGGTCAGTGTAGTGGTGGGCAGGTAGGTCAGCGTAGGGGTCAGTGTAGTGATGGGCAGGTAGGTCAGCGTAGGGGGTCAGTGTAGTGGGCAGGTAGGTCGGTGTAGGGGTCAGTGTAGTGGACAGGTAGGTCGGTGTAGGGGTCAGTGTAGTGGACAGGTAGGTCGGTGTAGGGATCAGTGTAGTGGACAGGTAGGTCAGTGTAGGAATCAGGTAGGCACTTGGATCAAGGGACTTACCCGAGCGCAGGGTGGCAAGTGCCACTGCATCTGGTGGCAGGCTATGGGGGCAAGTGACACACCACATCTGGTGGCAGCCTACGGTGGCATGCTGCATCTTGTGGCAAGTGACAAGCTCAGGGTTCCCAATGTTTCTGCATTATGGTGAGTTGAACTATTTCATTATATATTACAATGTAGTAATAGAAATAATATGATTTGATCCCTCGCCCCTGAAATACCCGTCAACCCCGAGACTACATTCAACATCCCCCCCCCTGGCAAAATTGTCCCTGAATAGCAGTTTGGAATTGTGGTCACCCTAGTCTGTACTGTAGTGAGGGGTCTGTACTGTAGTTGGGAGGTCTGTACTGTAGTGGGGGGGGGGGGGGGTTATGTACTGTATTGGGGGATCTGTACTGTAGTGAGGGGGGTATGTACTGTAGTTGGGAGGTCTCTACTGTAGTGAGGGGGGGGGTATGTACTGTATTGGGGGTCTGTACTGTAGTGAGGGGGTCTGTACTGTAGTTGGGAGGTCTGTACTGTAGTGGGGGGGGGGTTATGTACTGTATTGGGGGATCTGTACTGTAGTGAGGGGGGTATGTACTGTAGTTGGGAGGTCTCTACTGTAGTGAGGGGGGGGTATGTACTGTATTGGGGGATCTGTACTGTAGTGGGGGGGGGTATGTACTGTAGTTGGGGGTCTGTACTGTAGTGAGGGGGGGATATGTACTGTATTGGGGATCTGTACTGTAGTGAGGGGTCTGTACTGTAGTGAGGTGGGGGGGTCCGTAATGTAGTTGGGAGGTCTGTACTGTAGTGGGGGGTCTGCATTGTAGTTGGGGGTCTGTACTGTAGTGAGGGGGGGGTCTGTACTGTAGTTGGGAGGTCTCTACTGTAGTGGGAGGGAATCTGTACTGTAGTTGGGGGTCTGTACTGTAGTGGGGGGTATGTACTGTAGTGGGGGGTCTGCATTGTAGTTGGGGGTCTGTACTGTAGTGAGGGGGGGTCTGTACTGTAGTTGGGAGGTCCCCACTGTAGTGGGAGGTCTGTACTGTAGTGGGGGGAATCTGTACTGTAGTTGGGGGTCTGTACTGTAGTGGGGGGTATGTACTGTAGTGGGGGGTCTGTACTGTAGTGGGGGGGGATCTGTACTGAAGTTGGAGGTCTGTACTGTAGTGGGGGGGGATCTGTACTGTAGTTGGGGGTCTGTACTGTAGTTGGGGGGGGGGTATGTACTGTAGTTGGGGGTGTCTGTACTGTAGTGGGGGGGGGGTATGTACTGTAGTGAGGGGGTCTGTACTGTAGTGGGGGGGGATCTGTACTGTAGTGGGGGGGGTATGTACTGTAGTTGGGGGTCTGTATTGTAGTTGGGGGTCTGTACTGTAGTGGGGGGTCTGTATTGTAGTGGGGGGGGTCTGTACTGTAGTGGGGGGGGGGTCTGTACTGTAGGGGGAAGGTCTGCCTTGTAGGGAGTCCGTGTAACATGCAGGGGGTCCAGAACTGTTAGAGGGGTGTCTGCGTAACATACAGGCCTCCAGAGCTGTGGGGGGCTGTGTATTGTAAAGGGGCCCAGAGGTGCAGCAGGGGGCTGTGTAATGTAAAGGGGTCCTGAGGTGCAGGGTGCTTTGTAATGTAAAGGGGTCAATAGATGCAGGTAATGCAAAGGGGTCCAGAGGTGTAGGGTGCCGTATAATGTAAAGGGGTCCAGAGGTGTAGGGTGCCGTATAATGTAAAGGGGTCCAGAGGTGCAGGGTGCCGTATAATGTAAAGGGGCCCAGAGGTGCAGGGTGTCGTGTAATGTAAAGGGGTCCAGAGGTGCAGGGTGCCGTATAATGTAAAGGGGTCCAGAGGTGCAGGGTGCCTTATAATGTAAAGGGGCCCAGAGGTGCAGGGTGTCGTGTAATGTAAAGGGGTCCAGAGGTGCAGGGTGCCGTATAATGTAAAGGGGTCCAGAGGTGCAGGGTGCCGTATAATGTAAAGGGGTCCAGAGGTGCAGGGTGCCGTATAATGTAAAGGGGTCCAGAGGCTTTCGGTGATTCTGAATACTGTGTATTTTTTTTTAAACCGGCGCCATTGGCGAGTAAACGGGAAGTGATGTCATGACGTCGCTTCCGTGTTTACAATCAGGAGACTGGAATGATTCCGGTCTGTCCGTAGCCGCCGGAGGCATCGGATTGTTGATCGGTAAGAGCGGCGGGGGGGGGGGGTCGGCGTCCCCTCCCGCTCCTCCGGTATAACAGCCGAGCGGCTAAACGGTTGTTATCGCTGGAAAGCCGATCGCTGGCTCTAAAAAAAATCAGTACCCCCGAAAGCCGAGGACGCACATCCGCGTACGCTCGGCGGCAGGGGGGATAATATGTCCTCATTAAAAAATCTCGCCGTCGTCCAGCGTCGGTGTGACTTCCAACCCGGCATCTCATTCCGGAAACGTCACCGCTGACCCCCAGAGCCCTTGTGGGAGCCGCTTCCTCTCGACCACGCCCACCCTCTCGACCACGCCCCCGTCACCCCCGCATGCCCGATCAACGTATTTGGGGTGCCGTGACACACACCTGCAGATACGCTCTCCCACCAGTAGGGATTGTAGTCGTCGTTCATTGGTTATTGTATAAATTACATTTATCCTGTGTTGTAACATCCTTATTTGGTCATTTCCTGTGAGGTCACCATCTGTGAAGGAAGTGATTGGCCGTTGGAGCCAGGACCTCCCTCTTTTGTCATTTTTCTTTGAATAAAGGAACCAGTCAGCCGCTCGGCGGCAGTGATGCTGATGGAGCTGAGAACGTAAGCTATGGTGATTGGGGATATACGGGAAGGAGAAGGGCTGCATTACACCATTATGGTGGAAGGGCGCTTAGACCCCTCTCACACTGGGGCGGTGCGGCCGTCAGGCGGGTAAAGCGCCGATATTTTTAGCGGCACTTTACCGTCGTTTTTAGCGGTCTGTGGCCGCTAGCGGGGTGGTTTCCCTTCTTCGGGAACTTTGATGTCGCTCTCAGGAACGCCAATTCTCCATCTTCAAAGGAAAAGAGTTACGAGTCAGTAATCATTCAATTGGAGCCGTCATCAGCTTTACTATCAAGAAGGACGGAGCCATCTTTCTTCAGGCATCATCCAGGGTGTCCCCACAAATGTTTGACACAGATCAGCCTCTGCTGCGGGCTTATGTCAAAGTACAGTCCGATCACTGGGGGAGGGGAGACTGAGAAAATGACTCCTCCTTCTTCTACAAAGTTACAATGTACGGTCTGATCACTGGGGGAGGGGAGACTGAGGAAATGACTCCTCCTTCTTCTACAAAGTTACAATGTACAGTCTGATCACTGGGGGAGGGGAGACTGAGGAAATGACTCCTCCTTCTTCTACAAAGTTACAATGTACAGTCTAATCACTGGGGGAGGGGGACTGAGGAAATGCTTCCTGCGGCATAATGACACAGACCACAAGAAGTCTCCGGTATTTCGGGATTAGGATCAGTGAGGAGGATCGGGGAACGTGTCGGGGTGTCGGGGAGCCTTAGATGGGGGGAAAGATTTAGTGCGATCCGATCGATCGGCTCTCGGTTTGAAGTGAAGATCGTCATGGCAACAGGTGTGACGTCGCCGGGTGGGTTGGGATGGGAGTCTGTGCTCCCTGACACACTTCTGCTGAGTGGAGAGGGTGGCATCACCATGGTAACCGGTAACCCCTTCCTCACCAGATCCCCTCCACATCGATCGTCGGGGAGGATGGGGAGACGGCGAGGAATATCCGAGTCGCAGTTCTTTCCACAGAAACCTCATCAGATTTATCAGCAGAAAACAATCATCATCTTTTTTTTTTCTTTTTTCCCCCCCGATTATGGGATGTAGTGTTGGAAGGGTTGGATCCTCTGTCAGGTGTTTATTGCTGTCTGCATCCCCAATATATTAGTAATTGTAACAAATAAATAAATATATTTTATAGAAACGCCGACATGAAAGATAATTGTGATTTTATTTCGAACAAAAACGTGAATTATGAATCTCCCAAAATACCGGCAATTGTAAGGCTGAGTGTCTCTTCTTCTTCTTCTTCTTCTTCTTCTTCTTCTTCTTCTTCTTCTTCTTCTTCTTCTTCTTCTTCTTCTTTATAATTATACGGATAATATTAATAAATGTAAAATAAATACACAAATAAAAATCATAAAGAAAAAAAATCAATCATTTAATACTAAGTAACAATAAATTAACTCCTTAACTTTAACCCTTACCCCCCCTTCAAAAAAGAAAATAATAATAAAACACTAAACACCATAACACAAAAAAAAAGTATTAATATTATTATTTTTTGTTTGGGTGTTTATTTTATTATTATCAGTATTATGAACAATAATAGTAATAATATATAATAATATAATAAGGTTAATTATTATTTATTAATATATTATTACATGTTATTAATTAATTGTACTTATGATGATTTTTAGTTATTTGTGTATTTATTTTACATTTATTTAAACATATATTATTATTTTACATTTTTTTTTCTTCTTAATTTGAGCAGAAAACCGCCTGACAAAACACGCCAATGCACACAAAAACGTGCGAATGGCGCATTTCCATTAATGTCTAATAAAAACGTGCCAGAAACGCTCAAATCTGCCCGACACTCTTTGGTGGGACGGCGCTGGCGATGCGTCAGACGCCATTATGTGGATTGGTGGGAATTCCGGTAAACGCTCATCGATCGCTCCTTAGAAAAGGCAGCTCAGCCAACGTATAAATCACATGACGGCGCCTTGAAGGGTAAAGGATTTCCATTGGATCGCAGCCGTGACCTCCGGAGGCCTTCACCGCAATGGAGGCTCCAATCACTGGAGGGGGGGGGAGGGGCGAGTCAAGACGGATTGGACGCAAATCGTTCGATATCTAATACAATTTACTGAGTCCGTCCTCCCTCGGGGCGATTCCACCAACACGAGCCAACGCTGTAATATGATAAGTGGATGGGGGGAGGGGCAGGTCACCGACCCGACACCTCTACCTCCAACCACCAAATATGTCACATGGTAAAGGAGTGACATCACCGCTCTCCAGATATAAGATATATTATACAGGAGTGACATCACCGCTCTCCAGATATAAGATATATTATACAGGAGTGACATCACTGCTCTCCAGATATATTATACAGGAGTGACATCACCACTCTCCAGATATATTATACAGGAGTGACATCACCACTCTCCAGATATAAGATATATTATACGGGAGTGACATCACTGCTCTCCAGATATAAGATATATTATACAGGAGTGACATCACCGCTCTCCAGATATAAGATATATTATACGGGAGTGACATCACCGCTCTCCAGATATAAGATATATTATACAGGAGTGACATCACCGCTCTCCAGATATAAGATATATTATACGGGAGTGACATCACCGCTCTCCAGATATATTATACAGAGTGACATCACCACTTTTCAGATATAAGATATATTATACAGGAGTGACATCATTGCGCTCCAGATATATTATACAGGAGTGACATCACCACTCTCCAGATACATTATAGAGGAGTGACATCACCGCTTTTCAGATATAAGATATATTATACAGGAGTGACATCACCACTCTCCAGATATAAGATATATTATACAGAGTGACATCACCACTCTCCAGATATAAGATATATTATACAGGAGTGACATCACCGCTCTCCAGATATATTATACAGAGTGACATCACCACTCTCCAGATATAAGATATATTATACAGGAGTGACATCACCGCTCTCCAGATAAAAGATATATTATACGGGAGTGACATCACCGCTCTCCAGATATAAGATATATTATACGGGAGTGACATCACTGCTCTCCAGATATAAGATATATTATACAGGAGTGACATCACCGCTTTTCAGAAATAAGATATATTATACAGAGTGACATCATTGCGCTCCAGATATATTATACAGAGTGACATCACCACTCTCCAGATACATTATAGAGGAGTGACATCACCGCTTTTCAGATATAAGATATATTATACAGGAGTGACATCACCGCTCTCCAGATATAAGATATATTATACAGGAGTGACATCACCGCTCTCCAGATATAAGATATATTATACAGGAGTGACATCACCGCTCTCCAGATATATTATACAGAGTGACATCACCACTCTCCAGATATAAGATATATTATACAGTGGTGACATCACCGCTCTCCAGATATAAGATATATTATACGGGAGTGACATCACCGCTCTCCAGATATAAGATATATTATACGGGAGTGACATCACTGCTCTCCAGATATAAGATATATTATACAGGAGTGACATCACCGCTTTTCAGAAATAAGATATATTATACAGAGTGACATCATTGCGCTCCAGATATATTATACAGGAGTGACATCACCACTCTCCAGATATAAGATATATTATACAGGAGTGACATCACCGCCCTCCAGATATAAGATATATTATACAGGAGTGACATCACCGCTCTCCAGATATAAGATATATTATACAGGAGTGACATCACCGCTCTCCAGATATATTATACAGAGTGACATCACCACTCTCCAGATATAAGATATATTATAGAGGAGTGACATCACCACTCTCCAGATATAAGATATATTATACAGTGGTGACATCACCGCTCTCCAGATATAAGATATACAGGAGTGACATCACCTCTCTCCAGATATAAGATATATTATACAGTGGTGACATCACCGCTCTCCAGATATAAGATATATTATACGGGAGTGACATCACCGCTCTCCAGATATAAGATATATTATACAGGAGTGACATCACCGCTCTCCAGATATAAGATATATTATACAGAGTGACATCACCACTTTTCAGGTATAAGATATATTATACAGAGTGACATCATTGCGCTCCAGATATATTATACAGGAGTGACATCACCGCTTTTCAGATATAAGATATATTATACAGGAGTGACATCACCACTCTCCAGATATAAGATATATTATACAGGAGTGACATCACCGCTCTCCAGATATATTATACAGAGTGACATCACCACTCTCCAGATACATTATAGAGGAGTGACATCACCGCTTTTCAGATATAAGATATATTATACAGGAGTGACATCACCACTCTCCAGATATAAGATATATTATACAGGAGTGACATCACCGCTCTCCAGATATATTATACAGAGTGACATCACCACTCTCCAGATATAAGATATATTATACAGTGGTGACATCACCGCTCTCCAGATATAAGATATATTATACGGGAGTGACATCACCGCTCTCCAGATATAAGATATATTATACGGGAGTGACATCACTGCTCTCCAGATATAAGATATATTATACAGGAGTGACATCACCGCTTTTCAGAAATAAGATATATTATACAGAGTGACATCATTGCGCTCCAGATATATTATACAGGAGTGACATCACCACTCTCCAGATATAAGATATATTATACGGGAGTGACATCACCGCTCTCCAGATATAAGATATATTATACAGGAGTGACATCACCGCCCTCCAGATATAAGATATATTATACAGGAGTGACATCACCGCTCTCCAGATATAAGATATATTATACAGGAGTGACATCACCGCTCTCCAGATATATTATACAGAGTGACATCACCACTCTCCAGATATAAGATATATTATAGAGGAGTGACATCACCACTCTCCAGATATAAGATATATTATACAGTGGTGACATCACCGCTCTCCAGATATAAGATATACAGGAGTGACATCACCGCTCTCCAGATATAAGATATATTATACAGTGGTGACATCACCGCTCTCCAGATATAAGATATATTATACGGGAGTGACATCACCGCTCTCCAGATATAAGATATATTATACAGAGTGACATCACCACTTTTCAGATATAAGATATATTATACAGAGTGACATCATTGCGCTCCAGATATATTATACAGGAGTGACATCACCGCTTTTCAGATATAAGATATATTATACAGGAGTGACATCACCACTCTCCAGATATAAGATATATTATACAGGAGTGACATCACCGCTCTCCAGATATAAGATATATTATACAGAGTGACATCACCACTTTTCAGATATAAGATATATTATACAGAGTGACATCATTGCGCTCCAGATATATTATACAGGAGTGACATCACCGCTTTTCAGATATAAGATATATTATACAGTGGTGACATCACCGCTCTCCAGATATAAGATATATTATACAGGAGTGACATCACCGCTCTCCAGATATAAGATATATTATACAGAGTGACATCACCACTTTTCAGATATAAGATATATTATACAGAGTGACATCATTGCGCTCCAGATATATTATACAGGAGTGACATCACCGCTTTTCAGATATAAGATATATTATACAGGAGTGACATCACCACTCTCCAGATATAAGATATATTATACAGGAGTGACATCACCGCTCTCCAGATATATTATACAGAGTGACATCACCACTCTCCAGATATAAGATATATTATACAGTGGTGACATCACCGCTCTCCAGATATAAGATATATTATACAGGAGTGACATCACCGCTCTCCAGATATAAGATATATTATACAGTGGTGACATCACCGCTCTCCAGATATAAGATATATTATACGGGAGTGACATCACCGCTCTCCAGATATAAGATATATTATACGGGAGTGACATCACCGCTCTCCAGATATAAGATATATTATACGGGAGTGACATCACCGCTCTCCAGATATAAGATATATTATACAGTGGTGACATCACCGCTCTCCAGATATAAGATATATTATACGGAAGTGACATCACCGCTCTCCAGATATAAGCTATATTATACGGGAGTGACATCACCGCTCTCCAGATATAAGATATATTATACGGGAGTGACATCACCGCTCTCCAGATATAAGATATATTATACGGGAGTGACATCACCGCTCTCCAGATATAAGATATATTATACGGGAGTGACATCACCGCTCTCCAGATATAAGATATATTATACGGGAGTGACATCACCGCTCTCCAGATATAAGATATATTATACAGGAGTGACATCACCGCTCTCCAGATATAAGATATATTATACAGAGTGACATCACCACTCTCCAGATATAAGATATATTATACATATACATATATTATATGCTCAAAAAAAAAAAAATGCATGCACACTTTATTTTTTTATTTTTTGCAAACAAAATAACATTTATTGATTGAGTTGGTCTTTGATGATGATTTTCCTCCATGGTGATAATCTGGATTTCCATACAATACAATGTGATCTTTGTGGTGGATCTGTGATGGATAGTCCTGTGTGTAGTACATACGATGGGATTTGTATCTCTGATCCGTCTTTAGAAATCCTTTTTTGTTCTGTTTGCTGTGAATGTTCCGCCAAGACAAACATTTGCAGAGATTAGCGGGACGAGCCGCGTTCCCGGCACTCATCTCTTTCCTTGTCTCTGATTTGCAGATCCGAGGATCGGATAAGAGCGGCACCCGGGAGCTGCACATCGCCTACCGATACGGGGCAGGGGCATAACTAGAAATCACAGGGCCCCATAGCAAAATGTTGTATGGGGCCCCCCTGCAAACAGCCCCCCCCCCCCACAAAAAAATCAACTAATTCCATTGAAAAACAGATTACCATACTCATGTGGCACAGTACCCAGGCCAGTAAATGAATTCGACCGTGACCAGTAAATTCATTCATCAATGACCAGTAAATTCATTCATCAGTGACTGACCAGTGAATTCATTCATCAGTGACCATGACCAGTAAATTCATTCATCAATGACCGTGACCAGTAAAGTCATTCATCAGTGACTGACCAGTGAATTCATTCATCAGTGACCATGACCAGTAAATTCATTCATCAATGACCGTGACCAGTAAAGTCATTCATTAGTGACTGACCAGTAAATTCATTCATTAGTGACTGACCAGTAAATTCATTCATCAGTGACTGACCAGTAAATTCATTCATCAGTGACTGACCAGTAAATTCATTCATCAGTGACCAGTAAAATCATTTGACCATGACCAGTAAATTCATTCATCAATGACAGTGACGCTGCATGCAGGCAGCCTATAGAAGTGAATGGAGATGGTGCGGCTGGGTGGACTCTCCTGCACAGCCCAGATGTGTAAGGACAGGTGCATGACACTAGATGCACCCGAGTACCCGTGAGACTGCGCTGTGCAGGCGACTCCGCCCCAGCCGCGGCATCTCCATTCACTTCTATAAGCTGCCCGCATGCAGGAAGTGTTTTGCTGTACGAGTGTTTGAAGTACTTGCATTGACTACACAATGATACCCGATTGGCTGTCGCAGGCAAGAGGGGGAACGATCTTGTATGATTCCAGGGATCTGACTGTTCTGTTTCATTCTCCCGCAGACGTTGTCCAAAGACGAGTCCAATCGGAAAGGGAAACAAAAGTCCAATTTGTCAGATGAGCGGCGGGGGGACGCGGTGCAGAAAGTGCGCAACGCCACCGGCTGTGCGGTAATGGAGAGACCGGAGCGATTAATGGTTCATGTAGTGAGAGTTAGGCCCCCATACACACTATTAGATTTTCTGCAGATTTTTGTCTTCAGATTTACCAAAACCATACAATGCAATAGCCTGACAAATTCAAACTCTTATAGCCGGTTCACACAGGGGCGACTTGTCGGGCGACTTAGATGTCTGACAAGTCGCGTCCCGTTCTGTACTATGGAACCCTTCTAATAGGAGCGACTCAAGTCACTCCGACTTAGAAAAGGGTTCCTGTACTACTTTTGGGGGCGACTTGCATTGACTTCTATATAGGAGTCATTTTGCAAGCCACCGCTGAAGTCTTGTGCAGGTCGTCTGAGGCAGTCGTGCTGCCCCTGTGTGAACCGGCTCTTAAGGTTTGACCTCCTATTATTATATGGTTTTGGTAAATCTGAAGACAAAAATCTGCAGAAAATCTAATAGTGTGTATGGGGGGGTCTTACACTCGTTCAGCTCAGAATTTAGGCTCAGTTGAGGAAAAGGAACATTTTAGATGAGCCTAGAAAACACAAACGCTGCTGGCTGAATATGAGGATACCAAATAATTTGTGTGTAATATTCAATAAAAAGTTCCCTTTAACCACTTCACTACCGGAAGATTTTACCCCCTCTATGACCAGGCCATTTAGCACCGCTCTACTTTTAACTGGCAATTGCTTGGTCATGCAACACTGTACACAAATTACATTTTATATTATTTTTATTTACACAAATAGCACGCATTTTTTTTATTTATTTTTTTTTTCGTGATATTGAATCACCATTCGGGGTTTTTTTTTATTTTATATAAACCAAAAAAATTCAGAAAATTTTGTGCTCAGCGACGTTCCAGTACGTCGCTGAGCCTGTAGCTGCTGCCCCCGCTCGCAGTAAAATAACTGTGCAAGAGGTTAAAGTCCTCCCAACAGTTTAGCAATTTTTTAAACCTTTTCATGAATATTCAGGCTCCTCCTCCTTTATTTTTTTTTTTTTTTTTTTTTTCCTCCGTCCTCCTTAGAATAAAGAAATCCTCGTCTTGGCCCCTTTGACATGGAGGATGCGGAGGTTTTCGTGCCACTAAAGGAGGGTTCCAAAAGGATGCTCTGCCTCCTACCCCCTCCCCCTAGATACAGAGCCCCTCATTGTACTAGTGCTGATTGGCTACAGTGGCAACATGGCAGTGAATGCACTGGCTGGGCATTTCAAAAACGTCCCCTGCCCAAAATAAGCCAAAATATTCAGTTTGATTGCCCTTTACAGGGAATCGGATGCTTTTTAGGTTTTTCTGATTAATATTAATTCTCCGTCTTTCTGTGCTCAGCACGTTCGCCTGATTCTGCAGAGTCTGGAAGCCGAAAACTTCGACGTAGAATCTACTATTCAGGTCATCCTGCAGATCGAAGAGCTGAAACAAATCGGTAAATATTCTCATGTCTGCATTTATCATTTTGGTGATTTTATTTTTTTTTTTCAATTCTGGCCTCTTCCCTGTGGGACCCCTCCTGGGGAAATCTCCTAATGAATACCCAGTTACTGTTATAGGTGTTAGAATAGGGGATAGTAAAAGGAAGGGGAAGATCAGAGAAGACAGGATCAAACAGCCTTTTTTTAAACAATGCACAGGATTAAACCCCTAGGTCAGTGATGGCGAACCTTGGCACCCCAGATGTTTTGGAACTACATTTCCCATGATGCTCTGGCACTCTGCAGTGTACTGGAGCATCATGGGAAATGTAGTTCCAAAACATCTGGGGTGCCAAGGTTCGCCATCCCTGCCCTAGGTGGTTCTCTCGATCGTCTCTCGGGTGCTGCCGCCGCCATATGGGAATCAGGAAGTGGAGCCTTTCGGCTTCATTTCCCGGGTTCCCTACTGCGCATGCGCGAGTCGCGCTGCGCAATAAGGATGGTCCCCGCTGCCTCTGGGATCCGTGTGTTTCCCAGCAGGCAGCGGGGGACTTTCGGAAAGGGGCGTAATCTACGCCCCTTTCCGCAGAGAGCTATCCAGGAAGCGGGGGCAGATACCTGTACTGTACAGGTACCTGCACCCCCCCTCCCCCCGGAAAGTTGCCAATTGTGGCGCCGGAGGGGGGGGGGGGGTTCTAATGAGCGGAAGGTCCACTTTAGGGTGGAGCTCCGCTTTAAATGTCTATATGGCTGACTTGGAGTGATGGAAGTTGCATTGTGGCTCTTAATTATGCCACAATGCAAACTCATTCCCTCACATAACTGTAACATGTATGTGAGTCATTATAGCACCATAAATACTTGTTGGTGTGATGATAAATGGCTATATGGCTGCCTTGCAGTGATGTAAGTGGCATTATGGCTTATCTGTATGCCACAATCCAAGCCCTTCACTTTCATAAAATGTATGCAAGCCATTATAGCATCACACATACATGCACATGTCATGGTAAATGGCTGTATGCGCTGACTTGGAGTGATGGTAGTTGAAGAATGATTCATGCGAAGAGTGGAGCAGAGTGGAACCAGATTCCATAGCAATAGTCGGTTTGCTATGAAATTCCGCTTCCCCTGGACAGAAAGGGCCTGGGGTAAGGAAGAAGAGTGGGGTAAGGAAGAAGAGTGGGGTAAGGAAGAAGAGTGGGGTAAGGAAGAAGAGTGGGGGTGCTTTATACAAAGAGTAGAGCAGTCAGAGAAACAGATGTGCACTGTGCCGTCGTTTGATGTCACAGTGAGGCTGGAATTGATGATCTATTTTTTTTAAAAATCTGTTTGTTTGCGGGTCCCCCCCCCCCAAAAAAAGGGATAATAATAAATTGGATAAAATGTGTAATAATAATAAATTAAATAGGAGGGGCAAAAATATATATATATATAATTTATCTACATTATGTCTGTATGCGCGGGGGCGGGGAAGGTAAAAGTGTAATTTGCATTCGGGATAGAGGAGGAACTGTAGTGCAGAGGGATGGATAGGCGGAGTTCCGATCTGCGCCGAGAGGCAGGGGGAGCCGATCTCGGCGGGGATGCCATTCTCGGCACAACACCGGGCTGGGGGAGAGGCGAGATACTCCGGGGCAGGGATTTCATGTGCAGTGTGAGATCGGGGGCTGGGCACTTATAACCGGTGTTCGGGGGGAATTATAATTGTGGGGGGGCATTTACAGAGAGATGTACTCTGGGGTAATTATATGAGGGTGTGGGGGGTATGTAATTGTAATAGAGGAAGTACTCTGGGGTAATTATAATATGTGGCGGGGATTGCAGGGGGCGATTATAATGGATTGTGGGGTAATTTTAATAATGTGGGGGAGGGACTGTGGGGTAATTATAATGGGGTGGTGGAGGGACTATGGGGTAATTATAATGGGGTGGGGGAGGGATTGGGGGTATTTATAATAATGTGGGGTAAATGTAATATGGGTAGGGGATTTCGGGGCAATTATAATGTGGGAGGGGGCAGGAAAGGTACTGTGGGGTAATTATAGTGCAGTGGGGGATTTTTATGGTAATTATGGGGGAGCGGAGGATTGTAGGGTGGTTATATGTACATTGGAGGTAATTATAACAGGGTGGGGGAGGTGTTGCGGGGTAATTATATATGGGGGGGGGGGGAGGAGATTGTGGGGTAATTTTATTTGGCTGGGGGAGGGGTTGGTTCTATGGGGGTGGTGTCTGTCGGGTTCCTCAGGGTGTTGATCTGACTGTTCTGCTCCCTCCCTCCAGGTCCAATGAGTAGGGATGGCCTCGGCTCCAACTGGCCTGAACCTCCCCGGCACAGGAGACCCCCTACGTAGAATGCACGTAGCAAGACCGAAATCTCCCGCACCACCCCGCAGGGTTTCTCCCACCATGTGGAGACTTACTCTGGTCTCACCTCAAGGGCTGTAGGATGGAGCCCTGAGAGGACCCCAAATCCCACAAGATGGCGCTCTGCCCAGTGCCGGAATGTCGCTTCTCAGGATTTGGAATCCTCATCTTTCCCGGGAGCCCAGTGACACCACCAACACCCCCTACAGGAAGGCACTGCCCACTGAGCATATTGTAATAGGGGGGATGGGGGCTCCTAAATGAGCAGATCTTGTATTTGTATGAAGGGGAATGTACTGTAAGTACCGGCTGCCTATGATTGACGACCTAAAGTTATCCTATCCAGTATGGGCCATTCCACCAAAAACCTGCTTCATTAGAGCTGAACTCTATTAGGAGATCCCAGAGGGGGATTAAGCCTATCACTTGGTACGTTTTCCATAATAAAACATGGTTACTCCTTTGCTATAAATCAGGAATCAGACCTGAATCGCACCTGAACGGATGAACAGACACGCGCCGGACCCCGGACACAAACCCGCGGCCCCACATAGGTGAACCCGGCCTCAATCTGATGATCTATATAGTACACAGCGAGCCTTTCTCCCGCCAAGCTGTGAAGGAGAGCCTAGAAAATACCTGAAAAGGAGGCGAGTGCTCCACCTACTGGCTGAAAATGGGAACAGAAAACAATCACATCCACCTGCAAGAAATCTGTTTATTCAAAAATGTTTAATAAAATTTCTACAAACATCCGACACATTCACTCCATTCGTTTTGGTTTCAATTTTATTCCACCGTTCATATTTACTCCACGAAAAAGAAAACCTAAAACCAGTGTTGGGACTTTGTATGAGGCGATGACTATGACAGTTCATGAACCTCCATCCCTGCTACATTGAGAAAGGGCTTTATATGAAGGGCGCTACTAAATGACCCCCTTCAGTACCGGGCACTGCCACCCCCTTCCTGCCCAGGACCATTTTCAGCTCTCAGCGCTGTCGCACTTTGAATGACAATTACGCCATCTTGCTACGATGTAACCATGTGACAGTTTTATAATTTTCTTCCCACAAATAAATTTCTTTTGGTGGTATTTGATTACCTCTGCGGTTTTTATTTTTAGTGCTGTAAACAAAAGAACAAATAAAAAAAAAAAAAACACAGTGGGGGTTATTTACTAAAGGAAAATCCACTTTGCACTACAAGTGGAAACTACAAGTGGAAAGTGCACTTGGAAGTTGCAGTCGCTGTAGATCCGAGGGGGACATGCAAGGAAAATAAAAAAACAGCAAATTTTAGCTTGCACGTGATTGGATGATAAAATCAGCAGAGCTTCCCCTTGTTTCAGATCTTCCCCTAAGATCTACAGCGACTGCAACTTCCCAGTGCACTTTCCACTTGTAGTGGATTTGCCTTTAGTAAATTACCTCCAATATCTTTTACTTTTTGCTCTAATAAATATCCCAGTTTAAAAAAAAAAAAAAATTTCCTGTTTAGGCCGATATGTATTTTTGGTAAAAAATAAAACTAAATCGCAATAAGCGGATATTAATTGGTTTGCGCAAAAGTTATAGCGACTACAAAATAGGCGACAGATTTATGGCATTTTTATTATTATTATTTTTTTTTTTTTTAACTAGTAATGGCGGTGATCTGGCATTTTTATCGGGACTGCGACATTGCGCGGCGGTTATCAAAAGCTCCGGCGGGTGCGCATGCTTCCAGGGAGCGGCTCCCTTAGTGGCCACAGGGAAAATGCTACATCACAGTAACTACGTGCAATGTCTGTATTTTATTATATTTTATTCTAACCGCTTACAGAACGCCCGCCGCAGGAATACGTCGGCTGTTTGAAGAGAAGAACCGTTGTCATGGTAGCAGCGAGCTGCCATAACCCCGGCATCCTCGTCTTCAGAGGGCAGTCCGGTACAAGATAATCGCGGTCTCTGCGGCCAGTGGACGCAATTTTGAAGCGTGACATGTTGGGTATCAATTTACTCGGAGTAACATTATCTTTCACAATATAAAAGAAAACGGGGCGGACTTTACTGTCTTCTTTTTTTTTTTTTATTCAAAATAGTGTTGTTTCTTTTTCAAAAAAGTGCGCTTGTAAGACGGCTGCGCAAATACGGTGTGTCAAAAAGTATTGCAACGACCGCCATTTTATTTTCAAGGGTGTTAGAAATATATATATATATATAATGTTTGGGGGTTCTAAGTAAATTTTCTACGAAAAAAAAGGTCCATTATTATGTGTCTCATGTTGGAATTATTGAGGACTATCAATTGTTTTGATGATATCTGTCGATCTTTTTTATTATATTACATTATATATACCTTCTCTACCAATTTATATGTATATATGCCCTTTGTGATAAAACGGTTATTATGCTCATTCATTTAGTAGTGTGCTTCATATAAAGTCCCACAATCTCTTTCCTTTTTCATATATACTCAACACTTAATTTGTACAGCACTTTCCCCCCTGGGGACTCCATACACTGAGAAGGTGGGGCAGACATCTTGGAGAGGGCGTTGGCCGGGAATCGAACCCGGGTCATCTGCTTAGAAAGCAGCTATGCTCACCACTGCACCACCAACGCAAAAAAGTGGCATGTTTTTTTTAGTGTGGGAGGAAACCGGAGAACCCGGAGGAAACCCACGCAAGCACAGGGAGAACATGCAAACTCCATGCAGATAGTGTCCTGGTCAGGATGTGAACCATGGACCCCAGTGCTGCAAGGCTCACCACTAAGCCTCTGTGCTGCCCATATTTGGCCTCTGTTCTATAAGGCCCGCCCCCGCTGAGCAGGGTCTTCTGCCCTCACGTCTCTACACCCCTGCTCTTCTGCCCCCCAACCTCTCTACTCACCTGCCCTTTTGCCCCACCTCTCTACTCCCCTGCCCCCACCTCTCTAGCCCCCCCTTCTGCCCCAACCTCTCTACTCACCTGCTCTTTTGCCGCACCTCTCTACTCCCCTGCCCCCACCTCTCTAACCCCCCCCTTCTGTCCCCACCTCTCTACTCACCTGCTCTTTTTCCCCCACCTCTCTACCCCCCCTGCCCTTCTGCACCCACCTCTCTACCCCCGGTCAATTAAATCGGGCAGAGATAGGTACCTTGAAGCCACCTGGCCAAAGCTGGCAGTGGCTCCGGGACACCATAGCGCTGGAGCGCTAAGAAAAGTAAAGATCCGGTTTAAGTCTTCATAGCTCCGTTCACATTTTTCCTACGACGTACCACGCTGTGATGGACAGTATATGTTCTCCATCGTCGCCTAAGGCCGGCACCCATTGCTGGGGTCATGCATTCGCTTGGAAGAATCTCATCCCTCCAAGGCCTAATGTTATTCATGGTCGGTGCAACATTGGCAGTGGGAATGGCCGTCTCCTCCTTGGCACTCGCTGCATCTTCACTTGCTGGTACGATGTCCTCATTTGCTGGTACAATGTTGTCCTCATTTGCTGGTACAATGTTGTCCTCATTTGCTGGTACAATGTTGTCCTCATTTGCTGGTACAATGTTGTCCTCACTTGGTGGTACAATGTTGTCCTCACTTGGTGGTACACTGGCGTCACTTGGTGGTGGGGCGATATTGCTACTTGTTGGTTGTAACAGTCGGTAGAACGGCTTGAAATATATTAGGAATAGTACCACCAGCATAGTGATCAGCCCCAGAATGCATTCTAACCGGTGCTCAGTAACAATTTCTATAAGTACGGGTAGGACTGTGTTCTCCAATGCCCCCCACACATTGGACCACACAGACTGAAGTCCGGCCACCACCCATTGGTACCAATCACCAACATTTATAAGCAGGGGTGGGACTGTGTTCTCCAATGCCACCCACCCCCTGGACCAGACTGCCCAGAGCCTGGCGACCACCCTATGGTACCAATCACCAGCATTTTTATACAGTGGTAGGATTATTTTCACAAAGGTTGGCCCCCATCTATTCCAGATATCAATCAGTAGATACATCAATCCACACATCTGCAGGAACTTCAGATAATATCCTAATATTCTGGCCAGGTAATGTTGGCGCAGGATGTGCTTCAGAATCAGAAAAGATATCAGGAGTGCCAAACTAAACAAGAATGGAGGGCAGGTTATGAATGAAAACCAGCTGATGTCTTCTTGGGTTGGTTCCTCGAAGGATGTCCCCCATCTGTTGTAGATATCGATCAGTGGATAGATTATGCCACATATCTGCAGGAACTTTAAATAGTGTCCTAATATTCTGGCCAGGTGACTTTGGCGCAGGATGTGCTTCACAATCAGAAAAGTTACCAGGACTGCCAAACTGAGCAAGATTGGAGGACGGGTCAGGAATGAAACCCACCTGATGGGTTCTGGAGGGTCATTTCCAACTCCTCTGACTGCTTCCTCCGCTGGCCGCTCCGTCCTCCTCGTGTTCTCCTCCCCCTCCCCCTCCTCAATGCGGGTCTGTGGGGACCCTCTGATGACTTCTTTGGGCACAGCCCATGGGTAGAGGCTTCTAAAGATCATCGGAATCTTCACTGGCTGCTGTATCTCCACAATCCCCTCCCCCCCATCCATGGGGACCTCTGGGGATTGGATGTCGGGATTTCTGTTTAGCTCCCAAGGAACCAACAGAAAAAGAAAAACGGCGAGAATTTCGTTTCTCATTTTTTATTTTTTTTTTGTAACTGACAGGAAACGGCAATTACTATTAACAGAAGGATTAAAGAATTAATGCCAATCAATCAATAGATTTACAATTCCAATAACTGGAGAGAATCTGACCGAATAGAAATCAGTCAGGAGAGCTCTGCAATAGATGCTACCAGTATGAAGAGCTGAACTCAAGTGAGAGTTTCCCCCTCTGCAGGGCTATTTTATCAGGTGCAGGTCATGTGACCACAGTGACGTCACAGTGCCTGACCGTTTGCAGCTATTTTTAGACTGCAGGTCACGTGTCCATATTTTTTTCTTAAATTTTTTTTTTTTTTTTCAATTATTTTTTGTTATGCAAGAACACCCTATATACATATATAATACACAAAAACATAAACCACAATGAACACAGACATGAATCTCTGTCATATATTCCACCAAGTCCTTCTCTCCTATCGCGTCCCGCTATGAGGACTGACAGCGCTGCGCACAGGCAGACCGACCTCCGCACAGGCAGAGCGCCGGACAGCCCGAGCCGGTGGAAGGACCCCCAGGAAGCCGTTTCCATAGAGACGCGGCTTACAGCTTCGCTCCGCATCCCCGGACTGTCCTGTGCTGAGTGCCGAGATCGGGCTGGAGATGGAGCCGCGGATGAGTACGGTAATGACAGGATACACAGCCCGCCCCCCCATCTCCTTCTCCGGTCGTGGCTCTGATTGGTCCCGAGCACAGTGTAGCCCCTCCCCCTCCTTTATGTCTACACTGTGCTGTGCATGCAGGATCGGTGTGCCGACCGGCTCCGGTGTGAAACCCCCCCCCCCCCCGATCACCGCGTGTTCTGAAAGGGGGGGGGGGGTCTGTACTGTAGTGAGGGAGGGGGGTCTGTACTGTAGTTGGGGGTCTGTACTGTAGTGAGGGAGGGAGGTCTGTACTGTAGTGGAGGGGGGGTATGTACTGTAGTTGGGAGGTCTCTACTGTAGTGAGGGGGGTTATGTACTGTATTAGGGGGTCTGTACTGTAGTGAGGGGGGGGATCTGTACTGTAGTGAGGGGGGGTATGTACTGTAGTGGGGGGTCTGTACTGTAGTGGGGGGTCTGCATTGTAGTTGGGGGTCTGTACTGTAGTGAGGGGTTTGTACTGTAGTGGGGGGTCTGCATTGTAGTTGGGGGTCTGTACTGTAGTGAGGGGGGGGTATGTACTGTATTGGGGGATCTGTACTGTAGTGGGGGGTCTGTACTGTAGTGGGGGGTCTGCATTGTAGTTGGGGGTCTGTACTGTAGTGAGGGAGGGAGGTCTGTACTGTAGTGGGGGGTCTGTACTGTAGTGGGGGTCTGTACTGTAGTGGGGGGTCTGCATTGTAGTTGGGGGTCTGTACTGTAGTGAGGGGGGGGGTATGTACTGTATTGGGGGTCTGTACTGTAGTGAGGGAGGGGGGTCTGTACTGTAGTGAGGGGTCTGTACTGTAGTGGAGGGGGGGGGGGGGGGTATGTACTGTAGTGAGGGAGGGAGGTCTGTACTGTAGTGGGGGGTCTGTACTGTAGTGAGGGGTCTGTACTGTAGTGAGGGAGGGAGGTCTGTACTGTAGTGGGGGGGGTATGTTTTGTAGTTGGGGGGGGTCTGTACTGTAGTTGGGGGGGGGTCTGTACTGTAGTGGAGGGGGGGTATGTACTGTAGTTGGGGGGGTCTGTACTGTAGTGGAGGGGGGTATGTACTGTATTGGGGGATCTGTACTGTAGTGGGGGGTCTGCACTGTAGTTGGGGGTCTGTACTGTAGTGAGGGGGGGTATGTACTGTAGTGGGGGGTCTGTACTGTAGTGAGGGGGGGTATGTACTGTAGTGGGGGGTCTGCATTGTAGTTGGGGGTCTGTACTGTAGTGAGGGGGGGGGTATGTACTGTAGTGAGGGGGGGGGGTATGTACTGTATTGGGGGATCTGTACTGTAGTGGGGGGTCTGTACTGTAGTGGGGGGGTCTGCATTGTAGTTGAGGTTCTGTACTGTAGTGAGGGGGGGGGGTATGTACTGTATTGGGGGATCTGTACTGTAGTGGGGGGTCTGTACTGTAGTGGGGGGTCTGCATTGTAGTGAGGGGGGGTATTACTGTAGTTGGGGGGGTCTGTACTGTAGTGGAGGGGGGGGGGTATGTACTGTAGTTGGGGCGGTCTGTACTGTAGTGGAGGGGGGTATGTACTGTATTGGGGGATCTGTACTGTAGTGGGGGGTCTGTACTGTAGTTGGGAGGTCTGTACTGTAGTGGGGGGTCTGCATTGTAGTTGGGGGTCTGTACTGTAGTGAGGGGGGGTATGTACTGTAGTGGGGGGTCTGCATTGTAGTTGGGGGTCTGTACTGTAGTGAGGGGGGGGTATGTACTGTATTGGGGGATCTGTACTGTAGTGAGGGGTCTGTACTGTAGTTGGGAGGTCTGTACTGTAGTGGGGGGTCTGCATTGTAGTTGGGGGTCTGTACTGTAGTGAGGGGGGGTGTGTACTGTATTGGGGGATCTGTACTGTAGTGGGGGGTCTGTACTGTAGTGGGGGGTCTGCATTGTAGTTGGGGGTCTGTACTGTAGTGGGGGGTCTGCATTGTAGTTGGGGGTCTGTACTGTAGTGGAGGGGGGGGGGTATGTACTGTAGTGGGAGGTCTTTACTGTAGTGAAGGGGGTTATGTACTGTATTGGGGGATATGTACTGTAGTTGGGAGGTCTCTACTGTAGTGAGGGGGGGGGGGGGGTATGTACTGTATTGGGGGATCTGCACTGTAGTGGAGGGGGGGTATGTACTGTAGTGAGGGGGGGTCTGCATTGTTGTTGGAGGTCTCTACTGTAGTGAGGGGGGGTATGTACTGTATTGGGGGATCTGTACTGTAGTGGGGGGTCTGTACTGTAAATGGGAGGTCTGTACTGTAGTGGGGGGTCTGCATTGTAGTTGGGGGTCTGTACTGAAGTGAGGGGGGGATCTGTACTGTAGTGAGGGGGGGTCTGTACTGTAGTGGGGGATCTGTACTGTAGTTGGGGGGGGGGTCTGTACTGTAGTTGGGAGGTCTCTACTGTAGTGGAGGGGGGGTATGTACTGTAGTTGGGGGGGTCTGTACTGTAGTGGGGGATCTGTACTGTAGTTGGGGGGGGGTCTGTACTGTAGTTGGGAGGTCTGTACTGTAGTGGAGGGGGGGTATGTACTGTAGTTGGGGGGTATGTACTGTATTGGGGGATCTGCACTGTAGTGGAGGGGGGGTCTGTACTGTAGTTGGGGGGGTCTGTACTGTAGTGGAGGGGGGGTATGTACCGTATTGGGGGATCTGTGCTGTAGTGAGGGGTCTGTACTGTAGTTGGGAGGTCTGTACTGTAGTGAGGGGGGGTATGTACTGTAATGGGGGATCTGTACTGTAGTGGGGGGTCTGTACTGTAGTTGGGGGGGGGGATCTGTACTGTAGTTGGGGGTCTGTACTATAGTGGGGGGGGGGTTATGTACTGTAGTTGGGATTGTCTGTACTTTAGTGGGGGGTCTGTATTGTAGTTGGGGGTCTGTCCTGTAGTGGGGGGGTATGTACTGTAGTTGGGGGTCTGTACTGTAGTGGGGGGTCTGCACTGTAGTAGGAGGTCTGCATTGTAGTTGGGGGTCTGTACTGTAGTGGGGGGGGGTCTGTACTGTAGGGGGAAGGTCTGCCTTGTAGGGAGTCCGTGTAACATGCAGGGGGTCCAGAACTGTTAGAGGGGTGTCTGCGTAACATACAGGCCTCCAGAGCTGTGGGGGGCTGTGTATTGTAAAGGGGCCCAGAGGTGCAGCAGGGGGCTGTGTAATGTAAAGGGGTCCTGAGGTGCAGGGTGCTTTGTAATGTAAAGGGGTCAATAGATGCAGGTAATGCAAAGGGGTCCAGAGGTGCAGAGTGCCGTATAATGTAAAGGGGTCAATAGATGCAGGTAATGCAAAGGGGTCCAGAGGTGCAGGGTGCAGTATAATGTAAAGGGGTCCAGAGGTGTAGGGTGCCGTATAATGTAAAGGGGTCCAGAGGTGCAGGGTGCCGTATAATGTAAAGGGGTCCAGAGGTGCAGGGTGCCGTATAATGTAAAGGGGTCCAGAGGTGCAGGGTGCCGTATAATGTAAAAGGGTCCAGAGGTGCAGGGTGCCGTATAATGTAAAGGGGCCCAGAGGTGCAGGGTGCCGTATAATGTAAAGGGGTTCAGAGGTGTAGGGTGCCGTATAATGTAAAGGGGTCCAGAGGTGTAGGGTGCCGTATAATGTAAAGGGGTCCAGAGGTGTAGGGTGCCGTATAATGTAAAGGGGTCCAGAGGTGCAGGGTGCCGTATAATGTAAAGGGGTCCAGAGGTGTAGGGTGCCGTATAATGTAAAGGGGTCCAGAGGTGTAGGGTGCCGTATAATGTAAAGGGGTCCAGAGGTGCAGGGTGCCGTATAATGTAAAGGGGTCCAGAGGTGCAGGGTCCCGTATAATGTAAAGGGGTCCAGAGGTGCAGGGTGCCGCATAATGTAAAGGGGTCCAGAGGTGTAGGGGCTGTGTAATGTAAAGGGGTCCAGAGGTGCAGGGTGCCGTATAATGTAAAGGGGTCCAGAGGTGCAGGGTGCCGTATAATGTAAAAGGGTCCAGAGGTGCAGGGTGCCGTATAATGTAAAGGGGCCCAGAGGTGCAGGGTGCCGTATAATGTAAAGGGGTTCAGAGGTGTAGGGTGCCGTATAATGTAAAGGGGTCCAGAGGTGTAGGGTGCCGTATAATGTAAAGGGGTCCAGAGGTGTAGGGTGCCATATAATGTAAAGGGGTCCAGAGGTGCAGGGTGCCGTATAATGTAAAGGGGTCCAGAGGTGTAGGGTGCCGTATAATGTAAAGGGGTCCAGAGGTGTAGGGTGCCGTATAATGTAAAGGGGTCCAGAGGTGCAGGGTGCCGTATAATGTAAAGGGGTTCAGAGGTGTAGGGTGCCGTATAATGTAAAGGGGTCCAGAGGGGCAGGGTGCCGTATAATGTAAAGGGGTCCAGAGGTGCAGGGTGCCGTATAATGTAAAGGGGTCCAGAGGTGCAGGGTCCCGTATAATGTAAAGGGGTCCAGAGGTGTAGGGGCTGTGTAATGTAAAGGGGTCCAGAGGTGCAGGGTGCCGTATAATGTAAAGGGGTCCAGAGGTGCAGGGTGCCGTATAATGTAAAGGGGTCCAGAGGCTTTCGGTGATTCTGAATACTGTGTAATTTTTTTTTAAACCGGCGCCATTGGCGAGTAAACGGGAAGTGATGTCATGACGTCGCTTCCGTGTTTACAATCAGGAGACTGGAATGATTCCGGTCTGTCCGTAGCCGCCGGAGGCATCGGATTGTTGATCGGTAAGAGCGGCGGGGGGGAGGGGGGGGTCGGCGTCCCCTCCCGCTCCTCCGGTATAACAGCCGAGCGGCTAAACGGTTGTTATCGCTGGAAAGCCGATCGCCGTCTCTAAAAAAAATCAGTACCCCCGAAAGCCGAGGACGCACATCCGCGTACGCTCGGCGGCAGGGGGGATAATATGTCCTCATTAAAAATCTCGCCGTCGTCCAGCGTCGGTGTGACTTCCAACCCGGCATCTCATTCCGGAAACGTCACCGCTGACCCCCAGAGCCCTTGTGGGAGTCGCTTCCTCTCGACCACGCCCACCGCCCACCCTCTCGACCACGCCCCCGTCACCCCCGCATGCCGGATCAACGTATTTGGGGTGCCGTGACACACACCTGCAGATACGCTCTCCCACCAGTAGGGATTGTAGTCGTCGTTCATTGATTATTGTAGAAATTACATTTATCCTGTGTTGTTACATCCTTATTTGGTCATTTCCTGTGAGGTCACCATCTGTGAAGGAAGTGATTGGCCGTTGGAGCCAGGACCTCCCTCTTTTGTCATTTTTCTTTGAATAAAGGAACCAGTCAGCCGCTCGGCGGCAGTGATGCTGATGGAGCTGAGAACGTAAGCTATGGTGATTGGGGATATACGGGAAGGAGAAGGGCTGCATTACACCATTATGGTGGAAGGGCGCTTAGACCCCTCTCACACTGGGGCGGTGCGGCCGTCAGGCGGGTAAAGCGCCGATATTTTTAGCGGCACTTTACCGTCGTTTTAGCGGTCTGTGGCCGCTAGCGGGGTGGTTTCCCTTCTTCGGGAACTTTGATGTCGCTCTCAGGAACGCCAATTCTCCATCTTCAAAGGAAAAGAGTTACGAGTCAGAAATCATTCAATTGGAGCCGTCATCGGCTTTACTATCAAGAAGGACGGAGCCATCTTTCTTCAGGCATCATCCAGGGTGTCCCCACAAATGTCTGACACAGATCAGCCCCTGATGCGAGCTTATGTCAAAGTACAGTCCGATCACTGGGGGGAGGGGAGACTGAGGAAATGACTCCTCCTCCTTCTACAAAGCTACAATGTACGGTCTGATCACGGGGGGGAGGGGAGACTGAAGAAATGACTCCTCCTTCTTCTACAAAGTTACAATGTACAGTCCGATCACTGGGGGGAGGGGAGACTGAGGAAATGACTCCTCCTCCTTCTACAAAGCTACAATGTACGGTCTGATCACGGGGGGAGGGGAGACTGAAGAAATGACTCCTCCTTCTTCTACAAAGTTACAATGTACAGTCCGATCACTGGGGGGAGGGGAGACTGAGGAAATGACTCCTCCTCCTTCTACAAAGCTACAATGTACGGTCTGATCACGGGGGGAGGGGAGACTGAAGAAATGACTCCTCCTTCTTCTACAAAGTTACAATGTACAGTCCGATCACTGGGGGAGGGGAGACTGAGGAAATGACTCCTCCTTCTTCTACAAAGTTACAATGTACAGTCTGATCACTGGGGGAGGGGAGACTGAGGAAATGACTCCTCCTCCTTCTACAAAGTTACAATGTGCAGTCTGATCACTGGGGGAGGGGAGACTGAGGAAATGACTCCTCCTCCTTCTACAAAGTTACAATGTACAGTCTGATCACTGGGGGAGGGGAGACTGAGGAAATGACTCCTCCTCCTTCTACAAAGTTACAATGTACAGTCTGATCACTGGGGGGAGGGGAGACTGAGGAAATGACTCCTCCTTCTTCTACAAAGTTACAGTGTACGGTCTGATCACTGGGGGAGGGGAGACTGTAACTTTGTAGGAGGAGGAAGCATTTCCTCAATGTACGGTCTGATCACTGGGGGGAGGGGAGACTGAGGAAATGACTCCTCCTCCTTCTGCAAAGTTACAATGTACAGTCTGATCACTGGGGGAGGGGAGACTGAAGAAATGACTCCTCCTCCTTCTACAAAGTTACAATGTACAGTCTGATCACTGGGGGGAGGGGAGACTGAGGAAATAACTCCTCCTTCTTCTACAAAGTTACAGTGTACGGTCTGATCACTGGGGGAGGGGAGACTGTAACTTTGTAGGAGGAGGAAGCATTTCCTCAATGTACGGTCTGATCACTGGGGGGAGGGGAGACTGAGGAAATGACTCCTCCTCCTTCTGCAAAGTTACAATGTACAGTCTGATCACTGGGGGAGGGGAGACTGTAACTTTGTAGGAGGAGGAAGCATTTCCTCAATGTACGGTCTGATCACTAGGGGGAGGGGAGACTGAGGAAATGACTCCTCCTCCTTCTGCAAAGTTACAATGTACAGTCTGATCACTGGGGGGAGGGGAGACTGAGGAAATGACTCCTCCTCCTTCTGCAAAGTTACAATGTACAGTCTGATCACTGGGGGAGGGGAGACTGAGGAAATGACTCCTCCTCCTTCTGCAAAGTTACAATGTACAGTCTGATCACTGGGGGGAGGGGAGACTGAGGAAATGACTCCTCCTCCTTCTGCAAAGTTACAATGTACAGTCTGATCACTGGGGGGAGGGGAGACTGAGGAAATGACTCCTCCTCCTTCTGCAAAGTTGCAATGTACAGTCTGATCACTGGGGGAGGGGAGACTGAGGAAATGCTTCCTGTCATAGAGCAGTTTGTAAAGGAATCTACCCATTAATTTTTTTTTCCCATCCCCCGGTTCACCAGGCACAGATGCTGGTTGTGGCCGGGGAATATTCGCTGTCCACCTTCGAAGGAACAGAACAGATATTTCGCCCCGTGAAGATGATCGCTCACCCCGAATACAGCTCATCCTCCAAGAACGCAGACATCATGCTGATAAAGGTGATAATATTGGGGCTTCTTTATTTTGCGGGCGGGGGGGGGGGGGGGGCAACTTTTCTAGAAGAAAGACTACTTTAGAGTCAGTGACCCCCTCCCCTCTTCAGAGCAATGACTCCTCCCACTCCCCCCCATGTGGCCCCGGTTAGATACAGAGTGCCTGAAAGTAGACATCTTCTGCTGTGCTGCCTTCTTAGCTAACACAGGGTGCTCTGGGAATCCTTTGTCTTAAATATTTACATATTATATACAATTGTGTATGTAGCTAAAAAAATGGATGTAAAAAATCAGTTCAAAAATGTATAAAAACTTTAAAATGTGAACTCGCTTGTAAAATCATAAGTATGAACTGGTCACTGGAGGAAGCTCCGCCTCTATAATGCAACTGATTCCATGGCGGGGTAAATAGGAATTCAATTTGAATTAATTTCTATTCTTCCTGACGCAGTGCTGTTACCCTGCCTTGTGCGCTCCTTCAGTTGGCTGTTGGGTTGTCTGCCTTTATAAATGCCAACTGTCCTGGATTTGCTGGGACAGACCCATGTATCAGACCTCTGTCCCGGATTTGTTGGGACAGACCTGTGTATCAGACCTCTGTCCCAGATTTGTTGGGACAGACCTGTGTATCAGACCTCTGTCCTGGATTTGTTGGGACAGACCCGTATAGCAGACCTCTGTCCCGGATTTGTTGGGACAGACCTGTGTATCAGACCTCTGTCCCAGATTTGTTGGGACAGACCTGTGTATCAGACCTCTGTCCCAGATTTGTTCGGACAGACCTGTGTATCAGACCTATGTCCCGGATTTGTTGGGACAGACCCGTATAGCAGACCTCTGTCCTGGATTTGTTAGGATAGACTCGTGTATCAGACCTCCGTCCTGGATTTGTTGGGACAGATCCATATATCAGACCCCTGTGCAGGATTTGTTGGGACAGACTCATATATCAGACCTCTGTCCCGGATTTGTTGGATCTACACGGGTCTGTCCCAACAAATCTGGGACAGAGGTCTTATATACGGGTCTGTCCCAACAAATGGATTACGGGTCTGGATACTTTTTATAATTTGATACCATTTCCTGACAGGTTCTCCTTAATAATGTATAGATGCCAACTGTCCTGGATTTGCTGGGACAGACCCATATATTAGACCTCTGTCCTGGATTTGTTGGGACAGACCTGTTTATCAGACCTCTGTCCCGGGTTTGTTGGCACAGACCTGTGTATCAGACCTCTGTCCCGGATTTGTTTGGACAGACCCGTATATCAGACCTCTGTCCCAGATTTTTTGGGACAGACCAATGTATCAGCGCAGGTGGGGTATTCTGTCTCTTCCCCCCGGTGCCTACTAACCATACCTGGGAACTTGTTGGCCCCCCGGAGTTGCTTTTCTCTTACTGGCTCTCCGGCTGCCTGCTGAGTGACAGGTGTGACTGCAGTGATATGTGATGCTATTAGCCCCACCCCTGGCTCCGCCCCCTTCCCAGGTGAAGAGGTGGAGTGAAGATAAGGGAGGGGCTCCCTTTAAGACCACGCCGAGCAGCGCTAATGTGCGATTTCTGGTGGCAGGAAGCTGCAGAACGATCAAATCAACCGCCGATCTTCATAGACAGGCCCCAATTTATTTTATTTGTAACTCTTTGAAGGTGAAATGTATTCGCTGTGACCACATTTTCCCTTCTGGTGCTTCTTCTCTTTATTCGGATTATTGGGTTGCGGCTGTGCGAGTGACCGACGCATTCCGCTGAGCTTGTTTCATGGAATAAACAGGTTGAACGCAAATCGGCCTGGGTGTGATGTGTGATGTGTGATGTGTGATGTGTGATGAGTGTGATGGGTGTGATGAGTGTGATGGGGTGATGGGTGTGATCAGTGATCCTCATTACAGGATATAAAGGTACAGCTCTAGTATTGGAGATATAAAGGCACAGCTCTGGGATTGGAGATATAAAGGTACAGCTCTGGGATTGGAGATATAAAGGCACAGCTCTGGTATTGGAGATAAAAAGGTACAGCTCTGGTATTGAAGATATAAAGGCACAGCTTTGGAAATGGAGATATAAATGTACAGCTCTGGGATTGAAGATATAAAGGTACAGCTCTGGGATTGGAGATATAAAGGTACAGCTCTGGGATTGGAGATATAAAGGTACAGCGCTAGTATTGGAGATATAAAGGTACAGCTTTGGGATTGGAGATATAAAGGCACAGCTCTGGTATTGGAGATATAAAGGCACAGCTTTGGGATTGGAGATATAAAGGCACAGCTCTGGTATTGGAGATAAAAAGGTACAGCTCTGGTATTGGAGATATATAGGCACAGCTTTGGAAATGGAGATATAAAGGTACAGCTCTGGGATTGGAGATATAAAGGTACAGCTCTGGGATTGGAGATAAAAAAGGCACAGCTTTGGGATTGGAGATATAAAGGTACAGCTCTGGGATTGGAGCTATAAAGGCACAGCTCTGGTATTGGAGATATAAAAGCACAGCTCTGGGATTGGAGATATAAAGGCACAGCTCTGGTATTGGAGATATAAAGGCACAGCTCTGGGACTGGAGATATAAAGGTACAGCTCTGATATTGGAGATATAAAGGTACAGCTTTGGGATTAGAGATATAAAGGTACAGCTCTGGTATTTGAGATATAAAGGTACAGCTCTGGTATTGGAGATATAAAGGTACAGCTCTGGTATTGGAGATAAAAAGGTACAGCTCTGGTATTGGAGATATAAAGGCACAGCTTTGGGATGGGATATATAAAGGTACAGCTCTGGGATTGGAGATATAAAGGCACAGCTCCGGGACTGGAGATATAAAGGTACAGCTCTGGGATTGGAGATATAAAGGTACAGCTCTAGGATTGGAGATATAAAGGTACAGCTCCGGGACTGGAGATATAAAGGTACAGCTCTGGTATTGGAGATAAAAAGGTACAGCTCTGGTATTGGAGATATAAAGGCACAGCTTTGGGATGGGATATATAAAGGTACAGCTCTGGGATTGGAGATATAAAGGCACAGCTCCGGGACTGGAGATATAAAGGTACAGCTCTGGGATTGGAGATATAAAGGTACAGCTCTAGGATTGGAGATATAAAGGTACAGCTCCGGGACTGGAGATATAAAGGTACAGCTCTGGAATTGGAGATATAAAGGTACAGTTCTGGGATTGGAGATATAAAGGCACAGCTCTGAGATTGGAGATATAAAGGTACAGTTCTGGGATTGGAGTTATGAAGGCACAGCTCTGGGATTGGTGATATAAAGGTACAGCTCTGGGATTGGTGATATAAAGGTACAGCTCTAGGATTGGAGATATAAAGGTACAGCTCTGGGATTGGAGATATAAAGGTACAGCTCTGGGAAATGGAGATATAAAGGCACAGCTCCAGGACTGGCGATATAAAGGTACAGCTCTGGGATTGGAGATATAAAGGTACAGCTCTAGGATTGGAGATATAAAGGTACAGCTCCGGGACTGGAGATATAAAGATACAGCTCTGGGATTGGAGATATAAAGGTACAGTTCTGGAATTGGAGTTATGAAGGCACAGCTCTGGGATTGGTGATATAAAGGTACAGCTCTAGGATTGGAGATATAAAGGTACAGCTCTGGGAAATGGAGGTATAAAGGCACAGCTCTGGGATTGAAGATATAAAGGTACAGTTCTGGGAGTGGAGATATAAAGGCACAGCTCTGGGATTGGAGATATAAAGGCACAGCTCTGGGGTTGGATTGGTATATTTGGATACATTTGGGATCTATAAGTCACATGACTCGGGATATTTGTTATATTTGGATACTTTGTATTTATATGTAATTATCAGAGTTCTGATCACAACACAGAAATACAACAAATACGTTTCGGGCGCTCGCTGGGATTTCCCCGCAGATCCAATCAAAGTGATTTATTGATCCGACCTCCTGACCTTTTAGTACGAAAAAAACTGAAACTTGTTAACCCTTTCTGTGCCAGGCTGAAATCTCCCCGATGGGACACAGATGGCAAAAATAAACCTTACAGGGGTTATAACCAGTGGCAGTTTCTCCATAAGGGGGGCCCCCCAATCCATACGCCCAGCCCCCTAATCTACATGCAGGGCACCGCCCCCAATCCATACACCCGGCCCCCTAATCTACATGCAGGGGGCCGCCCCCCAATCCATGTGCCTGGTCCCCTAATCTACATGCAGGGCACCGCCCCCAATCCATACGCCCGACCCCTAATCTACATGCAGGGCACCGCCCCCAATCCATACGCCCGACCCCTAATCTACATGCAGGGCACCGCCCCAATCCATACGCCCGACCCCTAATCTACATGCAGGGCAACGCCCCCCAATCCATACGCCCGACCCCTAATCTACATGCAGGGCACCGCCCCAATCCATACGCCCGACCCCTAATCTACATGCAGGGCACCGCCCCCCAATCCATACGCCCAGCCCCCTAATCTACATGCAGGGCACCGCCCACAATCCATACGCCCGGCTCCCTAATCTTCATGCAGGGGGCCGCCCCAATACTTTTGCCCGACCCCTAATCTACATGTAGGGCACCGCCCCCCCAATCCATACGCCCGGCCCCCTAATCTACATGCAGGGCACCATTCTGCCTAATCCATACGCCCGACCCCCTAATCTACATGAGTCCGCCCACTTGTGAGAATAGTGAATTAATATTCGCTGTGGTCTTCCTGCTTCTCCTCCCAGCCAATCAGGAAGCAGACCTTAAGACCCGATTGGCCAAGAGGAGAAGCGACCGTATTGCCCACTGAAGAGGAGACCTTGATGGGGTAAGTGTGCGGACGGGCGAGCAACGGGGTGGTGAGTGGTTTGCTATTCGCCCCGCTGGTTATAACCCGCCCCTTACTCTGCCCAAAATGAAATAAAAAATATATACTGAATATATATATATACAGCCAGGAGTCTTCTTAGTTCCCATCACCAGGGAGGTCTTGTGATGAATTTGCACCAACACATAGTTTATGAAGGTGGCAGATGCTGGGGGTGGGGGGCATTTCATCCTGAAAACAGAGGTGACAACATGACATTTTGGTTTTATTTCCTGATTAAATTCATTGTTTATTGTAAAGAAACGTTCGTCTGTTTAATGAGATGGAAATACTTTGGCGCTCCGTTCTCTGACGAAACGCGATACAGACAAAAGCGCGGAAAGTAGGTTAAAAGCTGAAAGTGGGTCAGAGGGCAATGATGACATCACCGCGCATTGTCCCTCCGCATCCCCGACATGAATAGTTGGGGCCCCTCAGAATACGAACCTCCCCCACCTCCCCACCGACCCCATTATATAAAAAAGAAAAAAAAATCCCAGAAATTTCAGTGATTTCCCCATCACCATAACAAGTGTCAGCGGGAGGAATAGTGCACCATCATTGGTGTCAGTGGGAGGAATAGTGCCCCATCATTGGTGTCAGTGGGAGGAATAGTGCCCCATCATTGGTGTCAGTGGGAGGAATAGTGCACCATCATTGGTGTCAGTGGGAGGAATAGTGCCCCATCATTGGTGTCAGTAGGAGGAATGGTGCCCCATCATTGGTGTCAGTGGGGGGAATAGTGCCCCATCATTGGTGTCAGTGGGAGGAATAGTGCACCATCATTGGTGTCAGTGGGGGGAATAGTGCCCCATCATTGGTGTCAGTGGGAGGAATAGTGCACCATCATTGGTGTCAGTGGGAGGAATAGTGCCCCATCATTGGTGTCAGTGGGAGGAATAGTGCCCCATCATTGGTGTCAGTGGGGGGAATAGTGCCCCATGATTGGTATCGGTGGGAGGAATAGTGCCCCATCATTGGTGTCTGTGGGAGGAATAGTGCCCCATGATTGGTATCGGTGGGAGGAATAGTGCCCCATGATTGGTATCGGTGGGAGGAATAGTGCCCCATCATAGTTACATACCCTGTTTCCCCGATAGTAAGACACCCCCGATTGTAAGACGTATCGGGAGTTTCAGAGGGGTCGGCTAATATAAGCCGTACCCCGAAAGTAAGACATATGTCTTACTTTCGGGGAAACACGGGGGTATTGCCGCCTCCCTCTCATCTAGCTGCGCGCCGCCTCCTGCCCACGTCCGCACCGTCCCCCTCTCCATACGTCGCCGCGTCTGCCATTTCCCTCTGATCTTAATGAGCGCCGCCTCCTGCCCACGCCTGAGCCGTCCCCCTCTCCATACGTCACCGCGCCGTCCCCTGCACTTGTCACTGCCGCCTCCTGCTTAAAATACGGTAATGCACACAGTATTAATCATACATCAGTAAAACATACACACTGGCATACTGGGGTATCATCTGCTGTATGTAACCCAGTGGGTATCAGCAGGTGTCACACTGGATTAAATACAGCAGGTGGTACTGTATCACACATAAATCTGTTTTATCCTCCAGTATTCCACTGTTCGTTCTTACCATTTTTCATTGTTTTACATGTTATGCAATGTTGTAACAAGATATTCTTGGCACTTCCTTTTATAAAACTGTTTTGTGGTGAATACAATACTGTTCAGGTTGTTAATAAATGTTAATTTTATGGTTAAAACAAAAAATTCAACAATTTTTTTCCAATATAAGACATACCCCGAAAGTAAGACATAGTGGGGCTTTTGGGGATAAAAAGAAAGTAAGACACTGTCTTACTTTCGGGGAAACACGGTAGTAGGTGAGGTTGAAAAAAGACACAAGTCCATCAAGTCCAACCCATGTGTGATTATATGTCAGTATTACATTGTATATTCCTGTATGTTGTGATCGTTCAGGTGATTATCTAATAGTTTCTTGAAATGAACCGTGCCCCCCCCGCTGAGACCACCGCCTGTGGAAGGGAATTCCACATCCTTGCCGCTCTTACAGTAAAGAACACTCTACGTAGTTTAAGGTTAAACCTCTTTTCTTATTATTTTAGTGTCTTGTTAAACTCCCTTCCGCAAAAAAGTTTTATCCCTATTGTGGGGTCAACAGTCCAGTATTTATATATATTGTGGGGTCACCAGTCTGGTATTTATATATTGTGGGGTCACCAGTCCGGTATTTATATATTATGGGGTCACCAGTCCAGTATTTATATATTGTGGGGTCTCCAGTCCGGTATTTATATATTGTGGGGTCACCAGTCCATTATTTATATATTGTGGGGTCACCAGTCCAGTATTTATATATTGTGGGGTCTCCAGTCCGGTATTTATATATTGTGGGGTCACCAGTCCATTATTTATATATTGTGGGGTCACCAGTCCGGTATTTGTATATTGTGGGGTCTCCAGTCCGGTATTTATATATTGTGGGGACACCAGTCCGGTATTTATATATTGTGGGGTCACCAGTCCGGTATTTATATATTGTGGGGTCACCAGTCCGGTATTTATATATTGTAGGGTCACCAGTCCGGTATTTATATATTGTGGGGTCACCAGTCCGGTATTTATATATTGTGGGGTCACCAGTCTGGTATTTGTATATTGTGGGGTCACCAGTCCGGTATTTCTATATTGTGGGGTCACCAGTCCGGTATTTATATATTGTGGGGTCACCAGTCCGGTATTTCTATATTGTGGGGTCACCAGTCCGGTATTTCTATATTGTGGGGTCACCAGTCCGGTATTTCTATATTGTGGGGTCACCAGTCCGGTATTTCTATATTGTGGGGTCACCAGTCCGGTATTTATATAATGAAATCATATCTCCTCTCAAGCATCTCTTCTCCAGAGAGAATAAGTTCAGAGCTCACAACCTTTCCTCATAACTAATATCCTCCAGACCCTTTATTAGCTTTGTTGCCCTTCTTTGTAGTCGCTCCATTTCCAGTACATCCTTCCTGAGGACTGGTGCCCAGAACTGGACAGTATACTCCAGGTGCGGCCGGACCAGAGTCTTGTAGAGGGGAGAATTATCCTTTTATCTCTGGAGTTGATCCCTTTTTAATGCCAATATTCTGTTTGCTTTGTTAGCAGCAGCTTGGCATTGCTGAGCCCATCATCTACTAGGACCCCCAGGTCCTTCTCCATCCTACATCCCCCCAGAGGTTCCCCTCCCCCCAGGTCCTTCTCCATCCTAGACCCCCCCAGAGGTTCCCCTCCCCCCAGGTCCTTCTCCATCCTAGACCCCCCCAGAGGTTCCCCTCCCCCCAGTCTATAGATTGCATTCAGATTTTTACCACATAAATGCATTATTTTACATTTCTCTACATTGAACCTCATTTGCCATGTAGTTGCCCCTCCCCCACATTCATTTGTTCAGATCTTCTTGCAAGGTTATTGCTCTGTTTAGCTTAGTATTGTCCACAAATACAGAGATTGGACTGTTTCCCCCATCCCCCTCCTCCAGGTCGTTTATGTACAAATTAAATAGGATTGGTCCCAGCACAGAACCCTGGGGGACCCCACTACCCACCCCCGACCATTCCGAGTGCTCCCCATTTATCACCACCCTCTGAACTCGCCCTTGTAGCCGGTTGAACCCGTAATACCCGGATATCTAAATGAAGGAACAATTTGTAGCCTGGAATCCGGGCTACAATTATGTGAATTATGTGTCTCATGTTGGAATTATTGAGGACTATCAATTGTTTTGATGATATCTGTCGATCTTTTTTATTATATTACATTATATATACCTTCTCTACCAATTTATATGTATATATGCCCTTTGTGATAAAACGGTTATTATGCTCATTCATTTAGTAGTGTGCTTCATATAAAGTCCCACAATCTCTTTCCTTTTTCATATATACTCAACACTTAATTTGTACAGCACTTTCCCCCCTGGGGACTCCATACACTGAGAAGGTGGGGCAGACATCTTGGAGAGAGCGTTGGCCGGGAATCGAACCCGGGTCATCTGCTTAGAAAGCAGCTGTGCTCACCACTGCACCACCAACGCAAAAAAGTGGCATGTTTTTTTTTTTTTAGTGTGGGAGGAAACCGGAGAACCCGGAGGAAACCCACGCAAGCACAGGGAGAACATGCAAACTCCATGCAGATAGTGTCCTGGTCAGGATGTGAACCATGGACCCCAGTGCTGCAAGGCTCACCACTAAGCCTCTGTGCTGCCCATATTTGGCCTCTGTTCTATAAGGCCCGCCCCCGCAGAGCAGGGTCTTCTGCCCTCACGTCTCTACACCCCTGCTCTTCTGCCCCCAACCTCTCTACTCACCTGCTCTTCTGCCTCACCTCTCTACTCCCCTGCCCCCACCTCTCTAACCCCCCCTTCTTCCCCCACCTATCTACCCTGCCCCCACCTCTCTAACCCCCCCTTCTGCCCCCACCTCTCTACTCCCCTGCCCCCACCTCTCTAACCCCCCCTTCTGCCCCCACCTCTCTACTCACCTGCTCTTTTGCCCCCACCTCTCTACCCCCCCTGCCCTTCTGCACCCACCTCTCTACCCCCGGTCAATTAAATCGGGTGGAGATTGGTACCTTGAAGTCACCTGGCCAAAGCTGGCAGTGGCTCCGGGACACCATAGCGCTGGAGCGCTATGAAAAGTAAAGATCCGATTTAAGACTCCTGGCAGTCCTCCTTGGTCGCCCTGCGCTTCTTCACTACCTGGAATAATTCTTGTAGGTGAAGACGGGTTTGAGGATTATTAGGAGTTTCATCATTGGGATCAACAGTCAGTGTTGCCGTTTGTTGATTAATGCTGGAATCCGATTGTGCATGGAAGTGATCAGTCACCGGTGACCTAAGGAAAATTGGTAATGAGAAGATACTACCATTCTTTGGCATGAAGTTGCTGTGATCCCAAGGAGGCGTGGCTCTGGGAATGGTGACGCCAGTCCTGTCCAAAGCTCTTTTCACTTTTCTCCTACGACGTAGCACTCTGGGATGGTGAATAAATGTACTCCATTGTGGCCTAAGGCTGGAATCCATTGCTGGGGTCGTGGATTTGCTTGGAAGGTTCTCCTCACTCCCAGGCCTAGTGTCATTCCCGGTAGGTGCCACGCTGGGAATGGTGACGTCACTCCTGTCCAAAGCTCTTTTCACATTTTTCCTACGACGTACCACTCTGGGATGGTGAATAAATGTACTCCATTGTGGCCTAAGGCTGGAATCCATTGCTGGGGTCGTGGATTTGCTTGGAAGGTTCTCCTCACTCCCAGACCTAGTGTCATTCCCGGTAGGTGAGACGCTGGGAATTGGAAAGGTCATCTCCTCCATGGCGCTCGCTGCCTTTTTGCTAGGTGGTGGAGTGATGACATCACTCGGAGGGGTGATGTCACTCTTTCGTGGGAACATATTCCTGCTCCGGGCCACCATTTCTGATTTGATCTTCTTTATACGATGGCTTAGCCTAGCAGAAAGGGAAGCTCGAGGAGGTGTGATGCTGGGATCAGGAATGTCCGTCTCTTCCATAGCTCTGTTCAAATTTTTCCTACGACGTACCACGCTGTGATGGAGAGTAAATGTACTCCATCGTGGGTTAAGGCCGGAACCCATTGCTGGGGTCATGCATTTGCTTGGAAGTTTCTCATTTCTCCCAGGACTCGTGTAATTCCTGGTCAGTGCAACACTGGGAATGGACGTCTCCTCCATGGCACTCACTGCATTTTCACTTGCTGATACGATGGTTTCACTTGCTGGTACAATGGTGTCCTCACTCGGTGGTACAATGGCATCACTTGGTGGTGGGGTGATATTGCTACTTGTTGGTTGTAACAGTCGGTAGAACGGCTTGAAATATATTAGGAGTAGTATCACCAGCATAGTGATAAGCCCCAGAAGGCATTCTAACCGGTGCTCAGTAACAATTTCTATAAGTACGGGTAGGACTGTGTTCTCCAATGCCCCCCAAACATTGGACCACACAGACTGAAGCCCGGCCACCACCCATTGGTACCAAACACCAACATTTATAAGCAGGGGTGGGACTGTGTTCTCCAATGCCACCCACCCCCTGGACCAGACTGACCAGAACCTGGCGACCACCCTATGGTACCAATCACCAGCATTTATATGCAGGGGTGGGACTGTGTTCACTAATGCCACCCACCCCCTGGACCAGACTGACCAGAACCTGGCGACCACCCTATGGTACCAATCACCAGCACTTATAGACAGGGGTAGGATCATGTTCTCGAAGGCTGGCCTTCGCCTGTTCCAGATATCAATCAGTAGATACATGAATCCACACAGCTGCAGGAACGTTGAATAATATCCTAATATTCCGGCCAGGTGATTTTGGTGCAGGATGTGCTTCAGAATCAGAGTACATATCAGGAGTGCCATGCTAAACCATGATGGAGGACGGGTCAGGAATGACACCCACCTGATGAGTTGTTGGATTACATTCTTGAAGGATGTCCCTCGTCTGTTCCAGATATCGATCAATTGATGAACTACTCCGCTCAGCTCCATGAACATCAAATGGCGTACTAATGTTCTGGACAGGTGATTTTGGCGCAGGATGTGCTTCAGAATCAGAAAACTCGCCAGGACTGCAAAGCTGAGCAAGATTGGAGGACGGGTCAGGAATGACACCCACCTGATGAGTTGTTGGATTACGTTCTCGAAGGATGTCCCTCGTCTGTTCCAGATATCTATCAATTGATGAACTAATCCGCTCAGCTCCATGAACATCAAATAGCGTACTAATGTTCTGGACAGGTGATTTTGGCGCAGGATGTGCTTCAGAATCAGAAAAGTTACCAGGACTGCCAAACTGAGCAAGATTGGAGGACGGGTCAGGAATGAAACCCACCTGATGGGTTCTGGAGGGTCATTTCCAACTCCTCTGACTGCTTCCTCCGCTGGCCGCTCCGTCCTCCTCGTGTTCTCCTCCCCCTCCTCAATGCGGGTCTGTGGGGACCCTCTGATGACTTCTTTGGGCACAGCCCATGGGTAGAGGGTTCTAAAGATCATCGGAATCTTCACTGGCTGCTGTATCTCCACAATCCCCTCCCCCCCATCCATGGGGACCTCTGGGGATTGGATGTCGGGATTTCTGTTTAGCTCCCAAGGAACCAACAGAAAAAGAAAAACGGCAAGAATTTTGTTTCTCATTTTTTATTTTTTTTGTAACTGACAGGAAATGGCAATTACTATTAATAGAAGGATTAAAGAATTAATGCCAATCAATCAATTGATTTACAATTCCAATAACTGGAGAGAATCTGACCGAATAGAAATCAATCAGTCAGGAGAGCTCTGCAGTAGATGCTACCAGTATGAAGAGCTGAACTCAACTGAGAGTTTCCCCCTCTGCAGGGCTATTTTATAAGGTGCAGGTCATGTGACCACAGTGACGTCACAGTGCCTGACCGTTTGCAGCTATTTTTAGACTGCAGGTCACGTGTCCATATTTTTTTCTTACATTTTTTTATTTATTTTTTTCAATTATTTTTTGTTATGCAAGAACACCCTATATACATATATAATACACAAAAACATAAACCACAATGAACACAGACATGAATCTCTGTCATATATTCCACCAAGTCCTTCTCTCCTATCGCGTCCCGCTATGAGGACTGACAGGCTGCGCACAGGCAGACCGACCTCCGCACAGGCAGAGCGCCGGACAGCCCGAGCCGGTGGAAGGACCCCCAGGAAGCCGTTTCCATAGAGACGCGGCCTACAGCTTCGCTCCGCATCCCCGGACTGTCCTGTGCTGAGTGCCGAGATCGGGCTGGAGATGGAGCCGCGGATGAGTACGGTAATGACAGGATACACAGCCCGCCCCCCCATCTCCTTCTCCGGTCGCGGCTCTGATTGGTCCCGAGCACAGTGTAGCCCCTCCCCCTCCTTTATATCTACACTGTGCATGCAGGATCGGTGTGCCGACCGGCTCCGGTGTGAAGCCCCCCAACCCCCCCCCCCCACGATCACCGCGTGTTCTGAAAGGGGGGGGTGCCCACGTGTCCCGGATTGCCCGGGACATTCCCGCAATTAGCAGGTCTGTCCCGGGTCCCGGGCACCTTCATTCCGGGACAATACAGTGTCCCGGAATGAAACTGATGCAGCCGTTTGTGATTTTCCATTGTCAATGATGTCATTCGGCCGGGCCAGCCCAGTGGTGTACCGTGGGGGTGGGCAGCCCAAGTGACTTCTTCCAGGCTCCAGCCCATATAATCACCACACACCTTCAATGAGGCAGACACTCCTCAGCCTCCGGGTTCCCCCCCCCGCTCAGGGACTCCAGTGGTCCAGCCTGCCCTGGCTGTCCCCCATGATTCCTCAGGTGCGGGCCACAGGCAGCCCATGTGTGTGAGGGGGAGGGGCGGTGCTCGATGCAGACGAGCGTATGGCAGCTGCTGAGGGAGATCTCGGCCTGCGGGGGGTACAGAGGAGTGACTGGGGGATAGCAGACATCTATGGATGATCTTCATGGAATCCTGGCCGGGAGTGGTGAGTGAAATCCACCGATCTACCTTATATTTGTGTGGGGGAGTAGTCAGTAGTGTGAGTAGTGCAGTAAGGAGTGTAGTGGTCAGGGGGGTCAGGTAGCTAGGTGCAGGAGACAGGGAAGTCAGTGTAGTGGGCAGGTGGGTCATGGTAGAGGTCAGGTAGGCTATAGTGGTCAGGCAGGTCATTGTAGGGGTCAGGTAGGTCAGTATAGTGGGCAGGTATGCCATTTTAGGGGTCAGGTAGGTCAGTATAGTGGGCAGGTAGGTCAGCGTAGGGGTCAGTTTAGTGGGCAGGTAGGTCAGCGTAGGGGTCAGTGTAGTGGGCAGGTAGGTCAGCGTAGGGGTCAGTGTAGTGATGGGCAGGTAGGTCAGCGTAGGGGGTCAGTGTATTGGGCAGGTAGGTCGGTGTAGGGGTCAGTGTAGTGGACAGGTAGGTCAGTGTAGGAATCAGGTAGGCACTTGGATCAAGGGACTTACCCGAGCGCAGGGTGGCAAGTGCCACTGCATCTGGTGGCAGGCTATGGGGGCAAGTGACCCACCACATCTGGTGGCAGCCTACGGTGGCATGCTGCATCTTGTGGCAAGTGACAAGCTCAGGGTTCCCAATGTTTCTGCATTATGGTGAGTTGAACTATTTCATTATATATTACAATGTAGTAATAGAAATAATATGATTTGATCACTCGCCCCTGAAATCCCCGTCAACCCCGAGACTACATTCAACATCCCCCCCCCCCCCCCCTGGCAAAATTGTCCCTGAATAGCAGTTTGGAATTGTGGTCACCCTAGTCCTCAGGGACGGGGTGATTGATTCCCATGTTTTTTTTTCCAGTTACCAGTCTGGCTGCTGTGTTCTGGACGGTTTGTAGACGTGAAATCTGGTATTTTGGAAGTCCTAGGTAGAGGGAATTTGCATAGTTGAGTTGGGAATTGATGATAAAATGAAAAGAAAATGACTATATTGTCAAAAGTATTGACAAGACATGGATGAGCGAGTTTGGGGTGGAGCAACTTGACTGGTCTACACTGAGTCCTGACCTCAACCCCATAGAACACCTTTGGGATGAATTATGAATTAGAGTGGAGACTGCGAGCCAAGCCTTCTCATCCACATCAGTGCCTGACCTCACAAATGCGCTTTTGGAAGAATGGTCCAACATTCCCATAGACACACTCTCAAACCTTGTGGACAGCCTCCCCAGAAGAGTTGAAGCTGTTATAGCTGCAAAGGGTGGGCCAACTCAATATTGAACCCTACGGACTAAGACTGGGATCCCATTAAAGTTCATGTGTGTGTAAAGGCAGGCTTCCCGATACTTTTGGTAATATAGTGTATATATACATATATATATATATATATATATATATATATATATATATATATATATATATATTCCTGCTTTAAATTATTTTCTTGTTGGAGGGATATACTATATCTTTCTATCTATCTATCTATCTATCTATCTATCTATCTATCTATCTATCTATCTATCTATCTATCTATCTATATATATATAATATGTATGTGTATATGTATATATATATATATATATATATATATGTAGATATATATATATATATGTATATATGCACAGTATATCTCTCTAACAAGCAAATCATTTAAAGCAGGAGCAAATTAATCATTTATCACACTCCAGAAACACCTAATACAATTGTTTTTAGTTGTTTCTGAATGATAGCTATCAAATGACATTTGTTCCTCACTCCAAAGGAGGAAAAATGAACCTGTAGAAAACCTGTTACAAAAATTAAAAACAGACAAAATTAGGACAAAATTACAAAAATAAAAAATAAAAAAATGATATACACTATATTGTCAAAAGTATTGAAAAGGCATAGATAAGTGAGTTAGGGGTGGAGGAACTTGACTGGTCTGACTTCAACCCAATAGAACACCTTTGGGATGAATTAGAGTGGAGACTGAGAGCCACGCCTTCTCGTCCAACATCAGTGCCTGACCTCACAAATGTGCTTCTAGAAGAATGGTCCAACATTCCCATAGACACATTCCTAAACCTTGTGGACGGCCTTCCCAGAAGAGTTGAAGCTGCAAAGGGTGGGCTAACTCAATATTGAACTACTACCCTATGGACTAAGATTGGGATGCCATTAAAGTGTATGTGCGTGTAAAGGCAGGTGTCCCAATACTAGTACATCTCTCTAAAACAAATCATTTAAAGCAGGAAGGAATGAATCAAATATCACACATCAGTAACACCTAATACAATTGTTTTTTGTTGTTTCTGAATGATAGCTATCAAATGACATTTGTTCCTCACTCCAAAGGAGGAAAAGATAACCCGTAGAAAGCCTGTAACAAAAATTAAAAACAGCCAAAATTAGGACTAAATTACAAACAAGAAACATTATTTAAAAACACAAGCAAAATGATTATTAATATAAAACATCAGTAGTAAATGAACAATATGCACAAATGTAAACTGTACAATAAATGTCCCCTAATTTTTCCCCCCTTTTCCCCTCTATGTTTTCAAATAAATGTACTGTAGTTTACCCCCTTCATATAGTATGATAATGTATATCAATAATCACAGATCACTCAGGAATCATCTTAGTGCGCTTTGTGTTAACACAGATATAATAATATAGATCATTCAATCACAAAAATAAATGTAAGTCACAGATAGAGTTCCATCCCCTAGGGATTAAAGTGTCTAATCGGTGTATCCATTGTCCTTCCAGTCTTTTTAAAAACAGCTCATGATCACCCCCTCGTCTGTTTTTCTTTACTCCATCAATAACCAAGAATTTTAGTTGTGACACTGTATGTCCCTTTTCAACAAAGTCACCTTCTGTATACTGTGTGTGTGTGTGTGTGTGTATACTGTGTGTGTATACTGTGTGTGTGTGTGTGTGTGTGTATACTGTGTGTGTATACTGTGTGTGTATACTGTGTGTGTATACTGTGTGTGTGTGTGTGTATACTGTGTGTGTATACTGTGTGTGTATACTGTGTGGCCTCATAATCTCCTATTGCCCGGGGGCCCCATGAGTTGTCAGTCCACCCTTGCTTCTGGATTATCTCACCCACATGAAGAAAATTCGATAAAATATACAACAAATGAAGACTGACCTGTAAAACTAGAAAACCTACAATTTCTGGGGAAATTGTGTGAAGTGTTCTTGCCTCCACCTACTGGAGTGGGCAGAGTAACTGGGGGGGGTCATAATGTTTTGGCTGATCATAATGTTTTGGCTGGTCATAATATTTTGGCTGGTCATAATGTTTTGGCTGGTCATGGGGTTGTCAGCTTTTGTCAACTCCCACTCTAGTTTTAAACATTTCGCCATTCATTCCTATGGGACAAATTATTTTGTGGACCATTCGGCGAAACGTTCCACAAAGTAATAGCACACCAATTGGGGACAATCGGCACGTTTTGGTGTATTACTGTCTATGTAGTGTAAAAGCTGTGGGAGGAGTTAGTGTGGTAAATTTGGCTATAATAATAATAATATATATGTGAGATAACAGTAAGTGCTCTTGCTATGCAAGAACACTTAATAATCTTACATTTTTATATCGGTCCCTCTATGTGGGATTTTGGATCTCTATTGATACAATTGCATTGGATATAATTCAAACAGGGGAATGAAGCTGTGTTAAGTGATTCCAAAAAGCTGACAGATGGTTTAGAAGGAATAATTTGGTCAGATCTAATCAGTTGGTCCCATACAGTCCTACCCAGGACTTTTTTTCAGTGGGAACGTGGGGGAACGCAGTTCAGTCAATGTAAGCACTGAATGTATGTAATGGCATGGGGTGCTTGGTTGTGCTACAGTGTCTATTGATGCTAGCTGCTGGGGGATCTATTGTTCCTGGGGTGAGTCTTATGTAATGTTGCTTTGAATGATCTACTGTTCAAGGAGCAGTCTATTGTAGCTGGCGTCTGGAGGGTCTGCTGATGCTGTCTGCGGGGAGATCTGTTGTTGCTGGGGGGGGGGGGTATTTTGTTGCAGGTGGTCCATTGTTGCTTGGGGTCTATTGTTGTTGACTGCCGGGCTTCTATTTTACTGCTTGCTATCATTAACTACTTGCCTACCGGGCGCTTTTACCCCCTCCCTGCCAGGCCAATTTTCAGCTTTCCACACCGTCGCCCTTTCAATGACAATTGCGTGGTCATGCCAGAGTACACATATGACATTTTTATATATATATTTTTTTTGAGACCGATAGATCTTTCTTTTGCTCAAATGCCACTGGGTTTTTTCTTTTTTGCTGAAAAGAGACTGAGAAAAAAAGTGTCGGAGAGGCTGCACTGATGGACGGCACTGATGAGCAGGCACTGAGGGGGACTGAAAGGCAGCACTGATTGACATCACTGATGGTCGCTGATTGGCAACACTGATGGGCACTGACTGGCATCGCCAATGGGCACTGTTGGGGCTGCACTGATAATCAGTGCCCTGATTATCTGTGCAGGTCTCCCCTGGGAGGAAAGGCCGCCGATCGGCTTTCCTCTCCTCACACGCTGTCTGTGTGGAGAGAAAAGCCGATAACCAGCATTTCCTTGTTTAAATGTGATCAGCTATGTCCAATCACTTGGGTAAAAATCCTAGTCATCGGCTCTTTACCAGGATCGTGGATGCGCCACATCCTGAGGACACAGTGCACCACTGATCTTCGCATGGTTGCACAAGCATGGTCAGAGTGGCACGTCATATGACATCATCCCAGAACAGTAGAACCACCCCGCTGCCGCCATTTGCCTATACGGTGGGCGGGAGGTGGTAAAAAAATGTCATACAAATTATTAGTACCACAAATGTTACTTGGCTCTGTATATTCTAAAAAGGCCCTACTAGGAGATGGGTAGGGGGGTGGAACCAAGGAACGGTCCTTTGAGGTAGGTAGGGGCAGAGACACGGGGGTAACTCAGAAAGGGTGAGTTCCTTCACCTATCCTCTGAGAAAAAAAGTCCCGATCCTACCTCTCCTATATGATTGTAAAGGAGGGGCACAGAATTCAGAGATAAAGGGATCATTATCATGTAAGATGAACCGGTGATATTTAGGGATAATATATCTTATAGGAGAAGGGATGGGCTTGTTATATAAATGGTATCTTTTTACTACCTGAGGTATTTATATGAGATTGGGTTAAATTAACTCTCTCTCTTCATACAAGACGTGAAGAATATTCTCTTTGAGTAAACCTCTGTTCCATTCCTACAAGCCTGTTTTCACATTTTACCAGATATGTCACAATTCTAGGAACCCAACATAATTGGCTCTTGGGGACAGATTTAAACGCCCCAGGTAAATGACAACCCTTGTAATGAAGTAATACATTTTTATCACTGGGTTTAGTACACAAATCACTCACTATCTGATTCTCATGTATTTTTAAAGAATTCTCAAGAAAGGAAAACCTGTTCTTTACGCCATATGATATTAAACTTTAGCCTGGGTAATAGATCATTTATATAGGCATGGAACAACGTCAGAATCTCATAGGTTCCCCCCATATAGCAAACACATCATCAATAAATCTTAACCAGCAGAAACCAAATACCGGGCGCTTTTACCGCCTCCCTGCCAGGCCAATTTTCAGCTTTCCACACCGTCACCCTTTCAATGACAATTGCGTGGTCATGCCACAGTACCCATATGACATTTTTATATATATATATTTTTTTGAGACCGATAGATCTTTCTTTTGCTCAAATGCCACTGGGTTTTTTCTTTTTTGCTGAAAAGAGACTGAGAAAAAAAGTGTCGGAGAGGCTGCACTGATGGGCGGCACTGATGAGCAGGCACTGAGGGGGACTGAAAGGCAGCACTGATTGACATCACTGATGGTCGCTAATTGGCAACACTGATGGGCACTGACTGGCATCGCCAATGGACACTGTTGGGGCTGCACTGATAATCAGTGCCCTGATTATCTGTGCAGGTCTCCCCTGGGAGGAAAGGCCGCCGATCGGCTTTCCTCTCCTCACACGCTGTCTGTGTGGAGAGAAAAGCCGATAACCAGCATTTCCTTGTTTAAATGTGATCAGCTATGTCCAATCACTTGGGTAAAAATCCTAGTCATCGGCTCTTTACCAGGATCGTGGATGCGCCACATCCTGAGGACACAGTGCGCCACTGATCTTCGCATGGTTGCACAAGCATGGTCAGAGTGGCACGTCATATGACATCATCCCAGAACAGTAGAACCACCCCGCTGCCGCCATTTGCCTATACGGTGGGCGGGAGGTGGTAAAAAAATGTCATACAAATTAGTACCACAAATGTTACTTGGCTCTGTATATTCTAAAAAGGCCCTACTAGGAGGTGGGTAGGGGGGTGGAACCAAGGAACGGTCCTTTGAGGTAGGTAGGGGCAGAGACACGGGGTAACTCAGAAAGGGTGAGTTCCTTCACCTATCCTCTGAGAAAAAAAGTCCCGATCCTACCTCTCCTATATGATTGTAAAGGAGGGGCACAGAATTCAGAGATAAAGGGATCATTATCATGTAAGATGAACCGGTGATATTTAGGGATATTATATCTTATAGGAGAAGGGATGGGCTTGTTATATAAATGGTATCTTTTTACTACCTGAGGTATTTATATGAGATTGGGTTAAATTAACTCTCTCTCTCTTCATACAAGACGTGAAGAATATTCTCTTTGAGTTAACCTCTGTTCCATTCCTACAAGCCTGTTTTCACATTTTACCAGATATGTCACAATTCTAGGAACCCAACATAATTGGCTCTTGGGGACAGATTTAAATGCCCCAGGTAAATGACAACCCTTGTAATGAAGTAATTCATTGTTATCACTGGGTTTAGTACACAAATCACTCACTATCTGATTCTCATGTATTTTTAAAGAATTCTCAAGAAAGGAAAACCTGTTCTTTACGCCATATGATATTAAACTTTAGCCTGGGTAATAGATCATTTATATAGGCATGGAACAACATCAGAATCTCATAGGTTCCCCCCATATAGCAAACACATCATCAATAAATCTTAACCAGCAGAAACCATTCTGCAGAAACAAAATATTGTTGTAAATAAACAAATTCCCTACTATATCCATGAAAGCATTTGCATGGGGAGGGCAACATTTGAACCCATCGCCGAACCTCTGCACTGTAAGTAGAAAGACTCCTTAACCACTTAAGCCCTGGACCAATTTGCAGCCAAAGGACCAGGCCCCTTTTTTGCGATTCGGCACTGTGTTGCTTTAACTGACAATTGCGCGATCATGCGACATGGCTCCCAAACAAAATTGCTGTCCTTTTTTTCCCCACAAATAGAGCTTTCTTTTGGTGGTATTTGATCACCCCTGCGGTTTTTATTTTTTGCGCTATAAACAAAAATAGAGCGGCAATTTTGAAAATTAACGCTATATTTTTTACTATTTGCTATAATAAATATCCCCAAAAAATATATAAAAAAACTTTTTTTTTCCTCAGTTTAGGCCGATACGTATTCTTCTACATATTTTTGGTAAAAAAATCGCAATTAGCGATTATTGATTGGTTTGCGCAAAAGTTATAGCGTTTACAAAATAGGGGATAGTTTTATAGCATTTATGTTAATAATTTTTTTTTACTAGTAATGGTGGCGATCAGCGATTTTTATTGTGCCTGCAACATTGTGGCAGACACATCGGACATTTTTGACACATTTTTCAAAAATGACCATTTTCAGATATACAGAAATCAATGCTATTTAAATGCATTGATTCCTTTGTAAATGACACTGGCAGTGAAGGAGTTAACCACTAGGGGGCAGTGTAGTGTTATGTATGACGTTGTGTGTTTTTTTTTTATCGTAGGGGGGCGTGGCCTGGCATGTGACGTCACTGATCGTCCTTCCTTATAAAAGGGAAGAGACGATCGTGACAGCCACACAGGGAAGTACGGGGAGAGGTTTGTTTACACCTCTCTTCATTCTTCAGCTCTGTGACCCGATCGCGGGACACCAGCGGCGATCGGGTCCGCTGGTCCCGCGGCCACGGCTCCCGACCCACAGCTGGGCACTTAAAGAATCACGTACCGGTACGTTATTGTGCCAAGTTGTGCCATTCTGCCGACATATATCGGCGTGTGCCGGTCCTTAAGTGGTTAAAGAAAAACAAATTCTCCTTCACAACAAATCAGAAGAAACAAAATCTGTGCATGTGTGTGTGTTTTTAAAAGGAACAAAAAGAATAATATTCATGGCATGTAAAATAAAGTAGACTCAAACCATTATAGATTTTAATAATGATATTTATATACTGTATATGATATAGAAAATAAAATCAACTCAAACAATTATAGTTCCCTATAATAATATAAGTGATGTACATATTATGTAAACAAATACAACACAAACATACATCATCAATCTTACAAAAATGATAAAACTGAAAAGAACAGAAAGAATAATATACGGTACATGACATGTAAAATAAAATAGACTCAAACCGTTATCGATTGTAATAATAACATACACAGTATATGATATATAAAATAAAAAGACCCAAACCATTATAGTTTCCGATAATAATATATATGATATATAAAATAAAAAAGACTCAAACATTTATACTTTCTAATACTATTATATATGACATATACAGTATATTATGTAAAAAAAAAAAAACAATGAAGCGCTGGACGCTTCAGTTGTTTTGCCTATTTTAATCAGCTTAAATGTGAGTGGAATTGTTTTTTCCTAATAAATTGGGCATCGTTTTTTTAAGATATGTGCGCAATGAGCGTTGTTATTTTTCTATATCCACATGACTGCTGAACTACATGGGAATCTTAAAACCTGTTCATGATTGGAGAGATTTCTGGTTCCAGTGTACGGCTTGTGAGGAGTAGTGGAGCAAAGTGGCTTTTCTATTTGTGCATTATCGTTGCACTGGTGGTAAGGGTCTGTCGTGTTGGGTAATGGTGATGGGACCCCTACTATCCTTATCTCTGCTGAATGAGGTGGAGGGAGATCTGTTGTGGATTCACTGAACCTTCAGTACCTGTTTTGGACTTTTACACATGAATGCGTTACTTTAAATGCACTTATATTTTTTTGCTTTTCTTTGTTTATATTGTGCATATTGTTCCCTGCAATATAGTGCGAGCTGCCATTTTATTTATTTTATTTTATTTTTTATTTATATTTTTTTGAGTTTGCGCAACAATCTTTATTTGTAGTCATGTGGAAGGCATGCCCACATGGATTCTTCTGGGCTACGTTAGGCACTGTTAAAGGGTCACTTTACTGCACACATAGGGTCATTTTAATCAATGCCTTGGGACAAGGCTAAGGCTGTGGGGAATACTCAACTGTTGGTGAACCTATAATATGATGCCCCATACACACTATCCGATTTTCTGATGATGTTCCATAGCCAATACATATTGCAGGGGACACCCCTGTCGGGTTCCATTAGCTATATTAATTATATCAGATAAATCTCCATTTGCGCGTATTCTGGCAGTTGGACTATTATATAGGACCATTATTTTTTCCCGAAGCGGTGGGCCCACTCCCCGTTGTCTTAATATCTCTTTAAAAAACCGCCATCCCACCCTGTCAAAAGCTTTCTCTGCAGCAATTGCCAAGAGACAGGATGGGATGGCGTGTTTCTGGGCATACTCCACCAGTGTCAAGGTTTTCAGGGTATTATCCTGTGCTTCTCATTCCTTTATAAACCCCTTTTAATCTAGATGAATATGTCGGCATTTTCGGTGTAAATCTATTGGCTATTATCTTTGAATATAATCGAAGATTATAATTTGTCAGCGAGATTGGCTGGTAGTTTCCACACATTGTGTGGTCTTTCTCAGGTTTTGGTATGAGTGAAATATATGCCTGCAGACACTGAATTAAAGGTCCGCTTCATAATTGGGACTAATAAATCCTTGAATGACTTATAGAAGCATGGGGTAAAACCATCTGGACCGGGATTTTTTCCTGGTACTAATGCATCAATTACCTTCTGTATTTCAGTATCTGAGAATTCCTTTTCTAACTGCTCAACCTCTATTGATGTTAAAGTCGGTATAGCAGTATCATTTATATATTGTCGTATATTCTGTTGAAATATTTCAGGATCCCTCTCTGCTAGTTGGTTAGGTATATTGTACAATCGGGAATAGAAGTTATAAAATTTTATCAAAATTCCTTTTGGGTCGTATACCATATCGCCTGTTTCTGACTTATCCATCGCAATAGATGTTATATTTACTCGCTGGCGTAGTACTCTGGCTAGCAGTTTACCGGGTTTATTTCCTTGTTGATAATATAGGGTATGACTTTTATCCCTAACCCATAATGTTTGTTCATTTAATAAAGTTCGTAATTTGAGTAGTTTTTCTGCCAAATCCATTAGTATCTCCCATGCCTAACTTTGGTTGTGCCGTTTCTTCAATTTAGCTATTTCTTGTAATAACTGGGCTGATCTATTTCCTTTTGCTTTTTTAACCTAGCTCCATGTTTTATAAATAGTCCCCTTAGTATATATTTTAGTGTTTCCCTCCCTGATTACATGATCTAGTGTAAAATTCGATATAGCCAACCTGATCTCTGAAGAACAGACCTCGTCATATAATAAATTATCGTTTAATTTCCAAGTGCCTCCTATTATATTGGCATTTGATACATCAATCACCAAAAATATGGGGGCATGGTCCGACCAAACAAAACTACCTATCTCGTGGAGGAGACTGTGGCCGTTCCTAGCTGATTTGTCTAAAAATATTCGAATCTATGATATGTGCCATGAACTTTTGAGTAAAGCGTAAAAATTTTCTCCATTGAATGAAAGGCCCTCCATATATCAACTAAATGGTATTTATCTAACATATCATTAAATTTATTTTTATCGGTACCCATCTGTGGCATTGAGGATTCAGTAGTGTCCATATCCCGATTTAAAACAAAATTAAAGTCACCCCCTATTATTGTCACCCCTCTGCTCTTTCCATTAACAGTTGAGTACCTGTTTTTATATGATGCACATTTGTTAGGTAAATGAGTTTCAGTAACACCGCCCTACCATTTCGGTTCCTCCAACTTTCTACTACCTGATGGGGTATTAACTTGTAAATTGCTATAGAAACTCTCCTCGATTTAGAATGAGAATAAGTATAATGATACGAGGCAGAGTAATGTCTATTTTGTATATTAGGTATGTTGTCTGAGCGAAAGTGCGTCTCCTAAAAGAGAGCGATGCCAACATTTTGTCTATGGAGAAAGTGCAGAACTTGCGATCTTTTTGTTGCTACATTTAAGCCTCTAACATTAAAGGAGCAGATTTTTATAGTGCCCATAGGGCCCAAAAAAAAAAATGTACACTATGTCACAACACTCAACCAAATCACCACACCAACCCCCCACTCCCACCAAACACTTGCCCCAATCACAGCCAAACACTCGCCCCTCACACAAACCTTACACACTTACCTGAATGATCCTTTGAGTCACTACTCACCCCAGTCACAACCAAGCTCTCAACTCACCCACTAACCTTACACACTTACCTAAACAATCACTACCTACTTGACTCCTTTGAGTCTAACCTTACTATGTAAGTTCGCTAATGGAGGAGATTTAAGGGGACCTCCTTTGGATAGGTCATGCCTAACCTAGGTTTGTTAATTTATAAAAAAAAATTGTTCCGCAATCAGTTTTAAATGACAATTTTTCCTTTAGAAATGCCATTTTGCTGTGGTATTGCTCTAAACACAGGAAAAATGCGCCACTTTACAGGCATACTATAGACACCCCCCCCCCCCCGTCACAATATTTAAAGGAATATTTCATTTTTATTGTTTCACTTTAAGCATTAAAACAATCACTGCTCCCGAAAAAATGGCCATTTTTAAATACTTTTTTTAAATTGATACATGTCCCCTGGGGGGCAGGACCCAGGTCCTCAAACACTTTTTATGACAATAACTTGCATATAAGCCTTTAAAAGTAGCGCTTTTAATTATTCATGTTCGTGTCCCATAGACTTTAACAGTGTTCTGCCGAATTTTTTGCCTGTTCGTTATGGTCTGGTGTGAACTGAACCATGGGGTGTTTGGTTTATCCTTAGTAAAGAGTATCCTGGTCAATTTTGTTGGATGTATTGTCTTATCTGTGTGCACTGGCACTGCAACCATTCTACATTTAACTCTTGGCCTCCCATGACAATGAGCACCTTTACACTAACATGCATTTTGGAGGGACATGCTGGGCCAATGTCCACATACACCTGTCCAGTGTTTTCCACTACTACTCCCAAGTAGAGGAGTTGGCTCCGCCATGCACTTTGTGCGAGCTCCACACGTGCACTCAACCTAATTCCTGAACCTTACGTACCTCTGGTGGAACCTCTGTGATGCAATCTGCTCCCATTGCTATGGGAGACAGACCACTTGCAGAAGGAGTACCAGCAACATCTACCTTGCTGCTAGTGGCTGTGCCACCTATAACAGGTACACACTATTGACAGGCTGCTTGTTACACTTCTGGTACTCTTGGTAACCACAAGTGTCTTTACATTAATCAATTACACATGAAACCTTCATACTCTAATATGCTATGTCCCACTTGTTAGCTGTGTGCTTGCCAGTTGCTTGCAATATACTTCTTTTGTAACTTCAGACCAGGCAAAGACAACGTTTCAATACTTTACTTGGCAAAAGTGCAAAGATAGACATTCACAGTCCAACAGGCAAAACATAATACCTTCCTAGTTTCCTAACTATGGCTACAGGCTTTTGTGCTGCCCCAGCATACCTGACAGAATGCAGTTCAGCAATCAAAAGTCCTTCAGAAAAAATTGCAGCACTAAAAATATATGAAGAAAGTTGTTGGGCACCTCAACAGGTACAGGGGTTACATCTCCTATTAAAACGTTTATCACGTGTACCACTAAGTGTGTGGTCTATCTCCTCCTTTGCCCTTGTGGGCTGGAATATTTTGGCCGACCTATACGTATGCTACATATCAGGCTAGGCTAACACATAGCCAACATTAAAGAAGGCTTTGACAAGCATAATGTTTCTAAGCATTATGACTTGAAAAACGGACGAGACCCCAGGGGAACTACCTTTGTGGCCTTAGAGAAATATGTACCCCACTGGCGAGGCAGCAATGGGAAACATAATATCTCAAGGGCAGAGACCAATTGGATATTCCGATTAGGTTCTCATATACCTGGAGGCTTGAATGTAGAGTGGGACATCAACTGTTTTATCAATAAAATTCTGTCTCCCGACAGAATATGTGGGGATAGAGATTCCCACATTCTTTGCCAAACAATAGATTATGCTTTATCTTATCCACCAAAGGGTCTTGTATGCAGATAAAAGTACAAAAAAAAAAAAAAAATTTTTATTTTATATATTTTCGTGGATTTCGGGAATATTCTATGTTTTTCTAGATTTTGCAATGATACTTACTGTCTATTGTAAGGCTGGTAAAGCATGGAAGCAAGCTTCCCTTTTTTTTTACAAAATTCCCAAACAAGATTTTATTATAGTGTTATGGCAATATTGTAGTTATCCTTTTTGGCCACAAGATGGCAGTGTAGAGAGTTTCCAGAATGGACAATGCACTAAACAGTGTCTCTATGTCTCTGCAAACGTGATCAGCTGTGTTGGATTGGGATCTGCTTCTGTCTGCATCCAATTATCACTCTTTGCTCATTCCCTGGTTGAACCTATAGCAGCGCTTCTCTGCTCTACCAACAACCTATTTAGAGTGTCAGCACAGGTGGGTCGGCGTACCCCTGATGACGTCAGTTGTTGACGAAGCGATCGTCAGAAAAAAAAAGCGTTGTCACGCCCACACGCTCTGCACATGAGCGATCGCTTTTTTTTTTAACTCAACATTTTTTATTGATTCGGTGAGCGATCGCTTTTTAAACGTCTGTATACAGGACTTTTTACTTGCTAGCAACTCTTTGTTTTAAACCTGTTTTTATGCTAATTGGAGACTTTTGGAAGCTCCCAAACAGCATCTGTATCATTTACTCCAATAAATCTTTTTGATGAGACAATATCACACTATTTGTAGTATCATATCTTTTTTGCAAGATGTGCAAAACCTTTTGAACACTAGGGATACTTACCGTGATTGAGAGACCGTCCGGGACACAGAGGTCATTGACAAGAGACGCCCAGGAGATCAAGGAGGTACAGGAGATCTGGAGTTCATTTCTGGGGATCTGTGATCCAATTCGCGCTCTTTGACCTCCCTGAGTAAGAAGGGGTCGCTGGCGGTCTGGTAAGCCTTCCTTCTACTAGAGGTGACAGGTATCATGAGGCCAAGCAATCACACCAAGTCACATTTTCATATGAAGATTTTTTAGTCACTTTTATGGACTTCCTTTAGATATTAACTATATATTTATTTCTTTATTTTTTCTCATCATATTTTTTGCACTTTTATTGTAGCACTCTCCATATAACATTTGGTCTTGTATGTTCCTTATTTTTGCTTGATCTATGCAAGTTTTATTTATTTGCAGTATTCAACAATTTCTCCGTTTATATGCAATTTTATATGCGATTTATGCAAGTTTTTTGCAGTATTTAGCATTTTTTTGTTTTGTATGTGATTTATGGTAACACTGTTCACATTATATGGTCACTATTTTGCACTGTTTTGTAAGTTGTACCCAACAACTTTCTTCATATATTTTAGCACTGCACTTTTTTCTACACATTTATTCATACCTTATGTTTGGGTTATAGTGTTCAGCTGCTGCATGCTGTTTGTTTACCAAGCCCGGATATTACCCTCTTTTTTTATAAGTCCTTCAGAGGCAATTTTCCAGCACTGGTGTCTTCAGGGCGAATGCCAGGTTAAAAGTCTATGTTGTAGGACAAAGCCGGCAGCATACGCCTTCTCCTGTGGGTCTCCTTTGCGTCCTTTATTTCCTTTTTACATATTCTGTTATATTCTTTGTAACATTTAAATGATAGTGTTCCTTCAATTTTAGATTTTTTTAAAAGCTCTTTTCTTATTATTTATAGCTTTTTAAACTTTGGTCGTGAACCGCATAGGTTTTGTTTTGAGCTTTTTATACTTATTGCCCATGGTAATATATTTTGCAGTGAGTTTACATACAGTCTTTTTGAAGAATTTCCATTTCCATTCTTTATTCATCAATGCCAATATTCGCTCCCGGTCTAAGTCTTGGAGAGCAGCCCTCATCCTTTTAAAATTTGCTCTCCTAAAGATGAGTGTTTTTATCTTTCTAGTAAGTGCTGCTTTACAGCTAACATTGAATGAAATCATGTTATGGTCACTGCTACCGGGATGTTCTTTTATACAAACATTAGTAATAAGCTCTGCATGATTTGAGATTACCGGGTCCAGCAGGGCTTAGTTCTTAGGTTTATACATTTTTGCCCTTTAACTGTTCCTGCAGTGCCATTACTCCTATCAATTTCCAAGTAGTTAAAATCCCCCATTATTATCACTGTCCCAGCCCTTCTAGCCCTTTCTATCTGTGTAATGAGCTGAGTTTCACCTCCTCATTAACACTTGGTCCTCTTTCACACTCCGTTTGAGATCACTTCTCACTTTTTAACCTGTCTCTCTGAAAGAGAACATAGCAAGGGAAATGATTAGCCCAGTCCTGAAATACAATGCTCCAGAACCCATCCATCTACTTTTAAATACTTTTAAATACTTAAATTTATCGAACATGGCCATAACTTCAACTTGGGCATTTGCAAATTGTTCCATTTAAAGACAGACAAGGGCTGCCTAAAAGATCTACAGAAGAATGACAAAATTACATAGATTTACGTTCCTCTATCCCAACTCAAGGCCAAGAAAAAAAAAAATTGAATGCTGGTCATACACCAGTAGAATTTTGTTCAATAATATACCATATTTATCGGCGCACATTCATTTTAAGAGGGAGCTTTGAAGCAAAATAAGGGTCAGTGCCATCTGCAGCCTCACTAGTCCACATTAGTGCAGTGCACAGTTGCTCCAGAGTTTAGTAAATGAGGGAAAGCTCTGCTGTTTTCCATTATCCAATCATGTGCAAGCAAAGCAACAGTTTTTTTTTTCTTGCATATGATTGGGTTATCTTTGTAAAGTGAATTTTCACCCTATTTACTAACCCCTGGAGCCACTGTACTTGCAAAATGCACAGTCTATTTGCCTTTAGAAATTCCACCCGATTGAGTCAACCAATTTTGTTTGAAAGCCCTTTACATTTTGTCCAAATGTTATATTTATGGTTTAATTACAATATGTACAATTTTCCAGAATAAAAATAGTTAAAAAAGTTACTGTAGGTGAGGATTAAAGTGGTTGTAAACCCTTACAACACACTTTGACCTACAGGTAAGCCTAGATTAAGGCTTACCTGTAGGTCCAAGAAATATCTCCCAAACCTATACGGTTTAGGAGATATTTGCCCGAAGACAGGCACCGCTGTCTACGGCGCATGCGCCGTAGACAGCGGCGCGCAGGCGCACTGAGCGCAGCATTTTCAGCGACGGAGCTGCCGCGAGTGGTGGATCCCGTGCGTATGCGTGGGAGTGACGTCATCGCGGCTTCGCCAAATGACAGCGGCGGAGCTGCGAGACCCCACCAAGAAGATGGAGGCTCCGGACTACAGGGGACAGCGGTGACTTCGCTGGCTCCTGTGTCAGGTAAGTGACATATAATGGACTACTATGCGATGCATAGTAGTCAATTATGCTTTGCCTTTGCAGGGGATGAAAGAGGAAGTAAACTCATCGGGGTTTACTTCCTCTTTAAGGGATAGTTTTTTTTCCAAGGGCTATTAAAGCGATAAGTGCGAAAATGAATACAAGTTAGTTAGCCAAGTAGTAACAGATTTTGTTCCAAGAAAGGGAATGCCATAACCTTTTTATACTGATGTGATATATTATATTCTAAATATATATTTGTCTTTTTTCTTATAAGGAGGCATGTATAAGCACTATTATTTTTAATGTGAGAGAAGGCACTGCAATTTAGTTGAAATTTATAATGACACCAAGGGCCTTTTTATGTCTTATGTCCTAAATTACATTTAAAAAAATAAAAAAAACTCCTTTGAATTTACTTTTGGCTATAGCCTATTGACCGTTGATTTGACCCCTTGACCCATTATAAAATTGAATGAACATTCCAAAAACTTTTCTAATGAAATTCTACTGGTGTATGGTCAGATTTGAAATTGTGAGAAATTTTGGGAATGTTAGCAATGTTTAGCAAATTGGCCCCAGTATGGAAAAAAATTGTTATTAAGAGAATTTTTACTGAAAAAATTGTGTGAATAACTTAATTCCAGTCATGTAAAGCCAAATTCCAGATGATTCCAATTATGTCTGGAAGGTAAACCAGGCTGGAATATTTGTCTACATCTACAGATCGTATCCTATGCCTGATATTGACATATACAGCGTTGGTGTCTTAAAAATATTCTCTTTATTCAGTTTTTCAAAATCAAGATAAGTCCTCTTTTATGTACATCCGATATTATATATTCTGCTTTTTTTAAAGCTTTGTACTTTAATATTTTGACAAAACTTTAATAAAATAAAATTGAAATAAAGACTCGTATGTACTAAGGTTTTTCACATGGCTGGATAATCATAGTGAATATTCCCTGATTTTTTTAGCAAGGATTTTTAACATAACTCTTTACTCTAATTTTTAAACTTCCTTTTTTGGCAAATTAGCCTCAATATCTCAGAGAACTCTGAAATAATAAGGCTGACTTACCAAAGAGTTTGGAAATATTCAAACAATTGTTCAATAAATTCAGTGAATATTCACCCTTATTGTCCAAGCTTGTGCAGTTAAAAAAAGAAAACAGGATTTTCTTTTCATTTAATGACATAATCAAAGTGAATTTTCACACAAGTTATTGTGTGGACATTGTCTCTATTAGTAGATGAGCCTCATTATATTAGAGTTCTGAGATAATTAGGATGTTATAAAGAAGATGAGAATCTTCACTGAACATGAGGCTGATATACTAAAGGAGTCGAGAATGTTCACCTAATACATTCTATAAAAAATGCACTTCAGTTATCCAATTCTGTAAAAAGCAAAGTCCCTTCTATGTATTTGTTCTGTACATAATTGGATAATTAAAGTGAATATTCACATAATTTGTTGTGTGAAAATGTTCAGTTTTTTTAGTAAATCAGAATTTTAAGATAATTAAACAGATTTAAAATAGTTGAGAATTTTCACCCAAAAAAAATGAAGTTAAAATTTATTTTCAATTATGCAATCATGTGAAAAACATCTGCACATGATTGGGTATTTAAAGTAATCTGCACAATTTTTCACATTGGATTAATAAAGTGAATATTTCAGTGAAGAGTTAGCAGTCTGAACAAATCCAGTTCCCAGTGGGTGTTTATTGAATGACCTAAAGGACAAAATACCAACCTTACTTGGAATGCTTTATTATGGGGAATGAGTTATGAATTGACATTTCCACCTAAATTCAGGAATTGTTTTTTGTTTTTTTATCTTTTTTAAAAAAAAATTATGAATAGAGCACTGGATTATATTATGGTCTTTTTATAACTGCCTATTATTCCATGTTTTTATAGAACATCTTTTTTTTTTAAATACATTTGAATTGGTTGGAAGTGGGTTTAGATAGGAACAATGGTACATTTAGTATAAAATTTAACAAGTTACAGATGAACTTGAAACGCAATGCAAACAAATGTCCAAGGATAACAATTGGGCCGAATTTGTACCTTCTGTCTGAATATTGTAAAATTAATGGGGATTAATTGTTATTTCTATCTGCATATATCTGCATATATATGCAGCCAGCTTACACTCTTTGTGACCGCCCCACGCACATATACTGCGTCAGGCTGCTCTGTGCCAGATCATGTACCTAGTATGTGATCTGACACTTCTGGGTCTGGGGCGTTTGTGAGGCGACCCGCTCAAATTGTGATTGGACACATGGTAAGCCAATTAGTGGGTCTGGTGGACACAATGTCCTCCGGGACCCCCGATCGTTCAGGAAACAGGCAAAGTGGGGGTCGGCCTATGTAAACAAGGCAAATCACCATTCTGTGAGAGGGGAATGTACTGATCCTGTGTTTCTGCTAAGCAGTAACATGGATCTTTACCTCCCCCAGTTAAAGCACCACAGTTATTAAGCACTGCCAGGGAACACATTTAACCCTATGATCGCCCCTGATGTTAATCCCTTCCCTGTACAGTGACAGTGTATATTTGTTTAGCACTGATCACTGTATTAGTGTCGCTGGTTGCCGCCATTACTAGTACAAAAAGAAAAAAAAATCCCATAGTTTGGCGACGCTGTAACTTTTGCACAAACCAATCAATATACGCTTATTGGATTTTTTTTTTTACCAAAAATATCTAGCAGAATACATATTGGCCTAAATTGGTAATGTTTTATAACAAAAAGTAAAAAATATTGTTGTTTTTTTTATAAACCGTCTGTAATTTTTTTGTTTACAGTGCAAAAAAAATAAAAACCACAAAAGGAAGCTCTGTTTGTGGGAAAAAAAAGAGACATAAATTCTGTTTGGGTACAGCATTGCACGACCGCAAACTTGTCAATTATAGTAACGCAGTGCAGAATTGCAAAAAATGGCCTGGTCATGAAGGGGTTTAAACCTTCCGGAGCTGAAGTTAATATATATATGAAAATATATATATGCTTGAAAACCTTGTTTCTATGTGTACTTTGAAACTTACCATGAAACATGTCCCCCCCTAGGTGGGAAGAATGCTCCTTAGGCTCAGTTCACATGAATATGGCTGTAAAGAAGAGAGGGTTGCAGATAAACAGGTACAAATAATGTATTTTGGATGTTTTTGTTTCATTTCTGTGTGTGACCTGAAGCCAGTAACTTCACTGGGTATATGTAAGAGCCGGTTCACACAGGGGCGACTCAGATCCGACTTCAAGTCGCCCCAAGTCAACTCAGGTCGCACAACATGTAGAAATCAATGTAAGTGAATGAGAGCCGTCTTAATGCACACTACTGAAGTCGCTCCAACTTCAGAAAAGGTTCCTGTACTACTTCAATCCGACTTGTAGGTGACTGGAACCCATTGATTTCAATGGAGGTCGCCTCCAAGTCGGATCTCCGTTTATACGGAGGCGACTCTCAGAGAATTATCAGCTCTCAAAAGGAGTTCCCCCTGAGAGCTCATTCTCTGATTGGCCACGGCAAGTCGCCTGGCCTGGGGCAACTTAAAGTAGTGTTGTTAGTCGTGTCCAAGTCTGTCCAAGTCACGTCCAAGTCGCGTCCAAGTTGCCTCCAAAAGTCGTGTTGAAAGTCGTGTTGTCCCTGTGTGAACCGAGCCTAAGGCGGCGTACACACGGGCGGACTGTTCGCCCAACCTTGTTCGGCAAACAGTTTCATCAAACAGTCCGCTCAAAATTTGCATGAGCGGACTTGCCCACACACGAGCGGACTGTTTGACGAACAAGGTTGGGCAAACAGTTCGCTCAACTTTTGAAATGAACGGACTCGCCCACGTAAGGCGGAGGCAAATCCGCCCATTTCGAGCGCGTGTACAGGTAGGCGGGGCCCGCGAAGGAGACGTCGCGGGCTCCGCCGCCTGGAATGGGCTTAAAGGGGAACCCCAACGCCGAAAAAAATCGGCGTGGGGGTTCCCCCCAAGTCCACACCAGACCCTTGTCCGAGCACGCTACCCGGCCGGCCAGGAAAGGGGGGCGAGCGAGCGCGCCCCCCCTCCTGAGCCGTACCAGGCCGCGTGCCCTCAACATGGGGGGTGCCTTGGGGAAGGGGGGGCCGCGCGGCCCCCCCACCCCAAAGCACCTTGTCCCCATGTTGATGAGGACAAGGGCCTCTTCCCGACAACCCTGGCCGTTGGTTGTCGGGGTCTGCGGGCGGGGGGCTTATCGGAATCCGGGAGCCCCCTTTAAGAAGGGGGCCCCCGGATACCGGCCCCCCACCCTATGTGAATGAGTATGGGGTACAATGTACCCCTACCCATTCACCTGTGAACTAAAGTACAATAAAAAACACAACACAGAGAAAAAATATTTTATTGCACAGCTCCGGGGGTCTTCTCGCCGGACTCCTCCGCTATGTGTGTGTAGCTCTTTTGCTAGCGGAGGAGTCCGGCTTTCTTCCTCCCCGCCGCCGGCCTCTTCTCCCGACTTCGGGGGTCTTGTCCCCCTCTTCGGTTCTTCTGCCGGGCCACCGCGCCTGGTCCGGTGGCCCGGTCTTCTGTCGCCGTCTTCCGTTCTTCTGTCGCCGCCTTCGGTTCTTCTGCCGGGCCACCGCGCCTTCTTGTAGCTCTTTTACAGGCGGTGGCCCGGTCTTCTGTCGCCGCTGTCGTCGCCGCCGCCGCCGCCGCCTTCCGTTCTTGTTCTTCTTCTTCTTCTCCTGGAGATGTTGACTCGACGATCTCTCCGGCCGGAATGCCAGGGACACGCTCCGCTGCCACTTATATAGTGACAATGGGGCGGTGTCACATGGTATATGTCACATGGGTTGGTCACATGGGTTGATGTCACATGGGGACTATGACATCGTAAGGGGGCGGGGTCACCATGTGACCAACCCATGTGACATATACCATGTGACACCGCCCCATTGTCACTATATAAGTGACCGCACAGCGCGGCTCTGGCATTCCGGCCGGAGAGATCGTCGAGTCAACATCTCCAGGAGAAGAAGAAGAAGAAGAAGAAGAAGAACAAGAACGGAAGGCGGCGGCGGCGGCGACGACAGCGGCGACAGAAGACCGGGCCACCGCCTGTAAAAGAGCTACAAGAAGGCGCGGTGGCCCGGCAGAAGAACGGAAGGCGGCGACAGAAGAACGGAAGACGGCGACAGAAGACCGGGCCACCGGACCAGGCGCGGTGGCCCGGCAGAAGAACCGAAGAGGGGGACAAGACCCCCGAAGTCGGGAGAAGAGGCCGGCGGCGGGGAGGAAGAAAGCCGGACTCCTCCGCTAGCAAAAGAGCTACACACACATAGCGGAGGAGTCCGGCGAGAAGACCCCCGAAGACCCCCGGAGCTGTGCAATAAAATATTTTTTCTCTGTGTTGTGTTTTTTATTGTACTTTAGTTCACAGGTGAATGGGTAGGGGTACATTGTACCCCATACTCATTCACATAGGGTGGGGGGCCGGTATCCGGGGGCCCCCTTCTTAAAGGGGGCTCCCGGATTCCGATAAGCCCCCCGCCCGCAGACCCCGACAACCAACGGCCAGGGTTGTCGGGAAGAGGCCCTTGTCCTCATCAACATGGGGACAAGGTGCTTTGGGGTGGGGGGGCCGCGCGGCCCCCCCTTCCCCAAGGCACCCCCCATGTTGAGGGCACGCGGCCTGGTACGGCTCAGGAGGGGGGGCGCGCTCGCTCGCCCCCCTTTCCTGGCCGGCCGGGTAGCGTGCTCGGACAAGGGTCTGGTGTGGACTTGGGGGGAACCCCCACGCCGATTTTTTTCGGCGTTGGGGTTCCCCTTTAAGCCCATTCCAGGCGGCGGAGCCCGCGACGTCTCCTTCGCGGGCCCCGCCTACCTGTACACGCGCTCGAAATGGGCGGACTTTCCGAGCGGGAACAGTCCGCTCATTTCGAAAGTACAGCGGACAAGCCCACACACGGGCGGACTGTTCGCTCAAACACAGTTTCAGCGGACAGTTTTTCGGAATTTCCGAAAGACTTTGTCCGTCCAACTGTCCGCTGAAACTGTCCGCTGAAAGCCCACACACGAGCGGACTGTCCGCCCAAACACTGTTCAGCGGACAAGGTTGGGCGAACAGTCCGCCCGTGTGTACGCGGCCTAAGGGTTTAAAACCAATTTAAGAAATCTGGCCATATCTACATTACTTACTCTGCTGTGAGCATTTCAAAATACACTGATGTCGATTTCCTAAAGGTGTTGAGAATCTTCGTTTATCCAACCATGTAAAAAGCAAATTCATCTTTATTGTATTTATTTCATCTACACATAGCTGGATATTCAAAGTAAATAAAAGGTACAATTTATTGAGTGAAGATTCTTAACTCCTATAGTAAATTAGCCTCATGGTCTGTGGCTGTGTGGAGGACCGGATACACCCTTCTTTGGATCCCTCCCAGACAAATTAATTCAATATCATTGATTGAGATAAAATAAGATAAATGTTTTTTTTTTAGCAAAAATTCTCTGACAATCACAAAGGACACAATTTTAGAGAAAAAAGTTTATTTGTTCAGACATATTTTTGAAACAAGATACAAATGTGTGATGGACTGGAAGCCCTAGCTAGCATTAGATTATTTTACTGGCAATGCAAAACATTTCGCTAATACAAGAATACCCAAATACCAATTGACAGATGAGTAGACAAAGAGAGCTCAGATCACACTATAGAGTACCCTGCTTGGTTTTGTGTTATGGCCAAATCAGGCTTTGACTAGACATTGCACAATGTCATCAGTTGGGCTGATAAGCCACAGATAGCCGTTGTCGTAAGTGAGGTGTTTGGCGCAGAGGTCCAGCCTGGTCCAGGATGTTCCAGTTGGGGTTTTGGCACTGATTCCATTCCTAAAACAAAAATCTCTTTAAGTTATACAACATAAAAAGTCATATTAAAAATAGCGTTTCCTCTAAGGACATTTTGAAGGAATCCTGGCTATCATTGGCATTTCTGGGATAAGCTTTCCAGACTGACAAATGAAGAATATATATAAAAACTATGGTCACTGGATGTATCATTTAATGCCTATGCTGAGGGTTAAAGAAGCACCATCTCAGTTGAAAAGGGAGCAAAAAGTTGCTAACATAATTGTGAACATACACAGCAATTGCTGAATTATATGTACCGTATTTATCGCCGTATAACACGCACCCCAAGTTTAGGAGGCAAGTTTAAGGAAAAAACCTTACATTTTAAATGCCCATCAATGTAGCCTTGCACTGCCCCCCTGCAGCCTTGCACTGTCCCCCTGCAGCCTTTCCCAAAATTGCAGCATGGTTAGTTTTAAATTTACCGCCGCCGAGATCTTCGGCTCCTCCCGCCGCCGCCGAGATCTTCGGCTCCACCCGCCGCCGACATAGACCTCTTGGAGCATACGCTGCGTGGAATAATGGACAGGGCACTTGAGGCAGAACAGAGGCAGGAAGAGGAAGACTTCCTTGCCTCTCAAGGCCCCCTTTATCCAGACAGTGTTCCTGCTGTGCCACCCATCACACACGAAGAGGATGAGGAGGAGGAAGAGGAGGAGGAGGATGATTGTGTCAGCATGGAGGTGGAGGCTGGCACTCAGCATCAGCAGCAGCAGCAGCAGCAGTCTTGCAGGGATGATTTACAGTCCCAAGAAACACGTGGACTTGTACGTGGCTGGGAGGAGGTAGCTGCGGATCATGTTGTCCTTAGTGACCCAGAGGACTCCGGACCGAATGCCTCAGCTAACCTACGCTGCATGGCCTCCCTGATCCTGCAAAGCCTGCGGAAGGATCCTTGTATTCTTCGGATCAAGGAGAGGGACCATTACTGGCTGGCCACTCTCCTTGATCCACGGTACAAGGGTAAGGTTGCCGACCTTATCTTGCCATCGCAGAGGGAGCAGAGGATGAGACATCTCCAGGAGGCCTTGCAGAAAGGTCTGTGCAACGCGTTCCCAGAGACTGGGAGGTTACAAACTCCTGGTCCTGGACAACGTGTTGCTGAGGCATCGGTCAGAAGGAGCGGTGGAGAAGGTGGCCGTCTGACTGATGCTTTCAGACAATTTTTTAGTCCGCAGCCCCAAGGTATGATCGGTTCAAGCACCCATCGCCAGCGTCTGATTTACATGGTGCAGGAATACCTAGGAGCAAGGTCAGACTTGGACACCTTTCCCACCGAAAATCCTCTGGCTTACTGGGTCTTGAGGATGGATCACTGGCCAGAGCTTGCACAGTATGCAATTGAGCTACTGGCCTGTCCTGCATCCAGCGTTCTTTCGGAACGCACCTTCAGTGCTGCTGGTGGCTTTGTTACCGATCACAGGGTGCGCCTGTCCACCGAATCAGTTGATCGACTGACCTTCATCAAGATGAATCAGTCTTGGATCACCCACAGCTACCAAGCACCTGAAGCTGATGTAACAGAATAATTTGTTTTGAAATATCACATCCCTTCAAGACTGCCTATGCTGATGCTGAGTGACTGTCCTGTTATGTTGATTGTCTATCCTCTTCCTCCTCCGCTGATATGTTGGAAGAACATTTCTGGTTCTGGTTGATGCCATCAGCCCAATTTTTCTGCCCCTGTTTAACAGGGGCGTTTAATTACAATTTTTGATGCAATGCTTTGCAGCAGGGCTAATTCCTGCAATAAAACTAGAGTATATGGAAGAGGTTGCAGTGTGGTGGCACCAGCACCAGTGCCTAAGGCCACATTTTTCTGCCCCTGTTTAACAGGGGTGTTTAAGTACAATTTTTGATGCAATGCTTTGCAGCAGGGCTAATTCCTGCAATAAAACTAGAGTATATGGCAGAGGTTGCAGTGTGGTGACACCAGCACCAGTGCCTAAGGCCACATTTTTCTGCCCCTGTTTAACAGGGGTGTTTAAGTACAATTTTTGATGCAATGCTTTGCAGCAGGGCTAATTCCTGCAATAAAACTAGAGTATATGGCAGAGGTTGCAGTGTGGTGACACCAGCACCAGTGCCTAAGGCCCAATTTTTCTGCCCCTGTTTAACAGGGGCGTTTAATTACAATTTTTGATGCAATGCTTTGCAGCAGGGCTAATTCCTGCAATAAAACTAGAGTATATGGCAGAGGTTGCAGTGTGGTGACACCAGCACCAGTGCCTAAGGCCACATTTTTCTGCCCCTGTTTAACAGGGGTGTTTAAGTACAATTTTTGATGCAATGCTTTGCAGCAGGGCTAATTCCTGCAATAAAACTAGAGTATATGGCAGAGGTTGCAGTGTGGTGACACCAGCACCAGTGCCTAAGGCCCAATTTTTCTGCCCCTGTTTAACAGGGGCGTTTAATTACAATTTTTGATGCAATGCTTTGCAGCAGGGCTAATTCCTGCAATAAAACTAGAGTATATGGAAGAGGTTGCAGTGTGGTGGCACCAGCAGCAGTGCCTAAGGCCAAATTTTTCTGCCCCTGTTTAACAGGGACATGTAATTACAATTCTTGATATAATATTTCACAGGAGGGCCCCTTCCTGTGCCCACCCAGAGTAACGGTGAGGACTTATAGTGTTGTGGCACCAGCACCACAACCACCAAAGGTCAATTTTTCTACCACTGTTCAACAATGGCATGTAATTACAATTCTTGATATAATCGTTCACAGCAGGGCGCTCCAGCGCCCACCAAGAGTCACTTTCACGGCTTACAATGTTGTGGCAAAACCAACACCTTGTTCCGCCATTTCTGCAGAGCATATAGGGCAGGCCCCTACTTTCAAACATCCAATTTACAAACATCTCCTACTTGCAAACGGAAGGAGACAACAGCAAGTGAGATGAAAAAAGATGGACGACAAAACAAATTATACAGGGGTGATAACCCTTCCCTATGTTTTCCAAAAAGCTTAAAAATAGTTTTTTTGACTGGAGCTACACTTTAAAAATGTACCAGTTGAAAATTACAAACAGATTCTACTTAACACAACAAACCTACACAGTCCCTGTCTTGTTTGCACCGCCTGTATACTGCTGTTCTGAGTATATAGGGCCTGGGGGCCACACACATTTCCTTTTTTTAATATGGGTACAGGGTTCCCCTTAATATGCGTACAAGACCCAAATAGGCTGGTAATGGGCAGGGAGGGCTACCCATGCCATGTTTCTCAATGATTTTCAACCATATTGCAGGAACCAGATATAACATTAAAACCGCAAGCAGTTTTAAATGGTGTTATTTCCGTTTAATGTCATTTTGTGCAGGGACTGTTCTAAACACGGGAAACACGTGGCACTTCACAGGCATACTACAGACACCCCCCAGGCACCATATTTAAAGGAATATTTCACTTTTTTTTCACTTTAATCGTCATTAAAATCAGTGCTCCCGCCAAAACGGCCATTTTTAAAAACATTTTAGGCATTGACCCATGTCCCCTGGGGCAGGAGCCAGGTCCCCAAACCCTTTTTAGGACAGTATCTTGCATATTAGCCTTTAAAATAAGCACTTTTAATTTCGAACGTTCGAGTCCCATAGACTTCAATGGGGTTCTAACGTTCGTACGAATTTGGGGTCCGTTCGAAAGTTCTGGTGCGAACCGAACTGGGGGGTGTTCGGCTCATCCCTACTCCCTGCAGTTATGTGAGAAAGGCATAGAGGAGGGGAAGAACGGGCAGCCTTCCCTCACTACACACCGGCGCTCACTACTCACTACACAACGGCGCTCTATTGCCCCCTGCAGGCTGGAGGGAGGATAAAGCTGAGTCCTCTCTGCAGCTATCTGTCTCCGTACAGCGGAGATATCAGCCAGAGCGTGCGTCACGCAGCGGCATCTGATTGGCTGGAGGGAGCGGGCGGTTAGCGCTCGCAGGCCGACCGGCGCCATTTTGTAGGTGGTTCCAGGAGGAGGGAGTGAGACCCGACACAGCGCTCTCCGGTGGTAAAATCAGAGACTACACCCCAGCTTCTTCATCGCACCTCTATCGGAGAACTAGTAAGTGTGATTAGGACTGATGTCAGCTGACCAGGGGGGCGGGTCCAGTGTCGGGATGTGTGGGCGGGACCGGCTTGTATAATGATCAGTGTGTGTTTCCTCTCCTCCTTTTTGCTCTGAGGGAACAGAAATCACCGTCCACACTGAGGAGCAGAGCTGTCCCCAGAGATCCCAGGGGCCCCGATACACTGCAGGACAGGGGCCCCCCACACACTACATGACGGGGCCCCGATACACTACATGACAGGGCCCCCCCCATACACTACATGACGGCCCCCTCCATACACTGCAGGACAGGGGCCCCCGATACACTACATGACGGCCCCCCATACACTGCAGGACAGGGGCCACCCCTGATACTCTGAAGGACTGGGGCCCCGACACCCTGCAGGACGGGGGCCCCAATACACTGCATGATAGTGTCCCTCAACACCCTACATGACAGGTTCCCCCGACACCATGCAGGACAGGGGTCCCCCACACCGTACATGGAAGGGGCCCCCATACACTGCATGAGGGGGGCCCCCCACACCCTACATGACAGGGGCCCCCGATACCCTGCAGGACAGGGGCCCCCCCACACCGTACATGGAAGGGGTCCCCATACACTGCATGAGGGGGGCCCCACACTGTACATGGAAGGGGCCCCCATACACTGCATGAGAGGGGCCCCCAATACCCTGCAGGGTGTCGGGACCCCTGTACACTGCATGACAGGGGGCCCGGTACTCTGCATGACAGTGGCCCCCGACACCCTGCAGGACAGGGGCCCCCAACACCCTGCATGACAGGAGCCCCTGCATGACAGGGGCCCCGACACCATGCAGGATAGGGGACCCCAATACCCTGCAGGACAGGGGTCCCCCACACCCTGCAGGACAGGGGCCCCCACCCCGTACATGGAAGGGGCCCCCATAAACTGCATGAGGGGGGCCCCCACACCCTGCATGACAGGGGCCCCCGATACCCTGCAGGACAGGGGCCCCCGACACCCTGCATGACAGGGGCCCCAACACCCTGCATGACAGGGGCCCCAACACCATGCATGACAGGGGCCCTCTACACCCTGCAGGACAGGGGCCCAGTACCTTGCAGGACAGGGGCCCCGACACCATGCAGGACGGGGGCCCCAATACACTGCATGATAGTGGCCCCAACACCCTACATGACAGGTGCCCCGACACCATGCAGGACAGGGGTCCCCCACACCCTGCAAGACAGGGGCCCCCCACACCGTACATGGAAGGGGCCCCCATACACTGCATGAGGGGGGCCCCACACCCTGCAGGACAGGGGCCCCCCGATACCCTGCAGCACAGGGGCCCCGACACCCTGCAGGACAGGGGGCCCCCGATACCCTGCATGACAGGGGGCCCCGGTACTCTGCATGACAGTGGCCCCCGACACCCTGCAGGACAGGGGCCCCAAACACCCTGCATGACAGGAGCCCCCACACCCTACATGACAGGAGCCCCTGCATGACAGGGGCCCCGACACCATGCAGGACAGGGGCCCCCGATACCCTGCAGGACAGGGCCCCGATACCCTGCATGACAGGGGGCCCCGGTACTCTGCATGACAGTGGCCCCCGACACCCTGCAGGACAGGGGCCCCAAACACCCTGCATGACAGGGGCCCCCACACCCTACATGACAGGAGCCCCTGCATGACAGGGGCCCCGACACCATGCAGGACAGGGGCCCCCGATACCCTGCAGGACAGGGCCCCCCACCCCGTACATGGAAGGGGCACCCACACCCTGCAGAACAGGGCCCTCCACCCCGTACATGGAAGGGGCCCCCATACACTGCATGAGGGGGGTCTCCACACCCTACATGACAGGGGCCCCCAGATACCCTGCAGGATAGGGGTCCCACACACCCTGCAGGACAGGGGCCCCCACACCATACATGGAAGGGGCCCCCACACCCTGCATGACAGGGGCCCCCCCACACCCTACATGACAGGTGCCCCGATACCATGCAGGACAGGGGTCCCCCACACCGTACATGGAAGGGGCCCCCATACACTGCATGAGGGGGGCCCCACACCCTGCAGGACAGGGGCCCCCCCACACCCTACATGACAGGGGCCCCGATACCCTGCAGGACAGGGGCCCCCCACACCCTACATGACAGGGGCCCCCGATACCCTGCAGGACAGGGGCCCCCCACACCGTACATGGAAGGGGCCCCCATACACTGCATGAGGGGGGCCCCACACCCTGCAGGACAGGGGCCCCCCACACCCTACATGACAGGGGCCCCCGATACCCTGCAGGACAGGGGCCCCGACACCCTGCAGGACAGGGGCCCCAATACACTGCATGACAGGGGACCCGGTACTCTTCATGACAGTGGCCCCCGACACCCTGCAGGACAGGGGCCCCAATACACTGCATGACAGGGGCCCCAACACCCTGCATGACAGGGGCCCCCAACACCCTGCATGACAGGAGCCCCTGCATGACAGGGGCCCCAACACCATGCAGGACAGGGGACCCCGATACCCTGCAGGACAGGGGTCCTCCACACCCTGCAGGACAGGGGCCCCCCACCCCGTACATGGAAGGGGCCCCCATACACTGCATGAGGGGGGCCCCCACACCCTACATGACAGGGGCCCCCCGGATACTCTGCAGGACAGGGGCCCCCGGATACCCTGCAGGACAGGGGTCCCCCACACCCTGCAGGACAGGGGCTCCCCACACCCTACATGACAGGGCCCCTCCCGATACCCTGCAGGACAGGGGCCCCCACACCATACATGGAAGGGGCCCCCATAAACTGCATGAGGGGGGCCCCCACACTCTGCAGGACAGGAGCCCTCCCACACCCTACAGGACAGGGGCCCCAACACCATGCATGACAGGGGCCCTCTACACCCTGCAGGACAGGGCCCCCCCGATACCCTGCATGACAGGGGCCCAGTACCTTGCAGGACAGGGGCCCCGACACCCTGGAGGACGGGGGCCCCAATACACTGCATGATAGTGGCCCCCAACACCCTACATGACAGGTGCCCCAACACCATGCAGGACAGGGGCCCCCGATACCCTGCAGGACAGGGGTCCCCCACAGCCTGCAGGACAGGGGCCCCCCACACCGTACATGGAAGGGGCCCCCATACACTGCAGGAGGGGGGCCCCACACCCTGCAGGACAGGGGCCCCAATACCCTGCAGGACAGGGGCCCCGACACCCTGCAGGACAGGGGCCCCAATACACTGCATGACAGGGGGCCCGATACCCTGCATGACAGGGGGCCTCGGTACTCTGCATGACAGTGGCCCCCAATACACTGCATGATAGGGGCCCCCAACACCCTGCATGACAGGGGCCCCCCACACCCTACATGACAGGAGCCCCTGCATGACAGGGGCCCCTGTCCTGCATGGTGTTGGGGCCCCTGTCATACCCTGCAGGACAGGGGTCCCCCACACCCTGCAGAACAGGGCCCCCCACCCCGTACATGGAAGGGGCCCCCACACCCTGCAGGACAGGGGCCCCCCACACCCTACATGACAGGGGCTCCCCGATACCCTGCAGGACAGGGGCCCCCCACACCGTACATGGAAGGGGCCCCCATACACTGCATGAGGGGGGCCCCCGACACCCTGCAGGACAGGGGCCCCCGGATACCCTGCAGGACAGGGGTCCCCCACACCCTGCAGGACAGGGGCCCCCACACCGTACATAGAAGGGGCCCCCACACCCTGCAGGACAGGGGCCCCCCACACCCTACATGACAGGGGCCCCCCGATACCCTGCAGGACAGGGGCCCCCCACACCGTACATGGAAGGGGCCCCCATACACTGCATGAGGGGGGCCCCCGACACCCTGCATGACAGTGGCCAGTGACAGTGGCCCCAATACACTGCATGATAGGGGGTCCAACACCCTGCATGACAGGAGCCCCTGCATGCCAGGGGTCCTGACACCATGCAGGACAGGGGCCCCCCGATACCCTGCAGGACAGGGGCCCCCCCACACCCTGCAGGACAGGGGGCCCCCACACCATACATGGAAGGGGCCCCCGATACACTGCATGATGGGGGGCCCCCACACCCTGCAGGACAGGGGCCCCCCACACCCTACATGACAGGGTCCCCCCCGATACCCTGCAGGACAGGGGCCCCTCCCGATACCCTGCAGGACAGGGGCCCCCCAACACCCTGCAGGACAGGGGCCCCCGACACCCTGCAGGACAGGGGCCCCTGACACCCTGCAGGACAGGGGCCACAATACACTGCATGAGAGGGGCACCCCACACCCTACATGACAGGAGCCCCTGCAGGACGGGGGGCCCGACACCTTGCATGACAGGGGCCCCCCCCGACACCCTGCAGGACAGTGGCCCTGATATACTGCATGACAGGGGCCCCCGACACCCTGCATGACAGGGGCCCCAATACACTGCATAATAGGGGCCCGACACCCTGCATGACAGGGGCCCCCCACACCCTACATGACAGGAGCCCCTGCATGACAGGGGCCCTCCACACGCTGCAGGACAGGGGCCCCCGTTACCCTGCAGGACAGGGGCCCCAATACACTGCATGATAGGGGCCCCAACACCCTGCATGACAGGGGCCCCCCACACCCTGCATGACAGGGGTCCCCAACTTCTTACATGAGAGTGGCTCCTTCCCCCCCCCACCTGACTGGCCCCCCTCCTCCCAGCACAAATCCCCCCCCCCCATCCCTCCTACAACACTGTAAAGGGACACACCATTATTTTGGTGGGGGCGGGGGGGTTGTCGGCAGTAAAGCAGCGTTTTATCGTCATTTTAGTGGTGCTTTAAACCCACACGAGCGGACAAAAAAGGGTTAAATGTGCTGCTGCCGAAGCGCTTTGCGGGTGCATCGGCAGTGCTGGCCATTGATTTCAATTGGTAGGGGCGTTTTAGGAGCGATGTATTCACCGCTCCCACTACACCCCAAGGATGCAGCTTGCAGAACTTTCTTTCCAGTCCCGCCAGCGCACCGCCCCGGTGTGAAAGCACTCGGGGCTCTCATACTGGGGGGGGGGGGGGTCAGGTGATTTACAGGCGCTATTTTTTAACCCTTTAGTCCCTGAAAAACGCCTCCAGTGTGAAAGTAGCCTCAGATTTTCCATCTCCCTCTTTACTTTGGAGTCTTATGTTTATAAATCACTATTAATATTCTGCTGTCTTCAGAGAAATCGCTGCACATTGACAGATGAATGCCTCCGTGTTTTATAGATTCATTTGCGGTATTTGCCCCTTCTTTTTCAAATATTTATTGCACTGTTATCAGCACCTGAAGTGGCATGTATTGTATTATTATATGAATTCTCACGTTTTCTATATTTATTTGCTCAATGTCACATTATTTAAATCGCCATTATTTACATCCTTGCACATCAATGTCATGTTAGCTTTGTTGCATAAACTAATTTGGCAATCACTACAGCAGCGCAGCCCCGCCATTCCATATATATACCAATCACATTAGATACCGATAAGCTATCAGGTGCCCGCAGCAACGGGTCACTTTTCAACATTACATCTAATTCAAAGTTGGAGTATCCACTACACAGTTATTATGCCCCCCAACTCACATCCCACCCCAATCCCCCCTCCTAAAAGAAATCTACTCCCGCAATCCCCTATCCTAGCACAAATCCCCCCCAATCGTCCCCCAAATCTACAACCCTATCCAAGTTACCCTTTTCCTAGCACAAATCTTCCTCCCTACCCAAATCTCCCGCAGAAATCTACTCCCCCAATTCCCTATCCTAGCACAAATCCTTCCGCCAATCCCTCATCCTAGAACAAATCCCCCAAATCACTTTTTCTAGCACAAATCCATCCAATCCCTCTTCCTTGCAAAAATCCTTGCAATCCCCCTTGTAGCAACAATCCTCCCCAATCCATTCTCCCAGCACAAATCCTCCCTCAACCCCGCCTCCTAACACAAATCCTCCCTCAACCCCGCCTCCTAACACAAATCCTCCCTCAACCCCGCCTCCTAACACAAATCCTCCCTCAACCCCGCCTCCTAACACAAATCCTCCCTCAACCCCGCCCCGCCTCCTAACACAAATCCCCCCAGCAAAAAAAAAAATCCCCTAAATCACTACTTCAAGAGCAAATCCCCCCCCCCCCCGTTCCTCCTTGTATAACAAATCCCCCCACAAATCCACAACCCCCTCCAAATTACCCTTTTTCTAGCACAAATTCTTCCTCCCTACCCAAATCTCCCAAAGCACAAATTCCCCCCTCTTAGCAGAAATCCCCACACCCTTAGAGAAAACATTCCCCATCACGGCTCAAACCCCCCAAAACTGTCCTAGCTCATATTCCTCCCAATTCCTCCTTCTAGCAAATACACCCCCCCCCCCATCCTGATTACACTTCTCAGCACAGATAAATGCCCATCCCCCTTCTCCACAAACATCCAAAGTACAAACTATTACCCCCCCTTCATTGTGTACAATTTCCCTGTGACCTTCCCCTCCTCATCCTCTCCTGTCACTACAGCGCCCCTCCAGCACATTAGACAGGATCGCTCTTAGATGACATTGGAGTGTACACACACACAGTGTGATTACTGCCCCCTATCCACATTTCCTGCTGCCAGTGTTCTGTCGAGAAGTGCCCCCATCGAATAGTGCCCGTGCATGCGCAGAATGGAGCGGCACTTCAGCTGATATGCCGATCAGCTGGAGTGATGTGACCAGGGCGCAAGCGCACATCATAGGAGGCATCCCTTGATGGGAGATACCATTTCAGGGCCACAATTGAAGCCTATACAAACAGTGGGGGGGGGGGAACCATAGTTCTCACATTGTGCCTCGCTGTTGTGGGGCGGCTTTACAGTGTGCTGATGGTCGGGTTTTGCTGTGTTGCAGGGCGGTTTTGCCTGTGTGAAACGGCGGGTTGCAACACAGATAAAAAACAAAACTAGTGATGGACGAACTTCCGACGGGACGTTTCGCGAACGCGAAATGCGAACGGACCCAAACGTTCGCGAAACCGACCGTTCGCCGCGGGCCCCATTGACTTCAATGGGAGGCGAACTTTGCAAACCTTCATGTCGAATTTGCGGCCACGTGGTAATTATTAGGGGGTAAAACGTAGTCCCACCATCTGGACAATGACATAATACATGTATGAGGTGAATTTGGGATCGATAACTACAAGCATTTTTATTTTATTTGGGAAATTGTTCTAACAATTCAGGACTATGGAGCTAATGAAGGCAATGGAGGAGAGGGAAGGTCAGGGACCAGGGTAGGCAAAGAAGAGGGTGCAGGAGATGATCACCAGCAGCGTGACATACCGGAATGACACATGCACCGTGATAGAGGCATCTGACAGCAGCACCGTAATACAGAGCACTGACAGCAGCACCGTGACATACAGCGCTGACAGCAGCACCGTGACATACAGCGCTGACAGCAGCACCGTGACATACAGCGCTGACAGCAGCACCGTGACATACAGCGCTGACAGCAGCACCGTGACATACAGCGCTGACAGCAGCACCGTGACATACAGCGCTGACAGCAGCACCGTGACATACAGCGCTGACAGCAGCACCGTGACATACAGCGCTGACAGCAGCACCGTGACATACAGCGCTGACAGCAGCACCGTGACATACAGCGCTGACAGCAGCACCGTGACATACAGCGCTGACAGCAGCACCGTGACATACAGCGCTGACAGCAGCACCGTGACATACAGCACTGACAGCAGCACCGTAAGCAGCCCCAGGAGGAAGTCAGCACAGCACAGGGATGGTGTGATCCCCTCATAATAAGAACCCCCAGGAGGAAGTCAGCACAGCACAGGGATAGTGTGATCCCTTCATAATAAGAACCCCCAGGAGGAAGTCAGCACAGCACAGGGATATCATAAGCAGCCCCAGTAGAAATATGACACCGCTCAACCTCTTCAAAGAGGAGGGTAGGGGCATATAGTACGGTGTGCTTTTTTGGGTCAAGGAAGTGAGCCAAATGAATTAAGAAGGTCTGTGTGCTTGATTAAAAAAATAGTTTATAGACATATACATGGTCTACTGGTCACATGTGTTGAATTCCTCCGAGATCCATGCCTCATTCATTTTTAGAAATGTGAGGTAGTTAACACTGTGGTGAGCTAGGCGAGTACGCTTATCGGTCACAATCCCCCCTGCTGCGCTGAACGTCCTTTCGGACAGGACACTGGATGAGGGGCAAGCCAACAGTTCGATTGCAAATTGGGCAAGCTCTGGCCAGAGGTCAAGCCTGCCCACCCAGTAGTCTAGGGGTTCATCACTCCTCAGAGCGTCCACATCGGCCGTTAACCCAATGTAGTCGGACACCTGACGGTCTAGGCGTTCCCTGATGCTGGATCCGGATGACACCTGTCGATGGGTCGGCTGAAAGAATGACCTCATATCCGAAGTCACCAACACATCTTCAAACCGGCCTCTTCTTGCAGGCGCTGTTGGATTGGTACCCGCAAATCCTTCTCTGGGAGTGGGAATTGCTCCTCTGCCAGCGCACGCAAAAGCAGAATGCAGCATTTCTCGAAGCAAGGCCTGGAAGTGCTGCATTCTGACAGCCCTCTGCGACGGCGGTAACATTTCCGCCATTTTGTGTTTGTACCGGGGGTCTAAGTACGTTGCCACCCAGTACTGGTCCTTGACCCTCATGCTTTTTATACGGGGGTCCCTATTAAAACACTGGAGCATGAAGGCCCCCATTTGCACTAAAGTGGAAGCGGTGTGGTGGCCTGGCTCCTGCTCATCATCCAGGATAATGTCGTCCTCTTCATTCTCCTCTCCCCATCCTCGCACAACAGGGATCCCAGAAAGGTTTAAAGCATGCTCTTCTTGCTCCTGCTCATCCGCCCCGGCACCATCCTCCTCTGACTCCTCATCAGACTCCTGTTGTTGACTTGTCTCAGATAGAGTAGCCCCCCCTGGGAATTCATCCAGCATTGCGACTTCCTCATCTTCCCGCTCCTGCTCCTCCACAGCCTGATCAATGACACGACGCAATGCACGCTCCAGAAAGAAGGCATAAGGTACCATGTCACTGATGGCGCCATGGCTGCGACTGACCAGTTTGGTGATCTCCTCAAATGGCCGCAGAAGTCTGCATGTGTCGCGCATGAGCAGCCACTGGCGCGGTGAAAAAAAACCCAGCTCCCCAGAACCGTTTCTTTCGCAGAGTTCATACAGGTAGACGTTAACTGCACGTTTCTGCTGGAGCAGCCTATCAAGCATATAGAAGGTTGAGTTCCATCGCGTCGGGCAATCGCAAATAAGACGTCTGACCGGCAGATGGTGTCGCCGCTGAATGTCAGCAAGGCGAGCCATGGCCGTGTAAGATCTTCTGAAATGGGCCGAGATTTTCCTTGCCTGCCGCAAGATGTCCTGGACCCCAGGGTATTTGACAAGGAATCGCTGCACGACCAAGTTTAAGACGTGTGCCATGCACGGCACGTGCGTGATTTTGCCCTGTTTCAATGCGCTAAGCAGATTGGCACCGTTGTCACACACCACTTTACCAACTGTCAAATTGAGCGGTGTTAGCCACTCATCTGCCTGTGAACGCAAAGCTGAAAGGAGTGCCGGGCCAGTGTGGCTCTTTGCTTCCAGGCACAACAGACGCAGCACGGCATGGCAACGTCTCACCTGGCATGTGGAATAGGTTCTGGGGAGCTTGGGCGGTGCAGTGGAAGAGACGCTAGCAGCGGAAAAGGAGGAGGCAGCTGAGGAGGAGAGGGAGGAGGATGGAGTAGGAGGAGGAGAAGAAGAGTCAGGCCTGCATGCAATCCGTGGCGGTAAAACCAAATCTACACGGGTGCCACGGGTTACATGCTTGACGGCCGTCAGAAGGTTCACCCAGTGGGCAGTAAAACTGATATACCTTCCCTGCCCGTGTTTGCTAGACCACGTGTCTGTGGTCAGATGTATCTTGGCACCGACACTGTGTGCCAGAGATACATTCACTTGCCGCTGAACATGGCCATATAGCTCTGGGATGCCCTTCTCTGAGAAATACTTCCTTCCTGGGACCTTCCATTGTGGTGTTCCAATGGCCACAAATTTGCGAAAGGCCTCCGAGTCCACCAGTTTATATGGCAGTAGTTGGCGGGCTATGAGTTCTGACAAGCCAGCCGCCAACCGTTGGGCAAGAGGGTTATCCGGCATCATCATTTTTTTACGCTCAAACATTAGGCCCACGGAAGCCTGCCTTTTTGCAGAAAAATGTGAGCTTGGCGTGATGGAAGGTGGAGTGGAGGACAATTGTGAGGAGAGAGGAGAAGGAGAAGTAGAAGACGAGGCTGGACGGTGAGAGCCTGCAGTGTGGCTTTGTGTGTTCCGTTGCTCCCACTGGGCTCGGTGATGGCTGCTCATGTGCCTTCTTAAGGCGGTCGTCCCTAGGTGAGTATTGGGCTTACCGCGACTAACGCGTTGACTGCAAAGATTGCAGATGGCAACGCTATTGTCAGCAGCGGACACGTTAAAAAAAGCCCACACTGCGGAGCCATGTGCCGGTGTCCTGGGAGCGCCAGATGTGACCGTACATGGTCGATGACTCGCTCCTGATACATTTGCAGTCTGCTTTGTCCCTGCTGTGCAATGTAAGTCATTGCTGCTTCTCCTCCCTATCTGCTGGTCCATATCTCCCTCTGAACTCCCCTCCTCTTCCTCTCTTGTGGGCACCCACGTGACATCACTAGACACGTCATCATCAACGTCACCTTCCCCACCGCTATAAGTAGAGATCTCGGAGTAGGCAGCAACACCGGGGACCAACCTCCTCCTTGGGCTGATCTGGGTACTGGCGTCAGACTGCTGAGTAGCGCTTGTTGCTACCTCCTCTTCCTGATCCAATACCAAGAGTGGCTGCGCATCAGAAATGTCCTCTTGATATGGATCGGAAAATAATTCCAGTGACTCAAGCGGAAGGTATGTGGTGGTGGTGGTGGTGGTCGTGTTGTTGGTGGTAGTGTCTTTGGGGGTGCACATAGCAGAGAGTGAAGAAGAGGGTGCAGATCGAGAGGATGAGGAGGGTGCAGAAGAGTAAGGCTGAGCGAGCCACTCAACCAAGTCTGGTGCATCCTTTAAAGTAATTGAACGCACCTTCTGCAACTTCCCACTTTGGCTCAAGCCTGTTGCTCCTGCCCTACCCCTACCACCCCTGCGGAAGGGCCTGCCTCTTCCTCTGCATGTCATTTTTTAAATGACCCTGTGACAAAACTCTTAGTCCCTATACCGCTGAAGGACTGCTGCAGTATAGGTGAGCGGTCAGCAGTGGTGCACGTCAACCCTATCTATTGTGGACCTATAGCGGTCCTTACAGAACAGCAGACTGTACCGCACTCAAGCCTATGTACCGTAGCACCCTATACCAAGTTACCAGTCCTTATAAGAACTTTTGTGGACCAAGCAGGTTGTGTATTAGTGTTTAGCAGACTGTACGTCAGTCCCTATACCGCTGAAGGACTGCTGCAGTATAGGGCAGCGGTCAGCAGTGGTGCACGTCAACCCTATCTATTGTGGACCGATAGCGGTCCTTACAGAACAGCAGACTGTATCGCACTCAAGCCTATGTACCGTAGCACCCTATACCAAGTTACCAGTCCTTATAAGAACTTTTGTGGACCAAGCAGGTTGTGTATTAGTGTTTAGCAGACTGTACGTCAGTCCCTATACCGCTGAAGGACTGCTGCAGTATAGGGCAGCGGTCAGCAGTGGTGCACGTCAACCCTATCTATTGTGGACCGATAGCGGTCCTTACAGAACAGCAGACTGTATCGCACTCAAGCCTATGTACCGTAGCACCCTATACCAAGTTACCAGTCCTTATAAGAACTTTTGTGGACCAAGCAGGTTGTGTATTAGTGTTTAGCAGACTGTACGTCAGTCCCTATACCACTGAAGGACTGCTGCAGTATAGGGCAGCGGTCAGCAGTGGTGCACGTCAACCCTATCTATTGTGGACCGATAGCGGTCCTTACAGAACAGCAGACTGTACCGCACTCAAGCCTATGTACCGTAGCACCCTATACCAAGTTACCAGTCCTTATAAGAACTTTTGTGGAACAAGCAGGTTGTGTGTTAGTGATTAGCAGACTGTACGTCAGTCCCTATACCGCTGAAGGACTGCTGCAGTATAGGTGAGCGGTCAGCAGTGGTGCACGTCAACCCTATCTATTGTGGACCGATAGCGGTCCTTACAGAACAGCAGACTGTACCGCACTCAAGCCTATGTACCGTAGCACCCTATACCAAGTTACCAGTCCTTATAAGAACTTTTGTGGAACAAGCAGGTTGTGTGTTAGTGATTAGCAGACTGTACGTCAGTCCCTATACCGCTGAAGGACTGCTGCAGTATAGGTGAGCGGTCAGCAGTGGTGCACGTCAACCCTATCTATTGTGGACCGATAGCGGTCCTTACAGAACAGCAGACTGTACCGCACTCAAGCCTATGTACCGTAGCACCCTATACCAAGTTACCAGTCCTTATAAGAACTTTTGTGGAACAAGCAGGTTGTGTGTTAGTGATTAGCAGACTGTACGTCAGTCCCTATACCGCTGAAGGACTGCTGCAGTATAGGTGAGCGGTCAGCAGTGGTGCACGTCAACCCTATCTATTGTGGACCGATAGCGGTCCTTACAGAACAGCAGACTGTACCGCACTCAAGCCTATGTACCGTAGCACCCTATACCAAGTTACCAGTCCTTATAAGAACTTTTGTGGACCAAGCAGGTTGTGTATTAGTGTTTAGCAGACTGTACGTCAGTCCCTATACCGCTGAAGGACTGCTGCAGTATAGGGCAGCGGTCAGCAGTGGTGCACGTCAACCCTATCTATTGTGGACCGATAGCGGTCCTTACAGAACAGCAGACTGTACCGCACTCAAGCCTATGTACCGTAGCACCCTATACCAAGTTACCAGTCCTTATAAGAACTTTTGTGGAACAAGCAGGTTGTGTGTTAGTGATTAGCAGACTGTACGTCAGTCCCTATACCGCTGAAGGACTGCTGCAGTATAGGTGAGCGGTCAGCAGTGGTGCACGTCAACCCTATCTATTGTGGACCGATAGCGGTCCTTACAGAACAGCAGACTGTACCGCACTCAAGCCTATGTACCGTAGCACCCTATACCAAGTTACCAGTCCTTATAAGAACTTTTGTGGACCAAGCAGGTTGTGTATTAGTGTTTAGCAGACTGTACGTCAGTCCCTATACCGCTGAAGGACTGCTGCAGTATAGGGCAGCGGTCAGCAGTGGTGCACGTCAACCCTATCTATTGTGGACCGATAGCGGTCCTTACAGAACAGCAGACTGTACCGCACTCAAGCCTATGTACCGTAGCACCCTATACCAAGTTACCAGTCCTTATAAGAACTTTTGTGGACCAAGCAGGTTGTGTATTAGTGTTTAGCAGACTGTACGTCAGTCCCTATACCGCTGAAGGACTGCTGCAGTATAGGGCAGCGGTCAGCAGTGGTGCACGTCAACCCTATCTATTGTGGACCGATAGCGGTCCTTACAGAACAGCAGACTGTACCGCACTCAAGCCTATGTACCGTAGCACCCTATACCAAGTTACCAGTCCTTATAAGAACTTTTGTGGAACAAGCAGGTTGTGTGTTAGTGATTAGCAGACTGTACGTCAGTCCCTATACCGCTGAAGGACTGCTGCAGTATAGGGCAGCGGTCAGCAGTGGTGCACGTCAACCCTATCTATTGTGGACCGATAGCGGTCCTTACAGAACAGCAGACTGTACCGCACTCAAGCCTATGTACCGTAGCACCCTATACCAAGTTACCAGTCCTTATAAGAACTTTTGTGGAACAAGTGAGTTGTGAATGTTTAGCAGACTGCAGCAGAAGGGCAGCAGTCAAGTATAATATCCTTTCTATATTTGGAAGAAAGAATATTATACATGTACAAGCCTATTACTGTACCACTGATACCAGTCCTGAAAAGAACCTTTGTGGAACTAATAATAACAGCAAGTCTTTAAAATTACCCTCACTGCCTGACAACACTGCTTCCTTCCTGTCCCTATACAAATTGGCAAAAAAAGAGAACGATTAGTGGTTACTGGAACAGCTCTTTTGTGGACCTTGATAGTAACAGCTAATGATGATGATGATGATGATGATGATGAAAGACTAATCTGGCTGTCCCTGTAGCATACACCGTCCTTTCCCTTTCTCTAAACTAACAAAAGACACTCAGGCTGCTGCAAGAATCAGCAGCACAGCAAACCTATCAACACCTAACACCTATACCAGTCCTGAAAAGAACTTTTGTGTACCAAATAGCTAGTGGTTTATCTCTCCCTACTCCACACAGGAACCTGTCCCTATCGTAACAGAAGAAAGAATGTAAAATGGCCACCGGATCGGGTGTATTTATAGGTTAGGGGGAATGTACAAGTGTCCATGTGCTGTCATGTCTCAATTGGCTGTCCTGTATCACATGATAAACGTGTCACCAAAGGTTAAAGTTCTTGTATACATTAAACACGTAAGTCCGCCGCGGCGAACGACGGAAAAAGGCGTTCGAACGTGCGGACCGCGAATGTCGGAAATTCGCCGCGAAACGACCGCCGGGCGAACCGTTCGGCCATCACTAAACAAAACCATATAATATGAGGTCAAACCTTAGGAGTTTCAATTTGTATACAATCAGGCCGGCCCTTCCACTACATGGTTTTGGTAAATCTGAAGGAAAAAAAAATCAGCAGAAAATCTGATAGTGTGTATGGGGCATTAGAATGACAACATGGCTTCTCCATGGATATAGTACATTGAGTTAAGCATTGTCACTCTAGGACAGGATATGTTACAGGGTCACCAGGTGAAAATAAAGGGGGCAAAAATGCCTGAGAAAAAAAGCCGTATGATCAAAGGCATTAGGCATTGGGCTAGACCACAAACAGCAATCATGTTAAGGACTTTGGGTGAGCCTTTGTAAAATGATCTGTTTTGGGTCCCTCAGAAGAGGACTAGCTTCCCTTTGGGTCAAGCAAGGGCCAGGTCACCCGGAATGTAAAGAACATGTGTAGCAATGAGATTTTCCACAGGTTGACAATACGGTAGCACTATAGTATTGCAATCAAGTGCAAGCATTCACAAGCAGGGTTTTCCTTAGATTAGCTATTCTCAACCTTTTTATCCCAGAACAAATCTTGAGATAGAAAATCTCAGAGAACCCCCTGGTAAGATTAGTCCATTAGGGGTCATTGGGAAAATGCACCCTTACATTGGTGGTGTTGGAAGGCTGCCCTTACAGCAGCCTTGCAGTCATACCACTGGCTCTACCAGGTGGTGTGCAACCTGGAGATATGCAGGCACCATCAGATAGGAGCTTAGCCACAGCTCAAGGAACCCCTAGCCAACCCTGGTTGAGAATGGCTGCTCTAGATGTTACTTGGGCTTTCTTGAGCTGTGGCTAATTGACCTCCCATTTGATTGTGCTTGGATAGTTCCAGGGTCAGTGCCAGCAAAGTTAGCTCCAGGACACAAATGATCTTTCCTGGTGCCTCCATTTCAGCATACCTGTGACAAGCTCTGCCTTGGCTCCTCCCTCAGGACCAGTGAATATTATAAAAGAAAAGGATTAGTGCACTCCCAGCATTCTCCTTTTTCCCCTCATACCGCATGGTCAGTGAATGGTGGTCGAATGTCCCTTACCTCTGCAGTTGGCAGCTTCCAGCTGGGTTCAAGCCTTTCCCAGCTGCAGTCCTTATATGTGGGCAGCTAAATGCACTGATAAGATAGGCAGTCCCTTCTGTGGGTCTTTTGGGACAGCAGTTGTCTCGTAACTAAGAGCTCCTATTTGCATTTCTATACTGCGATTTGCTCAAGTCTGCAGCAGAGAAAGAAGCTATATCTATTTCCCTTCTCCTTCCATTTCTCCCTCCTGTCATCCATTCTCTCTCACTTTCCTTTCTTTGCTTTCCTTTCTCTTTTTTTTGCTTTCTTCCCCTCCTTGTGATATTGTACCTTCATTCCTGGCTACTATAGTGGGCCCCCCCCCCCTTACACTGGCTTTTCTGAGTCCCTCAGCGTCTTTCTGCCCGCTCTGCGCATGCGTGGACGTCAGGAGCCAGCTCAGCGACTGGGGTGGGCCACATAGGTCGTAGTGCCGCGCATGCACGGTCTGGACAGAGGTCGTGGTGGCCATCTTGAATAGGTATAAAGAATGATGAGGTCCAAGGCACCAAAAGTAATTGGCCTCCATCCCAAAATTTAGACAAAGAAGGGAAAGCGGTCAGCGGGACTTTAAATGAGGCCAATCACTATATAAAGTAAACATGTGGGACATGAAACACAGTGTTGCTTTTGTGGGTGCCGACAAAAAAGGGGAGTTTTGGAATGAGAGATGAATATCAAAAAGCAGTCTTAGCAAAGAACATTTTATTATACTGTGTGAGATCATGTATAACATACTGAATAACACAAAAATGCATGCACAGAATCGCATACACGCTGGGCATGCTGAAAACCACATATAAATATTGACGCCATGGTACTTGGCATATCATAAAGTAAAAACAAGTCCTGCACAACATGGGCCACTGGAAGGGCAGAATGATGTTGGAAAGTCTAGAGTAAAACAAAATAAGAGACATAAAATCATCTGTATGGACATCATGCAGCCACGTAAGCCTGACGCGTTTCGTTGGGTTATACCAACTCTTCAGGGGTTACAGGTAAATCCTTGTTTCTTCGGACACGAGGCCCGGGTACCATCCAATTTGGGTAAAAAAATCCCTTATCTTGCTGTACACATTTTCTTCCCCCCTCCCTTATACATTCCAGCTGCCTATCTACGCGGTCCCAGTTCGTGTCTTTGGGGGACCCTTAAACACATCTTTCATCGCTCCACACAGTGTATTGGGCTAGGAGAGAGGGGAGAAGGTGTCGTCTTCGTCCCTAACTCTGCCCTTCTGTGCGTTCTGCCTCTCTGTCTTTGCTACTTGTACAACCAAATTGGTTTGAAGGTTCACATTAATTGGTCATGCTATGACCTTATTTGGAACATACTTCTATGCATGTGAGTATGATTAGGTACATAATCCCCTTTTTCCCCCTCCCCCCCCTTTTTTTTTTTTCGCTCTCCTACGCCAACAAGGTCTATATACATGTACACGTGTTCTTATTTATCATTGTAGATCAAAACTTCGAATAACATAGACCTGCATAAATGATGGATGCCCGAGGAAGGAGAAAACTCCGTAACACGTAGGACATATCACATGCAGATTATTGATTCAGTTGGTTGTGCATATGTGATTATGTTATAGATATGTCACACCTGTATATACATTGAAAATAATTGTTTTCATTTTTTAACAAGTTTGGATGTAACTAGGTTGCATACCTGAAAATACATTTGTGTATCTTTTTTATTATGTGTATACTTTTTGATAAATTGTTATAATAAAGTGATTGTATGATTTTATATGTACGTTGTAAGTCTCACAGTCTATGCCTGAAAAGTCCTGCCATTTTGAGGGGATTTGCTTTTTGGTAGAACCTCTACGTTTTTGGGATGTTGGCTTTAAAAGAAAGTGAAGTACCTATGACACCTCCAGTTTTTTGATTTTTATTGATGTTGGAAAGTCTAGAGTAAAACAAAATAAGAGACATAAAATCATCTGTATGGACATCAGGCATCTATGTATGCCCGCCGCGTTTCTTTGGGGTATACCAACTCTTCAGGGGTTACAGGTAAAACCTTGTTTGTTCGGACACAAGGCCCGGGTACCATCCAATTCGGCCTGGAAAAGACACTTTGAATGAATCCGGTTGCACGGCTTGCCCCAGTGTAGGATATTCCAGTGGAGCTCAGCACAGCACATCTTTACTCGTGACCAACACCTAAGACACTGGCGGAAAAAATGAGGTACTCTCAGTAAGTGGAGGGGTTATATGGGGGATTGAACTTCCTGTCTAGGGTGTGCCAGTGTCCAATCACCTAGTGATACCCTATATAACCCATCAGTGATTAGACATGTGCAGAGTAAAATATTTCGTTTCGGAATTTCGTTTTCGTCCGAAAACTTAATTTATTTAGTTACTCCCGAAATCCGTTTTTATTTATTTCGTTTTTCGTTCAAAAATTGCATTCGTCCGAAAATCCACATGAATTACGGTCGAATCTGTCTTTGAAGGCTTATGGTGTCTGCCGAATGTATAAAGAAGATTCGACGGAGCTAGTATATAGCATACTTTGGAACCCTATTAAAGTCTATGGAACTCCAACGTTCAAAATCTAAAGTGCTAATTTTAAAGAATAATTTGCAAGTTACTGTCCTAAAAAGTGTTTGGAGACCCGGGTCCTGCCCCAGGGGACATGTATCAATTCAAAAAAAAGTTTTAAAAACGGACGTTTTTTCGGGAGCAGTGATTTTAATAATGATTAAAGTGAAACAATAAAAGTGTAATATTCCTTTAAATTTCGTACGGGGGGGGGGGTGTCTATAGTATGCCTGTGAAGGGGCTCATGTTTCTGGTGCTTAGAACTGTCCCTGCACAAAGTGTCATTTATGCAGGAAAAAAAGTCCTTTAAAATCACTCGCAGCTATTATGAATTGTCGGCTCCGTAATACAGAGAACACTCATTGAAAGTCATTGATAAAAAAAATAAAAAATTAATAAAAAAAAAAGCGTGGGGGTCCCCCAAATTCAATTACCAGGCCCTTCAGGTCTGGTATGGATATTAAGGGGAACCCTGCCTCAAATTTAAGAAAAAATATGACGTGAAGGGTCTGGTTATGGATATTTAGGGGGAACCCCATGTCATATTTTTTCTTAAATTTGAGGCAGGGTTCCCCTTAATATCCATACCAGACCTGAAGGGCCTGGTAATTGAATTTGGGGGACCCCCTCGCGTCAAATTAAAAAAAAAATTGACGTGGGGGTCCCCCTAAAAATCCATACCAGACCCTTTATCCGAGCACGCAACCTGGCAGGCCGCAGGAAAAGAGGGGGGGACGAGAGAGCGCCCCCCCTCCCTCCTGAACCGTACCAGGCCACATGCCCTCAACATTGGGAGGATGCTTTTTAGCGGCCTGTGACCCCTCAAAGCACCATGTCCCCATGTTGATGAGGACAAGGGCCCGGTGGTTGTGGAGATCTGCGGGCGGGGGGCTTATCAGAATCTGGAAGCCCCCTTTAACAAGGGGACCCCCAGATCCCGCCCCCCCTGTTTGAAATGGTAAGGGGGTACAAAAGTACCCCTACCATTTCACAAAGAAAGTGTAAAAAATAGTTAAATACGACAAACACACTTTTGAAAAATTCCTTTATTAAAAAAATAAAAATAAAACTAAAAAAAAGATTCCAGCGGTGGTAATCCACTCTTACTATCCAGCAACGGACAATCATCTCTCCAGCGATGTCTCATCTCATCCAGCGCAGCGACTACATCCTTCTTCTGTCTCCACAGAGGAGACACTTCAGGGATTCCGGCGGCCTGACGTTTCTTATATACGGAGGGCGGGGCCACCCGTCACCTGACCCCGCCCCCCTCTGACGCAAGGGGAAACCCGGGGTTCCCTGTGACGTATGGGTGACCCCGCCCCCCTCTGATGTAACAGAAACCTGCCTGTGTTACATCAGAGGGGTGCGGGGTCACCCATACGTCACAGGGAACCCCGGGTTTCCCCTTGCGTCAGAGGGGGCGGGGTCAGGTGACGGGTGGCTCCGCCCTCCATATATAAGAAACGTCAGGCCGCCGGAATCCCTGAAGTGTCTCCTCCGTGGAGATAGAAGAAGGATGGATTCGCTGCGCTGGATGAGATGAGCCATCGATGGAGAGATGACCGTCCGTCGCTGGATAGCAAGAGTGGATTACCACTGCTGGAATCTTTTTTTTTATTTTTAATAAAGGAATTTTTCAAAAGTGTGTTTGTCTTATTTAACTATTTTTTACACTTTCTTTGTGAAATGGTAGGGGTACTTTTGTACCCCCTTACCATTTCAAACAGGGGGGGGCCGGGACCTGGGGGTCCCCTTGTTAAAGGGGGCTTCCAGATTCTGATAAGCCCCCCGCCCGCAGACCTCCACAACCCCCGGCCACGGTTGTGGGGATGAGGCCCTTGTCCTCATCAACATGGGGACAAGGTGCTTTGAGGGGTCACAGACCCCCAAAGCATCCTCCCAATGTTGAGGGCATGTGGCCTGGTACGGTTCAGGAGGGAGGGGGGGCGCTCTCTCGTCCCCCCCTCTTTTCCTGCAGCCTGCCAGGTTGCGTGCTCGGATAAAGGGTCTGGTATGGATTTTTAGGGGGACCCCCACGTCAATTTTTTTTTTATTTGACGCGGGGTTCCCCTTAATATCCATACCAGACCTAAAGGGTCTGGTTATGGATATTTAGGGGGAACCCCATGTCAAATTTTTTCTTAAATTTGAGGCAGGGTTCCCCTTAATATCCATACCAGACCTGAAGGGCCTGGTAATTCAATTTGGGGGACCCCCACGCTTTATTTTTTTTTATTATTTTTTTTTTATCAATGACTTTCAAAGAGTGTTCTCTGTATTATGGAGCCGACAATTCATAATAGCTGCAAGTGATTTTAAAGAACTTTTTTTCCTGCATAAATGACACTTTGTGCAGGGACAGTTCTAAGCACCAGAAACATGCGCCCCTTCACAGGCATACTATAGACAACCCCCCCCCCCCCCCCCCCACGAAATTTAAAGGAATATTACACTTTTATTGTTTCACTTTAATCATTATTAAAATCACTGCTCCCGAAAAAACGTCCGTTTTTAAAACTTTTTTTGCATTGATCCATGTCCCCTAGGGCAGGACCCGGGTCCCCAAACACTTTTTAGGATAGTAACTAGCAGAATCTTTTCTCTCTGTCGAATATTTTCTCTATATTATCTTGGACTAATAGAGGTAAGGTTAGGCACATTCGACCACAGGTTCTATAGACAGATTGTTGTCAGAGTCATGTCGAATCTCCTATTCTATATCGAACTGTTGTAACAATGAAAACGAAAATAAAGCATTTACTTATGTCGGATCTTTCGTTTTTCGGATTCTATGCTTTCGTTATCGTTTGTCAAAACGAAAACGAAAATAGCTGAAATTCGGACAAAAATGCATTCGGACGAAAACAAATGCACATGTCTAGCAGTGATTACTGAGACTCTGTGTCCCGTGATGTACGAGAAAGAAAATTACATTTTTCTTTTCTTTCTTCATTTTCAAAAACAAATGAGAGCTGCAAAATACTCAACATGCCTCTCAGCAAATAGCTTGGGGTGTCTACTTTCCAAAACGGGGTCATTTGGGGGGGGGGGGGGGGGGGGTGGTGCCATCTTGGCATTTTATGGCCTTCAAAACTGTGATATGTAGTGAGGAGTGAAATCAAAAATTTACGCTCCTTAGAAATCCTGAAGGTGGTGATTGGTTTTTGGGGCCACATGTGTGGTATCCCCGTACTCAGGAGAAGCAGCAGAATTTATTTTGGGGTGTAATTCCACATATGCCCATTCATATGTGAGCAATATATCATTTAGTGACAACTTTGTGCAACAAAAAAAGGTTTGTCATCTTTCCGCAACGTGTGGCAAAATATAAAATATATCAAAATTCCACACCCTTAGATGGGTCACTATTGATCCCCCGGACACCAATGTTGGCTCACTATTCTTTCCATTGACACCACTGATGGGTCAACATCCCTTTCACTTACACCAATTTTTGATCACTATTCTTTCCACTGACACAAACAATAGGATCCTCCCACTGGAACCAATGATGGGTCACAATTCCTTCCACTGACTCCAATAATAGGTCACTATTGCTCCCTCTAAAACCAATGATGGCCCACTATTCTTTCTACTGACAACAATTTGTTTTTCTTATTTTATATTTTTTTGTGTATTTTTTACTTTTTTACACTTTTATTTGTAACTAACGGTTTGGTTCTCTCAAAATGTGATGGAGATCCTGTGAAAGTGTCTAGTCTGTGCAGTGCTGTTCTCTATGGTAAAACTCCACTAGTGAATGGTAGCGCTCAAAACATTCACCAATGCAAAGACCGGGATTGTCAGGACAGGAGGGACAATAATAACGGGTGTCACACCTATATTCACATGCACATACTACCCACCTCCATGCACTCCTCTCCCGCACATACTACCCACCTCCACGCACTCCTCTCCTGCACATACTACCCACCTCCATGCACTCCTCTCCTGCACATACTACCCACCTCCATGCACTCCTCTCCTGCACATACTACCCACCTCCATGCACTCCTCTCCTGCACATACTACCCACCTCCATGCACTCCTCTCCTGCACATACTACCCACCTCCATGCACTCCTCTCCTGCACATACTACCCACCTCCATGCACTCCTCTCCCGCACATACTACCCACCTCCATGCACTCCTCTCCCGCACATACTACCCACCTCCATGCACTCCTCTCCCGCCCATACTACCCACCTCCACACACTCCTCTCTAGCACCTACTACCCACCTCCACGCACTCCTCTCCCGCACATCCTACCCACCTCCATGCACTCCTCTCCTGCACGTACTACCCACCTCCATACACTCCGCACTCCTCTCCCGCACATACTACCCACCTCCACACACTCCTCTCCCGCACCTACTACCCACCTCCACACACTCCTCTCCCGCACATACTACCCACCTCCATGCACTCCTCTCCCGCACATACTACCCACCTCCATACACTCTTCTCCCGCACATACTACCCACCTCCATACACTCTTAACTCCTCTCCCGCACATACTACCCACCTCCATGCACTCCTCTCCCGCACATACTACCCACCTCCATGCACTCCTCTCCCAAACATACTACCCACCTCCATGCACTCCTCTCCCGCACATACTACCCACTAGGGCTGAAACGATTAATCGATATTATCGATAATAATCGATAATGAAAATCGTTGTCAACGATTTTCATTATCGATTAGTTGGTCCGCACCATGTGATCCGCGGAGCGGGCCGCGGCCTTAGGAAAGACCGCGGCTTCGGCCTAGCTTCGGAGCTGGCGGCCATCTTGGTACACCCGGCGGCAGCGAGCTGCGCGCTGACGTCACCCCCAGCGCGGCGTTCAGCCTGTCAGCCCAAGTGAATGAATTCTGGAGGAGTCACGGAGTTCTTCTGTCCCCGCACATCCCCCGTGGCTGGACTACCGGTAGGTTCTCCCTGCTGTCTGTCAGTATTATTGTACAGTGCAGGATGAGTTCCTCAGTCCTCACATTGCTGGGGTCTGTGTATGGGGGAGGGGGATTACTCTAACATTAACCCTTTCCATACAGCCTGCCTTGTCAAGTAGCAGATTGAATTAAGTTCAGCCCTCAGAGACTTCACATCTTCCCTCCAACTTTCCTAAAAAGTCCTGACTTCTTCTGTCCCCGCACATCCCCGTCCTCTTCTTCTGTCCCCGCACATCCCCCGTCCTCTTCCTCTGCCCCCGCACATCCCCCGTCCTCTTCCTCTGCCCCCGCACATCCCCCGTCCTCTTCCTCTGCCCCCGCACATCCCCCGTCCTCTTCTTCTGTCCCCGCACATCCCCGTCCTCTTCTTCTGTCCCCGCACATCCCCGTCCTCTTCTTCTGTCCCCGCACATCCCCATCCTCTTCTTCTGTCCCCGCACATCCCCCGTCCTCTTCTTCTGTCCCCGCACATCCCCATCCTCTTCTTCTGTCCCCGCACATCCCCGTCCTCTTCTTCTGTCCCCGCACATCCCCCGTCCTCTTCCTCTGCCCCCACACATCCCCCGTCCTCTTCTTCTGTCCCCGCACATCCCCCGTCCTCTTCTTCTGTCCCCGCACATCCCCCGTCCTCTTCTGTCCCCGCACATCCCCGTCCTTTTCCTCTGTCCCCGCACATCCCCCGTCCTCTTCTTCTGTCCCCGCACATCCCCCGTCCTCTTCTGTCCCCGCACATCCCCGCTTTCCAGCGCTGGGCTCTGCACATGCGTGCATCCATCTCCCGGCTTCGGGGTGCCCTTCGCTCCATTTGGAGGAGTCGGCCGAGTCACGTGTGGCGGGTCCGGACTGAGACTCCGCCCCACACCACCCCGGCACACCGAGGAGGAGCCGCTGTCACCATGAAGGGGGTGAGAAAACCCGAGACACCGGAGGGGGGGAGGGGAGCACTGAGAGGAGGTGGGGCAGTGACACCATGTGAGAGGGGAGGAATGTGTCATCTATACTGGGGGGGACGTGTGTGTGTGCATGTGCGTGCGTGCGTGCGCGTATATATATTTCCCCCCCCCCCTTTTTTTTTTTTATCCGATTAATCGATTATGAAAATAATCGTTACTTGCAGCCCTACTACCCACCTCCATACACTCTTCTCCCGCACGTACTACCCACCTCCATACACTCTTCACTCCTCTCCCGCACATACTACCCACCTCCATACTCTCTGCACTCCTCTCCTGCACATACCATCCACCATCATACACTCCAGTGGTGGTTGGTGTTTTTTTGTTGGGGGGGGCGGCAAACAACCATCCCCCCGCGGCACCTCAAACCCACCCCCATTCCCCCCGCCCCCGTCCCCGTGTTCTCCTCCTCCAGCCCGCTGTGTGCTACTGACACCATCCACCGCCCCATACCCCCCATCCCTTCCCCAGAAGCACTGTGAAATATTTTAAAAAGTGTTTAACAAAATTGTAAAGAAAATTGGATAATAAAAAAGTTAAATCTCCTTTACCCGAGTAAATTGAGGGTCACGGCTAGAGATCATACCCGTTATTTTTTTTTTTTAAACGTCAAAATCCGCATCAGATTGTCTGGACACTCGATAGAAGATATATGGACATATACATGAGTTTAGTAGGGGGGGGGGGGAGGGAGGTTATGAGGAAAAATTGAGGCAAAAATGGTGACACTGCGGAGGAGGACAAATGTGAAGTAATACTCAGGTTTTTATTATTAACCACTTCAATACCGAGCAACTTATACACCTTCCTGCCCAGACCTATTTTCAGCTTTCAGCGCTGTCACATTGTGAATGACAATTGCGCGGTCATGCTACACTGTACACAAACCACATTGTTATCATTTTGTTCCCACAAATAGAGATTTATTTTGGTGTTAATTGATCACCTCTGCGGGTTTTATTTTCTGCTAAACAAAAAAAAAACGAAAACTTTAAAAGAAAAAACTTTGGAAATAAGTATGTTTTCTCCTTCACTGGTGGGCACTGATGGGGCTGCACTAACGGGCACTAATAAGGTGGCACCAATGAGGTGGCAATGATGATGGGCACTAATATGTGGCACTGATGGGTTTACATAGGTGGCACTGAAAGGCGGCATGGATGGGGCAGCACTGATAAGGTGGCACCGATGATGGGCACTAATATGTGGCACTGATAGGTGACACTGATGGGTATACATAGGTGTCACTGAAAGAGGGCACAGATGGGGCTGCACTGACGATGGTCACTAATATACAGCACTGATGGGTATACATAGAAGGCACTGATGGGGCTGCCCTGTCAAACACTGATAAGGTGCCAAACAATAATGGCTGCTGCCAATGGTCTAGGGTGGTATACCTGGTGGTGACAATCCCTGGTGGTCCAGTGTGGGCTTTCTTGGTGGGGCTGCACTGATAATCAATCAGCACAGACCCCCCCTGCACTTCCAGACACTGTGAATCGTCGTTTCCTTCCTCCCTGCAGTTATGTGAGAAAGGTATAGAGGAGGGGAAGAACGGGCAGCCTTCCCTCACTACACAACGGCGCTGTATTGCCCCCTGCAGGCTGGAGGGAGGATAAAGCTGAGTCCTCTCTGCAGCTATCTGTCTCCGTACAGCGGAGATATCAGCCAGAGCGTGCGTCACGCAGCGGCATCTGATTGGCTGGAGAGGGCGGGCGGTTAGCGCGCCCAGGCTGAGCGGCGCCATTTTGTAGGTGGTTCCAGGAGGAGGGAGTGAGACCCGACACAGCGCACTCCGGTGGTAAAATCAGAGACTACACCCCCAGCTTCTTCATCGCACCTCTATCGGAGAACTAGTAAGTGTGATTAGGACTGATGTCAGCTGACCAGGGGGGCGGGTCCAGTGTTGGGATGTGTGGGCGGGACCGGCTTGTGTAATGATCAGTGTGTGTTTCCTCTCCTCCTTTCTGCTCTGAGGGAACAGAAATCACCGTCCACACTGAGGAGCAGAGCTGTCCCCAGAGATCCCAGGGGCCCCGATACACTGCAGGACAGGGGCCCCCCATCCCCTGATACACTGCAGGACAGGGGCCCCCGATACACTACATGACGCCCCCCCATACACTGCAGGACAGGGGCCCCGACACCATACAGGACAGGGGTCCCCCACACCGTACATGGAAGGGGCCCCCATGCACTGCATGAGGGGGGCCCCACACCCTGCAGGACAGGGGCCCCCCACACCGTACATGGAAGGGGACCCCATACACTGCATGAGGGGGGCCCCACACCGTACATGGAAGGGGCCCCCACACCCTGCAGGACAGGGGCCCCCCGATACCCTGCAGGACAGGGGCCCCCGACACCCTGCATGACAGGGGCCACGATACACTGCATGATAGGGGCCCCAACACCCTGCATGACAGGGGGCCCCACACCCTGCATGACAGGAGCCCCTGCATGACAGGGGCCCCAACACCATGCATGACTGGGGCCCTCTACACCCTGCAGGACAGGGCCCCCCGATACCCTGCATGACAGGGGCCCAGTACCTTGCTGGACAGGGGCCCCGACACCCTGCAGGACTGGGGCCCCAATACACTGCATGATAGTGGCCCCCAACACCCTACATGACAGGTGCCCCGACACCCTTCAGAACAGGGGCCCCAATACACTGCATAACAGGGGGCCCGATACCCTGCATGACAGGGGCCCCCGGTACTCTGCATGACAGTGGCCCCCGACACCCTGCAGGACAGGGGCCCCAATACACTGCATGATAGGGGCCCCCAACACCCTGCATGACAGGGGCCCCCCACACCCTACATGACAGGAGCCCCTGCATGACAGGGGCCCCGACACCATGCAGGACAGGGGCCCCCGATACCCTGCAGGACAGGGGTCCCCCACACCCTGCAGAACAGGGCCCCCCACCCCGTACATGGAAGGGGCCCCCATACACTGCATGAGGGAGGCCTCCACACCCTACATGACAGGGTCCCCCGGATACCCTGCAGGACAGGGGCCCCCGGATACCCTGCAGGACAGGGGTCGCACACACCCTGCAGGACAGGGGCCCCCACACCATACATGGAAGGGGCCCCCACACCCTGCATGACAGGGGCCCCCCACACCCTACATGACAGGTGCCCCGACACCATGCAGGACAGGGGTCCCCCACACCGTACATGGAAGGGGCCCCCATACACTGCATGAGGGGGGCCCCACACCCTGCAGGACAGGGGCCCCCGATACCCTGCAGGACAGGGGCCCCAACACCCTGCAGGACAGGGGCCCCCCGATACACTGCAACACAGGGGCCCCCGACACCCTTCAGAACAGGGGCCCCAATACACTGCATAACAGGGGGCCCGATACCCTGCATGACAGGGGGCCCCGGTACTCTGCATGACAGTGGCCCCCGACACCCTGCAGGACAGGGGCCCCAATACACTGCATGATAGGGGCCCCCAACACCCTGCATGACAGGGGCCCCCCACACCCTACATGACAGGAGCCCCTGCATGACAGGGGCCCCGACACCATGCAGGACAGGGGCCCCCGATACCCTGCAGGACAGGGGTCCCCCACACCCTGCAGAACAGGGCCCCCCACCCCGTACATGGAAGGGGCCCCCATACACTGCATGAGGGGGGCCACCACACCCTACATGACAGGGTCCCCCGGATACCCTGCAGGACAGGGGCCCCCGGATACCCTGCAGGACAGGGGTCGCACACACCCTGCAGGACAGGGGCCCCCACACCCTGCATGACAGGGGCCCCCCACACCCTACATGACAGGTGCCCCGACACCATGCAGGACAGGGGTCCCCCACACCGTACATGGAAGGGGCCCCCATACACTGCATGAGGGGGGCCCCACACCCTGCAGGACAGGGGTCCCCCACACCCTACATGACAGGGGCCCCCGATACCCTGCAGGACAGGGGCCCCAACACCCTGCAGGACAGGGGCCCCAATACACTGCATGATAGGGGCCCTCAACACCCTGCATGACAGGGGCCCCCAACACCCTGCATGACAGGAGCCCCTGCATGACAGGGGCCCCGACACCATGCAGGACAGGGGACCCCGATACCCTGACGGACAGGGGTCCCCCACACCCTGCAGGACAGGGGTCCCCCACACCCTGCAGGACAGGGGCCCCCCACCCCGTACATGGAAGGGGCCCCCATACACTGCATGAGGGGGGCCCCCACACCCTACATGACAGGGGCCCCCAGATACCCTGCAGGACAGGGGCCCCCGGATACCCTGCAGGACAGGGGTCCCCCACACCCTGCAGGACAGGGGCTCCCCACACCCTACATGATAGGGGCCCCCCGATACCCTGCAGGACAGGGGCCCCCCACACCGTACATGGAAGGGGCCCCCATAAACTGCATGAGGGGGGCCCCCACACTCTGTAGGACAAGAGCCCCCCCGCACCCTACAGGACAGGGGCCCCCCGATACCCTGCAGGACAGGGGCCCCCGACACCCTGCATGACAGGGGCCCCCGACACCCTGCATGACAGGGGCCACAATACACTGCATGATAGGGGCCCCCCACACCCTGCATGACAGGAGCCCCTGCATGACAGGGGCCCCAACACCATGCATGACAGGGGCCCTCTACACCCTGCAGGACAGGGCCCCCCCGATACCCTGCATGATAGGGGCCCAGTACCTTGCAGGACAGGGGCCCCGACACCCTGCAGGACGGGGGCCCCAATTCACTGCATGATAGTGGCCCCCAACACCCTACATGACAGGTGCCCCAACACCATGCAGGACAGGGATCCCCCACACCCTGCATGACAGGGGCCCCCATACACTGCAGGAGGGGGGCCCCACACCCTGCAGGACAGGGGCCCCCCTATACACTGCAGGACAGGGGCCCCGACACCCTGCAGGACAGGGGCCCCAATACACTGCATGACAGGGGGCCCGATACACTGCATGACAGGGGGCCCGATACACTGCATGACAGGGGGCCCGATACCCTGCATGACAGGGGGCCCCGGTACTCTGCATGACAGTGGCCCCCGACACCCTGCAGGACAGGGGCCCCAATACACTGCATGATAGGGGCCCCTAACACCCTGCATGACAGGGGCCCCCCACACCCTACATGACAGGAGCCCCTGCATGACAGGGGCCCCGACACCATGCAGGACAGGGGCCCCCGATACCCTGCAGGACAGGGGTCCCCCACACCCTGCATGACAGGGGCCCCCCACACCGTACATGGAAGGGGCCCCCATACACTGCAGGAGGGGGGCCCCCCGATACACTGCAGGACAGGGGCCCTGACACCCTGCAGGACAGGGGCCCCAATACACTGCATGACACTGCTGAACCAATCAAAGACAGAGCTTCTTATCTTACACCCAAATCATAAGCCCGCAACCAAAACCTCCTGGTCTCCACCAACCGTCTTTGGGCAGACTATCTCCCCAAAGACCAAAGCGAAGAGTCTCGGGGTTATTTTAGACGCACAAATGTCAATGGATGCGCAAATAGGATCTGTAGTCAGTCGATCTCACCATCTGCTGCGCATGCTTCGCAGACTCATCCCTTTTATCCCAAAGAATGACAAAGCAGTGGTAGTTGGAACAATCATTAATTCACGACTGGACTACGCAAACTCGCTTTACATAGGATTACCACAATATCAACTTGCGCGATTACAACTGATCCAAAACACGGCGGCAAGGCTGATAACAGGAAAAAAACCCTGGGAATCCATTTCTCCTTCACTGAGGAGCTTACATTGGCTAACCGTAAAAAATCGGATCACGTTCAAGACCCTTTGCCTCACCCACAAATGCGTGCATAGAGAAGCTCCGCAATACCTAATGGAGAAAATAAATCATTACACACCAAACCGCAGTCTTCGATCAGCCAACAAAAACCTCCTCCTCGTGCCCAAAGCCCGGTATAAATCCAAGGGTGATCGGAGATTCGCTGTCCAAGGGCCTCGGCTATGGAATGCTCTACCAATCAACATCCGCCTGGAAGAAAATCACCTGGCTTTTAGGAAAAAACTCAAGACCTTCCTCTTTTAGCAGATGATCAAAGCTCGCCACAGCGCCTAGAGGCGATTCAGTTCGCATTGTGCGCTATATAAGTATTTCATTCATTCATTCATTCACAGGGGCCCCGATACACTGCATGACAGGGGGCCCGATACACTGCATGACAGGGGGCCCGATACACTGCATGACAGGGGGCCCGATACCCTGCATGACAGGGGGCCCGATACACTGCATGACAGGGGGCCCGATACACTGCATGACAGGGGGCCCGATACACTGCATGACAGGGGGCCCGATACACTGCATGACAGGGGGCCCGATACCCTGCATGACAGTGGCCCCCGGTACTCTGCATGACAGTGGCCCCCGACACCCTGCAGGACAGGGGCCCCAATACACTGCATGATAGGGGCCCCCAACACCCTGCATGACAGGGGCCCCCCACACCCTACATGACAGGAGCCCCTGCATGACAGGGGCCCCGACACCATGCAGGACAGGGGCCCCCGATACCCTGCAGGACAGGGGTCCCCCACACCCTGAAGAACAGGGCCCCCCACACCCTACATGACAGGGGCCCCTGTCCTGCAGGGTATCCGGGGGGCCCCTGTCCTGTAGGGTGTGGGGGGCCCTGTAGGGGTCCCCCACACCCTGCAGGACAGGGGCCCCCACACCGTACATGGAAGGGGCCCCCACACCCTACAGGACAGGGGCCCCCCGATACCCTGCAGGACAGGGGCCCCCCACACCGTACATGGAAGGGGCCCCCATACACTGCATGAGGGGGGCCCCCACACCCTGCAGGACAGGGACCCCCCACACCCTACAGGACAGGGACCCCCCACACCCTGCATGACAGGGGCCCCCAACACCCTGCATGACAGGGGCCCCCAACACCCTACATGACAGGAGCCCCTGCATGACAGGGGCCCCCGACACCCTGCATGACAGGGGCCCCCGACACCCTGCATGACAGGGGCCCTAACACCCTGCATGACAGGGGCCCCCCACACCCTACATGACAGGAGCCCCAACACCATGCATGACAGGGGCCCTCTACACCCTGCAGGACAGGGCACCCCCGATATCCTGCATGACAGGGGCCCAGTACCTTGCAGGACAGGGGCCCTGATACACTGCAGGACGGGGGCCCCCGATACACTGCAGGACGGGGGCCCCCGACACCCTGCATGACAGTGGCCCCAATACACTGCATGATAGGGGCCCCAACACCCTGCATGACAGGAGCCCCTGCATGACAAGGGCCCTGACACCATGCAGGACAGGGGCCCCCCCGATACCCTGCAGGACAGGGGCCCCCCCACACCGTACATGGAAGGGGCCCCCGATACACTGCATGATGGGGGGCCCCCACACCCTGCAGGACAGGGGCCCCCCACACCCTACATGACAGGGTCCTCCCCGATACCCTGCAGGACAGGGGCCCCGACACCCTGCAGGACAGGGGCCCCAATACACTGCATGACAGGGGCCCCAATACACTGCATGACAGGGGGCCCGATACCCTGCATGACAGGGGGCCCCGGTACTCTGCATGACAGTGGCCCCCGACACCCTGCAGGACAGGGGCCCTAATACACTGCATGATAGGGGCCCCCAACACCCTGCATGACAGGGGCCCCCCACACCCTACATGACAGGAGCCCCTGCATGACAGGGGCCCTCCACACGCTGCAGGACAGGGGCCCCCGATATCCTGCAGGACAGGGGGCCCCGATACCCTGCAGGACAGGGGCCCCCCGACACCCTGCATGACAGGGGCCCCAACACACTACATGACAGGGGCCCCCCACAACCTGCATGACAGGGGTCCCCAACTTCTTACATGAGAGTGGCTCCTCCCACCCCACCTGACTGGCCCCCTTCCTCCCAGCACAAATCCCCCCCATTCCTCCTACAACACTGTAAAGGGACACACCATTATTTTGGTGGGGGCGGGGGGGTTGTCTTTTATAAATCACTATTAATATTCTGCTGTCTTCAGAGCAATCGCTGCACATTGACAGATGAATGCCTCCGTGTTTTATAGATTCATTTGCGGTATTTGCCCCTTCTTTTTCAAATATTTATTGCACTGTTATCAGCACCTAAAGTGGCATGGATTGTATTATTATATGAATTCTCACGTTTTCGATATTTATTTGCTCAATGTCACATTATTTAAATCGCCATTATTTACATCCTTGCACATCAATGTCATGTTAGCTTTGTTGCATAAACTAATTTGGCAATCACTACAGCAGCGCAGCCCCGCCATTCCATATATATACCAATCACATTAGATACCGATAAGCTATCAGGTGCCTGCAGCAACGGGTCACTTTTCAATATTACATCTAATTCAAAGTTGGAGTATCCACTACACAGTTATTATGCCCCCCCCCAACTCACATCCCACCCCAATCCCCCCTCCTAACAGAAATCTACTCCCCCAATCCCCTATCCTAGCACAAATCCCCCCCCCCAAATCTACAACCCTATCCAAGTTACCCTTTTCCTAGCACAAATCTTCCTCCCTACCCAAATCTCCCGCAGAAATCTACTCCCCCAATTCCCTATCCTAGCACAAATCCTTCTGCCAATCCCTCCTCCTAGAACAAATCCCCCAAATCACTTTTTCTAGCACAAATCCATCCAATCCCTCTTCCTTGCAAAAATCCTTGCAATCCCCCTTGTAGCAACAATCCTCCCCAATCCATTCTCCCAGCACAAATCCTCCCTCAACCCCGCCTCCTAACACAAATCCTCCCTCAACCCCGCCTCCTAACACAAATCCTTCCTCAACCCCACCTCCTAACACAAATCCTCCCTCAACCCCGCCTCTTAACACAAATCCTCCCTCAACCCCACCTCCTAACACAAATCCTCCCTCAACCCCACCTCCTAACACAAATCCTCCGTCAACCCCGCCTCCAAACACAAATCCCCCCAGCAAAAAAAAAAAATCCCCTAAATCACTACTTCAAGAGCAAATCCCCCCCCCCCCCCGTTCCTCCTTGTATAACAAATCCTCCCACAAATCCACAACCCCCTCCAAATTACCCTTTTTCTAGCACAAATTCTTCCTCCCTACCCAAATCTCCCAAAGCACAAATTCCCCCCTCTTAGCAGAAATTCCCACACCCTTAGAGAAAACATTCCCCGTCACGGCTCAAACCCCCCAAAACTGTCCTAGCTCATATTCCTCCCAATTCCTCCTTCTAGCAAATACACCCCCCCATCCTGATTACACTTCTCAGCACAGATAAATGCCCATCCCCCTTCTCCACAAACATCCAAAGTACAAGCTATTACCCCCCCCTTCATTGTGTACAATTTCCCTGTGACCTTCCCCTCCTCATCCTCTCCTGTCACTACAGCGCCCCTCCAGCACATTAGACAGGATCGCTCTTAGATGACATTGGAGTGTACACACACACAGTGTGATTACTGCCCCCTATCCACATTTCCTGCTGCCAGTGTTCTGTCGAGAAGTGCCCCCCATCGAATAGTGCACGTGCATGCGCAGAACAGAGCGGCACTTCAGCTGATATGCCGATCAGCTGGAGTGACGTGACCAGGGCGCAAGCGCACATCATAGGAGGCATCCCTTGATGGGAGATATCATTTCAGGGCCACAATTGAAGCCTATACAAACAGCGGGGGGGGGGGGGGGACTGTAGTTCTCACATTGTGCCTCGCTGTTGCGGGGCGGCTTTACAGTGTGCTGATTAGGGATGAGCCGAACACCCCCCGGTTTGGTTCGTACCAGAACTTGCGAACGACCCCCGCGTTCGGTACGAACGTTAGAACCCCATTGAAGTCTATGGGACGCGAACGTTCGAAATGGAAAGTGCTAATTTTAACGGCTAATATGCAAGATAGTGTCCTAAAAAGGGTTTGGGGACCTGGCTCCTGCCTCAGGGGACATGGGTCACTGCAAAAAAAAGTTTTAAAAACTGCCGTTTTGGCGGGAGCACTGATTTTAATGACGATTAAAGTGAAAAAAAAAAAAGTGAAATATTCCTTTAAATATGGTGCCTGGGGGGTGTCTGTAGTATGCCTGTGAAGTGCCACGTGTTTCCCGTGTTTAGAACAGTCCCTGCACAAAATGACATTAAACGGAAATAACACCATTTAAAACTGCTTGCGGTTTTAATGTTATATCTGGTTCCTGCAATATGGTTGAAAATCATTGAGAAACATGGCATGGGTAGCCCTCCCTGCCCATTACCAGCCTATTTGGGTCTTGTACGCATATTAAGGGGAACCCTGTACCCATATAAAAAAAGGAAATGCATGTGGCCCCCAGGCCCTATATACTCAGAACAGCAGTATACAGGCGGTGCAAACAAGACAGGGACTGTGTAGGTTTGTTGTGTTAAGTTGAATCTGTTTGTCATTTTCAACTGGTACATTTTTAAAGTGTAGCTCCAGTCAAAAAAACTATTTTTAAGCTTTTTGGAAAACATAGGGAAGGGTTATCACCCCTGTATAATTTGTTTTGTCGTCCATCTTTTTTCATCTCACTTGCTGCTGTCTCCTTGCGTTTGCAAGTAGGAGATGTTTGTAAGTTGGATGTTTGAAAGTAGGGGCCTGCCCTATATTATAGCGGTATGTACTGGGTACAGAGCACGCAGACAGCACGCACTATCTCCTAACACTACTGACTGCAAGCTCTATTATTAACCACTTGACCACTGGGCACTTAAACACCCTTAATAACCAGACCAATTTTCAGCTTTCGGTGCCCTCACATTTTGAATGACAATTACTCAGTCATGCAACACTGGACCTATAGGAAATGTTTGTCCTTTTTTCACACAAATAGAGCTTTCTTTTGGTGGTATTTAATCACTGCTGGGTTTTTTATTTTTTGTGCTATAAAAGAAAAAAAGACCGAAAATTCTGCGAAAAAATGAATTTTTCTTCGTTTCTGTTATAAAATTTAGCAGATTAGTCATTTTTTCTTCATAAATTTTGGCCAAAATTCATACTACTACATATCTTTGGTAAAAATAAGTACAAATTGGTGGATATTATTTGGTCTTTGTGAAAGTTATAGAGTCCACAAGCTATGGTGCCAATATCTGAAAATTTATCACACCTGAAGTACTGACGGCCCATTTCCTTTTTTTTTTTTTCCACAAAATTGTCATATTGTCAGGTTATTTCACACACACAGCATATGCATACCACAAATTACACCCCAAAACACATTCTGCTATTACTCCCGAGTACGGCGATACCACATGTGTGAGACTTTTACATAGTGTGGCCACATACAGAGGCCCAACATGCAGGGAGCGCCATCAGGCGTTCTGGAGCACCCAGGCCAATTCTGACATTTCTCTCCTACATGTAAAAATCATCATTTATTTGCTAGAAAATTACAGAGAACCCCAAAACATTATATATATATATATATATATATATATTTTTTTTTTAGCAAAGACCCTGGAGAATACAATGGTGGTCGTTGCAAATTTTTATCTCACACGGTATTTGCACAGCAATTTTTCAAACGCGTTTTTTGGGGGGAAAAACTGTTTTGTGCTTAAAAAACAAACAAAACAGTAAAGTTAGCCCAATGTTTGCATAAAGTGAAAGATGAAGTTATGCTGAGTAAATAGATATCAAACATGTCACTCTTCAAAATTGCACATGCCCGTGGAATGGCGCCAAACGTCGCTACTTAAAAAATCCCCATAGGCGACGCTTTAAATTTTTTTTTACTGGTTACATGTTTTGAGTTGCAGAGGAGGTCTAGGGCTAGAATTATTGCTCTCGCTCTAACATTCTCGGCGATACCTCACATGTGTGGCACATGCGAGCACATGGGGACATGGGCGCTTTAATTTTTATTTTATTTTTTTATTGTTCATTTTACTTTATTTATTTTAGTTTGACATTTTTTTCCCCAAAAATATATTTTTGATCACTTTTATTCCTATTACAAGAAATGTAAACATGCCTTGTAATAGGAATATGGGGTGACAGGTCCTCTTTACAGTGAAATCTGGGGGGTCAATATGACCCCACATCTCACCTCTAGGCTGGGAAGCCTGAAATAAAAAATAAAAAAAAGATTCTGGCTTTGATCGTACTGGCGAGTTGGTAGAAGCACCGGAGGGCGGTGAGGGGTGGGGGGGGGTCTATGGCTGGGTATTTCAGGGTATCACCGAGTATGGCTGGCTATCTCTGAGTATGGCTGGGTATGGCAATTTATGGCAGGGTATTACAGAGTAATAGCGGGGTACTGCAGAGTATTGGGGGGTACTGCAGAGTAATGGCGGGGTACGGTACTGCAGAGTAATGGCGGGGTACTGCAGAGTAATGGCGGGGTACTGCAGAGTAATGGCGGGGTACTGCAGAGTATGCACTGGTATTGCAGAGTATTGGCAGGGAATTGAGGGGTTAAATTCGGTGAGCAGCGATGTGGGCACTGCAGATGCAGCCCACATCACTGCTGACACCGATCTCTTTCCCCTCCGCTGTACCGATCGGTACAGAGAGGGGAGGGAGGAACCGGCGTCATAACATGACGCCGGTTTGTTTCCAAGTGATCACTCCATCATTTGACGGAGCAATCACGTGGTAAACGGCCGCTATGAGCGGCCGTTTACCGTGATCCGTGATGCAGGACCCGGCGGTCACGGATGCTCTCGAGTGCGTGCACCTCGGGGCACGCGAGAGCAGAATTCTGGGAGGCCGTTAATTAACGGCCTCTCAGAGTTAAACAACCGCCCTGAAGCCGTTAATCGGCAATGGGCAGTTGTTAAGTGGTTAAAGCTAGATCACTATATATAGGTGAGGTGAATATAGTGGTGTATACTGCAGTCAGGGCACAGACAACAACCACTACACAGCAGCAAGATAGGAAATCAGCCAAAAACGATTGGTGTGTACTGTGTTGAAGGTACACAGAACACCCACTGCTTCAGATGCTAAGTAACACACTACACGAGGCCGCCTCAAAGGCGGCCTTATATAGTGTGGGGCGTGCACTACACAGCCTGAGCTATGATTGGCCACAGGCAGGATGCCTGTGGCCAATCATGGCTCTCCTCGCTGCCGGCGCTGCGATTGGCCAAGCATGCGGGGTCACAGTGCATGCTTGGCCAATCATGGGGGCAGCAATGCACTGCGCCACCGCAGTGCATTGTGGTCCGCGCGCGTCACTCGAATTTTGACGCGAACGGCCCAAACGTTCGGAATTCGCCGAACAGCCAATGTTCGAGTCGAACGTAAGTTCGACTCGAACACGAAGCTCATCCCTACCCCTGATGGTAACCTCTTCCGTGTACTATGAAGATGTGTATATATATATATATATATATATATATATATTTTTTTTTTAAGCACTGAATTAATATCACTGGTTCCCAAAAAGTGTCAAAAGTATCAGTTGTGTCCGATTTGTCCACCGCAATATCACAGTCCTGCTATAAGTTGCTGATCACCTTTACTAGTGAAAGGAAAAAAAAAAAACACCCCATAGTTTGGAAACGCTGTAACTTTTGCACAAACCAAACACATGCTTATTGGAATTTTACCAATGTTTTATAGCAGAAAGTAAAAAAAAAAAAAACCACCACACCCCGAGGTGATCAAATGCCACCAAAAGAAAGCTCCGTTTGTGGAAAACAAGAATAAAAATTCTATTTGGGTACAGTGTTGTATGACCAGGAACTAGTCAGTTAAAGTAACGCAGTGCCGAATCAAAAAAATGGCCTGGTCATGAACGGTTGTTAGCCTTCTGGAGCTGAAGCGAATGTGAATATATAAGTGTTTAGAAACACTGTTTCTACATGTGCTTTGAAACATGTCAAATGACCCCCTTATATTGGTGGTCAGTGGGAAGAATGCTCCTTAGGCTCGGATCACATGAATATAGCTGTAAAGAAAGGGAGTTGCAGATAAACAGGTACAAATAATTTTGGATTTTTATTTCATTTGTGTGTGACCTGAAGCCAGTAAAGTCACTGGGTATATGTAAGGGTTTAAAAACAATTTAAGAAATCTGGCCAAACCTACATTAACTTACTCTGCTTTTACTTGGTTAGAAAATTGAAGATTCTCAACTCCTTTAGGAAATCAACATCAGTGTATTTTGAAATGCTCACAGCAAACGCCTCTTTATTGTATTTATTTTATCTACACATGACTGGATATTCAAAGTAAATAAAAAGAAAAGGTATCTTTTTTTGATTGAAGATCCTCAACTCCTATAGTAAATTAGCCTCATGCTCTGGCTGTGTGGAGGATCATTCTTTGAAACCCCCAGACTAGTTTGATTTCAGTCAATGATATTGAATGAAAAAAGATTAATGTTTTTTTAGCAATATTTCTCTGACAATCACAAAAGGACACAATTTTAGAGAACAAAAGTTTATTTGCTCAGATATTTTTGAAACAAGATACAAAATGTGTGATGGACTGGAAGCCCTAGCTAGCATTAAATAGTTTTATTGGCAATGCAAAACACTGCAGAAATAAAAGAATACCCAAACAATTGACAGATGAGTAGACGAAGAGAGCTTGGATTACACTATAGAGTACCCCGCTTGGTCTTGTGTTATGGCCAAATCACACTTTGACTAAACATTGCTTGATCTCATCAGTTGGGGTGATAAGCCATAGATAGCCGTTGTCGTAAGTGAGGTGTTTGGCGCAGAGGTTCATCTTGGTCCAGGATGTTCCAGTTGGGGTTTTGGCACCGATTCCATCCCTAAAACAAAAAAAGGAATTAAAATCAGTGTTTCTCCTAAGGAAATTTTGAAGGAATCCTGGCTATCATTGGTATTACTGGGATAAGATTTCCAGACTGACAAATGAAGGATATATAAAATAACCACTGGATGTATCATTTAATGCCTATGCTGGGGGGTTCAAAAAGCACCATCTGTTGAAAAGGGAGCAAAAAGTTGCTAAGACTGGACACACAGCAGTTGCTGAATTATATGCATTTGTATCATAGTGCAAAGTTCCGCTGGATGATGCGGCGTACGTGAGCGAGGAGAGGTGAGGGGAGGGGCTTGACTACGGCGCCCTCATGTGTGGACGGAGGAAATCCCGCTATACCAGCGGGTACGGAGCGTGGTGAGAGAGCGCTCGGCTCCGGGAGAACGAAGCAGTCCTCACCTGTTGACGGTACCCCCCCCCGCCGGTTCGCCGGTCTGCCTGCCTGCTCGCCTGCCTGTCTAGCCGCTGGGGTGAACGAAAGTGAAAGTGAAATGTGAGGCAAGCTGAAACAGAGGTGTCAGCGTGACTAGGAGAACTCCATCTGGCGGCAGGTAGAAGAAAGGAGGCTAACTGGAGACGGAGGAACCCCTCCTGGATCCCCCCCTTCTGCTTTCTCCCCCTTCTGATCTCTCAAGGGATGATCGCCCTGAAAAGGCTGGATCCTGAATGGAACAGGAAGAGCTGGAAATAAGGTCAGATCGTTACTGGGCTGTATCTCTGTTATTTAGATCAAGAAGTGACAGAATAATGGACTGTTGAAATTAGTGATTCAATTTAACTGAGAGATAGGAGAGGAACATTGTGTACAGTTCGGAAGCTGGAGGCACCAGGAAGAAGTTGAGTAAAAACATAATGAGTATAATGAGTGCTGACTAACCCTGACCACCCTCCTTGCCCCCTATTATCTTTGCTGTCCCCCTTATCTTTTGGTTGTTTCCGTTTATCCCAGTGTTTTGTATGGATAGACAGCGCGATAAACTAAGGGGATAACATCAGAACCTCAATATTATCTTAGAGAAAGTGATGTTTAAAGGAGAAGGCATCTTAAGTATTATAAGTAGAAAAAAGGGGGAAAACATTATCGTTTAAACCTGTGGTTGAAAATGGGGAGAAGCACGAACAGTGGTGGAGAGAACTGAAAAAAAAAAACCTTTCCCCCCTCCTTAGATTTGTCTATTGCAAAAAAATACTGGGAGGATCGAACATTAAGCTGTATGGACAATTGTGTAACATGGAGTGATATAATTACTTGCAAATAACATACTATCAGCAGGGGAACAGCTAGGAACCCAGAGCTGGACCTAGGTTGAAACAGTTTTAAGTGCTGGTGTCTGTACCTTCATTTTGTTTGCAGTCGCTCCCCTCCTTGCCTGCGTTCAGCATGAACAACCAGTTTGGTTGATTAAAGGACATTAAATTCCACAAATAAGTAATGATTTAAAAGGACGGTACTTAATACTTGCATAATCACTATAATTGCAAAAAACGTTGTATAGAGGATGGTGCAATGTAGGTGATTTATTTACAGACAATATATCAAACAGCAAACCATATGGTAGCAGCACGCAAGTGGATATAAGTGTAACAGCTCAGGAAGTAAATGAGTGGCATGCCGTGTACCGAGTGTTGACTGCAGGAGACAAACTCCAAGAAAATAGTGGAAAATTTATATGTGTGAATATATGCTGGTGGAGTGAACGGTAGGAGTGGATTTCTTAAGTCATTACTTTACGCCTCTTTGGGAAGATCTCAGGCAGAAGTAGTTACTCCACTTTGGCCCCTCCCCCCCTATTTCCAAAAGCAAAAGGGGGAATCCTGGGGAAGAGAAAAATAAAAGACAACATGAGGGGAAGAAACCCCAAAATGAATGACCCGAAAGCCCCGAGGGAGAGTTTAAACACAAGTACAATTCAGAAATATCTAAAGGAAACAACTCAAAAAAGCCCTGGCCTTGAGAGAAATCAAAAAGGAGTAAGAGAGAGGAAGAAAGACACGGGAAAATCAGAAGGGGCACGGGGAGGCACCTCCGGAGAGGAGACGGACTCAGATTCGGAGAGCAGAAGGAGGGAGCCAAGGGTTTCCTCGCAAATACCTACAAAAAGTGAAATGTTAGACATGTTTGCGAAACTAGAAAACACTATTAAAGCGGAGATCTTAACAGTAAGGACGGATTTGGGACACTTATTGAGGCGAGTGGAAGAAGTGGAGGAACAAACAGGAAGACAGTCCAAAGAAATATCAGATTTAAAAATGCAAGCTTCGAAAATGCAGGAGGCACACAGGGAGATAATATACAAGATGGAGGAGCAGGAAAACCAAAATCGACGCCAAAACCTGAGGATTAGATCCTTACCAGAACAACAGGGAGAAGACCTGAGTGTGAAAATAGGAAAGATATTCAATCCAATTCTGGGAAAAGCAGAAGATGCAGAGCTAAAAATAGACCGGGCGTACAGAGTCCGGAAACCCCCAGGGTTAAATGAAGAGGTACCGAGAGACGTGATTATAAAATTTCATCTCTTCGAAGATAAAGCTAAGATATGGAGTAAACTTAGAGGACTATCTTCAGTCCAATTTGAAGGGGAAACGCTACAGGTCTTCATGGATTTATCTCCAGGGACTTTGGCACGGAGAAGAAGATTAAAACCATTACTGGAACAATTGAGGAGAGCAAACATAAGATATAGCTGGGGATACCCGGCAGCACTTGTGGTTCAGAGGGAGGGAAGAACTGTTAGGCTTAAGTTCTTAGATGAACTGGAGGACTTTTGCAGCAAAATAGGAGTTCCAACCCCCACGATTCCTTTAGACCCATGGGAAATGCAATTTTAGTGGAGAGGGGAGGGGGGGGGAATAGAAGTTTACTCTATGGAATGGTGTTTCTTTGATTGAGGGGGGGGGGGGGAGCGGGGGGGAGGGGGGCGGAGGAGGGGATGGATTGTTGAAGAGATTAGGGGGAGCTGAGCTCTAATGCTCCTTGCCAGCAGGGGGCATTCTTGCTCTCTGGGGGGGGGAAGGGGAGAGGGGAGCTCAGCAGGGGGAAGCTGTAGTCGGGGTCAAACCCTGGGAGAAAGGGCTTGCAGAAGGGGTATATCTCACAATGCAAAGCAAAGGCCAGGAATGGGCCGGAGGGGGAGAAAGGATGAGGGGGGAGGGGAGGGGGGATTTGGGTAGAAGAAAGGGGAAAATTTATTTCTGGCAGTTGAAAATAAAAAAAAAGAGAAGAGGGGGTGCAAATAGATCATAGAAGGTGGAGATTAATGTTTCTTCCAAGTAGTCTCGGATGACAGAGATAAGGTTTGTGTCATATAACATAAGGGGCTTGAATTCTCTTGATAAGAGATTTAAGCTCTTAAAGGAATTACAGCAATATAAAGCCGAAGTAGTGTTTCTTCAAGAGACCCACTTAACACAAGACACGAATGTTAAACTGTACTCCGATAACTACCCGAACTGGTTTTATGGAGATTCGCCAATAAAGAGGGCTAAGGGAGTGGCAATTGGGTTCGGGAAAGAGATAAAATTTAAGGTGACAGACAGACTGACCGATCCGGAGGGTAGATACCTGTTCCTGAAGGGGTACCTTGGGGAAAAAATGTTTACCTTAGCAAATGTGTATAGTCCAAATAAAAATCCAATAGGATATTTGAAGCAAATCCTGAGGAGACTCGCGGATTTCAGAATAGGAGAAGTGATACTGGCAGGGGACCTTAACTTTTGTATGGACCCGGCATACGATAGTACGTCCTGTGTAGGGGGGGGGAGGGGGAGGGGTCTGAAAATGATCAAATCCAGACTAAGACAAAGTCAACTGATAGATGTATGGAGGATACAACACGAAAAAATAAAAGACTACACCTTCTTCTCCCCAGTACACGGGACGTACTCGAGATTAGACTATATGTTGGTTGAACATAGAATGTTGGAGACTTTTTGGAAACAAAGCTAGGAATTGTATCCCTGTCAGATCACTCTCCGATTATAATGAAGATGAGGATACCAGGAATACAGAAGCACCCATTCACCTGGCGGTTAAACGAGGACCTTTTACAGGATAAAAAAAACTGTGGAAATAATACAAAAAGAAATAGAGTTTTATTTTGAGACAAACGATACCAGAGAGGTGTCGGGTGCCTCTCTTTGGGAGGGGCATAAAGCCTATGTCAGAGGTATCCTCGTATCCATAGGGGCAGGAAAGAAAAGGGAAAAAGCAGAGGAAAAGGAGAAATTGGTGAGAGAGGTTTTCAGGTTGGAACAGGAACACAAGAAACAAAGGGGACAACAACCGGACCTCTTTCACCAATTGATCATAAGGAGGGAGGAATTGAAAGATATATATGATCGGGAAGCAAAAAGGTCACGAGAGGGGAGAGCTAGAGAGAAATATTTTGGGGAAAATAAAATAGGAAAATATCTAGCGAGACAGGTGAAAAACAAAAGAGTGGGTAACTTTATTGAGAAAATCCAGGATAAGAACGGGAAAATGGCTCACACCTCCAGGGAGATAGCGGAAGTATTTAAACAATATTATGAGGCTCTGTATAATGTAGACCAGAAAGGTGAACAAGGTAGAGGGAAAACTGAGAAAATTAAAGAATTTTTGAATAAGGCTAAACTACCGCGATTATCAGATAGCGACGGGCAGAGTATGGATAGACCGATCTCAGAAGAGGAAATTTACAACGCTTTAAAAGAAACGGCCTCAGGTAAAAGTCCAGGACCGGACGGGTTTACGATCACTTATTACAAAAAATACAAGGAAATACTAGTACCTCATTTTTGTAGATATATAAATAGTCTAGGTACAGAATATGGAGCGAGTAGAGACGCCCTCCGAGCCGCTATAACACTGATTCCGAAGGAGGGCAAAGATCACACGCTCTGCGTGAACTATAGGCCGATAGCCTTGCTGAACACAGATATAAAGCTATATGCCAAAGTATTGGCGGCCAGGTTAAAAGAAAAAATGACAGAGCTGATACACGCGGACCAAGTCGGATTTATACCTGAGAGAGAGGGTAGGGATAATGGGGTGAGGGCACTGCTCCTTATCCAAGCTTTAAAAGACAATGGGTCCCCAGGTCTATTCCTGTCGATGGATGCTGAGAAAGCCTTTGACAGGGTAGACTGGGGACTCATGTTAGAAACCCTGGAGGTGATGGGAGTGGGCCCAAGGATGATCCACTGGATTAAAGTATCCTATAAGAACCCACAGGCGGCGGTTAAGGTCAATGGAGAAATATCTTCACAGCTACAAATGGGAAATGGTACTAGGCAGGGGTGTCCATTATCACCCCTGCTGTTTGCGATCTCCCTTGAACCCCTGTTGGCCTCGATCCGTATTAATCCAGATATAAAAGGGATTAGGGTGGGAGAAGAAGAGCACAAACTCGCAGCATATGCGGATGATGTGCTCTTCTTCATTACAAACCCAAGAATAACGATTCCGAACTTGCTGGGGATCCTGGAAACATTTGGAAAAATCTCAAATTTGAAGATTAACCTAGGCAAGTCCGAAATCCTAAACATTAACATCAGTAACCAGGAAGCAGAGAGACTGCAAGCGGAATTCCATTTTCCCTGGCGTAAAGAGATCAAATACTTGGGAGTCTTTCTCGCAAATACTCTCAGGAAAATATATCTGAAAAACTATATTCCACTATTAGAGGAAATAAAGAGAGAAATTAAAAAAAATATCATTTAATTCCCTATCGTGGCTAGGACGGATAAATGTAGTAAAAATGATCCTAGTACCGAAGATCATATATAAGTTCCAAATGATGCCTATCCCACTCCCTGCAGCCTTTTTTGAAATACTAAGGAAATTAATCTCAAAATTTATTTGGCAACATAAAAAGCCGAGGATTGCATTTGCGACATTAAGGAGGGGGAAAAATCAAGGGGGACTTGCGGTTCCGGACTTGAAAAGATACTATAACGCAGTGGTTCTCTCACGGGTGGTAGAGTGGGTAAAAGAATTAAACGAAAAAAGATGGGTTAGCTTAGAAAATATATTATCTCAAACACAATTAGGGAGAGTAATATGGAACCCGCCACAATATAGGACAGTAGGACCTAACACATGAAATAACACGGCACGTTTTAAAAATTTGGGATCGAACACACACACACAAAATAAATGGGAGTATAATTCACCCATGATTTACTTAAAAGAAAACGAATTTTTTCCACCGGGAAAGTTAGAAATAGGGGGGAATTGGATAAAAAAAATAATGCACAATTAAAAGATATATTGGTAAAAGATAAATTAAACACTTTTCAAGCACTAAGGGAGGATAAAGAATTGATGAGGATTGATGCTTGGCGGTTCCTCCAACTCCGTCAGTTTGTAGCAAGATTGCCTCAACCCTTACGAGACGAAGAAGCACTGAGGCCCTTTGAACGTCTCTGTCAGAGAGTAAAATCAAAAAACAACATTGGTAAAATCTATAAAATACTTTCAGAGGGAGACGAGCTGGAGGACCCCGCATTTATCAATAAATGGGAAAACGACTTGGGGTCACAATGTAACACTCAAATTAGAAAGAAATTTCTTAGACTAGTACACTGGGGGGGGGGGGGGGGGGAACAAATTGATCGAGACGAATTATAAGTGTCTGGCAAGATGGTATATCACCCCTGATAGATTGGGCAAGTTCGGAACTGATCAATCCTCGGAGTGTTGGCGGGGCTGCAGGAAGATTGGGAATATGGGTCATATATGGTGGGACTGTCCCATTATTAAAGATTTCTGGAGGAAGATTATTGACATAATAAAAGTAGTAACAAAAAAAAGAAGTGAGAGAAGATCCGTGGATCATCTTGTTTCATGGGACAGAGGAATCAATAAAACAATATAGTGCCACGATAATCCCCATATTACTCGATACCGCAAAAAGCCTAATCCCAAAAAAATGGCGAGAGAAGGAGAGTCCCAAAGTACAGGAATGGATCGCCCGAGTAAATCAAATACAACAGTTGGAATGTTTAGAGGAAGAGGGAGAGGATATGACAGCCAAAGAGGAGGGACTGGGGAAATGGGAATCCTGGGAAAAATTCAAAAAATCATGGCGGTATATGGAAGAAATAACTCAATAGCATGAAAAATTAGAAACCTCTGATTGAAACGAAAAAATTATGAACCCCTAGAGAAACAGGCCAGTTAGGGGAGGGGAGGGAGGGGGAAGGGGGGGGGTGTGAAGTAGGTTTGGGATTAAAGGGTTTGACGGTATAGGAACAAACTAAGAAAGTTGTAAGAAATGTACATAAATGGACGGATTGTACCGTTGGATAATAATTGTTATACTGTTGGAAAAATAAATAAAGATTATAAAAAAAAAAAAAAATATGCATTTGTATAACTGGCTCATCCTCAATATTCACAAATAGTTTACCAAATTGCCATTTTTTTTTCACATTAACTATGCATGCAGTAGCATTAAGCAAACAAAAAGATACCTTCTGTACACGTGGCCTACTGAGTTGGCACCATACACGGAACCATCTGTGCCAACCTCTATCATCTTCAGATCACCTTCAATCTGCTGCCATTTGGTTCCCTGGCAGGCTGTTGGGCTGACATTGTAACGGAAGAAAATATTCTCGGCGCTGTTGACTCCCCAGCAGCCCAGTGGCCCACAGCTGTAATATTTCAGTGCCCCCTCCAGTGATGTCCAGGATACAGTAGAAGATCTTGAAAGTGTGTAATTCTGTCCCAAGCAGAAAACATTGTCCTGTGCATTCACTCCACCCAAGAACTTGTTACCACCAGCATCTACCTGCTTCAAGAGCCCTGTGGAAAACAAAATTGACCCATTAAATTAAGTGTAATACCAGAGAGAATATCAAAATAGATAAATGGGATTGGAACACTATTAGAGCATGGTGGCCAAGTGTCCTTTTTACAGAACAGGCAGATGTAAGTGTGTGCTTCACGTGCTGCTAAGACCTCCATTCACCCATATGATTAAGAAAAAACAAACATAAGCACTAACACTAACACTAACACTAACACTAACACTAACACTAACACTAACACTAACACTAACACTAACACTAACACTAACACTAACACTAACACTAACACTAACACTAACACTAACACTAACACTAACACTAACACTAACACTAACACTAACACTAACACTAACACTAACACTAACACAATAGACCAGCCTTTTCACGCAGGGTGCCCAGGCAAAATGCCTAAAAATTGTATACAAGCCACTGCTTGAAGGACCTTTCTCCCAAACACTTGGTCTTGCACTGAGATAAGGTCCAATCTATAATGCTTCATGAAAGTCGATTAGTTTGACCACGTTGCTGCTTGACAGATTTGATCTGGTGCCGCTCCAGCTCACTCTGCCCAGGAGCCACGATATTGCCCATGTGGAGTGAGCCATGGGGGTAAAAAGGGCATTCCATTTTCATAGCTTCTTAAGCTTCCACAATAGCTTGTTTAATCCATCTTGCAGTGGTTTGAGGCTTGGGACCTCAATTTTTACCTGCATGTAAAACATAGTGCATTTGATTTCCTAATGCTTTGTGACATCTCCAGATACTGTAAGACACAGGCTCTCACATCCAGTTGGAATTCTACTTCCCGTGGATTGGTGGGGGACCCATAGAACGAAGGCAAAATAACTTCCTGGGATCTATGGAATTTTACCACCACCTTGTGTAAAAATCCCAGGTCTGTGCGTAGCACCAGCCTGTATTCAAAAATCTGAAAAAAATGTCTCTTAGAGAAAAGTGCCTGAAGCTCGCTAATACGTCTAGCTGTAGATATAGCCACTAGAAACACCGTTTTAAGTGTGATCCATTTTAAGGAGGGCTCTACCTCCTGCAACCATTTTACCCATCCATGTAGTGCAACTGACAGGTCCCGTTTGGGTAAAATATTAAAACGGAACCAGTTTAATTCTGGCTAACCCCTTGAAGAATCTGCCAACTAGCGGGTCTAATGCCAGGGGTTGCTCTAGAAACACAAACCGGGCTGCAATTTGTACCTTCAAAATACTATTGGCCTGTCCTTTATCCGTGCTGTCTTGCAAAAGCTCCAAGATTGCTGGGATACTTAGACACTTTAGTGTCTAACCATAAACAAAAATTCCAAAACTTAAGTGCTTGGGTTACCTTCTTCCTACTGGAAAGAAGTGTATTTATCACCCTGTCTGAGCACCCTAGACTTAGAGGCTCTCCTCAGACACCAGGCTGATAATTTCAGGGTCTGTATTACTGGCAACAGAACTGGACCCTGGGACAGCAGATCCTCCCTCTAGGGTAGCATGAGGGGTAGCTCCTCTGACAGGCCCAGCAGCATTGAGAACCATGGTCTCTGGCCAATATGGAACCACCAATATCATTGTGATCCGTTCCTGAAGAAACTTGAATGGAGAAAAGGCGTAGCACATGCAAAACACCCAACTTTGTGCCAAAGCATCTATCCCTTTTGCCCCTGCTTCCCTCTAGTGAGAAGTATACTGGAACTTGAGTGTTCTGATGGCAAACAGATCCACCTCTGGGAGACCCCATTTCTCCCCAGTGCCACCTGCCAGTGGTACCTGCCAGCGCCGTCAGCCCCAGTGCCGCCAGCCCCACCTGCCAGCCGCAGTGCCATCTGCCAGAGCAAATAGCCAGCGCCATCTGCCTCCAGTGCCACGTGGGGTCACTTTGTGGGCATTTCCATTGTCCTGGTGCTCCAGGGCCTTCAAAACTGTAATAGGTGGTTGAGAAATAAGATGTGTAATTTATGCTCCTAGAACGCCTGATGGTGCTACTTCAATATTGGGCCTCTGTATGTGGTCAGGCTGTGTAAAAGTCTCACACATTTGGTATCGTTATACTCAGGAGGAGTAGAACGTATTTTGGGGTGTCATTTTTGCTATGTACATGCTATGTGTTGGAAATATCTCAGGCCGCGTACACACGCGGGGACTGTTCGCTCAACTTTGTCCGCTGAACAGTGTTTCGGCGGACAGTCCGCTCGTGTGTGGGCTTTCAGCGGACAGTCTGCTGAACAAAGTTTTTCGGAAATTCCGAAAAACTGTCCGCTGAAACTTTGTTTCAGCGAACAGTCCCCTCGTGTGTAGGCTTGTTCGTCAAACCAAGTTCCGCGCATGCTCAGAAAGGATTTACACGCCGAAGTTTGCATTGCAGTGTATAGGACGTCGTATTTTTCGTCCCGTCGTACGTGCCGTTCACGTCATCGCGCACGGTTTCAGCGGACTGTTCGTTCGTCGTGTGTGGGCAAGTCCGTCCATGCTAATTTTGAGCGGACTGTCCGCTGAAACTGTTTGACGGACAAAGTTGAGCGAACAGTCCCCGCGTGTGTACGCGGCCTTATAAATGGACAACTTTGCGTAAAAAAAAAAAAAAAAAAAAAAAGTTCATTTTTCTTCCACATTTTCCCAAAACTTCTGGAAAAAATAAAAATAAATGAACCATTCAAACGACTCATTATGCCTCAGATTATATGTTGGGGTGTTAGCTTTCCAAAATGGGGTCACTTTGTGGGCATTTCCATTGTTCTGGTACTCCAGGGCCTTCAAAAATGTAATAGGTGGTTGAGAAATGAAATGTGTAATTTATGCTCCTAGAACGCCTGATGGTGCCATTTCAATATTGGGCCTCTGTATGTGGCCAGGCTGTGTGAAAGTCTCACACATTTGGTATCGTAATACTCAGAAGGAGTAGCAGAACGTATTTTGGGGTGTCATTTGTGGTATACACATGCCATGTGAGAGAAATAACCTATTACATTGAAAATTTTGTGAGAGAAAAAAAAAAAAAAAAAAAATCTTAATTTTGCAAAGAATTGTGGGAAAAAGATGACAACATCAAAAACCTCACCATGCATCTTAGTAAATACCTTGGAATGTCTACTTTCAAAAAAAGGGGTCATTTTGGGGGTATTTGTACTTTCCTGACTTGTTCGGGTCGCAAGAAATGAGATCGGCCACCAGTACATCAGATGTGATCAATTTTGTGCGATTCGCACCACAGCTTGTAGACTCTCTAACTTTCACAAAGACCAAATAATATCCACTAATTTGGGTTATTTTTACCAAAGATATGTAGCAGTATAAAATTGTGGCCAAAATTTATGAAAAAAAAAAAAATTATAATTTGCAAAATTTTATCACAGAAACAAAGAAATATGCGTTTTTTTCAAAATTTTCGGTCTTTTTTCATTTATAGCGCAAAAAATAAAAACCCCAGAGGTGATCAAATACCACCAAAAGAAAGCTCTATTTGTGGGAAAAAAAAAAGGACAAAATTCATTTGGGTACAGTGTTGCATGACTGAGTAATTGTCATTCAAAGTGTGAGAGCACCAAAAGCTGAAAATTGGTCTGGTCAGGAAGGGTGTTTAAGTGCCCAGTAAGCAAGTGGTTAATTTCAAAGCATCTCATAAATAACCCCCGATAAAGGCATCAACCTCCCTTGAGTGAGAACCTGTATCTGGGAGAGCTTGTCCCTTTAGGCTGGGTTCACACTGCTGCGGGGGGAGATCCAGATGTCATTCGCACCGCAAATCACATCCGATCTCCGTAGCGATGCGAGTTCAGCCATACAGATAGTATGGCTGAATTCGCATCGCTCCCGCAGCAAACTCGCACGGGACCCTTTTTTTGGTCCGCAACAGAATCGGATCGCATGGGTGTTCACACCATGCGATCCGATTCCTGTGCGAGTCGGCAGATCGCACTGCGATATGCGGACGGATCTGGGGGTGTCATTAACATATCATTGACACTCCCAGCCGTCCGCATAGGGCAGTGTGAACTGCCGGCGGGAGGTGTGCGATGCGGGAAAACGCAGCGGATTCGCGGCGTTCCCGCAGCGGTGTGAACCCGGCCTTAATTGGAATATCTCTGGCTGATGCGGTCTCACTTAGGCATTTCCTTCTGTACGCCAGAAATCAGTTCCTTACAGGCCCCTGTAGCCTCCTTGTAGGCCAATTTATCTATATTGGCTTTACCCATCCTTTAAATTTGTTCATACACAATGAACATTTCTTCTTCCCCCTGATCTCTCTGGTTCTTTGGGCAGAGCCTAAGAGGAGAAGAAAAAAGGGAGACAGACAGACAAGCTAATATCAGCGTAACCTTAGCAAAATACGATGCCTGCAAACACCTATGTGCACCCCACCAGCCACTGACAGGCAGGGCCGCCGATAAGCCAGTACAGCTGACCCTGTTGTATTGGGCCCGGCCAGCAGGGGGGGGCCCCCGAGCAATCTTAACAGCATTTATAATAAAAAAGAAAAAAAGTCTGACTACACAGGGCGGACCGAGGGAGGAGGAGAGCATCACCACAGGAGCCTGGATATCACCAACTATCAGATAACACACAGGTCTATGGATAAGAGAAGAGTGGACATGTATTCCTATCAGCACCCAAGCCTCCCTCCCCCCTCCTCGGGAAGGACAGAACATCGGAGCTCTCCTCAAGGCAAGATAACAGGTGACAGATTGCATTCTTCTCCTGTGATCACCGTTGTTCTGTCTCTGTACAATACTGTGCTGTAAACTTGCACTGTACCTCAGCAGGACAGGTCTGGTGGAAGTGAAACTAAATTCAAGAATATGTTAGGAAAATAATGGGACTTTTCAGGTACTACACACAGATGCATTTCACAAAATCATTATTTTAATATATGTGTATGTTGAATACATTTATATAGCACCTGAAAAGTCCCAGTATATTCCTAACATATTCATAAAGTTGAGTATTAACAGCAAAGAAAGTGTGTTCACTTGCCTGTTTCCATGCTCCAGCCAGCTGCAGAGCCCTCCTCCTCCACCAAACCTCAGCCTCATCACATCGCAAGGGGGCTGAAGTGTGAGCAACTGGACTTTAGTCAGTAAAACATACACAAGCGCTGTAGGGGACCATTCAGCGCTGGAAGAAGCCAGCTAAAGCAAGAAATTGGGTAAAGCTGGGTACACACACACATCAAAATTCAGTTTAGCAGTAATCAGACAAATTTTGATCTATGTGTAGCCCTCCTTGTTAGAAGCCAATCATTATACCACCTTAGTATATTCATATGCCATCCCACATACCGACTCCTACCACCTTTGATCACTTCAAATCACTGAAGTGGTCATTGTGGTTAGAGTGTTCCTTTAATATCTCTCAGAAAAAGTTAACCTTTGTATACTGATTCCACTTCATTTGATCATCATCTAGTTGTGTTAAATTGGTGGGGGGGGGGGTGCTGTCTGTATACCCTAGCCTTTCGGTATAGGGGCGGGGCCAGGGATGGGGCTAAAGGGGGCCCCGTCAGGTAGGCTGTACGGGGCCCCATGATTTCTATCAGCAGCCCTGCTGACAGGATTCGCAAGACACGCTAGTCCGGATCCGGTTTAAATAGAGGGAGGGGGGACATAAAAATGTACCATTTCTAAATGCTTCTGCATCAATTAGTCCATCATTCCTCCTCCTCCCTCCCAGCCCCATAGGTACAAGGCACCATTGTTTGCCTACCTGAGCTGGTTTGGCACCACTGCCACAAGTCACTACATCCATCTGTTTGGAAGTTGCCTGACCGTCTGGAGGTTTTCCTGAGGTGCAGCACTGTCTTGTGGCTGGCGTTTAAAAAAAAAAAAAAAAACCCTGGTTCTGTCATCCATGCTTGCCGTGCAACTGGAACGGGTTTGCTGAAGTCCCCTTCCTCCTGTGTTCCACAGGCCGGAACTTGCTGCCTGTGCCCACCCCCCCACCTGACCCGCACCAAATCCGAAAGTTAGGTGGGGGAACACCAGCCCTCTCTGGGCTATCAATGAGGAGGTCGCCGGTTCCCAGCTGCTCTCAGCCTGACCGGGGGACCCCAGATGTCCGCCATCCCCACCCTAGGTATGCAGACCTCCTTCCCCTTCTGTCATGGGCTCTCCCAGTTTCAGGGGAAGGAGAGCTCCAATCCAGCCTCCTCTGGAAAAAGCCTGAGGAAGAAGGTACTGGTGCCGCCCTTTAAAAAAGGTGTTTTCTGCCTCATCTCTAGTGCTGTCCTGGACAGACGACTAGAGAAAAAAAAAAAATAATAAAAATGTATCTGTTGCAAACTGATCATGAATGCACACGGGGGGGGGGGGGTTGGTATAGTTTAAAATACGTCACAAAATCACCTTTTTTTCGTTTTTTATAAATTGAAAAGTTTAAATCTACATGCACAACTCCACATTCCATCCAGACTCAGAAGAGCACAAGACTTAAAAACAGAAAATACAGCCCAGTGTCTTTTTTAGGGAATGAAAGAAATGCCTCTATGTACTTTCTAAAATAAAGCAGAATATCTCAATATCGTGTGGATAATATAAACATGTATTATACATGTTCATATTTGGTGTGTAATATATCAAACTGCATTTTATTTTTACCTGATACAGACGCCCACTTATTGTCCTGGTACTTAAAGATGTTGTTGGCTCTGTTCACACCCCAAATTCCGGCAGGTCCAACAGAAATATGGCTGAGCTTTCCAGTAATGAGATTCCAGTTATTGTTTATCCATTGGTAAATTTCATCATTACTGTTCACACCCAACACTACACCAGCGCCGGCATCAATCTGTTTCAGTTGTCCCGGGATTGAGTTGCACTGAAAATCTGAATTCAAGAAAAATCATATGCCTATACTGTAAATTCATAGTAGAATATTGATATTTATATAATATACAGTACAGAAATGTTTGCAAAAACACTTTATTCAATATTTAAACATGTAAAATTTTCAAATGCTTACATTTACCATAATTTGTTTTATGCCAAGGATTTAGTCATACTATTTTGCATGTTCCATGGAGCATTAGCAGCGCTCAATGCACGTTAGCCCATTGAAAAAAATAAAATTATATATATATATATATATATATATATATATATATATATATATATATATATATATATATATATATATATATATATATATATATATATATATATATATATATATATATATATATATATATATATATATATATATATAAACACATTATCAGTAAATTACAGCTAGATCAGCCAACCAACACCATTTTTTTTTTCTCGTTTATGGTGGTCACTGAGGAGTTGACTAAGGCTCCATTCACACCTAGGCGATTTGAATTGCAAGAACGGAATTGCCGCGATCCTGTAAGCAAATTGCAGCAAAACATGGGATACCTATTACTTCTTATTGGCACCCCAATCGTGCAGCCAGTGAATATGCTCCTGCTTCTTTTTGAGCAACAAGTGGCGCGTTTTTCAATTTGCTGCAATTGCGATTTATTCTCCCTCCCCCCCCCCCCCATTGATCGTAGCACAATTGGGGTGCCGTTAAGTAGTAATGGCATCGCAAGTGTGTCCCGTGTTTTAATGCAGTTTGGAATCATGGGGCAGAATTGTGGCTAAGGTGTGAATGGAGCCTAAGGCTCAGGGCTCGGATACCACTCAATCTGTCCACATCTGTGTGTTTAGTGTAAAGCAAGACAATGCCAGGATTGGAAAAAAATAAAAGACCAAGTTAGACTTACCGGTAACTTGTTTTCCAGAAGTCTTTCAGGACAGCACCTGAGAGATAGCGACTCCACCCTCCTCGTTAGGAAACACCTTCTTCCTCCAGACTTTAAAGGGAGGCGCCTCCCTACCACACATCAGTTGTAGAAGAGAACCTCCGGCCCCGGCTGGAACACATAAACACATACGTTAGTCACAGCGTAGCATAATATAATACCATAGGGCGGGATGCTTGCTGTCCTGAAAGACTTCTGGAAAACAAGTTACCGGTAAGTCTAACTTGGTCTTTCCCAAGGCGTCTTTCAGGACAGCACCTGAGAGGATAACAGAGACTTACCCCTTAGGGCGGGACAACAGCTTGCAGGACCTTTCTGCCAAACGCCTGATCGCTGGCAGAAGTGAGATCCAGTCTATAATGTTTCACAAATGTGTGAAAACTCGACCACGTCGCCGCCTTGCAGATCTGCTCAGGGGTGGCACCAGCTCTCTCTGCCCACGTAGACGCCAGAGCTCTGGTTGAGTGTGCACAAATTCCTGCTGGAGGAGATAACCCTGCCTGGGAATATGCCTCTGAGATAGCTAATTTCAGCCATCTAGCTAAAGTAACTTTAGAAGCCTGAAAACCCTTTTTTCTTCCTGAGAAAAGTACAAACAGTGAATCTGAACGCCTGAAGGACTCCGTCCTTTCTAAATAACTCAGCAGAGTCCTTCTGACGTCCAAAGTATGGAAAGAAGTCTCCTTATTTCCTTTGGGGTTAACACAAAACGTTGGCAGTACTATGTCCTGTATACGGTTCTGAACTGAAGCTACCTTCGGTAAGAATTTTGCATCTGTTCTAAGAATAACTCTGTCAGGAAAAATGGAAAGATATGGTTCTTTAATTGACAGAGCATTTAGCTCACTGATCCTGCGTGCAGAGACAATGGCAATCAGAAACACGGTTTTTAATGTGAGAAACCTAAGGGAAGCCTCCACAAGAGGCTCAAAAGGCCCTTTTGTTAGAGACTGTAGGACTACCGACAAATCCCATCTAGGAAAAACCTTAACAGGAGCTGGCCTAGATCTTTTAAGAGCTCTAAAGAACCTGATCACCAGCGGATCTGAGGCCACAGATTTTTCTAAGAACACCGTCAGGGCTGCTACTTGCACCTTCAGGGTACTAACTGCCAGTCCCTTGTCTGCACCATCTTGTAAAAACTCCAAGATGGAGACAAGGCTCCCTGTCACCTGGGCGGCTGACAAACACCAAGTTTCATAACGCTTCCAGACCTTAGAATAAATGGCCCTCGTAACCCTTTTCCTACTTGCTAAAAGGGTCGAGATCAAACGGTTGGAAAACCCCTTGCTCCTAAGGAGCTGCCTTTCAGAAACCAGGCCGTGAGAGCCAGGCTGGCCACTCCTGGATGGTTCACTGGGCCCTGCAACAACAGATCGTGTCTGAGGGGCAGACGCCAACAAGGCTTGATTGCCAGGCCTAGAACTGTCGAAAACCAAGCCCTTTTTGGCCAAAAGGGCGTGATTAGAATAACTGGTACCTTCTCCCTCTGAATTTTTCTTAAAATTAACGGGATTAACTGAAATGGGGGGAAAGCATAGCAAAGACGAAATTCCCATGGATAAGCTAGCGCATCTGTGCCCAGCGAGCCATCGCGACTGTCCAGGGAAAAGAACTGGGGAACCTGGGCGTTCACCCTTGAGGCGAACAGGTCTACTTCTGGTAAACCCCATTTTCCGGCAATCATTGTGAATACCTCCGGATTTAGAGACCATTCTGCTTCCCGAATAGCGTTTCTGCTTAGGAAGTCCGCTACCCTGTTTAGATCCCCTTTTAGGTGGACTGCTGATAGGGATAACAAATGTTTTTCCGCCCACCGAAGAATCTCCATGGCCAGTACCTGAAGCGACCTGCTTCTTGTACCCCCCTGTCTGTTTAAATAAGCCACTGCCGTGGCATTGTCTGTTAGGACCTGGACGTGATGGGACTGCAGTTCCTGAACAAACAACTCCAGAGCTAAGGCAATCGCCTTGAGTTCCCTCCATTTTGAGGACCTTATTGTCTCCTCTTTGGCCCAGGACCCCTGAGTGAAACGTGTTCCTAGATGGGCTCCCCACCCCCAGGAACTGGCGTCGGTTGTTAGTCTTTTCCCGACTGGAAAAGCCCAGACTAACCCTTCCGATAAGACCTCCTGTCTTTTCCACCACCATAGGGACCTTTTTACCTGGGTTGACATTCTCACCTCTGCCTCTAGGGATGCCACTGTGTGATCCCAAGATTTTAGAAGGAAAGCCTGCAGACACCTGAAATGCATTCTTGCCCACTGGACTGCTGGTATTGCTGAAGTCAGAACTCCCAAAGCTGACATAACCTGTCTTACTGTCAGATTTTGGCTGGTCTGTAATAAAGACACTGCACCGGAAATCCTGTCCTTTTTGTCTAAGGGAAGGAAGATTTTTTGCTCCACCGAATTTATTAGAAACCCTAAAAACCGAATCTCCTGAGATGGGTTTAGGGACGACTTTTGGAGGTTCAAAATCCAACCCAACGCCTCCAGATGGCTGCGAGCTTTGCCTAGATTGGTCTGCAATTCCTCGCTGGATGGGGCGAAAAACAGCAGATCGTCTAAATAAGGAATAACTGCGATTCCCTGAAGACGCAGTGGCGCTAAAGCTTCTGCCATTATTTTGGTAAAAATTCGGGGAGATGATGACAGGCCGAAGGGTAGGGCCCTGAACTGGAGATGATGAACCATACCCCCCAACCTCACCGCCAGCCTGAGAAACTTCTGAGACTGGGGAGAGATCGGAACATGTAGGTATGCGTCTTTTAAATCTACTGACGCCATAAAACATCCTGGCGTCAACAGGTTTCTGACCGAAAAAATTGAGTCCATTTTGAACTTCCTGTACCTTATGGACTCGTTTAAAGGTTTTAGGTTGAGAATCAACCAAAACTTCCCTGTCGGTTTCTTTACTAGGAAAACATGGGAATAAAACCCCTCCTGCTGTTCTTGCAGGGGTACCTGTACTACTACGCCCTGTTGCATCAGTTCCTCTAGAGAGGACTTCATGGCCAGGGCCCTTACTGGATCCCGCGGGGTGTTGGTAATCAGGAACCTTTTTGGGGGGTCGTTGACAAACTCGAGTGAGTAACCCTGCGCGAGAGTGGTCAGGATAAACTGATTTGAAGTTATCCCTGACCACTGCGGAAGAAATTCTTGTAGTCTTCCGCCCACCCGCAGAGACGAGTCATTGCGATTTTTCGGCCTGTGTAGGAGGACGGAAGAGAATTCCGCCTCTACCCTTCGGCTTCGGGGCGGACCAACTTTTCCTTCTCCCTTGCAACTTGCTGTCCTGATCCTGAGTTTTTTGAGGTCGAAAAAGACGCTTTGGTACCTGCTTTTTCTTTTTGACCGGAAAGGATCTCTTTTTATCGGCTGTCCTGTCAAGAATATTATCGAGGTCAGAGCCGAAGAGCAAGTCTCCTGAAAAGGGTAACCCACACAGCTTATTCTTTGAAGCCGAGTCACCCGGCCAGGTTTTAAGCCATAAGGCTCTTCTTGCAGCATTAGTTAGAGCTGCTGACCTGGCCGATATCTTAATTGCCTCAGCTGAGGCATCTGCAACATAGGCCACTGCCGTAATCAGGGTAGGAAAAGAATCTAAGATTTCCTGTTTAGGGGAATCTGCAGCTATATGTGACTTTAACTGGTTAATCCAGTATTCTAAATTTCTGGCTACACACGTTGTGGCCATTGCTGGTTTTAAATTGCTCATAACTGATTGCCATGATCTCTTGAGCAAAAGATCCATGCGTTTGTCCATCGGATCTTTCAAAACTCCCATATCCTCAAAGGACAGATCTGTGGACCTTGAAACCTGGGAAAAGGCGGCATCCAGTCTGGGCACCTTGTTCCATACTGCTGCAGGGTCCTCCTCGAAAGGAAAACGCCTTTTGTGGGCTTTGGAGAAAAAGGGCTTTTTCTCTGGATCCTGCCATTCTTTCCTAATGGCCTCAGAGATGACCGGATGAACTGGGAATGTTCGGCCCTTAGGCTCATCCAACCCAGCATACATGCGGTCATGGAGTGATAATTCCTTTTTCTCCTCACTTAAACCAAGCGTAGCATGAATGGCTTTAAGGAGCCCATCGACCTCTTCAAAGGACAGTTTGAATTTAGAGGGGGCTACCTCAGAATCCTCCAACTCCTCTTCCGAATCTTTAACGGAAAGAGCAGTGGACTGCTTTTCCCTATCTGAAGGGTCTTCAGGCAGAGATTCTAACACCGGGATTGAGAGAGACCCCTGGGAAGACTCTGAAGTGGAAGGCTGACTAGCAGCCGGGTTTGCTAGTGAGTCACGAAAATTCTGGATCGTGGCGTACAGCTCCTTCTTTACAGAGGCCACCAGATCCTCACATACAGAGGCAGATTCCTCTTTAACTAAAGAAGTAATGCAGGGACTGCATAAGGTTTTCTTCCAATTTTCTCCCAGCTTGGCCCTGCAAGAAGGACATCTTTTCTTTGGGTCAGAGCTCTTAGCCTATGAAGAAAAAGACAAAAAAGGGAAAAAAACCAGGGAACCCTTAGTGAGACCCAGTCTCAGCTTTGATAGGGATCACCACACAGGTGCACTAAGAAGAAACCAGTCAGCTTCTAGTGCCCAGACAGGCCCCTTGCCACCAGGGGGGAAAAAAGAAAGGAGAGAGCGAGACCAAACGCCAGGAAATAGAAAAAGAAAGGCAGACTTTAACTGCTGCCTCTTACCTGGGCCTTGCTGGTGCCTGTGCCTGTCCCCACCGCTGCAGACGCTGAATCTTCCATAATCAGCTGTGCAGAGATCCACTTGTGGCTAAACGCCGCCTCCGGAGTCACGCCGTGCAGCTGCACCGGACCAGAAGCGGAAATAGGCACCAGCACCTGTCCTCCCTCCTCCCCCCTGCGTCCACGCCGGAAACGACGTTTCAGCTGACCCGATGACCCGCTCTGTCACTTCCGGCGCGACCGCCGAAAACAAACATGGCGGCGGCACACGCGCGCCGCCGCGCCTACGAACGTGCGGGCCACCGAGTCTTCGGCTCTCTCCGAGCACAAGAGGGGAAGAGGAGCCCGCTTGCTACCGCTGACGAGGCGTGGGTAGGTCGGGAGGACAGCGGGTCTCTAAAGGAGGAAAAAAAGGGAAAGAAGCCTAGTCCCTCAGGAACACCTAAGAGAAACAGACTCCTTCCCAAAAGGTGTTCCCTCCGGGCCGGAGGAAACACAAAAACTGATGTGTGGTAGGGAGGCGCCTCCCTTTAAAGTCTGGAGGAAGAAGGTGTTTCCTAACGAGGAGGGTGGAGTCGCTATCTCTCAGGTGCTGTCCTGAAAGACGCCTTGGGAAAAATAATTAAAATAACTAGCTAAAACTTTGGATGCTGCACAAAGAATAGCAAGACCTGAATACAAGCACAGCAAATTTATGAAGGGCAGCGTAGATATATCACATTCTGAAAGTGCAAGAGCCAAAAATGCCCACGGGGGTTATTAAGTATCCAGCATTTGTGGAAACCCGAAACCTCTTTTGGAACACCAGAAAGCAGTTTAGCACTAGAAAGCTGTTCCTAATAAAAGGAAGAATCCAAGAAATCAACCTTGGTACAAGAATAATCTTAGGTGATTCAACATAACCTACAGATACAGTGTTATCTAACAATGTGAACTGTACACACAAATAAATTAAGTTAAATGGTGAAACAAATGCCTGGGCTCAGAGTAGATCGGGGAGGACAGTTAGTATTGTAGGAGGTCTGGGTGGACGAACTGAGGACACCAGGCAAGCAGATTTGGGCACTGACGTTTATCTTCCTTGGATCGGTCTGGTTGTTGAGCCTTGGAGCCATAAACCAACCGGTGAGTGGCCTGGAGTCAGACGTATTGGTATCTTTCTGTCCGGTGTCTTGTCGACTACTGTCCCCCATCGGATAGTGTCCGCCCTATACTGAGCTTGCGCAGTACGGAGGACAAAGGAGATGCTGAAAGTCTCCAGAGGTGAACAGCTGATCGGCAGCTCTACACAACACCTGCGCACTGAAACCAGGTTCAAGCCCCACCATCCAAGGGGACATTAGAATACACATATGGCGAGTGAAGAGAGCCCGTGAGTTGCCCCGTTACAAAGCCATGACTATTAAGTGTGCAGGCGCCATGTACATCTCATGGTCAGCTGTTCAACTTTGGAAACTTTCGGCGTCTTTTTCCTCCGTACGGCACAAGCGCTGTGCCAGAGCAGTACGGGGCAGACACACTATCCGCTGGGGGGGGGACGGGGGACCTTTCTAGGCAGAACTCCGGCATCCGCTTACCATCAGGAATCCAGCATTACGAGCCCGCATGAAGCACTGCTGTACGGTATGTGCGTCCATCTTATTTGGCAAGAGTGCTCCACCTCTCATTCGTGAATTTGTATGAAATACCCACCAGCGTGTTTAACAATCTACTTCAAGCAGACGTTTCAACTCCAGCAGGAGATTGAGGAAAGAACTTTCCTAGATTCACATCCATGTGGACATTGTCACATGTTTGCATTTGTGTGTACAGTTCACATTGTTACATAAAACTGTATCTGTAGGTTATGTTGAATCACCTCACATTATTCTTATGCCACGTACACACGATCGGACAAACTGCCAGACTTTGCAGCGGAGGTCCACCGGACATTTGAAATGAATGGACATGCCCACACGGAGAAAAGCCCGTTCATTTTGAACGCAGCTCCAGGTAGACAAGACTAGCAAAGGGAGTCAATGTCGCTGCCTTCATCGGCAAGATTGACATGTCGCTAGCCCCGTCACCTGATATGGATCGAAAGGGGAAGCCCTACTCCGAAAAAAAAAAAAAAAAAAAAAAAACACACGACGTGAGGGTCCCCCCCAAAGTTCATATCAGACTCTTATGTGAGCACGCAGCCTAGCCGGTCAGGAAAGGGTGGGAACGAGGGAGCACCCCCCTGAGCCATACCAAGCCACATGCCCTCAACATGGGGGGGCGCTTTGGGGAAGGGGTGCACCTTCACCCCATGTTGACGACGACAAGGGCCTCTTCCGAACAACCCTGGCCATTGCATTGGTTGCCGGGGGGGGGCTTATCAGAATCTAGGAGCCCCCATTAATAAGGGGGCCTCCCACCCTATGTGAATGAGTATGGGGTGCAATTTACCCCTACCCATTCACATGGCGAAAAAATAAACCCCACACAACACAAGTTTTAAATAAATTTATTGGACAGCTCCGGTGGTCTGCTCTTCCGTCTTGGGGGGTGTTCTCACCAGACTCCTCCAGTATCTTCTGCTATCTATTACCAGCGGAGGAGCACGGCTTTCTTAGTCGTCGCCCGGGGGGGGGGGGGCCCTTGTCCAGTTCTGCTAGCTCTTACTAGCATTGACCTGGTCTTCTGTCGCTACCACCGCCTCCTCTTCCTTGCGATTTTGACACAACGCCCTCTCTGGTCGCAATGGCAGGGACACGTTGTGCCGCGACTTGTATAGGGACAAGGGGCAGGGTCATGTCACATGTGACCCCTCCCCTTATGCCTATACAAGTTGCTGCACAACGTGACCCTGCCATTGCGGCCAGAGAGTGTCGTGTCAACATCGCAAGGAAGAAGAGAAGAAGGTGGCAGCGTCAGAAGACCGGGTCAATGCTAGTAAGAGCTAGGAGAAGATTGCGGAGGCCCGGCAGAAGAATGTGACAAGAGCCCCGAAGAGCAGGACAAGACCCCCAAATGGCGACGACAAAGAAAGCCGGGCTCCTCCACTAGTAAAAGCTAGCAGAAAATAGCAGAGAAGTCCAACCAACGGCCAGGGTTGTCTGGAAGAGGCCCTTGTCCTCAACCCCCATGTTGAGGGCAAGCGACCCGGTACAGCTCAGGAGGGAGGGGCTGCTCGCTCGTCCCCACACCCTTTCCTGACCATCCGGGCGCTCGGATAAGGGTCTGATATGGACTGTGGGGGGGAACCCACACCGGTTTTTCGGCGTAGGACTTCCCCTTTAAGTCCATACCAGGTGACTGGACTAGCGACGTGTCAGTCTTGCAGATGGAGGTGGTGACATGGACTTCCTTCACTAGTCCCATCTACCTGGAGCCATGTTCAAAATGAACGGACTTTACTCTGTGTGTGGGCAAGTCCGTTCATTTCAAAAGTTCGGCGGACTAGCACAGACGTATTGTCTGCCGGACTGCCGAGTCCAGCGGGTAATTTTTTTTTTTGGGGGCCTCAAAGTCCGCTGGATCCCACACACGGGCAGATTGTCCGGCGGACTCTGGTCTGTTGGATAGTCCGATCGTGTGTACAGGGCATGAATTTATTTGTGTGTACAGTTCACATTGTTATATAACACCGTATCTGTAGGTTATGTTGAATCACCTCACATTTTTTTGTACCAAGGTTGATTTCTTGGATTCTTCCTTTTATTAGATACAGCTTTCTAGCACTACACTACTTTTTGGTATTGTTCATCGGGACTTGAGTGTTAGCTGCTTTTTTTTTTTAATTCACATTTTCGTTTTAGTGCAATATTTTCACCCTTCCCTACACTCTTTTGGAATGACTTGCCTTTTAAGAGAATCCTGAATGTAATATTAGTGCAAAGAGCAGTGATGTACAGGAACCCAAAGCAACCAATCAGAAATCACTTAAATTAATTTGCCCATTCCAAGATGCTCAATGCCAACTACTGATAGGGTATAAAAAAAACAAAAAAAAACAAAAAAACAAACGCAGACACCTTAGTGTCTAATCTCTCTATAAAAAGGTGGAAATAGATGGGGAGGGGGATCGGGGGGGGGGGGGGGGACTGACAACTTATGGGGCCCCCAGGCAATAGAAGATCATGGGGCCCCCTGTGTCCCCACCCACAGAAGGCCCCACAGCATGACACAGGCACATCAAGGGGTACACAGGGCACATTGAGCAAAGCATGGTGCATAAAAGGGAACATCAGGGGGGGGGCACAGCAAGGCATGGGGCACATAGTAGGCTCACAGTGCACATTACATGGGGTACACAGCAAGTCACATCAGGTGGTACACAGCAAGGCAAAGGACACATCAAAGGGCATGTGGCACACAGTATGGCAAATAGCAGTGCACACAGAGCACTGGGATCCCCCAGACTCAGCACAGTGTTGGGGGGGGGAGAATGGAAAGCACAGGGGGTGCTTTCAGGGGGTGGAGGACACCATCAAGGAACAGGTGGGACACCATGGGTGGAGTGGAGAAACCAGGAGAATATCACAGAGACTCATGTGGTGCTCTTGGGGGACCCCCCCCTACTGTCTGCCAGGCCACCTGCTCCCACCCCTGCGATGGCAGCCCTGGTACCTCCAGCAAAAAAAAAAAAAAAAAAACACACACACACCACACTGCACTTCACCCAATGCTGAATAACTCTCTGCATGCTGCTACCACCATCCCCTCCTCTCATCTGTCCCAGGTGATGCCATGTACAAGCACCTGGGAGGAAAGAGGGAGAGAGGTCTTACCTGAGGGAGCAGTGAGTTGCGTACACAACAGAAGGAGGCTCACATCAACAAACATCTTGGCAGGTGAGGATGGATGTGGAGAGCTGGGAGAGTTTGCTCTATATATATGATGTCTGGACTCCACCTATTATGGGAAGCTGGTCTACCATTGGCTGACAGAAGGAACTTAATAAAACTAACATACAGTGAGTGTTTTTTATGGTGTAAATGTTTTTGTTTTTTGTTAAACTAAATGTGTATATATATATATATATATATATATATATATATGCAGTATATAGTATGAGCAAATATTATAAACATAGCTATCAATATGACATTAAATATACCATTACACAAGTACAAATTCACACACTGGGAACAAAACCTGATATATTGTGTTTGTGCCAACTTCATGCTTGAGAAGGGTAAGACTTCAGTCACACTTGCTTGACTACAAAGTTGTACGATTTCCAGGTACGACTTCGGAGCACCTTTGAGTGCGACTTTGATCTGACTTTACACTCCCTGGATCAAAGTCACATCAAAGTAGTGCAGGTACCTTTTCAAAGTTGCTGCAACTTTAAGCCGCACCAATTTAAAGGGGTGCCGTTGAAAAGAATGTGTTGCAACTTGTCATTGCGACTTTGATGTCCAAAGTCGCACAAGTGTGAATGGAACCTGATGCCGTATACACACGATTTCACATGAGATTTTTTCTGACAGATATTTCGAGCATTTTTGCTTCGGAATTGTGTACACACGCTTGGAATTTCCGAGAACGGATTTTGTTCAGATCTCAAATTTTGTTTGTTGGAAATTCAGATGGAAAATGTCCGATGGAGCCTACACATGGTTGGAATTTCCATAAAAACAAGCTCCCATCAAACATTTCTGTTGGAAAATCTGGCCGTGTGTACACGGCATTATAGTGAGATAAACGGACAATCATTGTACCCCAAAAACAGAATCAGTTCTAAAGGAAATCATTAAAACATTCTAGATGTAAGGAGTAGTGTGATGATTAACCACTTGCCGCCCGCCCTATAACAAAATGACGGTGGCAAAGTGGTTTCAAAATCCTGACCGGACGTCATATGACATGATCAGGATTTTGAGCCCCCCGGGGCGCGCACCGCGGCGATCGTTGTTGCAGGGTGTCAGTCTGACACCCTACAACTACAATCTCGGTAAAGAGTCTCCGACGGAGACTCTTTACCACGTGATCAGCCATGTCCAATCACGGCTGATCTAGGGTTGCCACCTCATCCCTTTTAAAACCGAACACATATTAATTACACAGGTTCTCTGACTGATTAAGGTGGTAATTAAACTCACTTGGTGCCTTATCTGCATTAAATTAGCCACAGAACCTGTGTAATTCATATGTGTTTAAAGTGATGAGGTGTCAACTCTAGGCTGTTCACAGTCTAAATAGGAAGAGCTGGTGATCGGCTTTTCCTCACTCGCGTCTGTCAGACGCGAGTAGAGGAGAGCCGATCGGTTGCTCCTCTGACAGGGGGGTCTGTGGTGATCGATTATCAGTGCAGCCCCCCCGAGGATGCCCACACTGGACCACCAGGGACACCACCAGACCACCAGGGATGCCCAGGACAAGGTATGCCACCCTAGACCTAGACCTAGAAAAACCATGTTAAATGGACTGTAGTGCAAATCTGCAAAATGCAAAAAAGCACTAAAACTGCGTAGGTGTGAATCCAGCCTTACAGCGAGAACCGGGATCTCTGTGTGTAAACACAGAGATCACACATAGATCCCGGTTCTCTGGGAGGAGAAGTGACAGGTCGCCTGTTCATACAAAGTATGAACAGCGATCTGTCATCTCCTCTAGACAATCCCCCTCCCCCCACACACACATTAGGGAACACAATTAACCCTTGATTGCCCCTACTGTTAACCCCCTTCACTGCCAGTGACATTTTTGCAGTATTCTATGCATTTTTATAGCACTGATGTATTCATGCCAATGGTCCCAAAAATGTGTCAAAATTGTCCGATGTGTCCGCCATAATATCACAGGCATGATAAAAAACGCAGGTCACCGCCATTACTAGTAAAAAAATAATAATAATAAAAATGCTATAAATCTATCCTCTATTTTGTAGGCGCTATAACTTTTGCGCAAACCAATCAATATACGCTTATTGTGATTTTTTTTTAACAAAAATATGTAGAAGAATACATATCGGCCTAAACTGGGGAAAAAATTTGCTTTTTTTAAAAAAAAAAATGGGGATATGTTGTATAGCAAAAAGTACAAAATATTGTGTTTTGTTTTTCAAAATTGTTGCTCTTTTTTTGTTTATAGCGCAAATAATAAAAACCTCAGAGGTGATCAAATACCACCAAAAGAAAGCTCTTTTTCTGGGAAAAAAGAACGTCAATTTTGTTTGTGTGCAATGACGCACGACCGCGCAATTGTCAGTTAAAATAACGCAGTGCCGAATCAGAAAAAGCGCTCTGGTCAGGAAGGGGTCCCAACCAAACCCCCCTCTTTTAATATATATGACAGGGATGGAGGCAGATGAAACCACCCACTCATTGCCTCACATAAAGTCCCAACCCTCTTTCCCCCTCCTTTTTCACTGTCACACTTTGAATGACAATTGCGCTGTCGTGCAACGCTGTACCCAAACAAAATTTGTATAATTTTTTTGAGACAGATAGAGCTTTCTTTTGCTGGTATTTAATCACCACTTGGGTTTTTGTTTTATGTTTTTGCTAAACAAATGAAAAAATACCAAACATTTTGGAAAAAAAAAGTTTTTCTTAGTTTCTCTTATAAAATGTTGGAAATAAGTATTTTTTCTCCTTCATTGATGAGGCAGCACTGATATGCAGCACATAGACGGCACTAATGGGCATTGATAGGCAGTACTGATAGGCACTGATAGGCAATACTGATGGACACTGATAGGCAGCACTAATGGGTACTGATAGGCGTCACTGATAGGCGTCACTAATGGGCAATGATAGGCACTGATAGGCAGCAATGATGTGCACTGATAGATGGCACTGATGAGGAGGAACTTATAGGCACTGAGAGGCATCATTGATGGGCACTGAAAGGCATTCTTGATTGGCACTGAAAGGCATCCCTGATTGGCACTGAATGGCATCACTAATGAGGACTGATTGGCATCACTGGTAGGCACTGGTGGGCATCACTGATGGGACTGCACTGATAATCATTGCACTAATTATCAGTGCAGATGTCCCCACTGAGAAAAGCAACTTATCGGATCTCCTCTCCTCACACGTTGTCAGTGTGAGGAGAGGAATGTCGACAACCGGCACTTCCTATTTATCCTACGTCATAGGCTCTTTACCATGATTGGGGATGTGGTGCGTCCGAACGACACATGGCACCATGGATCGCTGTGCTGTGCATCCCTGGGGGCATGTACGAGTGGATTTTCTGAAGGATGTCGTATGACATCTACTCAGAACAATGAAACCATCTGTGTACAGAACACCTCCAAGTGGCCATATTGCATTTTACAGAAAATGACAGCCCTGCAGATTGAAAAGGAAAGGTATTTTTTTAATAACTTTCAATTACAATATGACTTGTGTCGCAACTGTATAAGCTGTATTAACCAGTTCCTGCCCAGCCTATAGCAGATTGATGGTTAGGTGGGAACTGGTGAATGTAGTACTATATCGCTGTAATTTTCTGTAAAATGCAATATGGCAACCTGGAGGTGTTCTGTACACAGATGGTATACAGAACGCCCCTCAGGAATGTAATTTCCTGCTTGTGTGATTGGCTCACGGACTTTCCTAGAAGTCTGCAGCAAGATACAAACTCAATTTTGAACATCCCCTGCAACAAAAAAATGAATTTTTGGTGAAATACTTCCAAAGGGAAATCACGTCTAAAGGTGTGCAGACACTGCTACTTTCCTCATTAGAGCCCAGCAAGTGCAGCAGCTGATTGACAATTATAAAATCACTCCCATGCAGATTCACATGGACACAGATAAACAAACAGCTATTTCTTCAGAATAAAAAAAGGTAAGAATCTGCAACGATGTTTGATAAAGATCCCTACAATGTACATAGATCACCCAGAGGGGAGTGTTTTTTCTCAACAAAAGTGGAGTTACTCTTTAACTGTCTGTAAAGAAAAGCATACAAAAACAGCTGTGGACAATGTAAAAAGGTGTCCAAACCTGCCTGGCTTTATGTGAAAAGTAATCGCCCCCTAAACCTAATAACTGGCTGTGCCACCCTTGGCGGCAACATCTGCAATCAAGCTTTTGCGATAGCTGGCAAGGAGTCTTTCAGTCTCTTCTTTGAAGAATTGTTACCATTGACAATTCTGAAACTAAAACAGAATTCCTACACCTAAAATGTAACAATGAAACCATGAAATGAACTGCTTAATATATACAGTATCTCACAAAAGTGAGTACACCCCTCATATTTTTGTAAATATTTTATTCTTTCTTTTCATGTGACACAATTTAACTACTAAACCTGACCTTTATCCCAAACCCTCAACCTAATATTAACATAATTCCCAATCCTAAGGCTCGGTTCACACAGGGGGCGACACGAGGCGACACGACTTGCCGCGCCGCGACCTGCCGTGACCTCAGCGGCGACTTGCAAAAGACTTCTGTATAGAAGTCAATGCAAGTCGCCCGAGGTCGCCCAAAAGTAGTACAGGAACCTTTTTTCTAAGTCGGAGCGACTCGAGTCGCTCCTCTTAGAACGGTTCCGTAGTACAGAACGGGGGCGACTTGTCAGGTCGCGGCGCGGGAACTCTTAATTTATACAAACCCCATACAACTAAGCCTTAACCACAGCCTAAACATTCCTAACCACTAAACTGAATCCCCAAATCACAACGTAACCCCTATACCTCAACCTAACCTTGACATAATGCCTATTCCTTTCTCTTAACTAAAACCAAACCTCTACGTTTAACCCATAACCATAACAAAACTACTAACCCTTACACTCAACTTCCCCCTACCCCTACACCTAACTCTGAGCCTCAACCATTTAAATCCATAAAATTAAAGTCACATAAATAAATATGAAGCCAAATAGACTAATAACCCTAATTTTTATCATTTTGTCCCCACTTTCCTGTCACAACAGCTGTAACAGGAGTCTAAATACGACTATGCAGTTCAATAGGGACCAGACTTAGACCCACTGCACTTACGGTAGTATAAATAGTCTTCCTTTAAACTCGGAACATGCTTGCTTGCTTGAATATTGTTTGTACCCTTGATATCTCAATGATCTAAAAGTTTGTGTTCTTGTGTTTAAATCAAAATATGTGATTTCATCTCCAAGTCCTAAGTCCTTCTCACGAAAGTAATTTGGGTCATCAAATATTAGTTTTTCTTGTGTGCATTGTGTTAGTACAGTATTACAGCTTATCCCCCAAAATTATAAAAATGATCTGCAATGTTCCAGAACCTGTCTGTCCACTTAAGTTAATTATGGTCATACCATCAACTTTGACATTTAGTAGTATTTCCAGTTTAAGACAAGGTAGGCCTGCTCCACCGGCTTCCCATAATCCATCTACTGTAAGATCAACATGTGGGCAGGTGGTGTGCTGGTGCTGTTTATTGCGTCCTCCGTATTTCCCCCATTAACTCATTTGGCCCCAAGTAATGGGCCACATGGAAGGCTTGCCTCACATGGATTCTTCTGGGCTATGTTAGGCACTGTTAAAGGGCCACTTCACTGCACACATAGGGTCATTTTAATCAATGCTTTGGGACAAGGGTAAGGCTGTGGGGAATACTCAACTTTAAGGTGGACCTATATTCTTAGAGATTTGTAGAGATGTGTGATTGTTTTGAGAAATATGTTATTGTTGTTGTAAAGAGTATCCTGCTAAATTATGTTATATGTGTACAATGACAATAAAGTATATTAAAGTATATCTTATCTTATATTATCTTATCTGTGTGCACTGGTACTGCAATTGTTCTACAGTTAACTCTTGGTCTCCCGTGACAATGAGCACCTTTACACTAACATGCATTTTGGAGGGACATGCTGAGCCAATGTCCACATACACCTGTCCAGCGTTTTACACTACTACTCCCAAGTAGTGGAGTTGGCAGTGCCATGCACTTTGTGCGGGCTTTACACGTGCACTCAACCTAATTCTTGAACCTTCCGTACCTCTGGGGAGACCTCTGTGATGCAATCTGCTCCCATTGCTATGGGAGACAGACCACTTTCAGAAGGAGTGCCGACAACATCTCCCTCTCTGCTAGAGGCTGTGTCACCTATAACAGGTACACGCTAGCCTAGGCCATCTTTATGTAGAGCAACAATTATTTTTTTCAGATCAACAGAGAGTTCTTTGTTATGAGGTGCCATGTTGGACTTCCAGTGACCAGTATGAGAAAGTGAAAGTGATAACACCAAATTTAACACACCTGCTCCCGATTCAGACATGACACCCTGTAACACTAACGAGTCACACAACACCAGGGAGGTAAAATGGCTAATTGGGCCCAATTAGGGGTGTACTCACTTTTGTTGCCAGAGGTTTAGACATTAATAGCTGTGTGTTGAGTTATTTTGAGGGGACAGCAAATTTACACTGTTATACAACCTGTACTCTCACTACTTTACATTTTAGCAAAGTGTCATTTCTTCAGTGTTGTTATATGAAAAGCTATAATAAAATATTTACAAAAATGTGAGAGGTGTACTCACTTTTGTGAAATACTATATATATATATATATATATATATATATATATATATATATATATAGTTCAGTTGCTGGCTGGGTATTTTGTTGCAGGTGGTCCATTGTTGCTGGGGGTCTATTTGTTGCTGGGGCCCCACGCCCGCAGACCCCCACAACCACCGGCCAGGGTTGTAGGGATGAGGCCCTTGTCCTCATCAACATGGTGACAAGGTGCTTTGAGGGGTCACAGACCCCCAAAGCATCCTCCCAATGTTGAGGGCATGTGGCCTGGTACGGTTCAGGAGGGAGGAGGAGTTCTCTCTCATCCCCCCTCTTTTCCTGCGGCCTGCCAGGTTGCGTGCTCGGATAAAGATCTGGTATGGATTTTTAGGGGGACCCCCACGTCAATTTTTTTTTAATTTGATGCGGGGTTCCCCTTTATATCCATACCAGACCTGAAGGGCCTGGTAATTGAATCTAAACGCTTTTTTATTTATTTATTTATTTTTATCAATGACTTTCAATGAGTGTTCTCTGTATTACAGAGCTGACAATTCATAATAGCTGAGAGTGATTTTAAAGGACTTTTTTTCCTGCATAAATGACACTTTGTGCAGGGACAGTTCTAAGCACCAGAAACATGCGCCCCTTCACAGGCATACTATAGACACCCCCCAGCTACGAAATTTAAAGGAATATTACACTAAGGCCGCGTACACACGAGCGGACTGTTCGCCCAACTTTGTTCGTCAAACAGTTTGACAAACAGTCCGCTCAAAATTAGCATGGACGGACTTGACCACACACGATGAACGAACAGTCCGCTCAAAACGTGCGCGATGACGTGAACGGCACGTACGACGGGACTAGAAAAACGACGTCCTATACACTGCAATGCAACCTTCGGCGTGTAAATCCTTTCTGAGCATGCGCGGAACTTAGTTTGACGAACAATCCTACACACGAGCGGACTGTCCGCTCAAACCAAGTTTCAGCGGACTGTCTAACGGGAATTCTGAAAAACTTTGTTCGTCAGACTGTCCGCTGAAACTGTCCGCTGAAGCCCACACACGAGCGGACTGTCCGCTGAAACACTGTTCAGCGGACAAAGTTGGGCGAACAGTCCACCCGTGTGTACGCGGCCTTATTGTTTCACTTTAATCAATATTAAAATCACTGCTCCCGAAAAAACTGCCGTCTTTAAAACTTTTTTTTGCATTGATATATGTCCCCTGGAGCAGGACCCGGGTCCCCAAACACTTTTTAGGACAGTAAGGCCGCGTACACACGCGGGGACTGTTCGCTCAACTTTGTCCGCTGAACAGTGTTTCAGCGGACAGTCCGCTCGTGTGTGGGCTTTCAGCGGACAGTTTCAGCGAACAGTCTGCTGAACAAGGTTTTTCGGAATTTCTGAAAAACTGTCCGCTGAAACCTTGTTTCAGCGAACAGTCCCCTCGTGTGTAGGCTTGTTCGTCAAACAAAGTTCCGCGCATGCTCAGAAAGAATTTATACGCCGAAGGTTGCATTGCAGTGTATAGGACGTCGTTTTCTAGTCCCGTCGTACGTGCCGTTCACGTCATCGCACACGGTTTCAGCAAACTGTTCGTTCGTCGTGTGTGGCCATGTCCGTCCATGCTAATTTTGAGCGGACTGTCCGCTGAAACTGTTTGACGAACAAAGTTGAGCGAACAGTCCCTGCGTGTGTACGCGGCCTAATTTGCAAATTAGCCTTTAAAATTAGCACTTTAGATTTTGAACCTTGGAGTCCCATAGACTTTAATAGGGTTCTAAAGTTCACACAAAGTATGCTATATACTAGCTCCGTCGAATCTTCTTTATACATTCAACAGACACCATAAGCCTTCAAAGACAGATTCGAACGTAATTCATGTGGATTTTCGGACGAATGCAATTTTTGAACGAAAAACTAAATAAATAAAAACGAATTTCGGGAATAACTAAATAAATAAATTTTTAGGATGAAAACGAATTTCTGAAACAAAATATTTTACTCTGCACATGTCTATTACCTGCCCCCTAATGCAGAGCTGTTCCTAATGAAATCAGCTTATTACCTACCCCCCCCCCCCCCAATGGAGAGCTGTGCCTCCTGAACTCAGTTTACTACCTGCCCCCCAATGCAGAGCTGTGCCTCCTGAATTCAGCTTTTTTCCTGTCCCCCAATGTGCAGAGATGTGCCTCCCAAACACAGCTCATTACCTACCCCCCAATGCAGAGCTGTGCCTCCCTACCTCAGCTATTTACCTGCCCCAATGTTGAGTTTTGCCTACTGAACTCAGCTTATTACCTGCCTCTCAATGCAAAACTGTGCCTCCTGTACTCAGTTTATTACCTGCCCCGAATGCAGAGTTGTGCCTCCTGCACCAACTTATTATCTGCCCCCAATGCAGAGCTGTGCCTCCTGAGCTCAGCTTATTGCCTGCACCCCCCAATGTAGAGATGTGCCTCCTGAACTCAGCTAATTACCTTCCCCCAATGTAGAGCTGTGTCTCTTGAACCCTGCTTATTACCTGCTCCCCAATGCAGAGTGGTGACTCCTGAACTCAGCTTATTACTTGCCCCGAATGCAGTGCTATGCCTCCTGAACTCAGCTGATTACCCTCTCCCCAATGCAGAGCTGTGCCTCCTGATCTCAGCTTATTACCTGCCTCCCAATGCAGCGCTGTGCCTGGCAAACTCAGCTTATTACCTACCCCCCAATGCAGAGCTGTGCCTCCCTACCTCAGATATTTACCTGCCTCAATGTTGAGTTTTGCCTACTGAACTCAGCTTATTACCTGCCTCTCAATGCAAAACTGTGCCTCCTGTACTCAGTTTATTACCTGCCCCGAATGCAGAGTTGTGCCTCCTGCACCGACTTATTATCTGCCCCCAATGCAGAGCTGTGCCTCCTGATCTCAGCTTATTACCTGCCTCCCAATGCAGCACTGTGCCTGGCAAACTCAGCTTATTACCTACCCCCCAATGCAGAGCTGTGCCTCCCTAACTCAGCTATTCACCTGTCCCAATGTAGAGTTTTGCCTACTGAACTCAGCTTATTACCTGCCTCTCAAAGCAAAACTGTGCCTCCTGAACTCAGTTTATTATCTGCCCCGAATGCAGAGCTGTGCCTCCTGCACCTGACTTATTGTCTGCCCCCAATGCAGAGCTGTGCCTCCTGAACTCAGCTTATTACCTGCCTCTCAAAGCAAAACTGTGCCTCCTGAACTCAGTTTATTATCTGCCCCGAATGCAGAGCTGTGCCTCCTGCACCTGACTTATTGTCTGCCCCCAATGCAGAGCTGTGCCTCCTGAACTCAGCTTATTACCTGCCCCCCAATGCAAAATGATGCCTCCTGAACTCAGCTTATTACTTGCCCCCAATGCAGAGCTGTGCCTCCCAAACTCAGCTTATTGCCTGCCCCCCAACGTAGAGCTGTTCCTCCTGATCTCAGCTTATTACCTGCCCCCCCCCCCCCCGATGCAGATCTGTGCCTCCTGAACTCAGCTTATTACCTGCACCCCAATGCACAATTCTGCCTTCCAAACTCATGTAATTACCTGCCCCCCAATGTAGAGCTGTGCCTCCTGAACTCAGCTAATTACCTGCCCCCAATGTAGAGCTGTGCCTCCTGAATTCATCTTATTACCTCCCCCAATGCAAAGCTGTGCCTCCTGAACTCAGCTCATTATCTTACCCCCCATGCAGAGCTGTGTTTCTTGAACCCTGCTTATTACCTGACCCCCCAATGCAGAGTGGTGACTCCTGAACTCAGCTTATTACTTCCCCCGAGTGCAGAGCTGTGGCTGTGGATGAACTCAGCTGATTACCCTCTCCCCAATGCAGAGCTGTGCCTCCCCTGATCTCAGCTTATTACCTGCCTCCCATTGCAGCGCTGTGCCTCCCAAAATCGGCTTATTACCTGCTCCCCAATGCAGAGTTGTTCCTCCTGAACTCAGCTTATTACCTGCACCCCAATGCACAGGGAGAAGTTACTTACCTTGTCCCCTGGATCCAGCGATGTCCTCCGCGCTGTGTGATCGAGCTGTCCTCCGCTCGATTCACACAGTGCCCGTGTGCCGCCGAGCTCCATTCCCTGCGACGTTACGGCACACGGGAGCGGAGATCGGCGCCAAATTCAAAAAAGTAAAAACACACAAAACACACACCGTACTGTAATGTTACAGATTACAGTACTGTATAAAAAAAAAATACACACCCCCTTTGTCCCTAGTGGTCTGTCCAGTGCCCTGCAAGCACTTTTATATTATAAATACTGTTTTTTCTGGCTGGAATTTGGAGATTGTCCATAGCAACCAAAAAGTGTCCCTTTATGTCAAAAGTGATTTTAGACCAACTAGAAAACAGCGATAATAAATTAGAATCACTTGCAGAATTGAGCGATAGCGATTTGTGGGGAAATTCGTCATCAAACACTAAATCTAATGACAGCGACAATTCTGCAAATGAGCAAATTTCAGTGTTTTAGGATTTAATTACATTATTGAATAATTTTGACTATTATTTATTATATTATAAACTTTATCATACCCGGGATGTCTGCTAGACTGTGGTTTGAACAGATTTAAGAGCGTTATTCCTAAGAATTACAGGACTACAATATAAAACATCCATAAAATCAACTTTACATTATTCAGCAGTAATAAACATAACCAACGACATTTGGAAAAAAATATTTTTTTTACTTACATTTTCATGCCTGTTGCTGTTGTCCCTTCTAATCTGCCCCTTCCTCTCCATGGCACCTGACATAATTTCCCTCAGCGCCTGTGTTCGCTAGTGCCTCCTGGGAAATGATGACTAACATTTCCCAGGAGTCAGTGGGCAGCACCGAGGCCTACAATCACGGTATTTCAAAACCGGAAATTATGTGGGCAAAGGAGGATTATATCTTCGAGTTATCTTCATTGCCATCACAATGGGGCAGACACTTCTGACAATGATGCCCGTTGTGATGGCAACCTGTGAAGTTTCCTGTGCCGCTGCGTGCTCTTACTGCGCATGCGCGAAAATGGGCGGTGCATGCTGGGAATACAGCATGACCATATCCCGGAAGTTTATGCTTGTGGGCTTCGCCTGCCCACAAGTAAGATGGCAATTCCCAAACAGGATGCATCAAAGGTAACTTTTTAAATAAAATATTAATAAATGCAGCGATAATGTCAAGACTAACCAATGCTAATTATACATTACGTAATTGCAAGAGATAGATTTAAAAAAAATAAAATGTATATGTGTTTGGAACTCCGCTTTAATCACATTAAAGTCGAGCTGGGTTACAAAGTGGGTATTTTTTTTTCTAATGGGGTTTAATTTTTTTTTGTGTGTGTGTTTTTATATAAGGGTGGGGGGTTCAAAATATTTTCATGCAATATTCCCTTTAGGCCAAAGTTTTATTTTTTTCTATGATTTAGATAGGGTTAAGAAGTGGTAGGCTCTATGCCAGCTTTTACTTGCTGTCCGTGGCTCCACTGAGATGATTCGTGACCATTGTGTTCAGGGTGTTACCTATTTTTATGAAGACCAGGCAGAAATAAAACTTTGAACAACCAATAAATGGGTGTGATGTATCAGAGTAATGTTTGCCTTCCAAGGTGTATTAAAACTTCCAAAGTCAAGGGGAAAAGAATTAAATAGGCTGGTCACATGTACTTCATTCGTACATCACAGCTGACCTATAAAGCAGATATATTAAAGGGACCAGGTGAGAGCACATCTGGTGAAGGTGGAACATTGGCAGGGGTGGACTGACCATTGGGCCACTCGGCACTGCCCGAGGGCCCCGTGCCACTAGGGGGCCCCATCAGGGTTGCCAGCCTCAGAAAAACCAGGGAAAGTATGTAAAAATCAGTTTTTTTTTACATCTGTCTCTGAAATGTCCCTTACCGACATCCTTTTGGTCTAAAAATCCAGAGATTATAGCTGCCCCACCTCTCCAGTACCTTCTCAGCCAATAGAAACATGTCTGTGTATACTGTGTGTGTGTTTGTGTATGCTGTGTGGCCCCATAATGTCTGATTGCCTGGCGGCCCCATAATCTCCTATTGCCCGGGGGCCCCATGAGTTGTCAGTCCGCCCCTGCACATTGGTTGTATATAATAAATAATGCATGGTGAGTGAGTAGTACTTACTTAGAATATTATGTTTCTTTAAGGCTAAGTCACTATATTGTTTTTATTTTTTCACATGTAATACTGATTGCTTTGGAGAACGTGGAAGGACACCAGAGCTGATACACCATCCATGTTGACTATTGGAGGATGTGCGTGATTTAATGCTATAATTGATCATACTTGAAAGTAAGTTAAAAAAATACACAAAAAACAAATGAGAGTGAGGTGAGTAAACGCAGGAGGAAGAAAATTACAGATTACAGAATAAAGACTTTTATTGTATGGGCTGCTGCTTGAATTGAAGGATATTAGATTTGGTTTATGTTATGGTGTAAGTGGGAGTAGCGCTGCACTGATATTGGAATTATTATCTGGTCCCATGTACTGTATATGACAAATATGAGGAGTGCCAAAGTCAAACTTTAAAAATAGTTCAATTTTATTATTATGAATTCAGCATAAAACTGAAAAAAAAAAAAAAGCCAAAGTAATCCAGGGGCCATAAAACACTCCCTTCCTCAGGGCCCTTTGCAAAGACAAAGGTGCATTAGTCGGTCTTGTGTACTTGAGTTGTCCAGAGGGCTGGTCCATGATTGCTTCCAGTATTTCGAATTCCACAGAGAAACAAAGTTTTTAACCACTTAAAGACTAAGCCTTTTTCTGACACTTGTTGCTTTCAAGTTAAAATCTGTGTTTTTTGCTAGAGAATAAAAAGGCATTCATTGCTAAATTTTATATTGAGTTGAGTTGCATCTTGATATAGCAATGTCATTTACCCTGTAGGATCTCAACATGCTTGGGACACACATATATTAGGGCCAATTTGGACAAGATCCAATTAACCTACCAGCAAGTCTTTGGAGTGTGGGAGGAAACCAGCGCAGACACAGGGACAACATGCAAACTCCAGGCAAGTGTCATGGTTGGGATTCAAACCAGCGACCCTTTTGCTGCTAAGTGAAAGTGTTAACCACTACGCTACGGTGCTGCCCATATGTTACACTGTATTTGCGCAGCAGTCTTTCAAACACAATTTTTTGGAAAAAATGCACTTTAAAGAAAATACAAACAGCAAAGTTAGCCCAATTTTTTTGTACAAAATGAAAGATGATGTTACGCTGAGTAAGTGGATACCAAACATGTCATGCTTAAAAAAATTGCGCACACTCGTGGAATGACTACAAACTACAGTACTTCAAAATCTCCATAGGTGACATTTTAAAAACTTTTAGCGGTTACGAGTTTAAAGTTACAGAAGGGGTCTTGTGCAAGAATTATTGCTCTCATTCTACCGATTGCGGTGATACCTCACATGTGTTGTTTGAACACTCTTTACATTTGTAGGCGCGACTTACGTATGTGTTTGCTTTTGCGAGCAAGCACAGAGGGTTGGAGTGCTTTAAGTTTATTTTTCTCCTTATTTATTTATTTATTTATATTATGTAGTCCCTTTTTTTCTCTTAATCCCTTGTATTGCTTTCACAAGGAATGTAAACATCCCTTGTGTCAGTAATAGCCCCGTGTCAGGAATTTTTTGGAAAGCTCTGGGGTCTATAAAACCCCAAATCCCTCCTTTGTACTTAAAATCATTCAAAATGCCAAGTTCGGCTGTATTGAATACCGGCATTTTTAAAAAATCTGACTTTTTAAGCCCTTGTACACACGGTCGGAGATTCCGACAACCAAATCCGTTGGAGTAATTCCGACGGATTAATTCCTGAAGAGGTCCGGAAGTGATGTTGCATACACACGGTTGGACTAAGTTGTCGGAAAATCCGATTGTACATAACGTGATGACGTTATTTTGTTACGACGGGACTACGTTCAGGCTAGTAGCCAATAGCTTTGGTCTAGGAATTTGATCTGAGCATGCGTGGCACTTTGTCTGTCGGAGTAGGCTACACACGATCGGAGTATGTCCGATCGGAGCATTTTGTGGGAAAATTTTACGGACAAGTTGGAAAAGTTGGTCCGATGGATATTGCAATGGAAACAGTCCAATGCAGACCACACACAGTCAGAATATCCGACAAAACGCTCCGATAGGAAACATTCCGACGGAATCTCCGACCGTGTGTACAAGGGCTAAGGCTCCAGCACACTAGAAGTGATGTCATGACGTTACTTTGGGGTTGCTAGATCCGAGACCTAATCAAAGCCAATTCCAGCTTTGATTGGGTCTCCGGCCAGCTGACAGACGTGCCAGATGGTCGCTCAGGCATCCCGGTTGGACGGGAGAGCCCAGGCGATACAGCGGTGCATCGGTGGGGACATCTCCTCACGCTGCTTGTAATAACAATCAAGTGGCTGCTTAGCCACATCAGTTGTTATGACAAGAAAACCAACCACCGGCTCTAAAAAACAGTACTGGGGTGATGCCCGCAGCTGCAGGCATCACCCCGATACAACCACTTGAAGCAGAATGATGTACAGGTACGTGATTTTGTGGCAAGTGGTTAAACAAATATATATTTTGAAATGTATTTACATTAAGCTGGTTACTTATCTGTGTAAAACACAGATAGAAATAACAATCAATCACCATTCAGTTTAACAATTTTCAGACAGAAGGTACAAATGAATTTATTTTAAAAAAAATTCAGATTTTAGCTGCTGTTTCGTATATTGATCCTATTACCTTTTACACATTTTTATATTTTTGATGAGATCATATATACAGCGCAGCGCAGTATTTACTCATACTTTGACATTTGTTTGCATTGTGTTTGCACTGTTGTTCTTTAGGTTTTTCTGTAACTTGCCAACTTTTATTTCATTGTCCTTAATTGTTTTATCCAAACCCACTGCAAACCAATTAAAATGTATCAAGCCAAAAAAATATTCTGTAAAACATGGAATAATAGGTAGATATAAAAGACCATAGTAAAATCCAGTTCACTATGAATAATAATAAAAAAAAACTGACTTCTGAATTCAAGTGGAAATGTTAATTCATAGCTTCTTCCCCATAATATAGCACTCCATGTAAGGTTAACATTTTGGGCTTTAGATCATTCAATAAAACATCCACTGTAGACTGGACTTGCTTTCTCAACCTGCTTAATCTTCAATGAAAACATGACCAATCATATGAAAACATGGCCAGATTACTCTTTTTCACATGATTGGATAACTGAAAAAAGTATTTCCCTAATTTTTTAGAGTGAAAAATTCTCATCAACTCTAAATCTGTTTGACTGTTAGCCCTTGTACACACGGTCGGATAATCCATCGGAATGTGTCCTATCGGACCGTGTTGTCGGATAATCTGACTGTGTGTGGTATGCATCGGACTGATTCCGTCGGAATATCCAATGGACACAATTTTCCAACATGTTGGAAACATTTCCCGACCAACTGGTTCGATCGGACATACTCCGATCATGTGTAGAGAATTTTGATCGGACCAAGTGCCACGCATGCTCAGATCAAATTCCTACATCAAAGCTATTGGCTACTAGCCTGAACGTAGTCCCATCGTAACGAAATTACGTCATCACGTTCTGAATGATCGGATTTTTCGACAACTTAGTCCGACCGTGTGTATGCAACAGTTTCGGACAAGATCCGACGGGCAAAATCCGACGGACAAAATCCGACGGACAAAATCCGACGGATTTGGTTGTCGAAATCTCCGACCGTGTGTACAGGGGCTTAGAATTCTAATTTATGAAAATAATAAAAAAAATTCACACAATAAATTATGTGAATATTCACTTTAATTATCTGGTTATGTGTAGAAAAAGTAAGTTGTTGGGACTTTGCTTTTTCCAGAATTGGCTAACTGAAGTGCATTTTTACAGAATTTATTGTATGAACATTATTGATTCCTTTAGTATATCAGCCTCGTGTTCAGCAAAGAGTCTCGCCTTCTTTATATTATCCTAAGTATCTCAGAACTCTGATATAATGAGTCCGATTTACTAATAGAGTTGACAATGTTCACATAATAATTTGTATAAATAGACAAAAAGTGGAGCGCTGGGTAATAAACTAATAATGCAAGTGATTATGAATAGTGATGGACGAACTTCCGACGGGACGTTTCGCGAAAGCGAAATGCGAACGGACCCAAACGTTCGCGAAACCGAACGTTCGCCGCGGGCCCCATTGACTTCAATGGGAGGCGAACTTTGCAAACCTTCATGTCGAATTTGCGGCCACGTGGTAATTATTAGGGGGTAAAACGTAGTCCCACCATCTGGACAATGACATAATACATGTATGAGGTGAATTTGGGATCGATAACTACAAGCATTTTTATTTTATTTGGGAAATTGTTCTAACAATTCAGGACTATGGAGCTAATGAAGGCAATGGAGGAGAGGGAAGGTCAGGGACCAGGGTAGGCAAAGAAGAGGGTGCAGGAGATGATCACCAGCAGCGTGACATACCGGAATGACACATGCACCGTGATAGAGGCATCTGACAGCAGCACCGTAATACAGAGCACTGACAGCAGCACCGTGACATACAGCGCTGACAGCAGCACCGTGACATACAGCGCTGACAGCAGCACCGTGACATACAGCGCTGACAGCAGCACCGTGACATACAGCGCTGACAGCAGCACCGTGACATACAGCGCTGACAGCAGCACCGTGACATACAGCGCTGACAGCAGCACCGTGACATACAGCGCTGACAGCAGCACCGTGACATACAGCGCTGACAGCAGCACCGTGACATACAGCGCTGACAGCAGCACCGTGACATACAGCACTGACAGCAGCACCGTAAGCAGCCCCAGGAGGAAGTCAGCACAGCACAGGGATGGTGTGATCCCCTCATAATAAGAACCCCCAGGAGGAAGTCAGCACAGCACAGGGATAGTGTGATCCCTTCATAATAAGAACCCCCAGGAGGAAGTCAGCACAGCACAGGGATATCATAAGCAGCCCCAGTAGAAATATGACACCGCTCAACCTCTTCAAAGAGGAGGGTAGGGGCATATAGTACGGTGTGCTTTTTTGGGTCAAGGAAGTGAGCCAAATGAATTAAGAAGGTCTGTGTGCTTGATTAAAAAAATAGTTTATAGACATATACATGGTCTACTGGTCACATGTGTTGAATTCCTCCGAGATCCATGCCTCATTCATTTTTAGAAATGTGAGGTAGTTAACACTGTCGTGAGCTAGGCGAGTACGCTTATCGGTCACAATCCCCCCTGCTGCGCTGAACGTCCTTTCGGACAGGACACTGGATGAGGGGCAAGCCAACAGTTCGATTGCAAATTGGGCAAGCTCTGGCCAGAGGTCAAGCCTGCCCACCCAGTAGTCTAGGGGTTCATCACTCCTCAGAGCGTCCACATCGGCCGTTAACCCAATGTAGTCGGACACCTGACGGTCTAGGCGTTCCCTGATGCTGGATCCGGATGACACCTGTCGATGGGTCGGCTGAAAGAATGACCTCATATCCGAAGTCACCAACACATCTTCAAACCGGCCTCTTCTTGCAGGCGCTGTTGGATTGGTACCCGCAAATCCTTCTCTGGGAGTGGGAATTGCTCCTCTGCCAGCGCACGCAAAAGCAGAATGCAGCATTTCTCGAAGCAAGGCCTGGAAGTGCTGCATTCTGACAGCCCTCTGCGACGGCGGTAACATTTCCGCCATTTTGTGTTTGTACCGGGGGTCTAAGTACGTTGCCACCCAGTACTGGTCCTTGACCCTCATGCTTTTTATACGGGGGTCCCTATTAAAACACTGGAGCATGAAGGCCCCCATTTGCACTAAAGTGGAAGCGGTGTGGTGGCCTGGCTCCTGCTCATCATCCAGGATAATGTCGTCCTCTTCATTCTCCTCTCCCCATCCTCGCACAACAGGGATCCCAGAAAGGTTTAAAGCATGCTCTTCTTGCTCCTGCTCATCCGCCCCGGCACCATCCTCCTCTGACTCCTCATCAGACTCCTGTTGTTGACTTGTCTCAGATAGAGTAGCCCCCCCTGGGAATTCATCCAGCATTGCGACTTCCTCATCTTCCCGCTCCTGCTCCTCCACAGCCTGATCAATGACACGACGCAATGCACGCTCCAGAAAGAAGGCATAAGGTACCATGTCACTGATGGCGCCATGGCTGCGACTGACCAGTTTGGTGATCTCCTCAAATGGCCGCAGAAGTCTGCATGTGTCGCGCATGAGCAGCCACTGGCGCGGTGAAAAAAAACCCAGCTCCCCAGAACCGTTTCTTTCGCAGAGTTCATACAGGTAGACGTTAACTGCACGTTTCTGCTGGAGCAGCCTATCAAGCATATAGAAGGTTGAGTTCCATCGCGTCGGGCAATCGCAAATAAGACGTCTGACCGGCAGATGGTGTCGCCGCTGAATGTCAGCAAGGCGAGCCATGGCCGTGTAAGATCTTCTGAAATGGGCCGAGATTTTCCTTGCCTGCCGCAAGATGTCCTGGACCCCAGGGTATTTGACAAGGAATCGCTGCACGACCAAGTTTAAGACGTGTGCCATGCACGGCACGTGCGTGATTTTGCCCTGTTTCAATGCGCTAAGCAGATTGGCACCGTTGTCACACACCACTTTACCAACTGTCAAATTGAGCGGTGTTAGCCACTCATCTGCCTGTGAACGCAAAGCTGAAAGGAGTGCCGGGCCAGTGTGGCTCTTTGCTTCCAGGCACAACAGACGCAGCACGGCATGGCAACGTCTCACCTGGCATGTGGAATAGGTTCTGGGGAGCTTGGGCGGTGCAGTGGAAGAGACGCTAGCAGCGGAAAAGGAGGAGGCAGCTGAGGAGGAGAGGGAGGAGGATGGAGTAGGAGGAGGAGAAGAAGAGTCAGGCCTGCATGCAATCCGTGGCGGTAAAACCAAATCTACACGGGTGCCACGGGTTACATGCTTGACGGCCGTCAGAAGGTTCACCCAGTGGGCAGTAAAACTGATATACCTTCCCTGCCCGTGTTTGCTAGACCACGTGTCTGTGGTCAGATGTATCTTGGCACCGACACTGTGTGCCAGAGATACATTCACTTGCCGCTGAACATGGCCATATAGCTCTGGGATGCCCTTCTCTGAGAAATACTTCCTTCCTGGGACCTTCCATTGTGGTGTTCCAATGGCCACAAATTTGCGAAAGGCCTCCGAGTCCACCAGTTTATATGGCAGTAGTTGGCGGGCTATGAGTTCTGACAAGCCAGCCGCCAACCGTTGGGCAAGAGGGTTATCCGGCGTCATCATTTTTTTACGCTCAAACATTAGGCCCACGGAAGCCTGCCTTTTTGCAGAAAAATGTGAGCTTGGCGTGATGGAAGGTGGAGTGGAGGACAATTGTGAGGAGAGAGGAGAAGGAGAAGTAGAAGACGAGGCTGGACGGTGAGAGCCTGCAGTGTGGCTTTGTGTGTTCCGTTGCTCCCACTGGGCTCGGTGATGGCTGCTCATGTGCCTTCTTAAGGCGGTCGTCCCTAGGTGAGTATTGGGCTTACCGCGACTAACGCGTTGACTGCAAAGATTGCAGATGGCAACGCTATTGTCAGCAGCGGACACGTTAAAAAAAGCCCACACTGCGGAGCCATGTGCCGGTGTCCTGGGAGCGCCAGATGTGACCGTACATGGTCGATGACTCGCTCCTGATACATTTGCAGTCTGCTTTGTCCCTGCTGTGCAATGTAAGTCATTGCTGCTTCTCCTCCCTATCTGCTGGTCCATATCTCCCTCTGAACTCCCCTCCTCTTCCTCTCTTGTGGGCACCCACGTGACATCACTAGACACGTCATCATCAACGTCACCTTCCCCACCGCTATAAGTAGAGATCTCGGAGTAGGCAGCAACACCGGGGACCAACCTCCTCCTTGGGCTGATCTGGGTACTGTCGTCAGACTGCTGAGTAGCGCTTGTTGCTACCTCCTCTTCCTGATCCAATACCAAGAGTGGCTGCGCATCAGAAATGTCCTCTTGATATGGATCGGAAAATAATTCCAGTGACTCAAGCGGAAGGTATGTGGTGGTGGTGGTGGTGGTCGTGTTGTTGGTGGTAGTGTCTTTGGGGGTGCACATAGCAGAGAGTGAAGAAGAGGGTGCAGATCGAGAGGATGAGGAGGGTGCAGAAGAGTAAGGCTGAGCGAGCCACTCAACCAAGTCTGGTGCATCCTTTAAAGTAATTGAACGCACCTTCTGCAACTTCCCACTTTGGCTCAAGCCTGTTGCTCCTGCCCTACCCCTACCACCCCTGCGGAAGGGCCTGCCTCTTCCTCTGCCTGTCATTTTTTAAATGACCCTGTGACAAAACTCTTAGTCCCTATACCGATGAAGGACTGCTGCAGTATAGGGCAGCAGTCAGCAGTGGTGCACGTCAACCCTATCTATTGTGGACCGATAGCGGTCCTTACAGAACAGCAGACTGTACCGCACTCAAGCCTATGTACCGTAGCACCCTATACCAAGTTACCAGTCCTTACAAGAACTTTTGTGGACCAAGCAGGTTGTGTATTAGTGTTTAGCAGACTGTACGTCAGTCCCTATACCGCTGAAGGACTGCTGCAGTATAGGGCAGCGGTCAGCAGTGGTGCACGTCAACCCTATCTATTGTGGACCGATAGCGGTCCTTACAGAACAGCAGACTGTACCGCACTCAAGCCTATGTACCGTAGCACCCTATACCAAGTTACCAGTCCTTATAAGAACTTTTGTGGAACAAGCAGGTTGTGTGTTAGTGATTAGCAGACTGTACGTCAGTCCCTATACCGCTGAAGGACTGCTGCAGTATAGGTGAGCGGTCAGCAGTGGTGCACGTCAACCCTATCTATTGTGGACCTATAGCGGTCCTTACAGAACAGCAGACTGTACCGCACTCAAGCCTATGTACCGTAGCACCCTATACCAAGTTACCAGTCCTTATAAGAACTTTTGTGGACCAAGCAGGTTGTGTATTAGTGTTTAGCAGACTGTACGTCAGTCCCTATACCGCTGAAGGACTGCTGCAGTATAGGGCAGCGGTCAGCAGTGGTGCACGTCAACCCTATCTATTGTGGACCTATAGCGGTCCTTACAGAACAGCAGACTGTACCGCACTCAAGCCTATGTACCGTAGCACCCTATACCAAGTTACCAGTCCTTATAAGAACTTTTGTGGACCAAGCAGGTTGTGTATTAGTGTTTAGCAGACTGTACGTCAGTCCCTATACCGCTGAAGGACTGCTGCAGTATAGGGCAGCGGTCAGCAGTGGTGCACGTCAACCCTATCTATTGTGGACCGATAGCGGTCCTTACAGAACAGCAGACTGTACCGCACTCAAGCCTATGTACCGTAGCACCCTATACCAAGTTACCAGTCCTTATAAGAACTTTTGTGGACCAAGCAGGTTGTGTATTAGTGTTTAGCAGACTGTACGTCAGTCCCTATACCGCTGAAGGACTGCTGCAGTATAGGGCAGCGGTCAGCAGTGGTGCACGTCAACCCTATCTATTGTGGACCGATAGCGGTCCTTACAGAACAGCAGACTGTACCGCACTCAAGCCTATGTACCGTAGCACCCTATACCAAGTTACCAGTCCTTATAAGAACTTTTGTGGAACAAGCAGGTTGTGTGTTAGTGATTAGCAGACTGTACGTCAGTCCCTATACCGCTGAAGGACTGCTGCAGTATAGGGCAGCGGTCAGCAGTGGTGCACGTCAACCCTATCTATTGTGGACCGATAGCGGTCCTTACAGAACAGCAGACTGTACCGCACTCAAGCCTATGTACCGTAGCACCCTATACCAAGTTACCAGTCCTTATAAGAACTTTTGTGGAACAAGTGAGTTGTGAATGTTTAGCAGACTGCAGCAGAAGGGCAGCAGTCAAGTATAATATCCTTTCTATATTTGGAAGAAAGAATATTATACATGTACAAGCCTATTACTGTACCACTGATACCAGTCCTGAAAAGAACCTTTGTGGAACTAATAATAACAGCAAGTCTTTAAAATTACCCTCACTGCCTGACAACACTGCTTCCTTCCTGTCCCTATACAAATTGGCAAAAAAAGAGAACGATTAGTGGTTACTGGAACAGCTCTTTTGTGGACCTTGATAGTAACAGCTAATGATGATGATGATGATGATGATGATGAAAGACTAATCTGGCTGTCCCTGTAGCATACACCGTCCTTTCCCTTTCTCTAAACTAACAAAAGACACTCAGGCTGCTGCAAGAATCAGCAGCACAGCAAACCTATCAACACCTAACACCTATACCAGTCCTGAAAAGAACTTTTGTGTACCAAATAGCTAGTGGTTTATCTCTCCCTACTCCACACAGGAACCTGTCCCTATCTTAACAGAAGAAAGAATGTAAAATGGCCACCGGATCGGGTGTATTTATAGGTTAGGGGGAATGTCCAAGTGTCCATGTGCTGTCATGTCTCAATTGGCTGTCCTGTATCACATGATAAACGTGTCACCAAAGGTTAAAGTTCTTGTATACATTAAACACGTAAGTCCGCCGCGGCGAACGACGGAAAAAGGCGTTCGAACGTGCGGACCGCGAATGTCGGAAATTCGCCGCGAAACGACCGCCGGGCGAAACGTTCGTCCATCACTAATTATGAATAAATACCGTGATTATACAAGGGTATATTCTAAATCAGTGGTCATCAACCCTGTCCTCAAGGCCCATTAACAGGCCAGGTTTGCAAGATAACTGAAATACACAGGTGATCTCATTTGCTGTTTTGATTTCAGTATTCTAGTCGGCGTCTCCCCAAGGTAATACATAAAACCTGGCCTGTTAGTGGGCCCTGAGGACAGCGTCGATGACCACTGTTCTAAATAATCAAGTGATCAAAAAAAAAAAAACATCATAATAGTCCATACGTGTTAATATGATCAATCCATGAGCAACAAACACGTGTATCAAACACAAAAACAGTTCATGGGTGAAATAATCCAACAAAGAAGTGTTCACAAACTAAATCCAAATAATACGTTTTCACCTCTAGTGCAGCCCGTCACGTAGGAATAACTAATGGAGGTTTACCAAAAAGCCATCAACCACCCTTGTTCAGGGGGGTCACAATACCACCGACTGTCCTCACAGGTAACCGGCCAGCGTCTGTGGAAAGTGGTTTCAAAAGCGCTTCTGTTAGGAGACGATCACTGCGCATCAATGAACGTTTCCTTCCACCATTGGGATGTGGTCATCCAATGGATTTCCCCAAAAAGTTTTGAGGAGAAAAAAAGACTCCAATAGGGCAGAGATACCTTTGACTAATTTATTCCAAAATGCATAAATGCATAAAAACGTTCCTTGCAAGGATAAAAGATAAAAAGGCTCTGCAAAAAAGCGATTCGCACACGCGCACCGCGTGTATGCGCAACATCCCTACGGCCGTTTCGTCACAGCTAACGTCATCAATTTGTATAAAAATTAACTTTGATTATCTAATTATGTAAAAAGAAAATCCTGTTTACTTATTTCATTTACACAAGCTTAGATAATTTAGGTAAACATTCACAGAATTTATTGTGGGAAAATTGCAACTTCTTTGGTAAACCAGACTTATTATTACAGAGTGCTCTGAAATTACCAAAGAGGTATTTTAAAAATGAAAGGTATGTTAAGAGGTATGTGAGAGGCGGTATGTTAAAAACTCTCACTAAATCTGTGAATACTCACTATAATTATCCAGCCATGTGAAAAACCTTAGCACATACGGGTCTTTATTTCAATCTTATTTTATTAAAAATGTTGTCAAAATATTAAAGTACAAAGCTTAAAAAAGCAGGAAAATAATATTTAAGGTACATACAGAAAGAGGACATATCTCAGTTTTGAAAAACTGAATAAAAATAACATTCTTAAGATATCAACATTGTGCATGCCAATATTAGGCATAGGAGACAATCTGTAGATCTGTTAACATAGAAAAATATTCCAGCCTGGTTTACCTTCCAGACATACTCTGTTTCCCTGAAAATAAGACCTAGCTTGATTGTCGGTGATGGCTGCAATATAAGCCCTACCCCCGAAAATAAGCCCTACCCTGAAAAGAATACCTACAAGGACTTTAACTAGGGCTTATTTGGAGGGGTAGGGCATATATTGCAGCCATCACGACAATCACACTAGGTCTTATTTTCGGGGAAACAGCGTAACTATAGCTTTTAAAGTGATCAGGAATTTGGCTTTACATGGCTGGAAATGAAAGTGGTTGTAAACCCTCCCCCACAACTTTCATAGTTAGTTAGGTTGAATAAAGACACCAGTCCATCCAGTTCAACCTAACTAACTATGAAACTATGAAAGTTTCACTGGATGGACTGGTGTCTTTATTCAACCTAACTAACTATGAAACTGAGTGAGTGTCTACAATTGTCCCTATCCCTGTACACTGCACACTCATGTCGGTCCCTGCCCTCAAGGAGCCCATCATCCAAGGTCCCCATTCATATACTAGGGCCAATTTTGGACAGAAGCCAATTAACCTACCTGCATGCCTTTGGAGTGTGGGAGGAAATCGGAGTACCCGGAGGAAACCCACGCAGGCACAGGGAGAACATGCAAACTCCAGGCAGGTAGTGTCGTGGTTGGAATTTGAACCAGCGACCGTCTTACTGCTAGGTGAGAGTGCTAACCACTACACCACTGTGCTGCCCAAACGAATGACGTCACTGAGCATGCCCAGATCTCCCCGATTTACGGCACACTCTCTATGTGCTTATCTATCTGTTATCAGGTCTTCCTACAGCACACCACTGATATCCCAGGAGGCTGCAGAATCATTCAGAGCTTCTTCCTACACACCATGTGACCATGTGACATGACATGCAGTGTAAACTTGGCCATTACTGCAGTCTTATCAGCTGAAGCTGATAAGACTGACTAAGGCAAACATTAGACAATCAGCACAAGTAAATACTATGAAATAAAACAAGTCAACTATGAACAGGGAAGCAGGGTTACCATAGAAACATTGGATTGAGAAGGAGGCTTGGTTAACAGTGCAGGAAGTGCTCAATGTAAGGGCGGAAATTCACTCCACTGTGGACTCAGAAAACAATACTTAAGATGGTGCTGCCTAACCCCTGGAAACAAGTTTTTTTTAAAGTTTCTTTAAACAGTAAGTAATATGCGATTTGGGCTGGATTACAGTGGCTATAGTCTGATAATGACTTATTATAATGGACTAAATGAAAAGAAGCACCAGAGTGGGAGAGTTTACTTCCTCTTTAAGTTATTCACACAATTTGTTTTAGTTAAAATTCTCCTATAAGTTTTTTTTTTTAAATAAATCAACCACAAATTTTCAGAACTCTAAGATTATAACACTGAACTCTAACATAACAACACAGAACTGTTCCATGCTGAGGCTGATTTGCTAAACATTACTAATATTCTCAGACTTCTCAAAATGATAAATCTGGCCATACACCAGTAGAAGTTTTTAGAATGGTCATTCGATATTCTAATGGTTCATGGGGTCAAATCGGCATTCATTTTCATCTATAGCGACAAGTAAATTCAAAGGAGCAGTATGGAAGTTTTTTTCTTGAAAAATGAAATATAGGACATAAGCAATGTTAATTTTGTTGACTAAATTAATACTATTTTAGTCTACTAAAATACGGCAAACTATTTTAGCCTGTTTCCCCGAAAATAAGACCTAGCTTGATTGTCGGTGATGGCTGCAATATAAGCCCTACCCCCCAAATAAGCCCTACTCTGTTTCTCCGAAAATAAGCCCTACAATGACTTTAACTAGGGCTTATTTGGGGGGTAGGGCTTATATTGCAGCCATCACCGACAGTCACGCTAGGTCTTATTTTCGGGGAAACAGAGTAGTCAAATGGCTAAAGTACGACTAACGCTAAAATGGCATTTTAGTCAAAAGACTATGGGGGTTATTCACGAAAGGCAAATCCACTTTGCACTGAAAGTGCACTGGAAGTGCAGTCGCTCTAAATCTAAGGCCGCGTACACACGGGCGGACTGTTCGCCCAACTTTGTCCGCTGAACAGTGTTTGGGCGGACAGTCCGCTCGTGTGTGGGCTTTCAGCGGACAGTTTCAGCGGACAGTTTGACGAACAAGGTTTTACGGAATTTCCGAAAAACTGTCCGCTGAAACCTTGTTTCAGCGAACAGTCCGCTCGTGTGTAGGCTTGTTCGTCAAACTAAGTTCCGCGCATGCTCAGAAAGGATTTACACGCCGAAAGTTGTAATGCAGTGTATAGGACGTCGTATTTTTCGTCCCGTCACGTCATCGCGCACGGTTTCAGCAAACTGTTCGTCCGTCGTGTGTGGCCATGTCCGTCCATGCTAATTTTGAGCGGACTGTTTGCCGAAACTGTTTGACGGACAAAGTTGGGCGAACAGTCCGCGCGTGTGTACGCGGCCTAAGGGGTAGATCTGAAATGAATGAAAGCTCTGCTGATTTTATCATGCAATCATGTGCAAGCTAAAATGCTGTTTTTTTCTTTTTTTCTTGCATGTCCCACTCAGATCTACAGCGACTTTACTTCCAAGTGCACTTGCAGTGCAAAGTAAATAACCCCCATGACTAAATCTAAATTGAATTGATATCACAGCGGCTATATCTGGATCTGTAGTGCATGTTCAAACCTTAAAGAGAAACTGCAGTCAGCTCACATAATTTGTAATAAAAACATCTTTGCCATTCTGAAGCTTCCCTCCAACCACTTTGCATATTATTTTATATATACAGTTATTCTGTACTTGCCAAATATGCTGCAGAAATCTTCCTCCACTGAGTCTGGCTGCAACCATTTTAACTGTGGGCAGCTGAAGCTGCTGCCTGTTCACTTCCTGGATTTACACAGACACACAAAGACACATCTCCAGCTCTGCAGCTCTCATTGGCCCTCTTATGACTCCATCGCCCCCTCCTTTTCTGGCAAACTCTCACCAGAGTGAGAGAGTGAGCTGTGTATGATGTAATAAGAAACAGGAAGTGGGCTGTATAAGGTATTTACTGGCAGAAAAAAATGTATGTTTTACTATCCAAAATTAAAACAAAAAGGGCAGATGATTTAATAGATGGAAAGTTGAAAAATGACTAAGGTCCACTTTAACCTCCCTGGCGGTATGATTATTTCGGATTTTAGGTGCTGAAAGCGGTACCATTATTTTGAATGGAAATTTGGCGTTTTATATTGTAAGCCTGCAATTCTTAGGAATAACTCACTGAAATCTGTTTAAACCAAAGTCTAGTAGACATCCCGGGTAGGATAAAGTTTGAAACACAAAATCATAAATTATAATATAATAAATAACTGTAAATAATACAAAATAATATAATAATCATACTTTTTATTCAATAAATTTTAGTAAATAATATAATCAAAAATATTGGTAGTCATATTGCTTCAGTAAACGTCTCTGGTATGGAAAATTTTAAAACATGGTACAGCACAAAGTCCAACATCACAGTCAGGACAGTAGAACCTTGTTTCTTTTCGAATTTTCCTTCCAGTGTCGTCACGCTTAGAGCAGCAAACGACACACATCCTTGTGGGTGCTGCTTTCTTTTCTGTTGGTGGAACGTGGTCCACAAAGTGCCGACCAGTCAAGCGTTCCGGGTTCACAACGCCAGCAGCACGACGGCCAGATCTGTTTACAGACGTTGGTGTTTGGTGCCTGAGGAAAATACGTTCGGCAACTTTCCACACAAAGTCCGCATGAACAACAGGCTTGTCACTATTTTTTTTTAGAAGAATGAAAGCATTCCACAGGCACTGCTCCAGAAGGTGCCTGAAGATTTTTTTATAATATTTTTTCTGTTGCTTCCTCATGGCTGGGTAAAAAGTCATGGCCTGGTCAGCACGGTCAACACCTCCCATAGTATGGTTGTAGTCCATCACGACTTGGGGCTTCATGATGTCTTTTCCACCTTTTGTGTGTACCATGACAGTAGAGGTGTTGTGAATGGTACTCATTAGGCACACGTCTTTTTTGTCGCGCCATCTCAGTGCCATCATTTTTCCTTTTTGCCAGGCAACTATTTCTCCTGCCTTGAGCTTTTTATTGACAAAGGTTGGTGGCAAGTCACGCCGGTTAGCTCTAACGGTCCCGTATGCATCTGTTTTATGCTGCAAAAGGAACTCATAGAGTTCTGGAGAACTGTAAAAATTGTCTGTGGTTACACAGTAGCCCTGATTCAGCAGCGGTTCAATTAGAGTAAGCACGGAAGCGGTTGCCAGTCCATAGTTACTGAATGTCTCCTTGAACTTGGTTCCTTTCCCGGTGTAAAGTATGGAATTCCATATGTACCCAGTGCTGGATTCACAGAGCATGAATGATTTTATTCCAAAACGTGCCCTCTTGGACGCAATAAACTGTATCCAGCTGAGTCTTCCTTTATAGGCCATCAGACTTTCGTCGATACTGATGTCTCTGTCGGGTATATAGGTTTTCTGGAAATTTTTCTGAATCATCTGGTAAAGCCCCCAAATCTTTTTTAGTTTTGGTGCTGGATGAGAAGTCTCGTCGAATTCCTCATTATTTTCAAAGTGCAGATATTTCATTATAAGGGAAAATCTGTACTCCGACATGACGGTGCCAAAAAAAGGAGTTGCGAGCAATTTGTTAGTGGTCCAGTACCACTTCTGCAGGGGTTTACCAACCACTCCCTGTAGAATTATGAGGCCCAGAAACTTCCAGATGTCCTCCTTGGTTACAGGTTCCCACTTTCTGCTCCTTGCAAACCTCTGATGCGTAGCAGCTTGTTGTTCGTGGTACCGATTTGTCTCCATAACAATTTTTTCTATAACCTCATCGGTCAAAAATAGTTGGAGATATGCCAATGGGTTGTCATTCACATCCACTTTGATACCAGGTGTTCCAGTAAATGGAAATCTTGGGGGCGCTGCATGCTCCGTACCGCAATCAATTGAGCACCAAGTCCGCACATCACTTGGCAAAGTCGCAGGATCATCACTAAAATCGCTTTCCGTGCCTGACGACGAACTTCCCCACGAATCGCTATCACTGACTTCTGCAAGGGATTCTGCATCGCTGTCGCTGTTTTCAAACAGGTCGTATGCCACTTTTGAGGTAGAGGCGCGCTTTTTTGATGCCATGGTCGCTCTGCAGTTTCCAGACACAAAGTATAGTAAAACTGCAGGCAGGGGCACTGGATAAAGCAATGGGGGCAAGCTAAGGTCAGTTTTATTTTATTTAATAATGTAATCCAATAGGATTACAATGTATCAGTGTGTTTGTGCTTTATACTTTTTGAATTTGGCGCTGGTTCCACCTCCCTGCGTCGCTACGCTCGCAGGGAACGGAAGCCAGGTCACACAGTGCATCGGGCGGAAGGTCCGGAAGATCCAACCGCCGTACACAGTGGGGATACATCGCGGGATCCCAGAGACAAGGTAAGTTATGTCTTTCTGGATCCAGCGATGCAATCCCGAGTGTGGCTCGGGGTTACCGCTAATGGTACAAAAATCTCACCCCGAGCCACACTCGGGAATACCGTCAGGGGGGTTAATACCAGAAATAATAAACATGTTAGTAGATTTTTACTCCAGGATTATTTATTATACAGGATTTATATAGCGCCGACAGTTTACACAGTGCTTTACAACATTGGGGCAAACAGTACTATTACAATGCAATTCAATACAGGGGGAATCAGAGAGCCCGGCTTGTTAGAACTTACAATCTAGGAGAGAGGGCCAAGTTATACAAAAGGGTAATAGCTGTGGGTGATGAGCTAATGGAGAAAATAGTGCAGCTGTTAGATGGAGGCAGGATAGGCTTCTCTGAAGAGGAAAGTTTTCAGGGATTGCCTAAGCCCTTGTACACACGGTCGGAGATTCCAACAACCAAATCCGTCGGATTTTGTCTGACGGATCTTGTCCGAAACTGTTGCATACACACGGTTGGACAAAGTTGTCGGAAAATCCGATCTTTCAGAACGTGATGACGTAATTTCGTTACGATGGGACTACGTTCAGGCTAGTAGCCAATAGCTTTGATGTAGGAATTTGATCTGAGCATGTGTGGCACTTTGTCCGATCGGAATTCTCTACGCATGATCGGAGTATGTCCGATTGGAGCAGTTTGTCGGAAAATATTTCCAGCAAGTTGGAAAATTTGGTCCGACGGATATTCCGACGGAAACAGTCCGATGCATACCACACACAGTCGGAATATCCGACAACACGGTCCGATAGGACACATTTCGACGGAATCTCCGACCGTGTGTACAAGGGCTAAGAGTGGATACATTTGGAGACAGTCTGACAGATTGGGGTAGCGAATTCCAGAGGATGCGCGAGGCTCGGGAGAAGTCCTGGAGGCTGATATGGGAGAAGATGATGAGGGAGCTAGAGAGCAGGAGGTCTTGGGAGGAACGAAGAGGGCGGTTAGGTTGGTATTTTGAGACTAGACTAGTGATGTAGATGGGGGCAGAATTGTGGATGGCTTTGTAACTTATTGTTATTATTTTGATTTTAATTTATTGGGCAAGTGGCAGTCAATGGAGGGATTGGCACAGAGGAGTAGAAGACACTGTGCGTTTTGTAAGGTGGATGAGTCTGGCAGCAGCATTCATGATGGACTGAAGGGGGGGTAGTCTATTTAAAGGTGATCCAATGAGGTGGGAGTTGCAGTAGTCAAGGCGAGAGATAACCAGGGATTGAATCAGGAGCTTTGTGGTTAGAAAGGGACGTAGTTTAGAGATGTTGCGGAGTTTGAGTATATAATGTTTGGCAGTTCTAAAGGAATAATGGGGGTTATTTAGGAAAGGCAACTCCACTTTGCACTACAAGTGCAAAATGCACTTAAAATTGCACTTAACCCCCCTGACGGTATTCCCGAGTCTGGCTCGGGGTGGAATTTTTATACCAAAAGCGGTATCCCCGAGCCAGACTCGGGACTGCATCGCTGGATCCAGGAGGATGTTTACTTACCTTCTCCCTCGGATCCAGCGTTGTCTCCCCACTGTACGAGCGAGCCGTGTCTCGCTCGATCTATCACGGACCCGATCTCCGTTCCCTGCGAGCGTTGCGACGCACGGGGATGGAGATCGGCGCCAAATTCAAAAAGTGAAACACACAGTATACATACAGTATAATGTAATCTTACAGATTACATTGCTGTATGTAAATATTTAACATCCCCTTTGTCCCTAGTGGTCTGCCCAGTGTCCTGCATGCAGTTTTATATAATAAAAACTGTTCTTTCTGCCTGGAAACTGGAGATTGTCCATAGCAACCAAAACTGTCCCTTTACATCAAAAATGGTTTTAGACCAGCTAGAAAACAGCGATAATAAATTGGAATCACTCGCAGAATTGAGCGATAGCGATTTGTGGGGAGATCCGTCATCAAATACTGAAAAGTAATGACAGCGACAATTCTGCAACTGAGCAAATTTCAGTGTTTTTGATTTGCTTACATTATTGAATAATTTTTATTATTGTTATATTATTATTTGGTACAATTATTTATAGTTATTTATTATATTATAATTTATGTTTTCATTTTTCAAACTTTATCATACCCGGGATGTCTGCTAGACTCTGGTTTGGACAGATTTAAGAGAGTTATTCCTAAGAATTACAGGACTACAATATAAAACGCCAAATTTTCATGCAAAATAATGGTACCGCTTTTAGCACCTAAAATCCAAAATAATCATACCGCCAGGGAGGTTAAAGTGCATTTGGAAGTGCAGTCGCTGTAAATCTGAGGGGTAGAGCTGAAATGAGGGAACTGATTTTATTATCCAATCATGTGCAAGCTAAAATGCTGTTTTTTATTTTCCTTACATGTCCCCCTCAGATCTACTTTACTTCCAAGTGTACTTTCACTGCAATTTTAAGTGCACTTTAATTTTAAGTTGCCTTTAGTAAATAACCCCCAATGCATTCAAATTGACTAAAATGTACTGGAGATTTTAGTCAACTAAAAGACGACTAAAACTAAAACAACTCAGATGACTAAAAAATGACTAAAACTTGTCATTTTAGTCAAGGCAATAACTAAAACTAAATTGAAATTTGATGTCAACATTAACATTGGACATAAGACATGAAAAGGCCCGTAGTGTCAGTATAAAATAATAAACTTTCAACAAAATTGCAATGCCAAGTTAAAAATAACAGTGCTTATACAAATCTTATGAGAAAAAGGACAAACACGTATTCATCATTAATATATACAGTAAATAGGATCTAATAATATATGACATCAATATAAAAAGGTTATGGCATTCCCTTTATTGGAACAAAATCTGTTACTACCGGTACTTGGCTAACTAACTTGTTTTCATTTTCATTTATTGCTTTACTAGCCCTAGGGAAAAAAAAAAAGCTATCCCTTAATCTATTGATCCTCACCTAACTGTGAACTGTTTTCATTCTGGAAAATCATACACATTGTAATGAAACCACATTATTGCAATAATTCTAATTCTAATAATTTTGCAGTGAAAATTATTTTAATAACTTTTTTTTTATAGTAAATCAGCCACAATCTTTCAGAATTGTTTTAATTAAGGAAAATTATACATATTGTAATTAAACCACATTATAACATCTAGAATTCAAATAGCAGGTCCGGACAAAATTTTAAGGGCTTTCAAACTAAATTGATTGGGATGAAGTTACTAAAGGCAAAAAGGCTGCGCACTTTGCAAGTGCAGCTGCTCCAGAGCTCAGTAAATGAGGTAAAACATCACTTTACAAAGAATACCCAATTATATGCAAGAAAAAATAAAAAAGAAACAGCATTTTTTTTTTTTTTTTGCACATGATTGGGTGATGGAAGTAATTTACTAAGCTCTGGCGCAACTGCACTTGCAACGTGCACATTCTATTTGCCTTTAGTAAATCCACCCCAATGATGGCAAGACATAATATTTTTTCAGAAAATCCATATATATATTTTTGAACAAAATTCTATTGATGTATTATCAGCATTAATACATTTTACTTCCTTGGTCCTCTTAAATAGAATACGTAGAGTTGGGGTAGAGGAACAGTAATCTATAACATGTGTCATTCTTCTGAAGATCTTAGATGGGGTTATGGGAAGCCGCTTAAGCAGACCTTGCCTGTCTTTAAAGTGGTGTTGCCACCAAAAAAGAAAAAAGTGTTTAAAATTCTTTAAAAAAATAATAATTGGAAAAAAACATTTTTTACTCACCTCTAAATACCTGTTGCTAGGGGGTCCCTCGTAGTCTGCCTTTTTCTTTGCCCGGGCTGGTGACATCACTTCCCCTCACGCCGCACAGTCATCTGGGACCTGTCACGTGTCCCAGATGACCATGCGGCGGATCACGGCGCCCTGCACCGCTAGCGCATGCGCAGTGGGTGCCCTGGCTGTGAAGCCACAGCCAGGTGCCCATAGTATGAATTACGGCGCCGCGAGCGGAGGGGGAGACGAGTGGGGCTTCGTTCCCCCACATCGCTGGACCCCGGGACAGGTAAGTGTCCGATTATTAAAAGTCAGCAGCTGCAGTATTTGTAGCTGCTGACATTTAATTTTTTTTTTTTTTTTTTTTAGGGGCACCCCACTTTAACTGGAAAAATGTGCAAATGCCCAAGTTGAAGTTATGGCCATGTTCGATAAATGTAAGTACCGTATTTAATAAAGTAGATGGATGAGTTCTGGAGTACAAAGGAAGACTATCAATATACGGTAAGTGGGAAAAAAATACACAAAGCAAAGAAAAGAAAATACAATTACTAAGTGCACTGGGTTTTACTTTGGTCCGAATTGAACTGCACAGTCATATTTGGACTCCTGGCACAGCTGTTGTAACAGGAAAGAGGGGGTAAAATTATAAAAACTGAGGTTGTTAGTCGATTTGGTTTCCAATCTACACTGAGCAAAATTATAAACACAACACTTTTGTGTTTGCCCCTATTTATCATGAGCTGAACGCAAAGATCTACAACTTTCTATGTACACAAAAGGCCTATTTCTCTCAAATATTGTTCACAGATCTGTGTTAGGCTGGGTTCACACTGGAGCGATGCGGGAACGCCGCGAATCCACGGCGTTTTCCCTCATCGCATGCCTCCTGCCGGCAGTTCACACTGCCCTATGCGGACTGCTGGGAGTGTCAGTGAAACCTTAATGACACCCCCAGATCAGTTCGCATATCGCAGTGCGATCTGCAAACTCGGACAGGAATCGGATCGCATGGTGTGAACACCCATGCGATCCGATTCTGCTGCGGACCAAAAAAAGGGTCCCGTGCGAGTTTGCGGCGGGTGCGATGCGAATTCAGCCATACTATCTGTATGGCTGAACTCGCATCGCACAGAGATCGGATGTGAAAATTCTCGTACGACAGAAAAGAAAATCAGAAGTGATGTCATGTGCTGTAATGTATTTGAATTGTATTTTCAGACAACTATACTGACTAAACGAAAATTGTCCGATCTGGTATCGTACAAGGAAAATTGTTGTGCTTGTCCAATCTAATAATATCGGATGAACTGTCGTGATTGGCTCTCGAAAGTAGGGTACACACGATCCGAAAATCGCACGATTCTTCCTCGGACAACAGTTTTCTTACGATATTCAGATCGTGTATATGGGCCATTGGGCTGGCCACAATAAATTGTGTAGTTTTATCACATAGCACAATGCCACAGATGTCGCAAATTTTGAGGAAGTGTGCAATTGGAATGCTGACTGCAGGAATGTCCACCAGAGCTGTTGCCCTTGAATTGAATGTTAATTTCTCTACCATAAGCCGTCTCCAAAGGTATTTCAGAGAACTTGGCAGTAATACACGGCCCCATGTTGCAAGAATCTGTACACGATTCCTGGCAGCTGAAAATATCCCAGTTTTTGCATGACCAGCATACTCACCCATTGAGCATGTTTGGCAGTGGTAATAAGAGGCCTGTTTCAGGCAAGAAAATTAATAGCACAAAAGTGGCAACCCCCAAGCCCCCCAACCCCGGAAGACTGGTGGAAAGCTATGAATAAGGTAGTATGGTTAGAAAAAGCAATTTTAACTAAACAAGGAAACTATTGTAAGTTCACCAAAATGTGGAGCCTGTGGTTGCAAAAGAAGAACACCCATAATTGAAGTAAAATCTCCAAATAGTATTTAAATAGTGAGTTCAAGCTAGTGGATATATAGCTTAATGACAATTAATAGGGGTGGAGGGATGGGAGAGTGGGAAAGGGATTGGCTGGGATAAAAGGAAAATGAGAAAGAGGACTATTTGTTTGATTTATAATGAGAATAATTGTAAGATTTTACTGTTAGTTGTTTTGTATAATTAATGGTGGAAAAAAAAAGAAAAAAAAAAGAAAAAATTAAGAAAAAAAATTAACATTTTGGCCTAAAAGCAAAATGCTATGTGTGATGGAAAACACACACTGCACATCACCCTGAACACACCATCCCCACCTTGAAACATGGTGGTGAGAGCATCGTGTTGTGCGGATTCTTTTCTTCAGCAGGAACAGGGAAGCTGGTCAGAGTTGAAGGGAAGATGGATGAAGCCAAATACAGGGCAATCTTAGAAGAAAACCTGTTAGCCCTTGTACACACGGTCGGACATTCTGACAACCAAATCCGTTGGATTTTGTCCGACGGATTTTGTCCGAAACTGTTGCATACACACGGTCGGATTTCCGCTGCATTTTTGCTGGGAGTTCTGAGGGTTAATGACATAGGTTGGCCTTAACATCAGTCTGGCCGGGCTGTATGAGAAGTTCTGCCTGGTCATGTGAACAGTGAGGTGCACATGACAGGCCAGAACCAGGCGTGGTTGGATGTTTTAGGTATCAGCCTTCTCAGAACCAATCAGTGGGAGTTCCAGGGCCCGCTGGGGAGTCTGGGAAGGGGTACTTAAGATGTGTGTTAGTGAGACCCCGTGTGGTCTGTTCTGGTTCCAGGACCGAGTAGCCCCGTGAGGGGTCCCGGTCACGGGGTGTTTGACATCCCGCAACATGTTCCGGTTAATAGACCCCCCTGGTCTGGGGTAGGGATCCGTCTGTTCCGGAGTCTCGGAACCTGCTGGTCTGAGGCGCAGTAACTAACTAATTCAAGGTGTCTGGGTGTGCTCTCGGCTTGGAGAGGCACCACAACTCATGGAAGTGACCGGGGGAGGACTCTTCGGAGGAGGGCCGACAAGTGGCATCCTGAGAAGTGCCTGGTTACTGAGTTGGGAAGGACATCGACAAATTCACGTTTTTCCAGTACAATTGAGGAGACAGAGAATGTTCCAGGTACTGAGGAAAAAGGTTCCTGTTCACCCTTAGTTACAACTTGTACACGTTCATAGAATTGCTTCAAGTTTTGAGTCAATGTGCTGACTGCCATGATCTCTGGCTAGAGATCTATTCAGCCTTGAAGTGCCCAGCTGCGAGTGGCTACTCTCTGGGTGGAATTAGAGACTTAGAGACTTAGCTAGACCTGCAGTTCAAGGTGCCTGAGTTCTTCGCCCGTGCCCTCTGTTCCCTAAGAGATTGTGTTATTGGATGTTACCACTGCAAAATAAAACCTTTCAAAAGGACTTTATTTGTGTCAGCGTTCAAGAGACGTGGAAGAACAAGCCAAGCGGAGGTAACCGGTATGTCCAATAAGTCAAGGCCGCCCTACAAAGGGTTATGGTCGCTACACCTAGATGGTGTGCACTCCGGGCTATTTTGAGATCAAGTTACCTTTGCAACATTTTACATCTGTATCACACTTTCTTTTATTTCTTGAATATACCTTTTTTATTGCAGTTTAAAGTTCACACAGATACAATAGTAACATAAAAGAGACTGTTTCCAACCTACATTTACATTGCGTTTCATTAGTAATCAGGAAAAATGACAATATTGACCATAATGCCACAGTGAGATGTGAGTTAGACTAACATATTACACACGTACATCATACACTGATCAGCCATAACTTTCTGACCAGTAACAGGTAAAGAGAATAACATTGATTATCTTGTTACAATGGCACCTGAAAGTAGGTGGGATATATTAAGGAGCAAGTGAGCAGGTTGCCCCTGAAGTTGATGTTTTGAAAGCAGAAGAAATAGGCAAGTGCCTGGATTTGAGTGGCTTTGACAAATGCAAAATTGTAATGGCTAGATGACTGGGGTCAAAGCAATTCCAAAACTATGAGAAATTCATAGTCTGCATTGCTCATGACCAGAGCCAGGACAAGGGGTGGGCAGGAGGAACAGCTGCCCCTGACACAGCGGGGAAAAGAATGAACACAGAGCATTAAACCCATTCTTGGGCATGCATTAACAGTGAGGCAGGGGGTGCAGTTTCTGGTCTTTGCCCTGATTCCTGAATGCTAGATGAACTTGTCCTGGTATTGGTCAGGACCTACAAAAAATGGTCCAAGGAAGGAAAACTGATGACAGGGTCAGGGGCGGCCAAGGCTTATTGAAGCACATGGGGAAAAACATTTAAAGGAACAGGAACAGGACCCAAGCTATAGAGATGTAGTGCTTTAGGTTGATTCCTTGGGTTTTTGGCATGTAATTTGAGCCACTTCACTGGCACTGCAGTTATTCTCTCCCCAGGGTGCTGACAGGCATTCGCTTAGAGTACTATCTTGGCTACGGCAGTCTATAAGGTCCAGCCAGTAGGGCGCAGCACCAGAGCCATATGTAAAGGATGTTTCCAGCTGCCCACTTGTCCCACAGTTCAATTGCTTGCAGATAACAGAGACTGAATGACTGCTCATCAGATTACTGCAGACAGAACCCCAGCTTCCATTGTAGTAGACTTCCAGACGGCCTTCACATTCATTAGCCCCGCCCACCAAGCGCAAATCAGTGAAGCCTGCAAATCAATCACAAGGAGATGAATTAAACTGAACCAAATTTAAAACAAAAGTTTCTTTTAACCTAACTATTTTTTTTAGCTTATTTCAAATGGAACTCCCTTGCAACAATTAAATACATTTTTAGAATACATCCTGTACATGTCAAGTATTTTAACTGTTCAGCTAGTCTTATGATTCATATACAACTGACACACCCCATAGCCAACAGTCTGACACCATTGTTCACCAATGCAGTCAGCTTCCTGTGTCAGCTACCTGACTGCTGCTTTATGGAAGAGCACCACCTACTGGTTAGGCAGCTATAGTGATAGCAAAACTTAAAGTGTAAGTAAACCCATTGATTTAAACAGTTAAAAAAAAAAGGCATGCCGGAAATGCTAACTGCACATTGGCTATGCTCTCAGCCAAACTATCAAACCATCCAATGGCTGGTGTCATAATGAATCACATGTGCAGCACCATAGCAGTTGAAGATTAAACAGAGGCAAAGATGGCAGCTTCCTTGGCTGAATACGATAGGGGAGTTTAGTTCTACTTTAATTTGTCAAACGACTCTGGTTGCAAACCGAATTGGTCGCGTAGTGAAGGAAATTTTCCCATAGGGTGCAATGTAAATCAAGTTAATCCATTCTGAACTTTTTTTTTGACCCACAAAAATATGAAACAAAGTACAGTACAGTATGAAGAGAGAGAGAACACTAACCTTGCTTGAGATGACTTCTGGCGTGGAGCCATACTGGATGTCCAGTACTGTACAGTATGTGATAAAAAGCACACAAAACAGCTTTACAGCAAGTGTGCACAGAGATGTACAGTACTGTACAGTAGGTGCTAAAAAGCACACCAAAAAGCTTCTCAACACTTCTCAATGCTGTAAGTGTTTTCATAGTACACTTTCAATGTCTCTCTGTGACCGCAATCTCACCTACAGGAAGTCACAACCACGTATCAGAGCGGGGAAGATGGCCGCGGCTCGTTAGTGAACCGAAGCAGAGTTCTCTAACCAAAGTACATTTTTGTGAACTCTTCTGTTCACGAACCAAGTTGTTCGTGAACAGAATCGTTCGTGAACTAATGTATCACTGTATAGTAAACTCAAAAAAAAATGTGAAATGGTTCCCTGCTGGTTAATGCCATAATGTGCCAGTATGCACTGCACAATATGACAGACGTGCCTTTCAAATGCAGCCCCCCCAGTGCTATGCTGTCACTGGTCCTGGTGCTTCCATCTTCACCTGGTCCTTCTTTGGGGTTTGGGCTCTCCAGCCATTTCAATGGCCAAGCCATGATGATGCCTTTTCCATGCATGTGCACTGGAGGCATCAATTTGTATGTTGTGAATGTAAAGCATCACTACGTATGCACAGCAACATCATTGGCTAAATCCTTGAATATCTCCTAAATGGTGAAAGTTTATTCACCGTACCTACAGGTAAGACTTACTATAAGCTTACCTGTAGTTTTAAATTATTTAATAATTTTTATCACTTTAATCCTATCTTGGTTATTAAGCTAAAGACCATCTATTATTGGATTAGTTATTTTTAAAGCAGAACTCCAGCTAAATAAAATAGCTTATTAACAGAGAAAATAAAAAGCAGCATCTGCTGCAATGCTTACCTTCAAGCCGGATCTATGCCCTGCAGGAATGCCTTTCTGCCACTAGATGTCACTAGTCTTTCACATTAAAGCGGAGCTCCACCCAAAAGGGGAAGCTTCACTTGCCTGCCCACCCCCCTGCCCCTGTGCCACATTTGGTACCCTGTGGGGGGGGAAGGGGGAGCAGGTATCTGGTTTTGACAGGTACCCGTCCCCACTTCTTGCTGAGTTCCCGCGATGAGCTCAGCCGGAAATGTTTGGCCCTCACCACAGCGAGCCCACTGAGAAAGTGCAGCACGATTAGCGCATGTGCAGCATGAAACCGGCTGTGAAGCTGCAAGGCTTCACTGCTGGTTTTCCCTACCCAAGATGGCAGCGCCAGCCCCCGAGAGCCGACTCAAGAGGACACCGTGGGATCCCTGGACGGGTAAGCGCCCTAATAGTAAAACTCGGCATCTACAGTTTTTGTAGCTGCTGAATTTTTCTTTTTTGGTGGGAGGGGCTGGAGCTCCGCTTTAAATTATTGCCTGCTCAGCTCCTCTTAGCACAAGCTGTCATGGACCCACCAATAAGGAAGTCATTATACAGCTTGGGCCAAAGGTGGACATAATGTGTGCATTCACAAGGTCCTACTGGGAGTTAGGGGTCTATCTTTACTAGAGGTGGGTCAGATGGGTGCTGGACCCCCTACCAGTGTCATGCAGACTTGGATACTGCTTACCTATATCTAGCTGTCAATAAGTACACAGTGATTAAATCTTTTAACTCGGAAGGTAGTTTATTGGTAGAGGTCCAAATATTGTTTGTAATTGGGACTCTTAGGTTCCTCAGTCCACCACTGGTCTACTAAGGATCGCCCCCAACTGGGGGAGAAGAGGGAGGAGCCACAATGTCAAGGTTCTGATTTAAGCTTTAGCTTCTCATATTGAGGCTACGGATAGCAAGACAACTGCCAGTTGCAGAAGAAGAAGTCAGCAGTTACACATACTTATGACTGGTTTTCTTTTATCAAAATTTCCCATTTAAATATAAAACAAGCAAAAACATTTTATACCTGAACAGGCAACTCTTGCAGCTTCTTTCTCCTCCAAAGTAGAAGTCCCCCACGAGCTGTATGGACATTGCCATAATGCGGTTTCATTCCCAGCACAGTTTAAACCGGTCAGCCAGAGTTTCCCGGTTCCGCTTATAGACTGTCCTTCTACTTTTAAAATGTTGCCACAGCGCAGCTCCCTGCAGATCACGTTACCATCCTCCAGGTCCCAGGCATCACCACTGATCATGCCCCACTCACCCCTCCGGTAGACTTCCACCAGGCCGGCACAACGGTGAAAGCTATCCACCAGACGGACACTTCTCTCTTCTGCTGCTGTGGGGAAAGGGTGCAAAAAATCTTAATGTGGGGTTGAAGCATAAAGTGCTGCTTCTAGCAGAGCTGATGGGTCTACTGAACTCTAGATGTATCATAAAAATATATAATAAGGAGCTCTAGGACCAAAAATTTAGAGCGTCCGAGATGCTTTTAATTCTTCATAATTGCAAAACATAGAAACAGCCAACGCGTTTCGATGGCCACCTTCAGCAAGGCTAGCAGAATTGTACTTCATATAAGTGATTAGCAAAATTGAACCATGTAACTGTCACATTTGTACCAAAATGTTTTCATATAGTGGAAAACAATGGCTACAAATGCTACATTAGCATCAATGGGTATGTCAGTGGTGGCTGCAAAATAAGGACTATAGCAGGGAATCACTGGAGAGGTAAGTATATAGTGATGGGGAGTTGGATTTACACAGATGCTGTCACTTTTACTTGAATTGGCAGGGTGAAAGTGTCTTTTTACATAGCATTAGCTTCAAGGTGCTATTGGATGACTCCATAGATAAATTCCTTTATTGAACACCTACCTGAGCAAATTACTCCGACATCAGTGACAGGGTTGGAGGAAGCAACTGAAGAACTGTTTATAGTAACAGAACAATCCTCTATGTGCTTCTCGCTATCTTGACATGTGACACTGTTCCACGCTACAGTACTATCACTTATTGGTTCCTTCAGCCTGAACGACCCAATGGCCTCTCCGCAGTGGAGCTGCCTGCACACCACTTCTGCCTCTTTCATGTCCCATTGATGGTCCAGCACACGGCCCCAGATGCTTTTCTGTAGGACTTCCAATCTGCCTTCACAGTGACCTGGGCCATCTACTAAGCGGAGGGTCTCTGCCGTTCCTACAAGGGTTACAGTATATAAAAAAAAAAAAAAAAGGTTGAAGCTTAACCCCTTTAAGGGTAAAACAAATCGAAATGCATAAGCACAATTTTGCAACTTTAACGTGTTAGTAAAACATATCATCACAAATACTTTGTGCATTCAGGTGGATTAAATCTTGTTTTTTTTTCAGGACAAATTGGGCTTTCATTTGGTGGTAAATGATAATGTATATCCCCTGATTTTTATTATCAAAGGAAGACTGCCCAAAAATATTTTTAAAAAAAACATATTTTTTTAAATGTAGGTGTATCTTTCTTGGTACTACCATAACCTTCTACTAAAAGAACAACCCAAATTAAATTCTGCTGCTCCTGACGGTCGCAGCGATACAACATATGTGCATGTTAGTAGTACGTTCCAGTGGTATGGTCCAAAAACAATAGTGCATATTTTGCTTTTTTTTTTTTAATCTTACCTAAAAAACTGACACTGATAATAATAATAATAAAAAAAAAAGAAAATTCTTTCCAAAAAAATACTGTCCCTGACCTTGACTCAAGCACTAACCCTGGCACTGACCTAGACCTAACCTTAATCAGGTTTTTTTTCGTATTTTTGTATTATTATTACCATATTTATCGGCGTATAACACGCTCTTTTTTCACCCTGAAATCCGGGTGAAAATGTTATGCATCGATCTTTCAGGCCTGGCTGCCTCGGAGGGGACAGGGAGGGGGGCGGGACGACAGATTACATACAGTGAGAATCTCCTGTTTACATGACAGCCTCTGTAATAGGGCCTGGGCTGGCATTGGAGGCATTAGAGGACTGTTCAGTCTATCATAGGAGGCGAGACTGTATTAACCACTTCCCGACCAGCGCACGACGATGTACGTCGACAGAATGGCACGGACAGGCATATTGGCGTACAGGTACGTCCAATATTCAATGCCGCCCTGCTATCGGGAGCACGCCACCGGCGGCGCGCTCCCACGCTGGTCGGGACCTCCGTGAGTCCGGTCGCGGGACCCGCAGACTCGATCGCCGCGGGCATCCCCGCGATCGTCTCACGGAGCGGCCGAATGGAGGAAATGCCGAGTAAACAGCATTTCTCCATTCTGCCTAGCAACTAGTGATGCTGATCTCTGCTCCATGTGATTGGAGCAGAGATCAGTGTTCACTAAATGAAAGCCCAACCCCCCCACAGTTAGTAACACACCCCTAGGAACACTTAACCCCTACACTGCCTCCCACTGGTTAACCCCTTCACTGCCAGTGTCATTTACACAGGAATCACTGCATTTATATAGCAGTGATTGCTGTATAAATGACAATGGTCCCAAAAATGTGTCAAAAATGTCCGATGGGTCCCCCACAATGTCGCAGTCACAATAAAAATCGCTGATCGCCGCCATTACGAGTAAAAAAAATAATAATAATAAATTATTAATAAAAATGCTATAAAACTATCCCTATTTTTTAAACGCTATAACTTTTGCGCAAACCAATCAATAATCGCTTATTGCGATTTTTTTTACCAAAAATATGTAGAAGAATACGTATCGGCCTAAACTGAGGGAAAAAAATGTTTTTTTATATATTTTTGGGGGATATTTATTATAACAAAAAGTAAAAAATAATGAGTTTTTTTCAAATTGTCACTCTATTTTTGTTTATAGCGCAAAAAATAAAAACCGCAGGGGTAATCAAAAACCACCAAAAGAAAGCTCTAATTGTGGGAAAAAAAGGATGTCAATTTTGTTTGGGAGCCATGTCGCACGACCGCGCAATTGTCAGTTAAAGCGACGCAGTGCCGAATCGCAAAAAGTGGTCTGGTCTTTGACCAGCAAAATGGTCCGGTCTGCAAGTGGTTAAAGAGGTTGCCAATTAAACAGGAGATTTTCCTGTATGTAATTTGTCGGCACTTGTCCTGCCCCCTCTCTGTCCCCTCCGAGGCTGCAGATGGGCATTGATCAGGCTGCACTGATGGTAATGGCGAGGCTGCATTCATGGCAATGGTGAGGCTGCATTCATGGCACTTGTGAGGCTGCATTCGTGGCAATGGTTTGGCTGCATTCATGGAAATGGGGAGGCTGAATTCATGGCAATGGGGATGCTGCATTCATGGCAATGGGGAGGCTGCATTCATGGCAATAGTGAGGCTGCATTTATGGAAATGATGTGGCTGCATTCATGGCAATGGGGAGGCTTCAGATGGACAATGGTGAGGCTGCATTGATGGGCATTGACCCTTATTTTGCTTTATTAAATGCACATTCCTGAAACTTCCCTCTTAAAGTGGAGGTGCGTGTTATACAATGTCCCAGAAACAGGGAAAGGCACCAGAGGAGCTGTCAGGATGGGTCACCCAGCCCTAAGTCACTGAACCCTGACCCAGATTCCATAGCTCAGCCTTAGCCTTGAGTTAACTAAATTTACCTACACTAACAAACCTTATACTACATCTAGCACAAACTAGAGGGTGCTACATATATATTTGAATATAAAATTATTTTAGATTATTTATTACAGCTCATCCAATCACCATTTTTTTTTCAATGCTGTGAGATTTTTTCTCATGTAGGCCTCACACATCCAAATTTCTCTGATTTTGATGGCCTACTAGACTACCTCAGAAACTAACTACTATAATTATTTTCCAAGCCAGCTACAATAGTTTGGTTAATACATATAAAGAGCACTGAGGCATATAATTGATGAAGTTTAGATTTTTGTCTTAACTTGATAAAATGTACCAAGTACGTACCTGTGCATATGATGCCGGCTGTAACCCAGTTTGGACAGTTATGGTTCCCTAGAGCTGCCTTTGTGCACTGCCTGAGGTCAGACTCTGTGCCTTTACAGTGGAACTCATCCTTCCACACCAGGTGATTTTCTCCAAAATACCCACCGTGGGGGACGGATACCGCAGTACCACAATGCAACTGTCTACACAAGACGTTGGCGGCCCTCAAGTCCCAGTGTTCTCCACATATTGCTCCCCATTTACCAGCGTAGATTCGCTCCACTCTCCCCGAACAACGCTGACTGCCATTCACAAGTCTGAACTGACTGCTCAGTCCTGGGGAACCAAGAAGAAAGAGGAGTAAAAAAAAAAAATTGACAATTCCAAGAAAGAATGAAAAAAATATATATTTTTGAGTCATATACAATATGTATAGATCCTTGACTAGCTGTGGAGGAGATACACAAGATAAAAAAAATATATTTTTCATTGACCACATTCGCCAATCTAAAATTCATATAATATTACCACTGTCAAAATGTAGAAGGAGATGGAATTACACTGTAAAGTTGAATACCTGTGTTCTTGTCCTCACAGACCACGCCAACATCATCCTTGTGCGTGCAACCCTCAACTCCCCACATCCGGTGGTGACACTTAGCCAGAGAAGACTCCCTTCCAGTACACTTCACATGGCTTAACCAGGTCTTTCCGGAGCCAGCTCCAAAGTTGGCAGTCTTGGCTTTCACACCATCTTCTTGTAGGCTGCCACATCCCAGCTGTCTACAGGCCACGGTGGCTTCAGGGACACCCCAGTAATAGCCGCACACTGAGCCCCACTCCCCCCGATGCTTCACCATTAATCTTCCCTCACATTCTGTTTGCCCATCAACCAGTTTAATCTCCTCTGGTTCTCCTAAAGGACAAGTAGAGAAAATTAAACATGATGGGTAAATGCTACCTACTTTTAATTATTATTATTATCATACAGGATTTATATAGCACCAACAGTTTGCGCAGGGCTTTACAACATGAGGACAGACAGTACAGTTACAATTCAATAGGAGAAATCCGAGGGCCCCGCTCATTAGAGCTTACAATCTAGGGTGGTATTATTATATTTTTTAAATAGAGTACTTTATTCAATTTTCAGTTTTAAAACATATACAAGGACTGACAACCTTTGTGATACATTATTAACGAATATTCCAATTTATTAATAAATTAACAATGAAAATGTATAATATAAATTTAATCTGTGGAGAAAGGAGAGAGGAACAATTGAGAAAAGGTTGGGGACACAAGAGGGACATATGATCATGGATGTTTGTTGCATTTTTGTTAAATGCTCAGCCACATAAAGCTGAACTCTAGACTGGCTGAACAAAAAAAAACTGCAAACAAGTTAGACAATGGTCCCAGACAACAATAGAAAAATCTAACCGGGGCTCTAACTTTTCTACACACTATACCAAATTAAAGATACAGCTTATCTAAACCCAAGAACAAAAATGTCATATATTGCAGAATAACACTCCTTAAATCTGGTGGCTGCATTGTTTTTCGTGGCTCAAAAGGATTTTTTCTTTATTTATTGTCACCTGGTGTTTCTGACACATACACATCCTGTAACAATACCCCCCCCCCCAAAAAAAAAAAAAAAAAAAAAAATATATATATATATATATATATATATATATATATATATATATATATATACACATGCACAGGGGCGGACTGACAACTCATGGGGCCCCCGGGCAATAGGAGATTATGGGGCCCCCAAGCAATCAGAGATTATGGGGCCACACAGTATACAAAAACACACACACACAGTATACAATCACACAATATACACATACATGTACATACAGTATACACAGACATGTTTCTATTGGCTGAGAAGGTACCGGAGAGGTGGGGTAGCTATCATCTCTGGATTTTTAGACAAGGATGTCGGTAAGGGACATTTCAGAGACAAATGTAAAAAAAGAACACAGATTTTTACATACTGTCCCTGGTTTTACTGAGGCTGACAACCCTGATGGGGCCCCCTAGTGGCCTGGGGCCCTCGGGCAGTGCCCGAGTGGCTGAATGGTCAGTCCGCCCCTGCACATGCATGCATGCACACATGCATACACACATGCATACATACATACATACACACATACACACATACATACATACACACATACATACATACACACACACACACATATATATATATATATATATATATATATATATATATATATATACATATATATATATATATATATACATATATATATATATATATATATATATATATATATATATATATATATATATACACAGTATCTCACAAAAGTGAGTAAACCCCCCTCACATTTTTGTAAATATTTTATTATATCTTTTCATGTGACAACACTGAAGAAATGACACTTTGCTACAATGTAAAGTAGTGAGTGTACAGCTTGTATAACAGTGTAAATTTGCTGTCCCCTCAAAATAACTCAACACACAGCAATTAATGTCTAAACCTCTCATACTGGTCACTGGAAGTTGAACATGGCACCTCATTGCAAAGAACTATGTCACTCTACATAAAGATGGCCTAGGCCAGTGATGGCGAACCTTGGCACCCCAGATGTTTTGGAACTACATTTCCTTATGATGCTCCACTACACTGCAGAGTGCATGAGCATCATGGGAAATGTAGTTCCAAAACATCTGGAGTGCCAAGGTTCACCATCACTGGCCTAGGCTATAAGAAGATTTCCAAGACCCTGGAATTGAGCTGGAGCATAGTGGCCAAGACCATACAGCGGTTTAACAGGACAGGTTCCACTCAGAACAGGCCTCGCCATGGTCGACCAAAGAAGTTGAGTGCACATGCTCAGCATCATATTCAAAGGTGGTCTTTGGGAAATAGACATATGAGTGCTGCCAGCATTGCTGCAGAGGTTAAAGGGGTTAGCCTGTCAGTGCTCAGACCATACACCACATACTGCATCAAATTGGTCTGCATGGCTGTCATCCCAGAAGGAAGCCTCTTCTAAAGCTGATGCACAAGAAAGCCCGCAAACAGTTTTTTTGAAGACAAGCAGACTAAGGACATGGATTACTGGAACCATGTCCTGTGGTCTGATGAGACCAAGATAAACTTATTTGGTTCAGATGGTGTGAAGCGTGTGTGGCGGCAACCAGGTGAGGAGTACAAAGACAAGTGTGTCTTCCCTACAGTCAAGCATGGTGGTGGGAGTGTCATGGTCTGGGCTGCATGAGTGATGCCGACACTGGGGAGCTACAGTTAATTGAGGGAACCATGAATGCCAACATGTACTGTGACATACTGAAGCAGAGCATGATCCCCTCCCTTTGGAGACTGGGCCGCAGGACAGTATTCCAACATGATAATAACCCCAAACACACCTACAAGATGACCACTGCCTTGCTAAAGAAGCTGAGAGTAAAGGTGATGGACTGGCCAAGCATGTCTCCAGACCTAAACCCTACTGAGCATCTGTGGGGCATCAAGCAGGAGTGCAAGGTCTCTAACATCCACCAGCTCTGTGATGTCATCATGGAGGAGTAGAAGAGGACTCCAGTGGCAACCTGTGAAGCTCTGGTGACCTCCATGCCCAAGCGAGTTAAGGCAGTGCTGGAAAATAATGGTGACCACACAAAATATTGACAATTTGGACATTTTCACTTGGGGATGGACTCACTTTTGTTGCCAGCAGTTTAGACATTAATGGCTGTGTGTTGAGTTATTTTCAGGGGACAGCAAATTTACACTGTTATACAAGCTGTACACTCACTACTTTACATTGTAGCAAAGTGTCATTTCTTCAGTGTTGTCACACGAAAAGATATAATAAGTAGTCTCCGCTCTAATTTATCCCAAAAGTATTCTATCAGGTTGAGATCAGGACTCTGTGCAGGCCAGTCAAGTTCCTCCACCCCAAACTCACTTATCCCTGTCTTCATGGACCTTGCTTTGTGTACTGGTGCGCAGTCATGTTGGAACAGGATGAGCCCATCCCCAAACCGTTCCCACAAAGTTGGGAGCATGAAACTGTCCAAAATGTCTTGGTATGCTGACACCTTTAGAGTTTTCTTCACTGGAACTAAGGGACCATGCCCAACTCCTGAAAAACTACCTCAAACCATAATCCCCCCTCCACCAAATGATTTGGACGGATGGCCCAACACTTTTGACAATATAGTGTGGATGAGCGAGTTTGGGGTGGAGGAGCTTGACTAGCCTGCACAGTGTCCTGGCCTTAATCCGATAGAACACCTTTGGGATGAATTAGAGTGGAGACTGTGATCCAGGCCTTCTCGTTCAACATCAGTGCCTGATCTCATGAATGCACTTCTGGAAGAATGGTCAAACATTTCCATAGACACACTCCTAAACCTTGTGGACAGTCATCCCTGAAGAGTTGGACAGTCATCCCTGAAGAGTTATAAGTGCAAAGGGTGGGCCAACCTAAATAAACCCTACGGACTAAGACTGGGATGCCATTAAAGTTCATGTGCGTGTCCCAAATACTTTTGACAATATAGTGTATTTCCTGTAAGCCCTTGTACGCACGGTCGGACATTCCGACGGAAAATGTCTGATCGGACCGTGTTGTCGGATAATCGGACCATGTGTGGGCTCCATCGGACATTTTCCGTTGGAATGTCCGACTAACAAAGTTTGAGAGCTGGATATAAAATTTTCTGACAACATGATCCGATCGGACTTTATCTGATCGTTTGTAGAGAATTCCGATCGGACAAAGTGCCACACATGCTCAGATCACATTACGAGACCAAAGCTATTGGCTACTAGCCGCAACGTCGTCCCGTCGCAAAGACCTAACGTCATCACGTTCCGAACGATCGGATTTTCCGACAACTTTGTCCGACCGTGTGTATGCAACACAATTTTCGGACAAAATCCGTCGGAAAAAATCAGATGGATTTTGTTGTCGGAATGTCCGACCGTGTGTACAAGGGCTAAGAATGCTAATTTACTGCACTGTATAGGACTACTGAACACCTCACTCCCTTCTGTTTTCTATTAGAGCGATGTGTTCTGTAGGCCACAGAGAGAGCTGAGAACAGTGCAACTTTATTTTATTAGCTCATTTGATGCATTTTTATCAGTAGGTTATTTTATATCAATATACATAAAGTATTCTCAATCTTTGACACAAGACCCCACAAATAATTCAGATTATTCATTCATTTAATAATTACTTTTTTTAATGTGATTTATCTTTTCTTAACAAGTGGAAGTTTAGCCTGGGAATGCATTATATGGTGTTTATTATAATAAAGCAACTTTTTCTAAAGATTTCAAATCTCCCAACTAATTTCTTCAACAGATTAATGCCGGCCATTCTGCAACACAAAGCTGACCGGGATTTCTGATATGTTTCTCTGATCATTTTTCAACAGTTGAGTTATATTATGTAACAGAAAATGTATTCATTCTATAGTTATGAAATCACACCAGTTATGCAATACTAGCCACTTCGCGCCCAGGCCAATTCTGACATTTCTCTCCTACATGTAAAATTCATAATTTTTTTGCTAGAAAATGACATAGAACCCCCAAACATTATATATGTTTTTTTTAGCAAAGACCCTAGAGAATACAATGGCGGTTGTTGCAACTTTTTATCTCGCACGGTATTTGCGCAGCAATTTTTCTAAACACGTTTTTTTCAGAAAAAAAAACAGTTTCGTGCTTAAAAAAAAAACAGTAAAGTTAGCCCATTTTTTTTTGCATAATGTGAAAGAGGAGGATACGCCGAGTAAATAGATACCCAACATGTCACGCTTCAAAATTGCACGCGCTCATGGAATGGCGCCAAACTTTGGTATTTAAAAATCCCCATAGGCGACGCTTTATCTCTAATCGTGCTCCTAGTAGAATTTGAGACATGACGTGTCTATGTGAATGGGGGAATGAATCTATACCTAAGGATAGGAGTGCAAGACCCGGATCGCCCCTCCTGTGCGTACTTAAAACGCCACTTATAATTTCAAAAACATCCCTCCAGAATTTTGTTAGTTTTGGGCAAGCCCTTAGAATATGTTGTAGGGATCCCCTCTGCCCGCACTGTCGCCAACATAGAGGCGACCTGCTCGGGTCGAACCCAGCCAATCTTGTGGGCGTTAGATACCACCGCAGCAAGATTTTCTGGTACAATTCCCATAGATTTACGCTTTTAGTGGCACTATAAACAGACGCTATAGCAGTCTGCCATTGCTCGTCGGTCCAATGCTCTTGTAAATCTAATTCCCAAGTTCTCATGGAGGGGGATTTAAGAAAGACCTTCTTCTGGTGTAGGGAACCATAGAATAGGGAGATACCTCGGATGGAGGTTTTTGAATTATGGAGGTAAGCATAAACTAGCTGAGGGATAGCAGTAGACATGTCCCCAATGTTTTGCAATAAGTGCGCGATTTGGGTATATGCATATTGATCCCTCGGCTGCAAAGCGTATTCAATCTGGAGAGTGCGAAAAGTTTTAAGGGCAGGCCCAATTTTCAGATCATCCACCGAGGCGATTCCCCTGGGCACCCAATGGGCAATGTGCAAATTCGGGATCAATACTTGTAAGCTCGTAATGGAATGCTGTACGACTCTGACCGGGGTTGTGGTTAAGGAATCCTTAAGAAAGAGATTCCACGTTTGTAATGTTGCCTTGACAGTGGGTGGCAAGTGTGACGGGAAGCGTTGCATGAATCTGCTAGACATAAGTAAGTCGCACAGCCTTCCATTAGGAGATTGGTATGATTCCATGTCCCTCCAACGGGGAACATGGTCCTCCAGAAACCAGCATTTCAATTGAGCTAGAACTGCCGCGGCGTAATAATCCTGGATAAGCACATGTCCCACTCCCCCAGCCAGCCTGGCTTTAAGCAGTTTGTGGAAAGCACATCTCGCCCTTTTCCCCTGCCATAGGAAAGCATTCAATTTAGCTTGTGCTGTGCGGAAAAAGGTGCTTGGTACTGGGATGGGCAGAGCCCTAAACAAATAAATGAACTGGGGGAGTACCATCATCTTGAAGGCCACTAATCGGCCGGACCATGTCATTTCTAACTTGCTGATTGTCTGGAGCTTCAGGGGAAGTTCATTCAAAAAAGGCGTGTAATTAGCTTCGACCAGCTGTTCCGATTTATCAGTCAAAGTGACTCCAAGATATTTAATTCCCCTGGCGCTCCAGACATAAGGAAATTGAGCCTTGAGCCTGCTGCTAGTATAATTATCAATACCCAGTCCTAGGATATAAGACTTATTAGTGTTCACCTTATAGTAGGACACTCGTCCAAACAATTGCAAAGTAGCATGCGCTGCCGCCAGGGAGGGGCCCACCTCTGTCATGATTACAACTACATCATCTGCAAACAAGCTAATAGAGTGCGTTTGGTTACCAAGAGGGAAACCCTTAATATTCGGATGGGTTCTAATAGCAATGGCTAATGGTTCCATCAATAGATTAAATATTAGAGGTGACAGAGGGCACCCCTGCCTGGTACCATTCGATATTTTAAATGGAGTCGAGAGGATGCCTGATGTGTAAACCCTGGCTGATGGTTCCGAATACAGGGCCAGAATCGTGGATAAAGCTAAATCAGAGAAACCAAAGGACTCCAGTACCTTAGTCATATAGAGCCAGTGCACCCTATCGAAGGCCTTCTCCGCATCCAGAGACAGGAGCAGAGAAGGCCTTCGCTGCGTCTGCGCAAGGTGGATAACATTTATCATACGGCGCGTGGCATCTGAGGTTTGTCTGTGCTTGGTAAATCCGGTTTGATCCGGGTGTATAATCGTAGGTAGTATGTCAATCAATCGTAAAGCTATCATTTTAGCATAAAGTTTAATGTCAGTATTCAGTAATGATATTGGTCTAAAGTTTGCCGGAGAGGTGGGCTCCTTCCCCGGTTTTGGCAGCGCGACAATCAAGGCCTCCAACATTTCCCGGGGAAAGGAGGACGAGGCAGCAGCGGATTGGAAAACCTGGAGCAATAGACGTGACAGTATAGCTGTAAATGCTTTATAATATTCCCCACTAAAACCGTCTGGGCCCGGTGACTTATTGATCGGAAGCAACTCAATAGCTTTTTGCACTTCTGCTAAAGTGAACGGGGCATTTAAGTATTGAAACTGGTCCGCTGTCAATTTGGGTATCGGTAAACCTGACAGAAATTGTTCGATAGTCTCCGGTGTAGGTTGAGTGGTCAGTGGGTCGTCCTTCAAGTTGTATAAGCTACTGTAGTAACAGCTAAAGGCGTCAGCTATCTGTTGTGGGTGATAAAGTTTCTGATTAGTAGTGGGGTGTAGAATGAATTGAATTCTATGTTTGTAATCTATGCCCTCGGATAGTGTGCGCTAGCAACTTCCCCGCCTTATTGCCTGTGGAATAGTAAGTCATTTTGAGTCGTTTAGATGCTTTTTCAAAGTTTTCCAGTAAATGTATTCTAAGGTCAGATCTGAGTGTAGACAACTTTTGGGAGTTAGAGTGGGAAAATTTAGTTTTATTTTGCGTTTCCAGGTCCGTTATCTCTTTGAGTAACGCGTTAAGTCTCTGCTGCCTCCTCCTCCGGACCCCCGCTCCCAGCTGAATAAATATACCCCTCATATATGCTTTTTGTGCATTCCATAAAACACCTGGATCAGCCACTGACCCTACATTATCGCTTAGAAAATTCAATAAGTGTGTGCTTAATTTTTCCTTCAATTCTGGTTGTTGCAATAGAAAGGTATTCAATCGCCAGACCGGTGCTGTACCCGGGTTATACGAGTCTGCCACGGACAGGGTTATCGACGCATGATCCGACCACGTTATCGAGTTCACTCCAGCCGAAGCTGTCTGTAAGAGTATCTGTTGATCCACCAAAAAAAAATCAATTCTTGTGTAAACTCCATGTGGTGGGGAAAAGAAAGTATAATCTTTTTCATTGGCGTGTAAACAACGCCAGGCGTCATATAACCCCTGTCCGTGGAGAGACTGTGATAAGGAAGGTTGTGTTCTAGAAACATTGGAAGTGGAGTCCATCTGGGGATCTAGAGTAATATTGAAATCGCCACATATAAGCAACCGACCCTGCTTGCAAGAGTTAACCCGTTTCATCAACCTGTTAAAAAAATGCACCTGTCTACTGTTGGGGGAATAGACATTCACTAGAGTGTATACAGCAGAATTCAATTCACAAATCAGTATTAAGTATCTACCCAATGAGTCTGATATCTGCTCAATTAGTTTAAAGGCCACTGTATCTCTGATAGCCACTAAAACACCCTTGGTCTTTGTGTCCGCGTTTGCAGTGAATATAAAGGGAAACCGTTTGTGCGTGCATTTGGGTGGTGCCTGCTTACAGAAATGAGTTTCCTGCGCACACACAATGTCACTATTATACATAGATGCCTCTCTCCATAGAGATTTACGCTTCACAGGGTGATTCAGACCCTTGGTGTTAAGTGAAAGGATGTTAAGTGGCATACTTGGATGGGAAATGTGATGATTTGTTCCTGCTGGGTCTCTGTGTCATAGCGTCAATACTCACAAAATAGGGCACCCAGGGAAACGCAGGAGGCGTCGACACATCAAACAAGTCCTTCATGTATCGAAGAGGAAGGCAGGTCCGTGGATCGAGGGAGTTCAAAAGTTGGGACCAAATCGCATCATTCAGGTACCTCAGAGGGAGAATAGGAAAATAAAAAGAGATTGAAAGAAGAAACAAGAAGTTGAACAAACAAAATGGAGAGCATAAATGCAGCAGGTGGGAAAGTCCCCGGATGGTACGGGGTGTTTCCAAGTCACTGCGGTCCATCCTTGGGGAAGGTGATGAACCTTTTAGCAGCACGAGGCCGAACCCGTGCTGGGGGGGTGAGTTCAGTTCTAGTGCAAAAGCAGTCCTGGACCGGGACTGATGGTAAAAAATAATGAAGCTGTTCGACCCGCTTCAGTTGTGTGAAGTAGCATTTTTAGCGGTGACTCGTCTCCATTCCTGTGGGAGGCCATGTGGAGAGCTAGTGGTGGAGCCCTTCTCATCTTCCTCCGACATAATGCCCCATTCCCTAAGCAAATCGATTCCTTTTTCCAGGGATGTGATGGTAAAGGTTTGATTATCTTTGGTGATAGAAAGCTTAGTAGGATAACCCCACCTGTACAAGATCTTGTGGTTGCGCAAAATCTTTGTCACTGTGTTGAGGTTTTTCCTCTTTTGCAGAGTATATTGCGACAAGTCACTGAAAAATTGCAAACGGTGATATTGTGGAGGGAGCGACTCTTGTTTCCTCATAAATATCATCAGCTGCTCCTTCACGTGGAAAAAGTGCAATCTCATAAGAACATCCCTAGGTACTTGTTCCGATAGGTGGGATGGTTTTGGTAGGCGATGGATCCTATCAATAGTAACGTCCAAGTCGCTGAGATCAGGGAGCAAGGCTTTGAACATATTGGCGACATAGAGGGTGAGGTCCGACTGTTGTACTGATTCAGGGATGCCCCTTATTTTAAGGTTGTTCCTCCTGGATCTGTCCTCCATGTCCGCCATCTTTGCTTTAACCCATTCCATGTCAGTTTCCCGCTCATCATGAGCATCTACCAAATCGTTGATAGTGCCTGCAAATTCCTCCATTTTTGCTTCCACATGATCCACCCTGTTTCCCAATGCTAGTATATCCGTGTGGAATCTGTGCATGTGCTTAGCCATGTCGGATTGCAATGTGCTACGCAATGATAGTAACATATCCTTTAAAACTGTGTCCAGCACAGGCTGGTTTTGTGTAGGAAATGTCTCAATAGGTTCAGGTAAGTCTCTAGTGTCCTCCCCTGAATCCGAGGCCTGGCTCGCCGCCGGACTCAATCCATCCTCATCTAGTCTGGGTTTCGCTTTAACAGGGCTGCGGGAGGATGGGGTGGAGGGGGAGGCGGATTTCTCCTCATCTAAGTCTGTATTTAAGAGAGATGTACCTTTCGCCGTCGGTTTGTGTTTAGGTGCCGGTCTCCTCACTGTGTAGGCCTCGGCGCCATCTTGCTCCACCTCTCTCCCGCTGAGCGGATAGAAATCGGTCAAGCGTTGCGGTTTGCGGTGCTGGCGACGTCTCCCCGACATGGTGGACAGTGCTGTGGTGAGTCCCGCTGCTATAGCGAGGCAGGGGGCCGTTGAGCTAAGTCGCTATAAGCCGCTGTAGTCCCGGTTCGCTCGGAGCTCTGGGCTCACACGTCCATGCAGCTCCGCAGTCAGGCCACGCCCCCCCATAGGCGACGCTTTAAATTTTTTTACTGGTTACATGTTTTGAGTTACAGAGGAGGTCTAGAGCTAGAATTATTGCTCTCACTCTAACGTTCGCGGCGATACCTCACATGTGTGGTTTAAACACCGTTTTCATATGTGGGCGGGACTTACGTATGTGTTCACTTCTGTGTGCGAGCTCACGGGGGCAGGGGCGCTTTACATTTTTTTTTTTATTTATTGTTAATTTTATTTTTATTTTTTTAGTTTGACACTTAAAAAAATAAAATAAAAAAATTGATGACTTTTATTCCTATTACAAGGAATGTAAACATCCCTTGTAATAGGAATATGGCACGATCGGACATATTTACAGTGAGATATGAGACCCCATATCTCACCTCTAGGCTGGGAAGAATAATAAAAAAAAACGATCCTGTCTTCCCTGCCAAATCGGCGCCGTTAATTTGAATACCGAGGCCGGGCGTGACGTCATAACATCGCGCCTGAACTCCGAACGATCATAGAGACTCCGGGGACGATCTGGTCCGCCGAAAATCTCTATGGTAACTGGCGGGGGCCGGCAGATCCTGTCACCGACTCACCGATGGAATCGGTGAGCCGGTACAAGCACCAGAGGGCGGCGGGAGGGGGGGTTATTCCCTGCACCGCTATGATCGTTCTTATGGTGCAGGGAATCGCCGGCTGAAAACGCCGATATCTGAATGATGTCTGTGGTCTCAGGCATCATTCAGATATAACCATCGAAAGCCCATGACGTCAATAGACGTAGTATGGGCGCCAAGTGGCTAGGGAATGTAATGGCGCGTACACACAACTGGCCTTTCCGGCAGAAAAGGTCCGATGGAATCATTCCGTTGGATAGTCCGATCGTGTGTGGGCTTCATTTGACTTTTTTCTTCAAAAATTCAGCTGGACCTAGAAATAGAACATGCTTTAAATCTTTTCGACAGAATCAATTTCTATCTGGAAAACTGTTCATCTGTATGCTGGTCCGACGGGAAGCTATTGGATACTGGCTATTGAACTTCCTATTCTAATACCGGTGTACGTCATCGCGTTAGAAATGAACGGACTTTGGTATCGTATGTGGGCAAGTTCGTTCGGCAAGTACTCTGTTGGAACTCGGTCGGGAAGACCGTCGAAAAGTCCGGTCGTGTGTACACGGCATAAGGAGGGAAAAAAAGATGCTGGTAAGTTAATTGGCTTTTGTCCAAAAAAAGTAATTGGCCCTAGTATATGAATGTGAGTTGGGGACCTCGGATTGTGGGCTCCTTGAGGGTAGGAACCAATGATACTCAGGTTGAACTGGATGGACTGGTGTCTTTATTCAACCTTACTAAATATGTAACTATGAACTAAAAAATTTATTTTTATTTTCAGTACAAAATTATTTTACAATTAAATATTGATGAGTATACACAGAATATTCTTTAAAGAAAAGTGACTTATTTTACTGAATCCTTGCCATTTTGTGTTTTTGTTTTTAACTGTAACACAGGTCGACTAAGGTCAGCCTATTCATATATTTTTTAGTTTTGGATGCTATAAGAAAGGTTATTTGCTTTTTTGGGTGCGGTGACCAATGACACAGAGACACAAAGGGGTCTATTTATAGAACATTGGCTGTGGCAATATCTTAGCTCCCTCTGGTGACTATGATGTGGTATTTTTCTGATTGTGGCATTTTAGAAAAATACTGCATTGTGGCCACAAGATGGAGCTGATGATCATAGGCAATAATAAAAAAATAAAAAAACACATTTCACACATATTACAAACATTATGGGGATGATTCACAAAACATTTGTGTGACTGCTGAGATATTTGCACCGTGATTTTTTTTTTTTTTTTTAAATAGCTAGACCCCAAAGTAATGAGAAAGCCACAATTTTACAGTTGTCAGTAGAACAGATGGTGAGGGTAAATCTTCCAAAAGAGAATACACTCTTTAAAGTATAACAAAAAGAAAAACTTTTTTTGTTTTGTTTTGGATAGCATGGAAAGGAATTAGAACACATATTAGTTTTCTATTTTTCACTGTTAGGGGACATCCACCCTCTTTTTTTGTCCGTTGTGTACCATTGTGTACCATTGTGCTTAAAAGTGATATTAATAGAAAATTCAAAATTTTGAACTGTCCCCAGAAAAGTAATAGAAGGGAAATCTTCCAATAGGGACACTAGTTATGGTGACCTGGGCCCCAAGAAATTCTATTAATTTGCAGGGATTTTCTTTCACTTCCTGTTTTGGCTATGGACAGGAAGTGAAGGTAAATCTTGCCAATGGGACACAGATGGCTTAAAAAAACAGGGGTTATAACCCTTTCTTACTCTATCCAAAATAAAAAGCTAAGTTTTGCTTTTAATTCTACTTTACCTATTCTAACTGGCCTTAAATGTATTTGAAAATAAGTGATCTCACCTGCACAGATGACGCCAACATCCTGCTTGTGCTGGCAGAATGGGTTCCCCCACATTTGATGTTTGCACTGCCACAGATCTGACTCCTGCCCAGCACACGTGACATCACTGAGCCAAATTTTCCCGCTGCCAGGTCCGAAGGAGGTCGCCTGGACCAGCAGAGCCTCACCATGGGAGGAGCTACAGCCCAGCTGGCGACAAACCACCGCTGCTTCCTTTTCTTGCCAGGATTCACCGCATACGGTGCCCCATTCACCCCGGTGCTTCACCTCCAGTCTCCCCTCACACTCTGTGTCCCCTCCCACAAGCCTCAGCTCCACGGGGGCAGCTGTAAAAAATAAGCATAGAAAAAATATAAATTAAATGCTAAGGTTTAGTTTAAGTTACATACAGTACTTACTAAGTACTGTGTACTCTCCCTGACAAAACCTTCACCATATTTATTCAGGCACTCACTTGATTTCATACCTGTTGGGCTTATTTCCATATGGAGCAGCTTTGTTGGCTTGGTCAGTATTCATATTAATGTGTGTGCTAAAAAAAACTTTCATATGTTGAATATATATATATATATATATATATATATATATATATATATATATGCATGTGTGTATGTATGTATATATATATATATATATATATGTATATATATATATACTGTGGCTTTATTATTATCTCTGTATTATAGAACACATATATACATAATACATGAGCAGCCTGGAAGAAGACTGTAAAACTAAAATCTCGAAACGTGTTAGTTGTCTTATTCTTCAGTTTTATTATAGGGTTCTTTGTTGAACTATGTATTTTTTTTTTTTTTTTTTACATGCATATAAGCTCTGTTCTTCCTTCTTTTAGACTATTTTATATTGTTATTCAATAAAAATGTATACTTCTTTTTATACATTTGTGCCTAAGGGGTTATTTGCCTGATGGCCCATGATAGTCCTGTGTTTTGGAGGGTTCTAGCCTTACCGGCCAAGGGTTATAAATCATTCGAAAGCATGTCTGTCTCTTGATTCTAGCAAAATTATTTAAATGATTCCATGGCACATTTTATACCTGAGCAGATAACGCCGGCGTCATCTTGGTGTTTGCACCTGCCACTCCCCCACATGCGGTGCTGGCAGGCCCATAGGTCAGGTTCGTCCCACGCACATTTCACGTGGCTCAGCCATATGCGCCCTGATCCAGCCCCGAATGAAGCCGCCCTTACTTGGATGATGTTGGTAAAGTTGCAGCCCAGCTGCCTGCAAACCACGGCTGCTTCCTGGCGGCGCCAGTTCACTCCACACACGGTGCCCCACTCCCCGCGGTGCTTCACCTCCACTCTGCCCTCACACTCCGAGCCTCCTCCGACCAATCTCAGCTTTTCAGCTTCACCTGCCAGGAGAAAAAAAGAGGTTAAAGAAAACTAGAATATATTTTTGGAGTTTATACTTTTTTTTACACTGATGTTTCATACGGGGAGTGACATATCCCATGTCTCTACCTCCCTGTCTGCTCTGGTAATAGTGAGTGTGTGGATGGATTTTCATTCAGAGGGTGAGAGTCTGAAGACAAGCAGAAGTAAAAAACATATAATGTGTACATTTTCCTTAATTTTGGGTCAAATATTTATTTGTGATAGCTGTCATCATCACTTACGGTTAGATTCAGTTCCAAAAAGTCAATATATGCGCCTAAGGTGCAACTGCACCAAAATCGAGGGCTTTAAGGTGCAAGCTAACGTCTTAACCAATAGGTTTATAGTGAAAGGCTATTCAGCTCAAGTCCTCAAACAGAGATTAACTGAAGTCGAGGAATTGAGTAAGGATCAACTTTTGGTTGAAAAACCCATAGTGGGCAGTAAAAAAAAAAAATTTTCTTGGCCTGTTGCTACTGGATATTCCCAACAAAATGTTTTAATTAAAAAACTTTTACGTCCCAAATAGGGTGTCTGGGGGGCGCTTGACGATGACCCCACCTTCTGCTTAACTCTCGGGATAGAATACATTGTTCCCACATGTTTCCTACTATGGTTTTGCCAATAATACACGTTCAGGCAAACCTGTTTACAATGGTCTAATGTATGGCTAACACTCTTTCTCTTCTGTAATGTCTCTACTGAAACTTTAATAAAAACATTGAACAAGAAAAAAAAACTTGTACATTAACACTGGCATATATTGAAAAATGACCACATTCTTAGCCCCATTCTTCCTGACAAACCACGGGTGATATATAGAGGAGTTCCTTCTTTGATCACTAGCCCCCGGTGTTTGCAATCCCCCAAATAATAATAAACTAATGTTCTTCAAGAATTTGGTAGGCTATCAAAAGTGTAAAAGATGTACTGTATGTTTCATTAATAGTATTAGAGATAGAAAAACTACCAAATTTATTTCTAATAGTACTTCCAAAGAATTTCAAATAAAGCCCTTCATTACATGTTTTACTACCCATGTAGTCTATCTTTTGACCTGCCCCTACGGATTACAATGTATTGGATGTACGATACAACCTCTCCAGGTAAGACTCAATGAGCACATATCAGGAGAGGTTTTAAACGTCATACAGTTTCTAAGCACTACCTAGAGGTACATAATCAAAATTCTAGAGGCACCTTTTTTATAGGTATTGACAAGCTGAAATCACATTGGAGAGGAGGGCCTAAGAGACGTGCCATTTCTAAACTTGAAATGAGCTGGATATATAGGGTTAAATGTCTCAGACCTTTGGGCCTCAATGCAGATATTGAAATTAATGCTTTCATTGCAAATGCTTAATATATACATTTTTATTATTTTTCATTTGTATATACATGTTTTTTCATGTTTTTTATGTTTATGTGTTATATATATATATATATATATATATATATATATCAATCCAAAAGAGAAAGCTGCGCTAAAACTTATAAAATACCAAAATCATAATATGACATAATGTATCCTATTTTTTGCAAAAAATTTCAAAGATTGCAAAATGGTGCAAAAATCAATAAAAAATTAATTTTAAAAATATAAACAGTCCAAGAAAGAGGGGAGAAAGACAGGATGATGAATCTCAGTCCATTTCAGTGACTTCATAAAACACCCTTCAAGTATGTAGCAGGTGCACCCAGAGAAAAGAGGTTTATCCACCACCAGATTCAGTGAGGCTTACCAGCTGCCAAGATCTCTTTTTTAAGGAGATCATACGAGCTTGCAAATAGGACAATCACTCCTGGTCCCTTTAATAGGCTCTGCTGGTGTCTCCAACTCCTGTACCCCCTTCTCAGAGCGTCTCTCGTTCCACCACAATCCTATGGCCCCGTCAGCAGTGTATGCAAACAGCAAAAGGTCCCAATAGAAGGTTGATGTGATTTTCTTCATATAAATAAGGTGATAGTTCTGTGAGATTGATGGACTTAACTGATTCTGACTCTTCTATTTCCTCTTCTCTTTCCTCACAGGTTTTGACACGTTCAACACAAGCATGTGCACCGGGTATACCATGTAAGGGATCACTCACTGGCAAGCAACATCCTAAAAGGTCCCAAAGATCCTTGTTTGGCAGGTGTTGTTCTTTTTTTATGGTCTATCCACATTTCAGAATGTTGCTATACTTCTTAGAGGAGAGACTTAGTATATCATGCCCTCCCCTCATGTCTTCAGACACATTGGAGAGGTGGGCCTAAGAGACGTGCCATTTCTAAACTTGAAATGAGCTGGATATATAGGGTTAAATGTCTCAGACCTTTGGGCCTCAATGCAGACATTGAAATTAATGCTTTCATTGCAAATGCTTAATATATACATTTTTATTATTTTTCATTTGTATATACATGTTTTTTCATGTTTTTTTATGTTTATGTGTTTTATATATATATATATATATATATATATATATATATATATATATATATATATATATATATATATTTTTTATTATTATTATTATTAATATTATTATTATTAGGAGGGAGTCGAGTAGCGACAAAAGAGGCTTTGCTTGCCGCTTGCGGTACCAGTGCTAGGGGTTGCCTACCCCTGGTATAGACCAACACAAAGTGTCACATAATTGTGAAGTGAAGGAAAATGATAAATGGTTTTCAACATTTTTTACAAATAAATATCTGGAAAGTGTGGCGTGCATTTGTATTCAGCCCCCCTGAATCAATACTTTGTAGAATCCCCTTTCGCTGTGTTCAGGGCGATGTGCAGTTAGTTTTGTGCCACACATAGCATTTTGCCTTTAGGCCAAAAAGTTACATTTTGATCCTATCTGACCAGATCACCTTCTTCCACATGTTTGCTGTGTCCCCCACATGGCTTCTCACAAACTGCAAACGGGACTTCTTATGGCTTTCTTTCAACAATGGCTTTTTTCTTGCCACTCTTCCATAAAGGCCAGATTTGTGGAATGCATGACTATTATTATTATACAGGATTTATATATCATTAGGTGACTTCTGAAGGCAATAGGTTCCACTAGATTTTAGTTAGGGGTATCAGAGTAAAAGGGGCTGAATACAAATGCACGCCACTTTTTCAGATATTTGTAAAAAAATTGAAAACCATTTATCCTTTTTCTTCTACTTCACAATGATGTGCCACTTTGTGTTGGTCCATCACATAAAATCCCAATAAAATACATTTAGGTTTTTGGTTGTAACATGACAAAATGTGGAAAATTTCAAGGGGTGTGAATACTTTTTCAAGGCATTGTACTTAACAAGTTGTAAAAGAGATTTAAAACAACCCTTAACTGACTTATGTTGCTGCAGACCCCTTGGAGAAATTCATCCTCAAAGTAGACATGTGCAGAACAGAAAAAATTGTTTAGTTTTGGATAGATTCATTATGTTACTAAATTTGTTTTGTTGATTTGTTTTAGAATTAGTTTAGTTTTGTTTTGTTTAGTTTCATTTTGTTTCTTCATTCTTTAATGAATTACAAATTTTCGTAGCAATTCGGATCAGTCGAAAAATGATTGACTGATTCAAATTCTGTGTAAAGAATAGCTGGTTGTTAAGGAGCGGGCCCAGTAGCCATGACTTATCAGCTGTCAGTGGGCTTCCCCGCTGATGAAATGTAAGTAAAAGAATTCTTGCAATGAAAATTGAAAAAAAAAAATGGTGTCGCCCCCCCCCCCAAAATCCATACTAGGATGCCTTGACAGAATGTGTTGGGACTTAGGGACAACCTTGCTGTCTACAGACCACCTCTGTATTCTTATCACTCCAGGCATCATCCCATATCTGAGTATGCAGCCCAACAGGCTAGGAAATGGGGGGACGAGAGAGCACCCCCTCAAGGGCCTCTTCCCCACAACCCTGGCCCGGTGGTTGTGGAGGTGCGGGGGTGATTTCGAATCTGGAAGCCCCCAGATCCCAGCCCTCCATGTGAATGCTTATGGGGTACAAAGGTATCCCTACCCATTCATCAAAAAAGTGCTTTAAAAAGGGGCTGGTATAGATTTGGGGGGATGCCTTTTTTTATTTTTGTTTTGTTTTTTTGGCATGGGGTTCCCCTTATAATCAATGTTTTTTTCTGCATTTTTCATTGCTAGCATTCTTTTGTTTACATCTCATTTCTTTTGTTTTTATCTGTTGAGTTAACTGATGAGTTATCGATTGTTAAGGGCCCGGCAGCCGGTTTGCCAGCCTGCTCCTTAACAACCAGCTATTCCTCACACAGAATTCGAATTGGTCCATAATTTTTCAACCGATCCGAATTTGAATAGTTCCTAAAATTTGGAATCTGTTAGAAAACAAATATATGAAACAAAATTAAACCAACTTCAACTAAATTTGTTACTATTTAATTTGGAGATTCGGATACATTAGAATCTTTGAATAACCAAATTTATATTCTGACCGAAACAAATTGCACATGTCTACCTCTATTTTCTATGGCAGTAAACACTTGAGTGCCTACCACCTTTCTAATGTAAACAAAAAGTAGGTGGTGTAATTTGTTATAAATGGACAGAATAATGGACTTCAGTTTCTTTTGTGATCTTTAAGGAATATTTGCTCCACAACATATGCAGCTACAGAGGTCAGGGCTGACTTGTTTTAAAGTTATTTTACTGTTTATTAACCACTTCCTGACCAGCGCACGACGATGTACGTCGACAGAATGGCACGGGCAGGCATATTGGCGTACAGGTACGTCCAATATTCAATGCCACCCTGCCATCGGGTGCCTCCCGCGCTGATCGGGACCCCCGTGAGTCCGGTCGCGGGACCCGCGGACTCGATCGCCGCGGGCATCCCCGCGATCGTCTCACGGAGCGGCCGAATGGAGGAAATGCTGTGTAAACAACATTTCTCCATTCTGCCTAGAAACTAGTGACGCTGATCTCTGCTCCATGTGATTGGAGCAGAGATCAGTGTTCACTAAATGAAAGCCCAACCCCCCCACAGTTAGTAACACACCCCTAGGAACACTTAACCCCTACACTGCCACCCACTGGTTAACCCTTTCACTGCCAGTGTCATTTACACAGGAATCACTGCATTTATATAGCAGTGATTACTGTATCAATGACAATGGTCCCAAAAATGTTTTAAAAATGTCCGATGGGTCCCCCACAATGTCGCAGTCACAATAAAAATCGCTGATCGCCGCCATTACTAGTAAAAAAAAAAATAATAAAAAATTATTAATAAAAATGCTATAAAACTATCCCTATTTTGAAAACGCTATAACTTTTGCGCAAACCAAACAATAATCGCTTATTGCAATTTTTTTTACCAAAAATATGTAGAAGAATACGTATCGGCCTAAACTGAGGGAAAAAAATGTTTTTTTATATATTTTTGGGGGATATTTATTATAACAAAAAGTAAAAAATAATGCGTTTTTTTCAAAATTGTCGCTCTATTTTTGGTTATAGCGCAAAAAATAAAAACCGCAGGGGTGATCAAATACCACTAAAAGAAAGCTCTATTTGTGGGAAAAAAAGGACGTCAATTTTGTTTGGGAGCCACGTCGCACGACCACGCAATTGTCAGTTAAAGCGACGCAGTGCCGAATCGCAAAAAGTGGTCTGGTCTTTGACCAGCAAAATGGTCCGGTCTGCAAGTGGTTAATCTCCATAGTTTGGGCACAGGTGTCCTCTAAAGAAGTGATCTCCAACCTTTCGGACCTCACAGATCACTAAACTCACAATTTTGAATCCCATGGACCACTGACATGAATATGAAATGCCTTACACACAATGCTCTGGCTCTCTGCCCCCTTTCTACACTCTGCATCATAGTCTTGCCCTCAGACTCATCATTGGATCTCGCTTCATTATCCAGCCATGTGCTCGAGCTCTGTGCTCTCTCCCACAGTCTGTGATCAGCGCTGCCATTGGAAGTCCCTTCCTGCTTCAACCTCCCGATCTCTGCACTACTCCCGACACCTCCATCTGAGTTCAGAGGAGACAGAACTACAGAGGAAGCATCGTCAATGCACACTGACAGTATTGACTTGTCAGTATGTATTGAAAACAACACTGGAAACAACATTGGGTGGTATACATCCACCATAATGTTGCTTTGTGGCAGGAACCCCTGGGGACCACCAAAATGTTCTCTTGGACCATCAGTGGTCTACAAACCATTGGTTGGAGACTACTGCTTTAAAGTGATCCTGAATACACCTGTGATACTGAGGAGTAGTCTATTCCAGTTAGAACAAGATAACTATAGTCTTTTTTATGATGTTTCAGTTTTGGAAAGCTTTACCTGAACAGATGACTCCTACATCGTTTCTATGATCACAGATATCACCTTCTTCAATGGAATATTTACAGTCCTTCAGTGATGTCTCTTCTCCTGAGCAAGTCACATCAGTTAACCAGACCTTGCCAATTCCGGCCCCAAAGGAGGACGCCTTGACGGAATGTGTTGGGGCTTGGGGACAACCTAGCTGTTTACAGACCACCTCTGAATTCTTATCACTCCAGGCATCATCGCAGACCGTGCCCCATTCTCCCCGAATGTTCACCTCCACTCGTCCTTCACATGTGCCATCCCCTCCGGCTAATCTCAGATCATGCAGGACATCTGTGAGGAATTGAGAGAAGACAACAGGCTTACTGAAAAAGACTGCTGTACTAAAATACTCTTAAAGAGGAGGGCCGGTTTTAAAAAATTTTTTTTTAAAAGTCAGCAGCTGCAAACACTGTAGCTGCTGACTTTTAATAAGCAGACTTACCTGTCCAGGGCGCCCACGATGTCGGCCGCCCAAGGCTGACCCGTCCCTCGGCTCTCGGGTCCCGGCGCCGCCATTTTGGCTAAGGGAAACAGGCAGTGGAGCCTTGCGGGTTCACTGCCCGTTTCCTACTGCGCATGCGCGAGTCACACAGTTCCCAGAACACAGTGCGACCCATTACCCAGAAGACGCTGCACGGAGGAGAGAAGACAGAAGATCACCGCGGAGGTGGAAGAGGCAGATTAGGACGATGTGCCTAGCAATAGGCCTTTCTGGTAAGTTAAAAAAACAAAAAAAATGTTCATTTTTTTTTCTGATTTTTTCTAAATTTTAATGTATTTTTTTTTTTAGAGTGGCCCTCCACTTTAACTGCTGGAGGACTCTGCTCCTTCCTCTGTCTACCTTTCCTCTCTCATCATGTTATGAACTGCTGGAAGACTGTACTCCTTCCTCTAAATCACCTCTCATAAAATACTTGGTGCTATTCTGGAGCACTCTTCTCCTTGCCCCATCTAACTCTTCTCTCCCACAATATTCCACATGGCCTGAAGAATCTGCTCCTTATGGAATCTAACTGTTCTAAGAGCCGGTTCACATTAGTGCAATGCAAGAACCCTGCAAATCCAGTGCGGTTTCCCGCATTGCACTTGAATCGCACAGTGGTTCACACTGAGATCTATGAACCGCTGTGGGTGTCAATGTAAAGTTAACGACACCGCCAGATCAGTGCGCAGAGCGCAGTGCGAACTCTAAAATGGTGCAGGAATCGGATCGCATAAGTGTGAACCCCCATGCGATCTGATTCCAGTGCGGACCAAAAAAAGGGTCCTGCACCATTTTGGTGCGAATGAGATGTGATTTCAGCCATACAGTTTGTATGGCTGAAATTGCATCGCACAGACACCCCGTGTGATGTGAACAGCAATGCGGTGCGAATCACATGCGATGTCTGGTATCACACTAGTGTGTACTGGGCCTAAAATACTCTGAACTGCTGGAGGACTCTGCTCCTTCTTCTGACTGAAATACTCTCTACTATTCTGAAGGAATTTTTCCTCTAGCATACTCCCCTCTCCTAAAATGCATTGCACTGCTGGAGGACTCTGCTCCTTCTTCTATCTGACTCTCTGTCAGAAAATGACTACCAGATGTTTGGCTAATAGAAATGTTTATGCACAAAGAATGGCTAATGGAATCCTCAGCAGAATGGTGACTAGGCGTGCATGAGCATGGGCGTGCACTCAATGCATGTTGGCGCCAGACAGACTATTTAAAGGGGCTGTTCCTTGTGTCCTGCTATTACTCTGCTTGTTTCCTTGTTGCTGATTCTGACCAGAACTTGGATCCTGCCTCTTCTCTGTCTCCAGTTCCTGACCCTGGCTCCATTTTTGACCACGTCTCTGTCTTATGTGTCGGTGCCTTGCTGCCTGCCTGCTGCTATCCCTGTGACCACACTGCTGTTTCCAGCTCTGCTCTCACATCTGGTTCAAGTGCCTATCCAGCTGTCATCTGCATCAGCCCTGCTCATCACAGCTAGTTCCTGTCTCAAGCCTGATGGGAGCTCTGAAGAGCCTTGTATCTGGAACCTGCAGCCTGTGTGCCCCTTTAACTTCGACTGGATCAGCTACTGTTCCTGACCTGATGTTCTGCCAGCCTGCCAGGGTCTGCATGCAAGCACTCCTATCTACACCTGCTGGCACCAATTTTCCTCCTGTCCCTTGGTACCCCCTGTTCCACCTTCAGTGGGACCTGGGCTGGAGATACAAGAGAGGCCAACCTCCTAATTTCAGTCTCTGATCAGGTACATGAAACTTTCATCTCCTGAAATACTCTGCACTACTGGGGGACTCTGCTCCTTCCTCCAACTCTCCTGTCTTAAAAAATACTTTGCACTGTTGGAGGACTTTGCTCTTTTCTCTGACTCTCCTTTTTTAAAAAAAAAAATACTCTGAGCTACTGCAGGACCCTACTGCTTCCTCTGACTCTCCTCTTCTTAAAAATACTCTGCACTGCTGAAAGACTCATCTCCTTGCTCTATCTGACACTCCTACAATGGCGGCTGGTGTTTTTTTTGGGGGGGGGAGCAAACAATCCCCCCCCACCGCCGGTGGAGCAGCACCAACACAACTGCCAGCTACCCCCCCATGGCGCGGCACTAACACCGCCCGCCACCACCCGCTGTCCTTACCATGGATGCAGGCGCTGAGAGAAGCTGTCAGATCTGCTGTGGCCATCTCCCAGTCTAGCGGGCTCCGTTGTCTTCTCTTGGAGTCCTTTCCTTCCTGATCCTCCTGGCGCTAGGCATCCAATAAGGTCGCCTGACGTTTTGTCCAATTGGGAAAGGGGTTTCATAACTGCTTCCCGATTGGCCGGGATGGGGATCTTAATTAAGGTGAATATTAATTCACTGTTGCAACACACCTGGGTGGGCCTATGGCTCTAAACAGGTGATTTAAAAAAAAAAACTTTGCCGCTGCAATTCATTTTCCCGGTGACCCGAAAGGGGCCGGACACATGAATAGGGGACGACAGAGATGGCTGTGGATGGATTCATGCTATGCATGAATCTTTCCACAGCATATAGTAGGTGGAGAGGAGAGAGGGGTCAACGCCCGTGTGCCTTAATGGATGGGCCACCGCTGCTCTCCTCTCCTCTACTCTGAACTGCTGGAGGACTCTTCTCCTTTTTCTATCTGACTCTTCTCTTCTGAAATACTCTGCACTACTGGGGGACATAGCTCCTAATTGTTCCTGATTTTGAGGGACTGTCCCTGGTTTGGAGCAATGTCCCTCTGTCCCTCTTTCCCCCTCATTTGTCCCTCATTTTGGTCTGATCCATAAAGTTGTATATAAAATGCACTTTTTGTCTTTCAAAAAGTGTTTCCCAGTGCTAAACCTTTCATCTGATTTCTAAATTGCTACATTTGTACATTTTAGAAGCCAATATAAAGGAATAGTAGTGGTAAAAAAAAAGTCCTTGTGGATTTAATCTTTTTTTTTTGGCCTGCATACGTTTGTTAGTAGGTGTCTCTCATTCCCATCTCAAAATGTTGGGAGGTATGCTGGGGGACCCTGCTCCTACCTCTAACTCTCTTCACCTGAAAAAAAAAATACTCTGTACTGCTGGAGGACTCTGCTCCTTCCTCTGGCTCTCCTCTCCTGAAAAATACTCTGCACTGCTGGAGGACTCTAATCCTTTCTCTAACTAACGCTCCTCTCCTGAAATAATCTGCACTACTGGAGGACTCTAATAATTTCTCTAATGCCGCGTACACACGAGTGGACTTTCCGACGGACTAAGTCCGACGGTCTTTCCAACGGACTTTCGGCAGAGTTCCGATGGACTTTCTGAATGAACGGACTTGGCCACACACAATCACACCAAAGTCCGACGGATTCAAACGTGATGACGTACGACCGGACTAGAATAAGGAAGTTCATAGCCAGTAGCCAATAGCTGCCCTAGCATTGTTTTTTGTCCGTCGGACTAGCATACACACGAACAGATTTCTCAATAAGATATGGGTCCGGCGGAGTTCCGGCGAAAAAATTTGAAACATGTTCTATTTCTAAACTCTGTCAAATTTTTGGACAGCAAAGGTCCAATGGAGCCCACACACGATCGAATTGTCCACCAGATTTGTTCCGTCGGATCTTTGCTGTCAAAAAGTCCAGTCGTGTGTACGCGGCATAACACTCCTCTGCTGAAATAATCTGCACTACTGGAGGACTCTTCTCCTTGCTCTATCGGACTCTCCTCTCCTGAAATACTTTGTGCTATTCTGGAGGACTCTGCTTCTTCCCTTATCTGACTCTCCTCTCCTGAAATACTCTGTGCTATTCTCCTCTCCTGAAATATTCTGTGCTATTCTCCTCTCCTGAAATACTCTGTGCTATTCTCCTCTCCTGAAATACTCTGTGCTATTCTGAAAGACTCTGTCCTGCCCTCTGTACAATTCAAAATTTGTGTATACGATTGACTGTTTCCCTGACTGACTGTATTTAATTTCCATAGCATTAAAAAAATCTACAAATACAAAAATGCACTTAAAAACTACAAAAAAGGATTTAAAAAAAATACTCTGTGTTGCAAGAAAAATTTGTGAAAACATATCCTAAAAATGCATTAATTTCTTATATAAATATGTAGATATTCAATGATGATTGTATAGTTGTCTTATATGGTCATTCTTTTTGCACATAGGATTTTCCCTTTAAATAAAACTATCTACCTAAAATTGTTGAGTACTTACCGGAGTTATAGCACAGAGCAGCTGGAAGCAGAAGGACAAGAATCCCTGCAATGAGTCCTATGCTCTGATCCATTGCAGCTCAGAAGCATTTCCAGAACAACAACAAAACGTTTCCAGCTTTTCCAGCGTTGGATCTCAGCACTATCTCAGGAGAGGAAATGCTAAAATCATCCCAGAATGAAATCATATCCGTCTGCTGCCGCTGCTAAAGCCAAGTCATCTCTGACCTCCCAAAATCGAACATTTCTATAGACCGCCAGAAGGAACTCAAACTATATTCAGGAATAACTCTAGCATATTTGCTGCCTGAAGTCAACTTTAAAATGAAGTCTCCCCATCCCACACCCAAAAAAGAGACCACTATACCAGTGATACCACTGTTATACCATGGGTTAGTTAGTTTGTAGCAACAGATATCTTAACCACTTACAGACCGGACCATTTTGCTGGTCAAAGACCAGACCACTTTTTGCGATTCGGCACTGCGTCGCTTCAACTGACAATTGCGCGGTCGTGCGACGTGGCTCCCAAACAAAATTGAGGTCCTTTTTTTCCCACAAATAGAGCTTTCTTTTGGTGGTATTTGATCACCCCTGCGGTTTTTATTTTTTACACTATAAACAAAAATAGAGCGACAATTTTTAAAAAAACACATTATTTTTTACTTTTTGTTATAATAAATATCCTCCAAAAATATATATAAAAAAAACATATTTTTTCCCCTCAGTTTAGGCCGATACGTATTCTTCTACATATTTTTGGTTAAAAAAATCGCAATAAGCGATTATTGATTGGTTTGCGCAAAAGTTATAGCGTTTACAAAATAGGGATAGTTTTATGGCATTTTTATTAATAATTTTTTATTATTTTTTTTTTTTTTACTAGTAATGGCGGTGAACAGCGATTTTTATTGTCACTGCGACATTATGACGGACACATCGGACATTTTTGACACATTTTTGGGACCATTGTCAGTTATACAGCAATCGGTGCTATATAAATGCAGTGATTCCTGTGTAAATGACACTGGCAGTGAAGGGGTTAACCAGTGGGTGGCAGTGTAGGGGTTAAGTGTTCCTAGGGGTGTGTTACTAACTGCTTTCATTTAGTGAATACTGATCTCTGCTCCAATCACATGGAGCAGAGATCAGCGTCACTAGTTGCTAGGCAGAATGGAGAAATGCTGTTTACAACGGCATTTCTCCATTCAGTCGTCATGGGTATGCCTGCGGCGAATGAGTCCGCGGGACCCGCAACCGGACTCACGGGGGTCCCGACCGGCGAGCGTGCCGCCGGCGGTGCGCTTGCGATGGCAGGGCGGCATTAAAGATTGGATGTACCTGTATGCCAATATGCCTGCCCGTACCATTCTGCCGACGTACATCGGCGTGCGCTGGTCGGGAACCGGTTAACCAGTCAACGACCGCCCCATAGCAGATTTACTGCTACAGGGCGACCTTCTGTGCAGAATCATATATATATGATTCTGGTTAAGAACACATTTAACCCTTTGATCGTCCAAGATGTTTAACCATTTCTCAACCAGTGTCATTAGTACAGTGAAGGTGTATATTTTTAGCACTGGTTACTGTATTACGCTGGGTTCACATATATGTAAATTGGATGCGTTTTTTTAACCGCATGTAATCCGCATAACATGTGAGTGTGATAAGCTTTCAATGGAGCCGATTCACACATGTCTGGGGCGGCTGTGGTGCGGCTTTAAAAAGGGTACTGTGCATTTTTGGATCCGGTTCAGGTGCAAATTCAGGGAAAAATTTGCGCCTGAACCAGTGAACAGAAACGCACAGTACAGCTGACTGCAAACCGCACCACAGATATGTGAACCCAGCCTTAGTGCCACTGGTTTCCACAAAGTGTCAAAAGTGTCAGTTGGTGTCCGATTGCCTGCTGCAATATCACAGTCCCGCTATACTGCAAGTCGCTGATCACCGCTATTACCAGTATAAAAAAAAAAAAAAAAAATGACAGTACATATCCCATAGTTTGTAGATGCTATAACTTTTGCGCAAACCAATCAATATATGCTTATGTAGCACTGACCCCCGAAGGAGCTGCTGGTTTTATTTGGGCGTACGGTTACTTCACCTGTTGTAGCTGTAGCTCCGTCTTGGGGATCTCGTGGAAAGTAACCCAGAGAAAAGGTTGAGACTGACACTGAATCCTCTTTTAGGTTATTTATTCAGAAAATAGAACACAGTCTCTTGATAAAGGGTAGAGGGTTAGGGGTGAGGTCAGGTACTTATATTGTAGGGTTGAAGATATTAAACGAATCCAGAGAAATTGACTGTTTCACAAACTGGATTCCTGCAGTCCCCCAGATAGGTCTCTCTCACTAGGCCTAGCAGCCGGTAGGATGCTCGGTAAAGTTGTCATTCCAGGTAACCCGAAATGGGTTGACTTGATCATTTGTCGCTACTTTCAATAAAATTACCACATATTCACCTTTATTTTGCTTCTCATTGGACATCGGGTGCTCCTTTTACCTACCCCTACAAGTCATAATTTACTGTATAAACTAAACATAATAATAATAATAAAGGCTTACTTCAACCTATAATATATGAACAAATGTTTTTTTTTCCAACCAAGAGCAATATCACTGTATTATATTACACTATATTTGTAGTCAGAGTCTGCATACTGGAGGAGACGTAACCTGAGGTGTGCCATAGTCGCCCGTGAGAGTATGCTTAAGAGAGGGCATACCCTAAGAATGGAATGTAGAAAAAAATGGGGAATGGATGGGAGGAAACCCGGAAATGCTAGCCGACAATTATGCAGGGGAGGAGGGGGGATTATAAGGCCCCGACTCCTCCTACAAATACAGGCTAGCAAATGCCCAGCCTTCTAACTTGTAGCCAGAGTCTGGATACTGGAGGAGACGTAACCCCAACTAGAGATGGCCTTGCGGTTCGCCCGGCGGTCGGTTCGTGGCGAACTTTGCTCGTTCGCAATTTTCCAAACCGGCGGACTTCTGGCGTTGTTCACGGCGGACATATTTGTTTACATTGTGAAGAACTTTGACCCATGACACATCCATCATGGGGTACAGGACAGGACATTTCAGCACATGGACATACCTCCTACCTTTTAAATAGACCTGATCTGGTGGCCATTTTATATTCTGTCTTTTGTCAGTGTAGGGAAAGGACGCTGCGTAGAGCAGGGACAGTCAGTCTGTAATCACTAGCTATTACTATTAGGTCCACAAAAGTCCTTTTAAGGACTGTTATAGGTGTACAGTATATAGGGTTGTAATACACTTATAATATACTTTCTTTCAAATATAGAAAGCATATTATAGTGCTATAGTCTGATTTTCGATGCAACCAAATAAAGTCGCAGAACATCTAGTCGATTCGCTTAAAGAATGGAGGGGGGAGACGGATGGGGAGGGCTTGTAGTATGTATAATACCCTAGGCAAGGCAGTCATCTTGATGGCATTGCATCACCCGAACCATATTAACGTTAAAGAGTGCCAGTGGTGGAGGTCAGTTTTGAGGCGAAGAAGAAGTGGGGCAAAGTTCTCTTGACACAGGTCTGAGGGGTCGGCGCTGATGTCAACTCCCAGATAAGGAATAGTGTTGGTCACCGAGCATAGTTGGTACTCTGAATGCAGGTGACGGACAATGTCTTTGTCCACTGTAATGTTAAGGAAGGATGATTTATAAAGGACCAATCTACATGGTCAAAAGCCTTCTCTGCGTCGGTTGGAACGAAGCAGGAGAAGGGGTCGCCCTGACGACTTGGACGCGTGAATTAGGTTTCCCACCCTAATGGTATTATCCCGGGGTTCCCGTTGCGGAACGAAACCCGCTTGGTCCCTGAGAATCAGGCTTGGTATGTGCAAGGGTATCCTATTGGCCAGTATCTTGGCAAACAAATTTAGGTCGGTGTTCAAGAGAGCTATTGGGCGGTAGCTCCCACACTGCAGTGGATCTTTCCCCTCCTTTGGGATAAGGGATATATAGGCTCTTAAGGTGTCTATCGGGAAGGAGTTGCCCTCTGTAATCGAGTTCAGGGCCGATACCAAAGGTTGAGAAAGCATCTCAAAAAAGGCTTTATAGTATGTTGGAGTAAAGCCATCAGGGCGGGGGCCTTCTTTGGTTTCGGGTTTGCCAGCGCTACTCCCAACTCCGCTGTTGTGATAGGTTCCTCCAGTTCCTTCTGGACCACGGTCGGGAGTGAGGGCATGCCAGATCTGGCTTGGTATGACTGTGGGGTGAATCCTTCAGCAGAGTTAGGGTCATCCGAATGTCTGGGGGTGTGGCTTGGACGGCAATGGTGTAAGACGCAAGTAAGCAGAGCTCCGCTCTCGGTTCATCCAGCTTTAGCATCCTGTGAGCCCATAACAGCCGCATTACACTCTGGTCTGGTGGCTTAGGATTCCGGTACAGCACTCAGCATGTCCCCGCCGAAGAGGAGCACCACCGCCGCATCTTCGCTAGACAAATACAGGCGGTTGGAGAAGGACCATGTGGAGCAAGATGGCGCCTCCCCATCCTTGCCTGCGGAGCACATGGCGAACGATACGGCCAAGGTGCTGGAGCTATTTTGGCATGCCATTCGTCCCTGACTACAAAGATAGAGGAGATAAAGGTGGATATCTCCCTTATCTGGCAAGACATAACTAAACTCCGGGATCGAGTTAAAGAGATGGAGACCAGGATCAGACAGACGGAGGACATGCTGCATCCGCTTCAACATTTCACGAAGAAGTGGCCCACAAGCATGACAACCTAGAAAACAGAACCCAAAGGTCAAATCTCTGTTTCATAGGACTGCCGGAGGGTGCTGAGGGGCTGGATCCGCCCACCTTTCATGAAATAACTGCTGATTAAAACCTATGGCAGGGAGGCCTTCTCTGCCTCTTTTGTGGTGGAACAGGTGCACCGTATGCCCGCACGCCGCCCCCCAGAAGGGGCTCCGCCACGTACATTTATCGCCAAGCTATTAAATTACCGGGACCACAACGCCATTCTGTGACTGAATCGTGAAAAGGGTAACATCCCCTTCCAGGCAGGGCACGTGATGGTGTTCTCAGACTTTTCAGCAAAGGTCCAGAAGCAGAGGGCCCGCTTTGTGGACACCAATCGGCGCCTGAGGGCCCACCACTAGGAAGTAAGCCATGTTATTCCCAGCGCCAGGGCTGGACTTACCATTGGGCTTGACTGGGCTCAAGCCCATGGGCCCCACCCAATAGGGGGCCCCGCCAAGATACATAGCCGAGTGTACTCGGATCAGCTCTGCTCACAGTCACGCCCAGTCCGCCCTATGATGGACATAACACAGGGACTGGGCGTGACTGTGAGCCAAGCTGAGTACACTCGGCTACTCTCGGCTCCGCTGTGGACTGCAAGAGGATCCTTAGCCGCCGAGAGGACCCTTAGCCGCCGACGAGAGGAACCAAGAGCCGCCGAGATACACAGGACTCTGTATCTTGGCGGCGCCATTTTTAAATTGCAAGACTGCAATGACAAGGCTGCAAATGACACTGGGGCATGGCTGCAAACGTCAAGGCTACACTGACAAGGCTGCAATGACACTGGACAGGCTACAGATGGATGGGCAAGGCTGCAGATGGACACTGATAAGGCTGCATTGATGGGCATTTAAATGTAAGTTTTTTCCTTAAACTCCCTCCTAAAAGTTTATTTCCTTAAAATTCCCTCCTAAACTTGGGGTGCGTGTTATACGCCGGCGCGTGTTATACGCCAATAAATATGGTAATGTATAGAAGGTAGGGCCCAAAAGTGACTCAAGCCCAGGGGCCCCCACTACCCTAAGTCCTGCCCTGCCCAGCGCGGCTCCATATTGCAGGAGAGTACCGAGCATTTTTCTTCGAGGACCCAGCACTGGCCTCGGCCTGGCTGGATCAGAGAGAAGTGGATAGAAACTGCCCGGCCTAGTGGAGAGTAACATCTGATCTAGTGCAAGGGTAAGCTGCCTAATACTTTGTCCCTATAAGGATATCTCTTAGGCCGCGTACACACGCGCGGACTGTTTGCCCAACCTTGTTCGTCAAACAGTTTCGGCAAACAGTCCGCTCAAAATTTGCATGAGCGGACTTGCCCACACACGAGCGGACTGTTTCAGCAAACTGTTTGCCAAACAGTTCGCTCAACTTTTGAAATGAACGGACTCGCCCACGTAAGGAGGAGGCAAATCCGCCCATTTCGAGCGCGTGTACAGGTAGGCGGGGCCCGCGAAGGAGACGTCGCGGGCTCCGCCGCCTGGAATGGGCTTAAAGGGGAACCCCAACGCCGAAAAAAATCGGCGTGGGGGTTCCACCAAAGTCCACACCAGACCCTTGTCCGAGCACGCTACCCGGCCGGCCAGGAAAGGGGGGCGAGCGAGCGCGCCCCCCCTCCCGAGCCGTACCAGGCCGCGTGCCCTCAACATGGGGGGTGCCTTGGGGAAGGGGGGGCCGCGCGGCCCCCCCACCCCAAAGCACCTTGTCCCCATGTTGATGAGGACAAGGGCCTCTTCCCGACAACCCTGGCCGTTGGTTGTCGGGGTCTGCGGGCGGGGGGCTTATCGGAATCCGGGAGCCCCCTTTAAGAAGGGGGCCCCCGGATACCGGCCCCCCACCCTATGTGAATGAGTATGGGGTACAATGTACCCCTACCCATTCACCTGTGAAATAAAGTACAAAAAAAAACACAACACAGGGAAAAAATATTTTATTGCACAGCTCCGGGGGGTCTTCCGTCTTCGGGGGTCTTCTCGCCGGACTCCTCCGCTATCTGTGTGTAGCTCTTTTACTAGCGGAGGAGTCCGGCTTTCTTCCTCCCCGCCGCCGGCCTCTTCTCCCGACTTCGGGGGTCTTGTCCCCCTCTTCGGTTCTTCTGCCGGGCCACCGCGCCTTCTTGTAGCTCTTTTACAGGCGGTGGCCCGGTCTTCTGTCGCCGCTGTCGTCGCCGCCGCCGCCTTCCGTTCTTGTTCTTCTTCTTCTTCTCCTGGAGATGTTGACTCGACGAGCTCTCCGGCCGGAATGCCAGGGACACGCTCCGCTGCCACTTATATAGTGACAATGGGGCGGAGTCACATGGTATATGCCACATGGGTTGGTCACATGGGTTGATGTCAAATGGGGACTATGACATCGTAAGGGGGCGGGGTCACCATGTGACCAACTCATGTGACATATACCATGTGACACCGCCCCATTGTCACTATATAAGTGGCAGCGGAGCGTGTCCCTGGCATTCCGGCCGGAGAGCTCGTCGAGTCAACATCTCCAGGAGAAGAAGAAGAAGAACAAGAAGAAGAACAAGAACGGAAGGCGGCGGCGGCGACGACAGCGGCGACAGAAGACCGGGCCACCGCCTGTAAAAGAGCTACAAGAAGGCGCGGTGGCCCGGCAGAAGAACCGAAGAGGGGGACAAGACCCCCGAAGTCGGGAGAAGAGGCCGGCGGCGGGGAGGAAGAAAGCCGGACTCCTCCGCTAGTAAAAGAGCTACACACAGATAGCGGAGGAGTCCGGCGAGAAGACCCCCGAAGACGGAAGACCCCCCGGAGCTGTGCAATAAAATATTTTTTCCCTGTGTTGTGTTTTTTTTTGTACTTTATTTCACAGGTGAATGGGTAGGGGTACATTGTACCCCATACTCATTCACATAGGGTGGGGGGCCGGTATCCGGGGGCCCCCTTCTTAAAGGGGGCTCCCGGATTCCGATAAGCCCCCCGCCCGCAGACCCCGACAACCAACGGCCAGGGTTGTCGGGAAGAGGCCCTTGTCCTCATCAACATGGGGACAAGGTGCTTTGGGGTGGGGGGGCACCCCCCCATGTTGAGGGCACGCGGCCTGGTACAGCTCAGGAGGGGGGGCGCGCTCGCTCGCCCCCCTTTCCTGGCCGGCCGGGTAGCGTGCTCGGACAAGGGTCTTGTGTGGACTTTGGGGGAACCCCCACGCCGATTTTTTTCGGCGTTGGGGTTCCCCTTTAAGCCCATTCCAGGCGGCGGAGCCCGCGAAGTCTCCTTCGCGGGCCCCGCCTACCTGTACACGCGCTCGAAATGGGCGGACTTTCCGAGCGGGAACAGTCCGCTCATTTCGAAAGTACAGCGGACAGGCCCACACACGGGCGGACTGTTCGCTCAAACACAGTTTCAGCGGACAGTTTTTCGGAATTTCCGAAAGACTTTGTCCGTCCAACTGTCCGCTGAAACTGTCCGCTGAAAGCCCACACACGAGCGGACTGTCCGCCCAAACACTGTTCAGCGGACAAGGTTGGGCGAACAGTCCGCCCGTGTGTACGCGGCCTTATACTTTTGTGTCGGCCTACTTGCCACTTGCCTATAGCCCAGCCCCAGCAATGGAACATTTGAGGGGACTGGTGCTACCCAGACTGTGAAGGCTGTGTATATTGATGGTTGTGTTTACTATTGGCTTAGAGCACTGCATCCTCCACCTTACTGGTACCTTTACACCTGCTTCAGCGGGCTGGGTACAAAGACCAAACAGCCTGAGGCAATAATTGCTCTGACTTCCAATATTAACGGTAACCTTAACTTTGGTGGAAATGTGGTATTTTTTGATGATTCTGAACAGCTGTTATGGGAGGAGGGGACTGACTCCTTTTCAGATATCTGGGGACACTTTTCCATCCTTTATACCCTTATGATATACCGAGAGTGGGATTGTGAGCAATACAGACTGCATAAATCCCCAGCTCTACAACCAAAACTGAGAACAGTGAATGTTCGCCCCTCAGCTGGGTATATATTTGGACTACCACCTGCGTGGCTTGGAAGCTACAAGCGGGTGATAGGGAGGTTGATGCAAAATAGTCTGACCTAAATGTTTTGTATGTTGGTTAGACAGTTTTGTGGGAGTTACGGGATGAATGCTCCAGCAAAGTTGGGGAAGCTGAGGGCTGGGAGGGGGGGGGGGGTGGCTTTGAGGTACGGTTGAATGTTTGCATATTAGTAAGTTGTACGAGTCATTGGCATAAATGGCAAAGTTGGTTATTACACTGTTTCAGTCTGCGCATTTCCAAAGATTGTGGGAGTGATCCTGCCCTGGGGTCCGACGCGATACCCTCCCGGGGTGAAATTTACCTCACTGACACATGGCCTCCATTACAGTACATTTCTGACCTGAAACATCCGCGGGATCCGAGCCAAGCTTAAGCGCGTAGCCATATTTGGTTGCCTGAAAATCCTACCGGGCAGACATAATAGTACTAGTCGAGACACATGTTACCAGCAAACTTCAGCTGACATTGAGAAGCCCATGGATGGGGTGGGCATATCATGCTACTCATACCCTCTACTCCCGAGGCATATCCATTTTAATAGCCAAGACAATGCAATTTAGTCTATTATTTGTGCAAACGGATCCCCATGGCCGGTTAATTTTTTTACATTGTACCGTGTATGGTAAACCATGTCTTATCCTGGCTTTTTATATACCACCACCATATACTGCTAGCCTGGTGACCGAGGGTTTGTCATATATGGAGCAGCATCCTACTACCCCAGCCATTTGGCTTGGGGATTTAAATATGGTTCTGAACCCAACCAAGGACAGACTGCACCCAAACCTGACTACATCACTCCCCACTACTTCTTGACTGGGTCGTACCCTCACTGAATTCTCCCTGACTGACACATGGCACTATAAACACCCTGATGACCGGACATTCTCATGTTTCTCAGCAACACATTCCACTATGTCCCGAATAGATTATATTATTGTCTCGGATGTGCTGCTCTCCCTGTTGCAGGATGTGGGATACCATGCTAGGTCATTGTCGGATCATGCTCCGTGCTGGGCCACTATTCGTCTCACTCCTCAGGCCGGGCCCCGCATGTGGCATCTTCATCCCTTTTGGTTGACAGCAGTGGGGGCAATATAGCTGGGGAATGGCGGTACTATTTTAACACAAACAGAGGTACGGCGTCCTATTATGCAGACCTTTACACCTCCCAAGTGGAAGTCACGACACAGGAGACTCAGGCTTTCCTGCAACATATATTATTTCCCCAACTGTCTGAATGACAGATGGCAGAGTTAGAGGCCCCCATCACTAGTGATGAGGTGGCTTTGGCAATATCGTCCCTGGCGGTGGCTAAAGCTCCTGGCAGGACGCTCTACCATTAGACTTCTGTGCAACCTATTCAGAGGTGTTAGTTCCTGAGCTTTTGAACTACAACTACATATTCGAGTCTGAGACCCTCCCTGAATCTCTCCGCCAAGCGACAATCATTGTACTCCCAAAACCAGGCAAGAATCCCCACCAACCTGACTCCTATTGTCCAATTTCTCTACTACAGGTGGACATTAAAATATTGGCCAAAATATTAGTTAACCATCTTAACCCAATTATATTATCCCTAATTCACCCGGATCAAACAGGGTTTATGCCCAGAAAGAATACAGCTATGAATACCCGCAGGCTCCACATGAATATTCTAGCGTGCCATGAGACAGTGGGTAATAAGGTCATCCGAATGTGATCTGTCTAAATTGTAGAGGCCTTCATAAAATAACCGTAACTCTGCCTCCATATCTGATGATGTGGTCACTTTTTGGGCAGAGGATGTCAGGATGTCAGAGATATAAGTTTTGGTGCGGGGGCTTTGTTAATGAAGAAATACTCCTGCAGTGTGGCCAGTACCTCTGAGCGGGTCTCCACCGAATTGCAACAAGGCCTCATTCAGTCTCCACGAGGGAGGGGTCCGGGTCACTGGGCCCGTTGGGCCCAGTGACCCGGACCCCTCCCTCGTGGAGACTGAATGAGGCCTTGTTGCAATTCAGTCAGGTTGCAATTCAGTCAGGCGCATGGTCAGTCAGGTGTATAGGCGCATGGTCCGATAAAGATATGACATCAATGGTAGCGGACACCACCCTAGATAAGTCTTTATGTGTCAACAACAGATAGTCCAATCTCGAATAGGAGTGATGGACTTGGGAGAAAAATTAATAGTCCCGGGGATACAGCAGTCGCCAGGGGTCAATCAGGTGTAAGGCGTTAAGATCTGCTTTCATCCGCTTGAGACATGCGTATGGAAGATGGGAGGTGCTGCTGGGGCATCCAATGATGGATCCATTGTAAAATTGAGGTCCCCCCAAAGACGAGCATACCCGCTGAGGCAGCAGCTTCCGCAGAAATTGTGGGTGATCAACATTAGGGAAGTAGACATTGGCCAAGGTGACCTGCACGTAAAACACCCTCCCTTTCAGAAGGAGGAAGCGGCTCTGCGGGTCCACCCGCTGCGCCTCAAACGTCCATGGTACCGACTTTGCCAGGAGGATGCTGACCCCCTTGGACTTGGAGATGGGCAATGTGCTGTGGTATGCCATCGGGAAGGCCCCATTTTTCAATTTAGGAATACGTTCACCATGGAAGTGGGTTTCCTGTAAAAAATTTGATTTCTGCCTTTGTGCAAGTCAGTTAGGAGCTGTGAGCGCTTTTCTGGTACGTTGAGGCCACGTACATTGAGGGAGGTGACCTTCAGGAGACCCATAATGCCTTCTGGCAAGGTGGCGACTAATGTTTGCAAAGTGGAGAACGTAATGGTCCCCTGCCAGGGACCTCACCTAGCCGAAGGGCACCACCACCTGAGGTAGAAAGGGGTATTGGGAGTGGAAGGGGGAGGGGAGAGGAAAAAGAGGGGGGAGAGGAGAAAGAGGGGGGAGGGGGAGTATAGGTAGGGGAAAACTAGTCTTCAAATATGATTACTCTATGGACCCCCGATTAGCACTGATGGTGCCCAAGCGGGTGCCCTCCCTAATTGGGGGTGGTCTGAGCGGTAAGGATTGCTTTAAACCAAGCAGTGGTATAACCAGAAAATGTAAACGAAAGAATCATCATGTTAGGAGATGCACAGGATGAGGGCAATGAGAACCACATAAAAAATGACATTGGAGGCAACTTAACAACATATATAAACTGTTCTAATTAACAACTGGTGCTTATGCAGCAAATAAGGAGGTCTAGCATCTGTAGCTGCTCACCGATTATGTATCGCGGAGGATTCCCGGAGCAAAAAGGACCCCACTTTCATAATGTACATCAGCCAGTAGAGCATGTACAGAGTCCCCGCGCCCCACCCCCTAGGCACCAGGATCAGTGTGTAAATAGACACTTGCTGTGATGAGAGAAAAAGAAAGGGTTAGGGGTACAAAAACAAGACTAGTCACACTGGTAATAACATTTAGGCAATCATATAGAGGCCTTTCTACCGGACAGGCCCCACTATTTCCCTGACTTGGGAGGGTCAGCATCCGATGTCTGCTGTGGGGGGGGGGGGGGATAGGGTTCCGTGTACACCCAGGAGGACCCAGAAAACGGGTCTCTCCGTGGTTTGGTTAGGCATGGCTATCCTATCAACTGCCAGATGTTAAATATGGCCTATGGTTCAGGGAGTGGGGCTCGTCTACCAGACCCCAGTCTACATAGCCAGCCCCCCCTTCGCTTGCCAGCAAGGGATGCAGGCCGGGGAGGACAGGCAGCCAGACCACATGAACCAACTTAAGCTGAGCCTAGTTCCATATAAAGCAAAAAAAATAAAAAATAAAAATCCCCCCCTCCGAGCAAAAACCACATTGGAAACAAAGTTCCACCTCTGTTGGAAGCATGTTGGGACAGTCAATCAAAAGGTCATCAGCAACGTGTCCCAAAGTTAGTCAAGGTCTTGAGAGAGGACCGGTCTGTTCTGAGAAGAGCCATAAGAAGGGATACTGCAAAGTCTTACCAGTCCGTGGAGTAGGGGAAGCGGTCAAGCCTCCGAGGATGTTGGATGTGATCTGATAGCCTCATGGTTCAGTGCACGTGAGCGCGATCATCGGGCCCGTTGTTGCCTGGGCAGGGGTAGGCCAGGTGTCTCTTGTGAGAGCAAGTAGTCAAACCAGTTAGGGACAGACAGCTGGCTTGACAATGAAGCTAAATAAGTCAGGGAGTTGGTCAGGTGAGCGGAGATGGAACTCCGATCCTTGCTTCCTAACGATCAGGAAGGGATCAGGAAGGGATGGTCCCAACGGTATGTAACTTCAGCTTCCCATATCAGTGCGGAGTTCTGGACTCATGGTGGCCTCGGGGATGCCTCAGAGGCGCAAATTGTCCTGCTCCTGTTCTCGCTGTCATCCAGCCGCAGTTGGACATCTACAAGATGGCGATGGAAAACCCTGTGTTCTGTCTCTAGGGAGGTAATGCGGGCCTCAGTGGGGCCATTGGTGGATTCTATGACTGTTACCCTCTCCTCCACTTTGTCGACTTGCTGTTTCAGGTCATGTAGCTCCCTTGTAAGAGCATTCACTATTGAAGCTGCCATGGCATTTAAATCTTGCTTAGTGGGCAGACCCAAGACCATCTCCCTCAGAGATCCCTCTGTGAGGCCACTCGATCCCCCTGCATCCTCAGTGTGCAGCTGTGAGTCTGTGATGGGGATGGAAGAGAAGTGTATTGGAGAGTGCACCCTGGGCATGAGAGGGGGGCCTGTGTGGCCTTCTTACTTAGTGCTGCGGCGCTCGCTGGAGGGACTCGCTGCGGAGCCATCTTGGTCCGTGAGGTGCAGGAGACTGGGTGCTGCCGCAGGAAGTAGTGGGTTATCTCGGGTCCCCTCTGTTCCTCGGTGGTCAGCGGGTGTTTGCGGTCCCCTGGCATGTGAAGCTGGCTCTTCTGTAGTGTACTACGGGTGGCTGTCAGCCTGTTCCTGTGTAAAGCTCCTGTTGGTGCGTCCCCACGCTTTCATAGATACGCCCAGCCCCCCTAAGTGTGTTTCTTGACAATGATGCATTCACCGGGATGGACTACTAAGCTAACTAGAAAAAGAGTGTCCAAATCAAATCCCTTGCGATTCTGCAATGCTCCATACACCCACTCAGCCTAAGACATGCTAGGCAAGAAAGGAATATTCAGAGCCCTCCCCACCTTTTTATAGACTTCTACATTGAAAGGACAATGAAGCAAGAAGTGGTCCATGGTTTCCACTTCACCCTGACACTCCGCTCTTGAACAACCACGATTGTCCAAAGTGCGGCACTTCACATTCCCTCTCACATAGAGCCTACCGTGGAAAGCGAGCCAGGCCTGGTCCCTGTATTTCAAGGGAATCCGCTCAGAATTTATCAAACGTAAACCCTCCCTCATAATATGACCTGGGCAATCCCTTAAGGCCCGTGGCACATGAAAGACAGTACCCGCGATCTTCTCACCCAGGAGTCTCCTAGGGAGGGACCTGATATCCTCCTCTGTCACATGCCACCATCTAAGGATTTTCAAGCACAGGGCAACATAAGGCAGGAGCTTACCATGCTTGACCCTTAGGCTTTACACTGGCCTTCCACTCTCCCAACAGCCCAGAAAAGGTCTAAACCAGATCTGGAAGATAACTACTCATCCAGGCGATCTCTCTTCTAGCATGTTACCAAAATTATGTTTCAAAAACATCAAAGAGAAGAGCACAAACGGGTTGACCCTCCCAAGGCCACCCTTCTGCCTAGATAGGTAAATCACATTCTGCTTCACAAGATTCAGCCTGTTCCCCCATAATAATTGGAAAAAACAACTTTAAATCTTGGTATAGCAGGACTCTGGCAAGATGCAAACAAAGCTGACATACAGAAAGGTAGGAATCAGGTAGGTCTTAATCAAGTTCACCCTTTCCCTCAAGGAGAGCCGCCAACCTTCCAGCATTTCACCCTGACATCAGCATCATTCAAGCTGGCTTCCCAATTTGACTTACTGTAATCATCAGGGCCAAACTCGATGCCTAATACTTTGTGCTGAGGCCTCGGGAAGGTGTCCGGGAGTGTAAAGCTCTCACCTCCCTCGCTCATCCAAAAAACGTCACTTTTATTACGTTTGGCCTTGGAGCCTGATGCCTCGGAACACTGCTCTATAACTGAGACCACCTCCTGTTCCTCTTCTTTCCCAGATATAAAGACAGAAATGTCATCAGCATAGACTACAACCCTCAAGGGCGGCTCACCAGTAATGCCCACCACACCCCGCACAACGATGCGCTCTCTAGTCTTCTGACGAAGGGGTCGATTGCAAACACATATAGAAAAGGGCTCAGCGGACACCCCTGGCACACCTCCGATCCAACCCTGAAGGGCCATCCAACCCAACCGTTAACAAGCATGAAGCTCTCTGTATAAAGTCTTAAGCCATCCAATAAACACACCCTCCAGGCCATACTTGTCAATGTGAAGCCAGAGGTACTCATGATTGACACGATCAAAAGCCTTCGCCTGATTCAATGTCAGCAAATACTTTCCCCAGCCTTCAGCCCTGCAACGTTCCAGAGCCTCCCAGTCAGCTAAGACCGCTGACAAGAAAGCAATCTGTCTGCTACTGACAACAAGCGCCAGAAAATTATCTTCGCCAAAATCTATCGACATTGAGAACAAACAATGTCTTAACTGTTGCACTTTACAGTTCTGATAAGGGTCGGGCGAGTGATAATTCCCATAGTCCCTTTCCAGAACCAAACAAGCGTGTCGGTCATACTGATACTTCCTAAGGAGAAGATTCAGGTTGCCCCTGAATCTCTACCACTTGAGACAAGGTGATCAAGTTTTCTCTGCAGCTGCTGGTAGACAATGTACTTACCAAGCTGTTTCCTTTTTCCTATGGCCTTGAAAAACCCACTAATCCAGTTTTTGGCAAGCTCCCACCACTCCGACTTACTGCTGCAGAAATCCAGGATGGTTACCTGAGCCTGAAAAAAAATCCTCAAAAGATTGTCTTACCTCCTCGTCATCCAGCAGAGCCAATTCATCCTCCAAATACCCTTTCCTTTAGGTGGCATATCTGAAGCAATGAGAATAACAGACCGCATAAGGTGATCAGAGAACTCCACCATACGACACTCAGGAGCCGAAAAGGGAGAGAGCCCATTAAAAAAAAAAAAAAAAAAATATATATCCTGCTCTCACAACTGCCTTGCTTAACTACTTCCCACCCAGCCAATGTACATATACGGCCGGGTGTAAGCTGCCTCCTTCTGACTGGACGTTCAGGAACGTCCTTCAGAAGAAGGGGGACCGCGCGCGCATGCCCGCACAGCGGCGCCATCCCGATGCGCTCATGTCACCCGGACACGGCGCATCTCGGATCAGCAGGAGGGCTCTGTGATTGGCCCTCCTGATCACATGACGGCTGTGTCCAATCACAGCCATCATGTGATCAAAACATACAGCCGGTTGCTAGGCAATCAGCTCTCCTCTCCTCACACGGAAGTCGTCGCTGAGGAGAGGAGAGCAGATCGCTGCAGCCAGCTGGTGATCAGTGAGTATGCCCCCCTCCTCTGTCAGTCCCCTCCTCTCGGTCAGCCACTCCCCTCCTCTGTCAGCCCCCATCCTCTCTCTCAGCCACCTTCTTCTCTGTCAACCACCCCCTCCTCTGTCAGCCCCTCTCCTCTCTGTCAGCCACCCCCTCCTCTGTCAGCCCCCCTTCTCTCTGTCAGCCACCTCCCTCCTCTTTCAGCCCTCTCCTCTCTCAGCCCCCTCCTCACTGTCAGCCACCCCCTCTTCTGTCAGCCACTTCCCTCCTCTGTCAGCCCCCCTCCTCTCTGTCAGCCCCCCTCCTCTGTCAACCACCCCCTCCTCTGTCAGCCCCCTCCTCTCGATCAGCCACTCCCCTCCTCTGTCAGCCCCTTCCTCTCTGTCAGCCACCCTCTTCTCTATGAGCCACCCCCCTCCTCTGTCAGCCCCATCCTCTCTGTCAGCCCCCCTCATCTCTGTCGGCCACCCCCTCCTCTGTCAGTCCCCTCCTCTGTCAGCCCCCCTCCTCTCTGTCAGCCACCCCCTCCTCTGTCAGCCCCCCTCCTCTCTGTCAGCCACCCCCTCCTCTGTCAGCCCCCCTCCTCTCTGTCAGACACCCCCTCTTCTGTCAGCCACCCTCTCCTCTGTCAGGCCCCCTCCTCTCTGTCAGCCCCCCTCCTCTGTCAACCACCCCCTCCTCTGTCTGCCCCCTCCTCTCAGTCAGCCACCCCCTCCTCTGTCAGCCCCCTTCCTCTCTGTCAGCCACCCCCTCTTCTGTCAGACCCCTCCTTTGTCAGCCCCCCTCCTCTCTGTCAGCCCCCTCCTCTCTGTTAGACACCCCCTCTTCTGGCAGCCACCCCACTCCTCTGTCAGCCCCCTCCTCTCTGTCAGCCCCCCTCTTCTCTGTCAGCCACTCTTCTCTGTCAGCCACCCTCCTCTGTCAGCCCCCTCTCTTTCACCTCTCTTTCTCTCTCTCGGGCACCCTCTCTCTCAGCCCCTCGCTCAACCCCTCTCTCGCACCCACCTCTGATTCTCTCGCCCCTACTCTCTCACCCCCCCTCTCTCTCTCTCACCCCCTTCTCTCTCCTGCCTCATCCCACTTTACCTGACCCCCTCACCTCCTCCTCTCTCTCACCCCCCACCACCGCCTCTCTTACCTTCCCCTTTGTCACCACCCCCCCTGAGGGGGTGGGGGCCCCATGAGACAGGCTGCAGAATCCGAAAACCAAAGATCCGACATAAACAAATGCTTTATTTTAGTTTTTTTTGCGACAACAGTTTTATATAGATAGGAGATTCGACAATAACACTAACAATAGCGATCTGTGTCCATCGAACCTGTGGTCAAATGTGCCTAACCTTAGTTCTATTAGTTCAAGATTATTCTACATAGAGAGAAAAGATTTGACATAGAGAGAAAAGATTCGACATTATAGAGACAATAGCAAAAAAGGTTGAATGTGCCTAACCTAACTGTATTAGTCCAAGATTATTCGACATAGAGAGAAAAGATTCGATCATAGAGAGAAAAGATTTGACATAGGGAGAAAAGATTTGACATTATAGAGACAATATCAAAAAAGGTTGAATGTGCCTAACCTAACTCTACTAGTCCAAGATTATTCAACATAGAGAGAAAAGATTTGACATAAATATTCGACAAAAAGCAGTCGGCACGAGCGGACATTTATGGTCAAATGCTCCGCCCACAGGCTATAGAAGAATTCTAATGTTGGTTGACTAGTAATAATAATTAATAAATATAATTATTACTAGTGTCATACAACATTAGAATTCTACTATAGCTTGTAGGCTTAACATTTGACTGGAAATGTACGATTGCAGCGTCGTACAGTATAGCTGCTCCATCGAATCTTCTTAGAACATTCGACAGACACCATGAGCCTTCAATGACAGATTCAACCTTAATTATTTTGGTTTTTCGGATGAATGCATTTTTAACGAAATAAAATAAATAAAAACGAATTTCGGGAGTAACTAAATACATTTATTTTTCGGACGAAAACGAAATTCCAAAATAAAATATTTCAGTGTGCACATGTCTAGTTATGGACCTTGCTTTGCGCACAGTCATGTTGGAACAGGAAGGGGCCATCCTCAAACTGTTCCCACAAAGTTGGAAGCATTAAATTGTCCAAAATGTTTTGGTATGCTGACGCTTTAAGAGTTCCCTTCACTGAAAGCGGCCAAGGCCAACCCCTGAAAAACCACCCCACCTCCACCAAATGATTTGGACCAGTGCAAGCAAGCAAGGTCCATAAAGACATGGATGAGCGAGTTTGCAGTGGAGGAATTTGACTGGCCTGCACAGAGTCCTGACCTCAACCCAATAGAACACCTTTGGGATGAATTAGAGCGGAGACTGTGAACCAGGCCTTTTCAACCAACATCTGTGTCTGACCTCACCAATGCACTTTTAGAAGAATGGTCAAACACTCCCATAGACACAATCCTAAACCTTGTGGACAGCCTTGCCAGAAGGGTTGAAGCTGTTATAGTTGCAAAGGGTGGGCCAACTCAATATTGAACCCTACGGACTAAGACTGGATGCCAATGTCCCAATACTTTCGGTAATATAGTATATCTTGCATTCATACTTGTAGCAAGGTCCGGGGGCCCCAAGAGGCCTGATGGTGACCTCCTTGTATAGTGGGTTATCAGGCATTGTGGGTGTGATGCAAAAAGAAGGGGCGCCAGTCACTTTTTGAATGCAAATAAGAGATTTATTGTCTGTTAACAGAAATGGGGGAGAGAGGGTTTTCCCACTACTTAACCGTCCCTGGCTGGTCAGAAGACTGGTCTGGTACTCGCTTCAGCTTACTCCCATTAGTCTCCTCTAACAAGGTGGATGGCCCCTTATTGGTGACAGCTTCCCCTCTACCCCCAACCACAACTGGTCCCCTGTCTGGCTGAACCTTCTCAACTCAGTTGGACTCCAATCCTGCAGTCCCAACCCTACGCTGCTTCTCCTGCTCCTGGATAGGCCTGAGGCAGCCTAGCAGCCTGGTGTCCCCAGGATAGACCTCAGGCTTCCGGCCTAGCAGCCCAGGGTGACATAACACAGGTCCACCCAGACAGCCGTCCAGGTGGCACAGAACCTCGATCACATGACTCCACCCAAATAAATAGGCTCTCTCAGAGGGCCAAGAGGCTTAAAGAGACCATTGCCCATTGGCTGAGACACCACATCCATTCATAATTTGTCCTTGCAACGCCCTTGTCTATCTAATGTCACCATCTACAATGCCACCTAGTGACAGAAGAGAAAAGTGCAGCAACTCCAGAATTAGGGGGAAATTAGTGAACCTCCTAACAATTGGCCAGGACAATTACTACCTTTATCACAGGCGATCACGCTTATAGCAGAGCATTCACAGGATTGTTAAAATAAGAGGGGAATGTGTTTCATAGTTCACCTCTAGAGTTGGGCGAATAGTTCGAGGTGAGCAAAAGTTTGGCCCGAACATTGCCTGTTCGCTTTTTCGGCGAACACCTAAATTTGCAGAGTGCACTGCCCACAGCACAGTTCATTCTAAGCCCAGATTGGGCAAAGCATAGTGAATAGCTGGTTGTTAAGGAGCAGGCCAAGAAGCCAGCCGCTGCATACTTAACAGCGGATGAGTCATCAATTGTCAATGGGCTTCCCCGCTAAAACGTTGCCAGCAATAGAAAAACTTGAAAAAAGATGGCGTGGGGTTCCCCCCCCAATCCATATGAGGCCCTTTAGGTCTGGTATGGATTTTAAGGGGAACACTATGCTAAAACTGGAAAAAAAACATGTATGGGGTCTCCCTAAAAATCCATACTCATGCCCCATGGCTATATAAGTAACGGCACACACCGTACCTAACACAACAATGGGAGTTAGCATCAGAAGAAGACATCAGAGGAAGATGACAGCGGAAGAAGACAGTGGAGGGACAAGAACCGGAGAGGAGAGAAGACATCAGCGGAGGAGGGAGAAGTACCAGAGAGGGGAGAAGACATCTTCGGAGGAGGGAGAAGAGCCGGAAAGGGTAGAAGAGCCAGAGATGGGAGAAGACATCACCAGAGAGGGGAGAAGAAACATTGGAGCCGGTTTAATAAAAGACTGTCAAAAACCTGTGTACTATTTTTGATACCTTTTTGGGTGAATGGGTAGGGGTACAATGTACCCCCTACGCATTCACATAGGGTGGGGGCTGGGATCTGGGGATTCCCTTTTAAAAGGTGGCTTCCACATTCCGATAAGCTGCCCCACCACAGACCCCCACAACCACTGCCAGAGTTGTGGAGAAGAGACCCTTGTCTCCATCAACAAAGCACCCCCAGGTTGAAGGTGTGTGGTCCGGTATGGTCTAGGAGGGGGGACGCTTGCTTGCCCCCCCTTGATAAGGGCCTGGTATGGATTTTGGGGAGGGGGCACACCATTTTTTTGGTGTGGAGTTCCCCTCAAAATCCATACCAGACTGAAGGTTCTGGTATGGAACTTGGGGGGGACCCCACGCCATTTTTTTTTTCATTTTTGCCTGGTGTTTCCATTTAAGATCCTCAGGGCACAAGTCGCACCACAAGTCGGATCATCATGATCCGATTTGGATGGGACTTCTATTCAAATCAATGGGCTCTCAAAGGAAACCATTGATTTTGACATTTAACCACCTCGCGCCCGCCCTATAGTCGAATGACGGCCGTAGAGCAGGCGCTTTCGTCCGGGAGGCCGTCCCTGGACGTCCTAATGTTTACTTCCGCAATGCGCGCCACCGCGGGCGCGCATCGCGGAAGTTCTGTGTTCGCCGTGTCCCCCGGGGACAGGAAAACACAGATCGCTGTAAACGGCCAATCACAGCGGCCGTTTACAGCACGATCGGCGTGTCCAATGGGAGATGATCTCATATGTAAACATATGAGATCATCTCTCAGCGCCGCTCTCCCTCCTCACACAGAAAGAGTGTGAGAGGGGAGAGATGAACGGCTGCAGCGGCAGCCGTTCTGCTTTGATTTGATAAAAAAAAAAAAAAAAAAAAGTACCATCCTCCCCCAGCAGTGCCATCCTCCCCTAGCAGTGCCATCCTCCCCCAGCAGTGCCATCCACCCCAGTGCCATCCACCCCAGTGCCATCCGCCCCCAGTGCCATCTACCCCAGTGCCATCCACCCCAGTGCTACCTGCCCCCAGTGCTACCTGCCCCCAGTGCCACCTGCCCCCAGTGCCACCTGTTGTCAGTGCCATTTGTCCCCAGTGCCATCTGTCATCAGTGCCACGTATAAGTGCCATCTGTCATCAGTGCCACGTGTCATCAGTGCCACATAGTGCCATCTGTCATCAGTGCCACGTATTAGTGCCATCTGTCATCAGTGCCACGTATCAGTGCCATTTGTCATCAGTGCCACCTGTCAGTGTCACGTGCCATGTGTTGTCAGTGTCACGTGTCATCAATGCCACTTATCAGTGCCATCTGTCATCAGTGTCACGCATCATCGGTGCCATGTATTAGTGCCATCTGTCATCGGTGGCACGTATTAGTGCCATCTGTCATCAGTGCCACGTATTAGTGCCACGTGTCTTCAGTGCCATGTATTAGTGCCACGTGTCATCAGTGCCACGTATAAGTGCCACGTGTCATCAGTGCCACATATTAGTGCCATCTGTCATCAGTGCCACATATTAGTGCCATCTGTCATCAGTGCCACGTGTCATCAGTGCCACGTATAAGTGTCATCATTGCCACGTATCAGTGCCATCAGTCATCAGTGTCACGTGTTATTGTCTTGGTGCTTCAAAAGTGTAATAAATAGTCAACAAGTTAGATGTGTAATTTATGTTCCTAGAACACATGATGGTGCTACCTGAATGTTGGGCCTCTCTATGTGGCCAGGCTGTGAAAAAGTCCCACACATGTGGTATTGTAATACTCAGGAGGAGTAGCAGAATTTTTTGGGGGGTGTCATTTGTGGTATACACATGCCATGTGAGAGAAATAACCTATTACAATGACAATTTTGTGGAGAAAAAAAAAATGAAAAATCTTAATTTTGCAAAGAATTGTGGTAAAAAAATGACAACATCAAAAAGCTCACTATGCCTCTTACTAAATACCTTGGAATGTCTACTTTCCAAAAAGGGGTCATTTGGGGGGTATTTGTACTTTCCTGGCTTGTTCGGGTCACAAGAAGCGAGATAGGCCACCAGTACATCAGATGTGATCAATTTTGTGCGATTCGCACCACAGCTTGTAGACTCTCTAACTTTCACAAAGACCAAATAATATCCACTAATTTGGGTTATTTTTACCAAAGATATGTAGCAATATAAATTTTTGCCAAAATTTATGAAGAAAAATTAATAATTTGCATAATTCTGTCACAGAAACAAAGAAATATGTGTTTTTTTTCACAATTTTCGGTCTTTTTTCATTTATAGCACAAAAAATAAAAACCCCAGAGGTGATCAAATACCACCAAAAGAAAGCTCTATTTGTGGGAAAAAAAGGACAAAAAATTCATTTGGGTACAGTGTTGCATGACTGAGTAATTGTCATTCAAAGTGTGAGAGCACCGAAAGCTGAAAATTGGTCTGGGCAGGAAGGGTGTTTAAGTGCCCAGTAAGAAAGTGGTTAAAAAACAAACAAAACGCTTGACGTGGCTTAACGCAGTTTCCAGCGTTAGGCTCGGTTCACACAGGGGGCGACACGACTTGCCGTGCCGCGACCTGCCGCGACCTCAGCGGCGACTTGCAAATGACTTCTGTATAGAAGAAGTCAATGCAAGTCGCCTGAGGTCGCCCAAAAGTAGTACAGGAACCTTTTTTCTAAGTCGGAGCGACACGAGTCGCTCCTCTTAGAACGGTTCCGTAGTACAGAACGGGGGCGACTTGTCAGGCCGCGGCACGGCAAGTCGTGTCGCCTCGTGTCGCCCCCTGTGTGAACCGAGCCTTAAGCTGCATTTAGCAGCCTTTAGCAGTGTCAGATGATTTTACGTCATAACACTGAACCTTCAGAATAAGAATCACTTACCACTACACTCTGGATTCTTTCTTTTAGCCAGTTTTTGATCCATTTACAAACTGATCTTTCCAAGCCTGTAGACTTTATCTTACACATGAGCCGTGTGTGGGGAACTGTGTCAAACACTTTTGCAAAATCCAAGTATACCACGGCCCCCCCTCTGTCCAAGGTTTTACTTACCTCCTCATAAAAAGAAATCAGGTTTGTTTGACAACTTCTGTCTTTCATGAATCCATCCTGTCTGTTGCTTAACCACTTTCCGCCACCATATAGCAAAATGACGGCGGTAAAGTGGTTGTGATATCCTGACTGGACGCCATAGGATGTTCTCAGGATATCAAGCCGCTGTGCACCCCCAACGCGGTGATCGTTGTTGTGGCGTGTTAGTCTGACATACCGCAACTCCGATCTAGGTAAAGAGTCTCTGACAGAGACTCTTTACCCCGGCTGATCATGATGTAAACAGGAAGAGCCGCTGATCTGCATTTCCTCACTCGTGTCTAAAAGACGCAAGTAGAGGAGAGTCCATCGGCTGCTCTCCTGACAGGGGAGTCTGTGCAGATTGTTTATCAGCGTAGCCCCCCCCCCCCTCGGATGCCCGCCCATTACCAACAGGATGCCGTCAGGACCACCAGGTATGGCCACCACACTGGACCACCAGCTATGCCACCCTAGACCACCAGGGAAATGCCAATCAGTGCCCAGGCAGCTGCCAATCAGTGCCAATTAAAAATTCTATCCAGTGCCAGTGCCACCAGTGATGCCTATCAATGAAATCTATCAGTGCCAACCATCAGTGCCCATCAATACCCATCAGTCCTGCCTTTCAATGCCCATCAGTGCCGCCTATTAGTGCCCATCAATGCTACCCATAAGTGCCTTTAGGTGTCCATCAGTGCAGCCTATCAATGCCCATTAGTGCCACATATCAGTTCCACCTATCAGTGCCCATAGTCAGTGCCCATCAGTGTCACCTCATCAGTGCGTCTCATTGGTGCCACCTCATCAGTGCCACCTTATCAGTGCCCATCAGTGCAGCTTATCAATGCCCATCAGTGAAGGAGAAAACTTACATTGGGTACAGTGTAGCATGGCCGCGCAATTGTCATGTAAAAAGTGACAGCACTGAAAGCTGAAAATTGACCTGGGCAGAAAGGTGCGAAAGTGCCCTGTATTGAAGTGGTTAAAATATTTTTTTCAGCAAGAATTCATCTATGTGGTCTTTTATTAAACTCTCCAGTATCTTCCTGACTATAGAAGTTAAAATAACAGGTATATAGTTGGTAAAGACTTTAATCTCTTTTTAAGACACCACATTGGCCCTACGCCAATCCAGTGGTACTATTCCAGTCATTAAAGTGTTTCTAAAAATTAGATACAATGGCTTTGAAATGACAGAGCTCAATTCTTTTAGGATCCGTGGGTGGATGCCATCTGGTCCAGGTGCTTTATCCACCTTTATTCTGTTTAAATATTTCTGCACCATAACACTTTTGAGTCATTGTGGATCATATGGGAATGTGTGAATACCATCCCCATTATAGAAGTGGGCTTCCCCATGCTTCCTTGTATACACAGATCTAAAGAAATTATTTAAGAAATATGCCTTCTTCGTCCCCAGTCACCCACTCTAGATTATTTTGTAAAGGGCCTATATGCTTAGACCTGACCTTTTTACTAATAAAATATTGTAAGAATTTTTGGGGGTTTGTCCTGCTATCTTTTGCAATCTGTAGTTCGTTTGGAATTTTTGCGTCCTTGATTTCCTTTTAACATATTCTGTTATATTCTTTGCAACATTTAAACAATGCTAGTGTTCCTTCATTTTTATATTTTTTAAAAGCTTTCTTATTATTTATAGCTTTTTAACTTTGGCCATGAGGCACATAGGTTTTATTTTTAGCCTTTTAAACGTATTTGCCCATGGGAATATACTTTGCAATGAGTTTGCATACAGTCTTTTTGAAGATTTCCCATTTCTGTCCTGTGTTGATCAATGCCAATATTCCCTCCCAGTTTAAATCTTAGGCCGCGTACACACGCGCGGACTGTTCGCCCAACCTTGTTCGTCAAACAGTTTCAGCAAACAGTCCGCTCAAAATTAGCATGGACGGACATGGCCACACACGACGAACGAACAGTTTGCTGAAACCGTGCGCGATGACGTATGTCACGTACGACGGGACTAGAAATAGGAGGTCCAAGACACAGCAAAGCACCCTTTGGACTCCTTCTGCTGACTTTGCGTTAGTAGAAGTTTGGTTAGAGACGATTCGCGCTTTTCAGACTTCAGCTTAATTTGTCCGTTTACTGCGGCGCAGTCTACCTGTGAGGTTTGTATCTGTCTTTCGGTACGCGTGGATCAGTTGTACCTGTTATTAGGCGCTTCTGGTCCGCTCGTTTCTGGGTTTCAGGTCGTTCTTCATAGGTCTGGCTGTTCTTCAGTGCGTTCAGTTGAGCTTGTCTGTCCAGCCGACCGTTTCAAAGCCATGGAGTGTGGACGTACTCGGGAACGAGTTCGTGCTATATGGGGGCTTGGTGTTGGGGTTAATACTTTGACCCGAGCCCAGTCTGTGAACAGGGTGAGGAGGAGTTCATGGACAAAGAATTGGTTGCGCCAGCGTGACCAATTCTCTCATATGTCTTTACTCCGTGAGATCCGTGAGAATAATCCTGATGATTTCAGGAATTATCTCAGGATGACGGACCCCGTTTTTCACCGTCTGCTGGCTTTGCTGACCCCTTATATCAGCAGGCAGGATACCTGCATGCGGCAAGCCATCACTCCGGAGCAGAGGCTCGTCGCCACGTTGCGCTACTTGGCGACAGGGAGAAGCCTTCAGGACCTCAAGTTCTCGACAGGCATCTCCCCCCAGGCTCTGGGGATCATTATTCCAGAGACCTGTTCTGCCATTATTCGGGTCCTGCAGAAGGACTATATTAAGGTAAGTTTGTTATTTTAATATTGCATTGTATGTTTGTATTAATTTCATCATGACTTTTAATATCCATGACAGGAATATGATGTGAATGTCCCCTTTATATGAATGCATGCACTTTTTTTTTTATATTTTTTTTTTTGGTGTCATTTTTTTTTCTTTAAATGTATTTTTTTTTTTTTTTTGTGTCATTTTTTTAGCATTTTACCTTTTTTTTGTGTATACATCCTGTGTGTGGAGAGAGAGAGAGAGAGAGAGAGAGAGAGAGAGAGAGAGAGAGATAGAGAGAGAGATATAGAGAGAGAGATATAGAGAGAGAGAGATATAGAGAGAGAGAGATATAGAGAGAGAGATATAGAGAGAGAGATATAGAGAGAGAGATATATAGATATATAGAGAGAGATATATAGATATAGATATATAGAGAGAGATAGATAGATATATAGATATAGATATATAGAGAGAGATAGATAGATATATAGATATATAGAGAGAGATATATAGATATATAGATATATAGATATAGATATATAGAGAGAGATAGATAGATATATAGAGAGAGATAGATAGATATATAGAGAGAGATAGATAGATATAGATATATAGATAGAGATATGGATTGTCAACTCATTAATTTAATTATTCCCCCCACTCAAATTTGGTTCATGTGTTGTATACTTGGTAATTAGTCCCCCCCCCCCCCCCACCCCACTTACCCACCTAATTTATGTCCCCTGGTCCATCAGAGGGCTGATTAATCTGTGAATTGGTCCGCCTATTTTTTTTTTTTTTGGTGTCTTTATTTTTTCTTTAAATGTTTTTTTGTTTTGTGTCCCTTTTTTTTTCTTTAAATGTGTTTTTTTTTTTTTTTTTTTTTTTTAGCTTTTTACCTTTTTTGTGTATACACCCTGTGTGGAGAGAGAGAGAGATATATAGAGAGAGATATATAGAGAGAGATATAGAGAGAGAGATATATAGAGAGAGATATATAGAGAGAGATATGGATTGTCAACTCATTAATTATTCCCCCCACTCAAATTAGGTTCATGTGTTGTATACTTAGTAATTAGTCCCCACCCCACTCAAATTAGGTTCATGTGTTGTATACTTAGTAATTAGTCCCCACCCCACTCAAATTAGGTTCATGTGTTGTATACTTAGTAATTAGTCCCCCCCCCCACCCCACTTACCCACCTAATTGATGTCCCCTGGTCCATCAGAGGGCTGATTAATCTGTGAATTGGTCCGCCAATGTTTTTTTTTTTCTTGGCAGAAAACAAATTAGCAAGATTTCTGTTTAACTGTTGTTCCAAAATGTTTTTGAATTTTCTTTGTTATGAATTGTTTTTATTTAATGACTAATTTTTTTTTTTTTTTTTGTTTCAGCTTCCTTCAACGCCACAGGAATGGCAGACTGTGGCTTCCCAGTTCGCTGCCCGTTGGGACTTCCCCAACTGCGGAGGGGCCATCAACGGGAAACATGTGAGGATTGTGCCCCCACCCCATTCGGGGTCCTACTATTGGAATTATAAGGGGTTCCATAGTGTGGTGCTAATGGCGGTGGTGTCGGCACAATGTGACTTCCTTTATGTGGATGTGGGGAAGAACGGCCGGATGTCTGACGGAGGAGTCTTTAGGCAGACCGAGTTCTGCCACCGTCTTACCACTGGTGGCCTGGACTTGCCACCAGATGCCGAAAATGTGGAGGGGCTCCCGTTTGTTTTTCTGGCTGATGAAGCGTTTGGTCTGAGTGAACATCTCATGAGACCCTTCCCCCAAAGGACCCTCACCCCGGAGAGGAGGATTTTTAATTACCGGCTGGCCAGAGCAAGAAGGGTTGTGGAGAGTGCCTTTGGCATTATGGCCAGCCGGTTCCGTCTGTTGCTGACAGCCATCAACCTGGCAGAATATAAACTCAACTATGTTATTATGTGCTGCTGCATTCTTCACAATTTTTTAAGGAAATTTTCTGGTAACCAGTACCTGCAGCCTATTGGGCCTGAGGCCGGACTCAGGCTTCCAGAACTGACAGGGCTGGATCATGCCCTTCCTGGCTTAGCCCCCCAAACAGCACGTGAGGTGCGTGACCGCTATGTCAGCTATTTTAATGGTAGGGGGGCTATTCCAATGCCAGCTGACCAATAAAAAAAATATTTTTCTTGAAATATGTCTTGTCTGTTCAAATTTTTAAGTTTGGTTCTTGTTTGCTTTTCACGTTGCTTGTATCCTACATTGACCTAATTCAGGGATATGCAATTGGCCAACCTCCGGCTGGTGCAAAACTACAAGTCAATCATGCCTCTGGGTCTCATGCTTGTGGCTGTCAGTCTTGCTATGCTTCATGGGACTTGTAGTTCTGCAACAGCTGGATTTCCACTAATTGCATATTCCTGTCCTAGTGCATTTGTATAGCAAAGTGGTTTTTGACAATAGGAAATAAGGCCCTTTGTGACAGAAAACACAAAATGACTTTACAAACTAGTATTGAGTATTGAAAGAAGTAGACACACACATTTTTTTATTTTTTTTTTGATTTTTTAATAGTGCACATTCCAACCAGTGCCTCTTATTTAGATCTTTTTTTTTGTGTTTTTTTTTTTTTAATTTTTTTTTTGTGAAATTGGTTTTTAAAAATTATTTTTTTTTATATTTTTTTTTTGTTTTTAAAAATGTTTTTTTTTTTTTTTTTTTTTGGTAAACATATAAATATATCAAAAATACAATTATCACAAAAATTTAAAATAATAAAATCAGATTTTTAACTATTTACATAAAACAAGGGGTAAAGCCAAATTTTGAAGATGCACACCAAAAATTGGTAATGTCAACATGTGCTATGTACCATCATGAGTGATCAATGGACGTGTTTGGTGTGTGCAATCCCTTCCTCTCTCATACTAGAAGGAGGAAGGGTTTGCAAACACCAAATGCGTCCATTGCGATCCTCTGATGGCACATAGCACATGTTGACACACCGTGTGCATCTTCAAAATTTGGCCTCTAAAAATCTTGTAAAAACCTTAAAAACTTTTGGGCAAGGAAATGAAGGACATGATCGATTGTGGTTTAGGGGAAAAGGGGCTTATATTCTCCCTAAAACATCGATCATGTCCTTCATTTCCTGCCTCATAGGGACCAGCTGTTGTTGAATGCCCAGGATTCGTTGTTGCGTGGCCAGGATTTCTTGTTGCATGGCCTGGATGTTGCTCTCCATTAAGTCGATCCTGGCATTCCAGGCCATGATCTGCCCTATCAGCCTCTGGGCACTGTCCGCTGAAAAGGGCTCCGCAGCTTCTCCTACCACCACCAGATCATCACCTAAAAACATGTGTAGATAAAAAATTGGTTAAAATATACAGCCATTAATTGTTTACCTTAAGCTGGGTTGTCAGACACTCACTTTCACTTTGTGGGGTGTGTAACGCCACCTGCTCTTCCTCCTCCACATCTAGCCCTGGGCTGGGCTCATCCAGTGGAGCTACGGAGCTTGGTCCAGCGGAGGATACCGAGCTTGGCTGCTCCCTCGAGGACACTGGGCTGGGCAGCTCCAATACTGGCGCGGGGCTGGATGGCTCCATCACCGACATGGGGCTGGGGCTGGGGCTGGGGCTAATTGCCCAATCAGGCTGGCGAGGTCGGGGGGTCCTGGGCTGCTCCGCCTCTTGTCTGAGTCTTTGTTTCCCTATGAGAATGAAAAAAAAAAAAATACTTTTAAGCATAGTGATATTTGAGTTCAGAAATTTGAATATGAAACATTGGTTTGAAGTGGTGTAAAATTATTAGCTGGTTATTACAAGATCCTAGTTTAATACATCCTTAAAATGACTTTTTTTTAGTTAGGCTGTGTTCAGACTGCTGCGATGTGCGAACGCTGCAAATCTACTGTGGTTTCACGCATCGCATGCGGAGTTCGCACTGCCCTATGTGACCTGCTGGGAGTATCAGTGTAAAGTTTTATTGACACCTCCAAATTAGTTATCATTTCACAGTGCAATCTTTAAACTCGGACAGGAATCGGACCACATGGTGTGAACACCCATGTGATCCGATTTGGCTGTGGACTAAAAAAAGGGCCATGTACAAGTTTGGTCCGGATGCGATGTAAATTCAGCCATACTACATGCATGGCTGAAATCGCATCACACAGAGATCACATGTGATTTGCACTGCAGTGCGGTGCAAATCACATTTGATCTCGTACATTGCAGCAATGTGAACCTAGCCTTTAACCAAACTGTGATACTGTATATCTTTTGTCCAAGTTTCACAGACGGACACACTCGAATCAACGCCTGGAGTACCTGTGTGTGATTATGTCAAAAATGTTCTATGAAGGCCCAAACTACACTTATAAATGTTTCCTAGTCCAGATGTTGAACCAGCATTTTATCTATCTATCTATCTAATTTTTTTAATTGAGTCTACATTGCACTGAATAAATTTATGAAACTTTATTAAAAATTTATATCCTATAAACTGAGCGTGACAATTCAGTTTATCATGAACAAAAAAAAAAAAATAACTAATTAAAATCTAATCCAACACCAGATAAATTTACACCATACACAAATTCATGCTATTTACGCCCACATATACGAACAACCATATGCGCCATATTTTCATAAACTACCTACACGAACGATTACGATCTAATCCGCCAGATTTACACCGCCTACACGAACGATTAATATAAATCCGCCAGATTTCCAGTCACTATCTACATGAACGATTACGATCAAATCCGCCAGTTTTACATACACTATCTACACGTACGATTACGATCAAATCCGCCAGTTTTACATACACTATCTACACGAACGATTACGATCAAATCAAACGATTATGTCCGACAGTCACGAGAAACGCGGAGTTTACTCACTTTTTTTCAGGACCTTTTTGATGCGGTCATATTGGTCCGGCTCCCTGGACTTGATGTCCGACCATCTTTTCCGCAGCTGGTCCTTTCCTTTCCGTACCCCGAATTTTGACTCCAAGGCTGTGACCACCTCGTCCAAGATGGCGCTTTTCCTTATATTTGGTTTTGGGTAAGGGCCATGTTCCCCATCATAATCATCCCTCTTAAGGATAGCTACCATCTCCACCATCTCTTCGAACGCCATATTGGTGGCCTTATATCTCCTCCTTGCTTGGGGCCCATGGCTTTCCTCCGCGCTGCTCACGCTGCTAATTGAACTTGCATCCGCCATTTTCCACTCTCATACACCCACAGCGGAAGGAGGGTAAAAGGGGCGGGGAAACACGGTCGCAAGGAACGTCAGGGGCGGGCGACGCAGGCGGAGCCTGAGCGCATGCGCCGTATATAAAGCGGTACCACGAGGCCGTACGCTTGTCCGAACGGGAGCAGCGAGTGCTACACGCGACGGTAAGATAGTTATCATTTTATTTTCGGTTAATTTAAAGCCTGCGTTAGGGATATCCATATTGAATTTTATTCTTATTGATGTTTAATTGATTTCTATGTGGGTTGGTGGTTGAGTGGGCTTGGTGTTTTGTGTGGTAGTGTGGGGGTGGGTGTATAGGGGGTGGGGCTAGTGTGTGTGTGTGTGTGTGTGTGTGTGTGTGTGTGTGTGTGTGTGTGGGGGGGGAGTGTTTGTGTGTGTGGGAGGGGTAGTGTGTGTGTGTGTGTGTGTGTGTGTGTGGGGGGGGGAGTGTTTGTGTGTGTGGGAGGGGTAGTGTGTGTGTGTGTGTGTGTGTGTGGGTGGGGAGTGTTTGTGTGTCTGGGAGGGGTAGTGTGTGTGTGTGTGTGTGTGTGTGTGTGTGTGTGTGTGTGTGTGTGGGGGGGGGAGTGTTTGTGTGTGTGGGAGGGGTAGTGTGTGTGTGTGTGTGTGTGTGTGCGTGTGTGTGTGTGTGTGTGTGTGGGGGGGGGGTAGCGTGTGTAGTAGTGTGTGTCTCGCCTACATTGTCACAATATAGTGTGCATTTGGTCTGACTTTTTTTTTTTTGTTTTTTCTTTTCAGAAAATGAAAAAGTATACTGCAGACCCCTTTAAAGAGGAGGCCTTCCTCTCCACCTTTATAGATCTAGTGGAGTCCCACAGCAATCTGTGGGATACAAAACACCCCCAATACCCAATCCGTGCTGCCCGGAAGAAGACACTGGAGACAGTTTTGGCGTTTGTGAAAACCCGAGTCCCCCAGGCAGACACTGTCTTTGTGAACGCCAAAATTCAGAACCTGCGTAGCGCGTATAGGCGGGAGCAAAGAAAGATCCTAGAGTCCCAAACATCAGGAGCAGCAGCAGGTCAGGTCTATGTACCTAGGCTGTGGTATTATGACAGGCTGTGTTTTCTGGATGACACATCAGAAGCCAGGCCGTCACTTTCGACTCTTCCGTCTACCCGTCCCTCCACCCTTCCCTCCGCCTCAGGTGAGCCATCCCTGGAAGATCCAGACCCTTCCTTGCTGGACGAGGTTGATGCGCCCAGCTGGAGCCAGGTATATTTTAGTTTCTAACGTTTGGATTGCTCAAATATTAATGATGTCAAGTTCAATGTTTGAATTGCTTCCAAATCTAGGATTTCATCACAAATTAAATTAGATAGAAGGATACAGTAGTTTACACAAATGTGGCTCAAATCTTAATGAACTGATGGAAAAATGATGGTGTCAAAATGATAGCCTTTTGTATTTCAAGACAAATGTATTTGCAAGTGAGAACTGTAAAATTGTTAGTGATTGATGATTTCTAAATATAGACATATTTTAGTTATTGATTTCTTTGTTTTTTTACACAGGATGAGCTCACCCAGGAGGAGGCCGGGACCAGTGGTATGGAGGAGGAGGCCGGGACCAGCCACACACAGGAGCTAGCTGGGCCCAGCAGGAGTAGGACTGAGAGCCAGGTCCCTCCCCTCCGCCTAGCCAGCAAAAGGCCCAGGAGGATGTGCCGTACAGAGGAGGAGTCCTTGGTGCTGATACAGCGAGCCACCCAGATTTTGTCCAAACCCCCCAATCCGCAGGAGGCCTATGCCACTTATCTGGCTAGCAAGCTCCAAGAAATGGACAAACCCCAAAGAAACATGTGTGAGGCAATCTTCTTTGATGCCATACAACTGGGGCTGAAGGGTGAGCTCACACCCACCACGAAGCTCTACAAAACAGACCCTACTGCTCCTCCTCCTCCTCCTCCTCCTCCTCCTCCTCCTCCTCCTCCTACCACAACTCCACCACCAGAGGCACAGCCTCCAGCGAAGCGTGGAAGGAAGGCTAGACGGAAGAGTCGCAGGTGACTGCCTGGCTTCAGTCTGCTCTGAAAGAAGACGCAGGCTGTTGTAGTACCACAGTCTGGGGACATAGATCTCATCTGCTGCTTTTCCTGGTCTGTGGGATTCTAGGACCTGGTTGTGCTCCCTATGTACATGCTACGCAGGTTCGGAATTTTGGTGTCCACTCACTTGATGTGTGCCTGGGGGACAAAAGGCTTCACAAACGTCAAAATTGTCTCCAGTGTTGCCTCCCTTTTGTTTTTTGTTTTTGGTTCTGAGGAAAAATAAAAATTTATTATTTCAAAAAAATCTTGTATGTTTTCTTTTTTTTTTTATCAATATTTTTGTATAATTTTGGGTTAAAAAAACAAAGTTTATTTGTGAGTAGGCAGATACATGTCAAAAGACTCTGGGGGTTATTTACAAAACACATGTTCATGTAAATATGCTAACTTCAACTGCAATTTTTAAAGCACTGCAAGTGCACTTGGAAGTGCATTCGCTGTAAATTTGAGGCTTAACATTTGAAATGAGGGGAAGCTCTGCTGATTTTGAACATGCAATCATGTGTAGGCTAAAATGATGGTTTGGGTATCTATCTATCTATCTATCTATCTATCTATCTATCTATCTATCTATCTCTACTTGCATAGTCCTGCTTGGCCCAAAAAAATGCAAGTCCATCTTGTTTCAAACCCCCCACCCAAAAAAAAAAATAAAAAAATAAAAAACAATAGTAGTTCCAAAAATATATAGTAATAGATTTTTTTTTTTTTCTGAAATAAATAAATAAATAAATAAATAAATAAATAAATATATATATATATATATATATATATATATATATATATATATATTTATATTTATATATATATATATATTTTTTTTTTTTTGGGGTTGTTTTTTTTTTTTTTTTTATATAAATTGGGAATATATTTTTGCTATAATTGGAAGATTAATCATAGGATGAGGATGAATAAAAACATGTAGTATAACTCTGTGTGAATATAAGCAGCAAAGCTACTTCACTTTTCTTGCATTACGAAGAAGAAAAGAACGGGCTATATTAAAAAAAAAAACACAAAATTAGCAGCATGACGAATATGCTAGCTTCAATACGAACACTAGTTTTACAAGACCGAGCGCTTCCGCCCTGTAAATTCTTTCTGAGTATGCGCGGAACTTAGTTTGACGAACAAGCCTACACACGGGCGGACTGTTCGCTCAAACCAAGTTTCAGCGGACAGTTTTACGGAAATTCCGAAAAACTTTGTTCGTCAGACTGTCCGCTGAAACTGTCCGCTGAAAGCCCACACACGAGCGGACTGTCCGCCCAAACACTGTTCAGCGGACAAAGTTGGGCGAACAGTCCGCCCGTGTGTACGCGGCCTTAGAGAGCAGCCCTCATCCTTGGAAAATGTGCTCTCTTAACCACTTGCTTACTGGGCACTTAAACCCCCCTCAGTCCCAGACCAATTTTCAGCTTTCAGCGCTGATGCACTTTGAATGACAATTGCGCGGGCATACAACACTGTACCCAAATGAAATTTTTATCATTTTTTTCCCACAAATAGAGCTTTCTTTTGGTGGTATTTAGTTACAGCTCGGAGTATTATTTTTTGCTAAACAAACAAAAAAAGATGCAAAAAAAAAATAAAAAAAAAATCATGTTTTAATAGTTTGTTATAAAATTTTGCAAACGGGTCATTTTTCTCCTTCATTGAAGTGCGCTGATTAGGCGGCACTGATGGCTGCATTGGTGGGCACTGATGGGCTGCATTGGTGGGCACTGATGGGCTGCATTGGTGGGCACTGATGGGCTGCACTGGTGGGCACTGATAGGCATAGTTAAGGCGGCACTAATAGGCACAGATAAGGCGGCACCGATGGGCACAGATAAGGCGGCACTGATGGGCAAAGATGGGCACATAAGATGGCACGGATGGGTGGCACAGATGGGTGGCACGGATGGGTGGCACGGATGGGCACTGATAGGTACCACAGATAGATGGGACTGATGGGTACTGATAGGTGGCACTGATAGGTGGCTCTGATAGGTGGCACTGCTGGGCACTGATGGGCGGCACTGCTGGGCACTGATGGGCGGCACTGCTGGGCACTGATGGGCGGCACTGGGGTGCAGCACCTTTGAGGCAGATTGGGTGGCACTGTGGGTGGCACTGTGGGTGGCACTGTGGGGTGGCACTGTGGGTGGCACTGTGGGTGGCACTGTGGGCACTATGGGCACTGACGGGGGCACTTACTTTTGCGTTTTATTTTACTTCAGGATGGCACTGCGGGAGGCAGGTGGGCACTGGCAGGTGGCAGGTGGTCCCTTGTATTGATGGCCGTGATCGGGACTGATGTCCCGATCACGGCCGCCGGTGATCGGCTTTTTTTTTTTCTCCTCGCGCTGTCAGCGCGAGGAGGAATAATAGCCGATTACCGGCTCCGTTCTATCACATGATCAGCTGTCATTGGCTGACAGCTGATCACGTGATAAGGGATCGGGATCGACCCCTTGCACGGATCGGTGATCAGGCGAGTCTCACGGACTCGCCGATCACAGAGCGCGCCGCGCGCGCCCTTCAGGGTGCGCGCAGGCCGCTCGTATCCGGTAAATGTAGGTCCGCGCTGTTGCCGTCATTTGGCAATAGCGCGGATCTGTAGTGGTTAAAGTTAAGTGTCTTGATATTTGAGGAGGAGGGAGTGGTCAACCATATTAAAGGCAGCCAAAAGGTCCTTGATTTCCTTTTAACATATTCTGTTATATTCTTTGCAACATTTAAACAATGCTAGTGTTCCTTCATTTTTATATATTTTTTAAAAGCTTTCTTATTATTTATAGCTTTCTAACTTTGGCCATGAGGCACAAAGGTTTTATTTTTAGCCTTTTAAAGGTATTTGCCCATGGGAATATACTCTGCAGTGAGTTTGCATACAGTCTTTTTGAAGATTTCCCATTTCTGTTCTGTGTTGATCAATGCCAATATTCCCTCCCAGTTTAAATCTTAGAGAGCAGCCCTCATCCTTGGAAAATGTTCTCTCTTAAAGTTAAGTGTCTTTATATTTGAGGAGAAGGGGGTGGTCAACCATATATCAAAGGCAGCCAAAAGGTCCAGAAGTAGGAGTACAGAATAGTGTCCATTGCTTTTTGCTGTCAGTAAGTCATTTGTGAGTTTTAAAAGTGCAGTTTCTATAGAGTGTTGAGGGTGAAATCCAGATTGAAGGTAATCAAGGTTAAAATCCTCTTTATTTATTTAATCTGCACATGATTGGGTATTCAGAGTAAAGAGTGAAGATTCTCAACTCCTATAGAAAATCAGCCTCAGGGTCTGCTTCTCCATGTTTTACCTATTACACCCCCTTCTCCAGCTCCCCTCCAGACGTCATTCTTTCTGACTGCAGCTAAAACAGTATTGTTAGACAGATGCAACAAGATAAACAAACAATGTGTTTAACAATATTTTTCTGACAATGACAAATTACACAATTTTAGAGAAAAAAACTTTTATTTGCTCTGAAATATTTTTAAAACAATAGAGAGATGTGTGATGGACTGGAGATAGCATTAGATGCATTTAGCGGCAATGCAAAACATTGCAGAAATACAAGAATACACAAATACCAATTGGCAGATATGAATAGACAGAGCAGTCCATGTATTCACCTAGACTAAGATCACACTATAGAATGCTCTGGTTGGTCTTGTGTTATGGTCAAATCAGTTACATTGAACGATGTTATCATTATCGGTGATAAGCCACACTTTGCCATTGTCGTAAGTGATGTGTTTGACACTGAACCAGAGTCCCAGGTTTGTCCAGTCTGTTCCAGTTGGGTTGCTGCCACTGATTCCAACCCTAAAACAAAAATCTTTCTCAGTTATACAACATAAAAAAAACAATATAAAAAGTAATGTTTCCGCTAAGACCCCTTTTACACTGGGGCCGCAGCCACGCCAGTGCTAAAGCACCGCTCGTTTTGGCAGAACTTTAGCTGTTTGGCCGCTAGAAGGGTGCTTTTAACTCCAAAGAAGCGAGAGAGGGGGGATTTGGGACTTTAAAGCGGGAGTCCACCGGGACTCCGCGTTTTTTTTTTTTTTTAAAAGCCAGCAGCTACAAATACTGCAGCTGCTGACTTTTAAAATAGTGACACTTACCTGTCCAGCGCGCCTGCGATGTCGGCACCCGAAGCCGATCTCTAGGTCGTCTGTCGGGTCCTGCCGCCGCCATCTTGTGTATGGGAATCAGGAAATGGAGCCTTTCGGCTTCATTTCCCGGTTCCCTACTGCGCATGCGCGAATCGCGCTGCGCAATAAGGACGCTCCCCGCTGCCTCTGGGATCTGTGTGTTTCCCAGCAGGCAGCGGGGCACTTGCGGGAAGGGGCGGGCACTTGCGAAAAGGGGCGTAAGTTACGCCCCTTTCCGCAGAGAGCTATCCCGGAAGTGGGTGCAGTTACCTGGATTATCCAGGTAACTGCACCCCCCTCCCCCCTGAAAGGTGCCGATTGTGGCACCGGAGGGGGGGAGGGTTCCGATGAGCGGAAGGTCCACTTTAGGGTGGACCTCCGCTTTAAATGAAGCACAACCAAGTGCCTCATTCCCGGTAATAGGTACGTATAAAAGGGAGTTGGGACTTTAAATAAAGCACTTGGATAGTGGAGGTAAATTTTAACCATGTTTAAATATTTATTGATTGTAAAGTAAAAAGGCAGTAAAAAGTATCAATTTCATTATATGTAAAGGCATCAATATAGTATAGGCATGATATAAAGTATATACATACAACAGCGCATGACAATGATAAAGAAATAGTGTAGCATAATAGTGCCCATAACAGCATGCCCGATGTGGACAAATATACCCACATGGTAAGTATGCATCCACTAGATATAAAAAAGATTTTTTTGTATATAATTAAAAAAATGTATCTAATGATGAAATGAATATGGTTCCGTATAAAGTATGGCTGGGGCATCAAATCAAAATCTCGACGCGTTTCGTGGGTGTATCCCTACTTATCAGAAGCTGATGCGACCAAAAAGTTCCTATGGAATATAAATAAAAAGTATAATATACTAACCATATAGATAAATATATAAGTTAATAAACATTTAATGCGTGTAGATGGTGAGCCAGAACACACTCACCAATCCGGACGGCAAGTGCAGTGCACGGTGGTGGACGTAGGGTGGGCCAGGAGCATAATCCCTCCACGGGAACTGAGGCGGCATGAAAATGGCAGCGATATCGGGTAGAATATAGGAATACAAATATATAGCAGAGTATAACCAAAAATTGGGATGTGTTGTAGTTGTAGTTATATGCCCTCTCTCGCATATATATCGGGATGGAAGCACTTGGGTATATGGGATTGGCCAGCATTGGAATTACTAGGATAAGCTTTACAGACTAACCAAACGGTTGATGGATATCATTTAATGCCTATGTTGAGGGTTCAAAAAACACCATTTCAATTGAAAAGGGAACAAAAAGACCCAGAACTGATTGTGAGCATACATAGTGGTTGCTAAGTGATAAGCTGTAGCCTTGTCTAATTGGTTTATCCATAACATTTACTATTTCTTTACCAAAGTAACCCTTATTTACACATTACCCCAATGCAATTGCATCTATAGGTAAAAAATTACCTTCTGAACGCTATGCCTTCAACGTTGACACCATACACAGAACCATCAGTGCCAACCTCTATCTTCATCAGAGTGCCATCAATGCGCTGCCATTGGGTTCCCTGGCAGGATAATGAACTGACACCTTTGCGGAAGAAAATCATGCCTGCGCTGTTCACTCCCCAGCAGCCCCATAGCCCACAGCTGTAATAGTCTATTGACCCATCCAGTAGGCTCCAGGGTGTATCGGGAGAGCCTGAAATTGTGTATCTCTGTTTCAAGCAAAAGACGCGGTCTTCTTCATTCACTCCACCCAAAAACCGATTACCGCCAGCATCTACCTGCTTCAAGAGCCCTGTTGAAAAAACACAAAACAAAAATAGGCCCATTAAATTGAATGTTTTAACAGAAAGAAGAACAAAACAATTGTTACATGGGATTTTTGCAGGACAGGCAACAATTACACAAATGTCCTGTGCCACCTCAAGTCTAATGACATGTCCCAACGGACTGGGGCAACATTAATTTGCCACAGCAGGCAATCCATTTTTGATTGTAGTGGGAAAGTACCCTTCCAATCATTCCAGAACTGCAGAGATCCATTTTACAGGATCTAGTGTATCAAAAAAAATGACTTATGGAGTACAACAATTTCACTGAGGACCATTGCAATTGATGGTGGCACTGGAGAACCTGATTTCACCAATAGGGTGTAGCTTAAAGTAGAACTATGGCCTATTACAAAAAAAGCAGCACTCAATTTTTAAGTTTACCTGCATTTCCAGTTTTCTCTTAGTCCTCCTGCAAAGTCATACAAATATCTGTTAATCCTGCCAGTGAAGTCTTCCTAATGCAACTTACTGTGGGGATGACTGACAATGATGCTGCACTGCTTCTGAATTCTGAGATACGTTGCCACTTCCCTGCTTGCATTATAGTGGGATGAAAAGTGTTGAAGGGCGTTGTGACTATCAGCATTGTCACTGCCGATATACTGTACAAGTAGAGCCAGGACAAGGTCATCTAGCACCCGGGGCAAAGATACCAAACTGCGCCCCCCCAGACTTTTAAGCATTATGTGTCAGTAAAATACTCCTCAAGCACTACTAACCACCTAAGGATATATTACCTTTGCAAGCTAAAATTATCCTCAAACAAAAATCCCCCCTCTTTTCACTGCAAATCCCCCCCCTGATGAAATCTCCCCTCCCAGCATCAATCTTTGACCCCCATCCCCGCTCCCAGCTCCAAACCTTTCTATCCCAAAATCTTTCCTCCTAGCATGAATCCCCCCCCCACCCACACACACACCAAATCCCCCATTCTAGAACAAATCCTCTACCCCTCAAAATTTCCCTCCGAACACAAAGCCTCCCTCCCGGTGCAAATCCCTACTAGCACAAATCCTACCCCCCCCCCCCAAATCCTCCTTCAAAACACAAATGCCCCACAGAAAATTTCCTTTCCTAGTACAAATCCTCTCCCCCAATTGCACAAATCCCTCTTCCTTAACCAAATCCCTACCAAACAAATTTACCTTCCTGGTACAAAAGCACTTCCCCCCAAATCACTCCTCCTAGCACAAATCCCCCCAAATCCCCCACTCCAGCACAAAATGCCCCCGAATTCTTCCTCCCAGCACAAAATGCCCTCCCCAAATTTCCTAGCATACTACTTGCACACATACATATACAGTTGTGCTCATAAGTTTACATACCCTGGCAGAATTTATGATTTCTTGGCCATTTTTCAGAGAATATGAATGATAACAAAAACTTTTCTTTCACTCATGGTTAGTGTTTGGCTGAAGCCATTTATTATCAATCAACTGTATTTGCTGTTTTTAAATCATAATGTCAACAGAAACTACCCAAATGACCCTGATCAAAAGTTTGCATACCCCAGTTCTTCATACCGTGTATTGCCCCCTTTATCATCAATGACAGCTTGAAGTCTTTTGTGGTATTTGTGGATGAGGCTCTTTATCTTCTCAGGTGGTAATGCTTCCCATATCTCTTGACAAAAAGCCTCCAGTTCCTGTAAATTCTTGGGCTGTCTTAGCTCAATGATATCGAGGTCAGGAGACTGAGATGGCCACTCCAGAACCTTCACTTTATTCTGCTTTAGCCAATGACAGGTCTACTTGGTCTTGTGTTTTGGATCATTGTCATGTTGGAATGTCCAAGTACGTCCCATGCGCAGCTTCCTAGCTGATGATTGCAAATGTTCCTCCAGTATTTTTTGATAACATACTGCATTCATCTTGCCATCAATTTTGACCAAATTTCCTGTGCCTTTGTAGCTCACACATCCCCAAAACATCAGCGGTCCACCTCCGTGTTTTACAGTAGGAATGGTGTACCTTTCATCATAGGCCTTATTGACTCCTCTCCAAATTAAGCTTTTATGGTTGTGGCCAAAAAGCTACATGTTGGTCTCATCACTCTGAATGACTTTGTGCCATAAGGTTTGAGGCTGGTCTCTGTGCTGTTTAGCGTATTATAAGCGGGATACTTTGTGGAATTTGCGCAGTAATGGCTTTCTTCTGGCGACTCGACCATGCAGCCCATTTTTCTTCAAGTGCCTCCTTATTGTGCATCTTGAAACAGCCACACCACATGTTTTCAGAGAGTTCTGTATTTCACCTGAAGTTATTTGTGGGTTTTTCTTTGCTTCCCGGACAATTTTCCCGGCAGTTGTGCCTGAAATTTTAGTTGGTCTACCTGACCGTGGTTTGGTTTCAACAGAACCCCTCATTTTCCACTTCTTGATTAGAGTTTGAACACTGCTGATTGGCATTCTCAATTCCTTGGATATCTTTTTATATCCCTTTCCTGTTTTATACAGTTCAATTACCTTGTCCCACAGATCCTTTGACAATTCTTTTGCTTTCCCCATGACTCAGAATCCAGAAATGTCAGTGCAGCACTGGATTAAAGATGCAAGGGTCTGTTAGGAGTCCAGAAACACATTGGCCTTTTATACACACACACTAATTACAAGCAAACAGATCACAGGAGAGGATGCTTACCTTTAACCTCTTGCTGACCAGTCGCATTAGTTGTACTGCGGCAGAATGGCATGGGCAGGAGAATCACTGTTATGTTACGTCGCTCCTTCTGGTGGCCACTAGGGGCACGTGCACTGCTCGCCCCCGGAGCTGATGCGAGTGCCTGGAGTTCTCATTGACCACCGGGCTCCCGCGATCGCTCGTAACATGGTGAGAACCGGGATCTCTGTGTGTAAACAGAGATCCCGGTTCTCTGAGGGGAGAAGAGACAGATCGTTTGTTCATACAAAGTATGAACAGCGATCTGTCATCTCCCCTAGTAAGTCACATCCCCCCTGTTAGAACACACACTAGGGAACACACTTAACCCCTTGATTGCCCCCTAGTGTTAACCCCTTCACTGCCAGTGACATTTTTACAGTAATCAATGCATTTTTATAGCGCTGATCACTGTATTAATGCCAATGGTCCCAAAAATGTTTAAAAATTGTCCGATGTGTCCACCATATTGTCGCAGTCATGATAAAAATCACAGATCACCGACATTACTGGAAAAAAAAATAATAATAAAAATGCTATAAATCTATCCCCTATTTTGTAGATGCTATAACTTTTGCGCAAACCAATGAATACACGCTTATTGTGATTTTTATTACCAAAAATATGTAGAAGAATACATATCAGCCTAAACTGAGGAAAATGTAGCTTTTTTAAAAAAAAAAATGGGGATATTTATTATAGCAAAAAGTACAAAATAGTGTGGTTTTTTTTTCAAAATTGGCGCTCTTTTTTTGTTTATAGCACAAAAAATAAAAACCTAAATAAACCTAATAAAAAAAATAAAAAAATAAAAAAGAGATGATCAAATACCACCAAAAAAAAAGCTCTAGTTGTAGGAAAATAAGGACATCAATTTTGTTTGGGTACAGCGTCGCAAGACCACGCAATTGTCAATTAAAGCGACGCAGTGTCGAATCGCAAAAAATGGCCTGGTCATTCAGCAGCCAAATCTTCCGGGGCTGAAGCGGATAATAGCCATTCAAACCCCTTTGTGTCAACTTGTGTGCATGTTCTCAGGTAGTGATGGACGAACTTCCGACGGGACGTTTCGCGAACGCGAAACGCGAACGGGCACAAACGTTCGCGAAAACGACCGTTCGCCGCGGGCTCCATTGACTTCAATGGGAGGCGAATTTCGCAAACCTTTAGGTCGAATTTGCGGCCACGGGGTAATTATTAGGGGGTAGCACGTAGTCCCACCACCTGGACAATAGCATAATACATGTATGAGGTGAATTTGGGATCGATAACTACAAGCATTTTTTTTTTATTTGGGAAATTGTTCTGACAATTCAGGACTATGGAGCTAATGAAGGCAATGGAGGAGAGGGAAGGTCAGGGACCAGGGTAGGCAAACAAGAGGGTGCAGGAGATACAGAGCACTGACAGCAGCACCGTAATACAGAGCACTGACATCAGCACCGTGACATACAGCGCTGACAGCAGCTCCGTGACATACAGCGCTGACAGCAGCTCCGTGACATACAGCGCTGACAGCAGCTCCGTGACATACAGCGCTGACAGCAGCTCCGTGACATACAGCGCTGACAGCAGCTCCGTGACATACAGCGCTGACAGCAGCACCGTGACATACAGCGCTGACAGCAGCTCCGTGACATACAGCGCTGACAGCAGCTCCGTGACATACAGCGCTGACAGCAGCTCCGTGACATACAGCACTGACAGCAGCTCCGTGACATACAGCGCTGACAGCAGCTCCGTGACATACAGCGCTGACAGCAGCACCGTGACATACAGCGCTGACAGCAGCTCCGTGACATACAGCGCTGACAGCAGCTCCGTGACATACAGCGCTGACAGCAGCTCCGTGACATACAGCACTGACAGCAGCTCCGTGACATACAGCGCTGACAGCAGCTCCGTGACATACAGCGCTGACAGCAGCACCGTGACATACAGCGCTGACAGCAGCTCCGTGACATACAGCGCTGACAGCAGCTCCGTGACATACAGCGCTGACAGCAGCTCCGTGACATACAGCGCTGACAGCAGCTCCGTGACATACAGCGCTGACAGCAGCTCCGTGACATACAGCGCTGACAGCAGCTCCGTGACATACAGCGCTGACAGCAGCTCCGTGACATACAGCGCTGACAGCAGCACCGTAAGCAGCCCCAGGAGGAAGTCAGCACAGCACAGGGATGGTGTGATCCCCTCATAATAAGAACCCCCAGGAGGAAGTCAGCACAGCACAGGGATGGTGGGAGCCCCTCATAATAAGAACACCCAGGAGGAAGTCAGCACAGCACAGGGATGGTGGGAACCCCTCATAATAAGCAGCCCCAGTAGAAATATGACACCGCTCAACCTCTTCAAAGAGGAGGGTAGGGGCATATAGTACGGTGTGCTTTTTTGGGTCAGGGAAGTGAGCCAAATGAATTAAGAAGGTCTGTGTGCTTGATTCCAAAAATTGTTTATAGACATATACATGGTCTACTGATCACATGTGTTGAATTCCTCCGAGATCCATGCCTCATTCATTTTTAGAAATGTGAGGTAGTTAACACTGTGGTGAGCTAGGCGAGTACGCTTATCGGTCACAATCCCCCCTGCTGCGCTGAACGTCCTTTCGGACAGGACACTGGATGAGGGGCAAGCCAACAGTTCGATTGCAAATTGGGCAAGCTCTGGCCAGAGGTCAAGCCTGCCCACCCAGTAGTCTAGGGGTTCATCACTCCTCAGAGCGTCCACATCGGCCGTTAACCCAATGTAGTCGGACACCTGACGGTCTAGGCGTTCCCTGATGCTGGATCCGGATGACACCTGTCGATGGGTCGGCTGAAAGAATGACCTCATATCCGAAGTCACCAACACATCTTCAAACCGGCCTCTTCTTGCAGGCGCTGTTGGATTGGTACCCGCAAATCCTTCTCTGGGAGTGGGAATTGCTCCTCTGCCAGCGCACGCAAAAGCAGAATGCAGCATTTCTCGAAGCAAGGCCTGGAAGTGCTGCATTCTGACAGCCCTCTGCGACGGCGGTAACATTTCCGCCATTTTGTGTTTGTACCGGGGGTCTAAGTACGTTGCCACCCAGTACTGGTCCTTGACCCTCATGCTTTTTATACGGGGGTCCCTATTAAAACACTGGAGCATGAAGGCCCCCATTTGCACTAAAGTGGAAGCGGTGTGGTGGCCTGGCTCCTGCTCATCATCCAGGATAATGTCGTCCTCTTCATTCTCCTCTCCCCATCCTCGCACAACAGGGATCCCAGAAAGGTTTAAAGCATGCTCTTCTTGCTCCTGCTCATCCGCCCCGGCACCATCCTCCTCTGACTCCTCATCAGACTCCTGTTGTTGACTTGTCTCAGATAGAGTAGCCCCCCCTGGGAATTCATCCAGCATTGCGACTTCCTCATCTTCCCGCTCCTGCTCCTCCACAGCCTGATCAATGACACGACGCAATGCACGCTCCAGAAAGAAGGCATAAGGTACCATGTCACTGATGGCGCCATGGCTGCGACTGACCAGTTTGGTGATCTCCTCAAATGGCCGCAGAAGTCTGCATGTGTCGCGCATGAGCAGCCACTGGCGCGGTGAAAAAAAACCCAGCTCCCCAGAACCGTTTCTTTCGCAGAGTTCATACAGGTAGACGTTAACTGCACGTTTCTGCTGGAGCAGCCTATCAAGCATATAGAAGGTTGAGTTCCATCGCGTCGGGCAATCGCAAATAAGACGTCTGACCGGCAGATGGTGTCGCCGCTGAATGTCAGCAAGGCGAGCCATGGCCGTGTAAGATCTTCTGAAATGGGCCGAGATTTTCCTTGCCTGCCGCAAGATGTCCTGGACCCCAGGGTATTTGACAAGGAATCGCTGCACGACCAAGTTTAAGACGTGTGCCATGCACGGCACGTGCGTGATTTTGCCCTGTTTCAATGCGCTAAGCAGATTGGCACCGTTGTCACACACCACTTTACCAACTGTCAAATTGAGCGGTGTTAGCCACTCATCTGCCTGTGAACGCAAAGCTGAAAGGAGTGCCGGGCCAGTGTGGCTCTTTGCTTCCAGGCACAACAGACGCAGCACGGCATGGCAACGTCTCACCTGGCATGTGGAATAGGTTCTGGGGAGCTTGGGCGGTGCAGTGGAAGAGACGCTAGCAGCGGAAAAGGAGGAGGCAGCTGAGGAGGAGAGGGAGGAGGATGGAGTAGGAGGAGGAGAAGAAGAGTCAGGCCTGCATGCAATCCGTGGCGGTAAAACCAAATCTACACGGGTGCCACGGGTTACATGCTTGACGGCCGTCAGAAGGTTCACCCAGTGGGCAGTAAAACTGATATACCTTCCCTGCCCGTGTTTGCTAGACCACGTGTCTGTGGTCAGATGTATCTTGGCACCGACACTGTGTGCCAGAGATACATTCACTTGCCGCTGAACATGGCCATATAGCTCTGGGATGCCCTTCTCTGAGAAATACTTCCTTCCTGGGACCTTCCATTGTGGTGTTCCAATGGCCACAAATTTGCGAAAGGCCTCCGAGTCCACCAGTTTATATGGCAGTAGTTGGCGGGCTATGAGTTCTGACAAGCCAGCCGCCAACCGTTGGGCAAGAGGGTTATCCGGCGTCATCATTTTTTTACGCTCAAACATTAGGCCCACGGAAGCCTGCCTTTTTGCAGAAAAATGTGAGCTTGGCGTGATGGAAGGTGGAGTGGAGGACAATTGTGAGGAGAGAGGAGAAGGAGAAGTAGAAGACGAGGCTGGACGGTGAGAGCCTGCAGTGTGGCTTTGTGTGTTCCGTTGCTCCCACTGGGCTCGGTGATGGCTGCTCATGTGCCTTCTTAAGGCGGTCGTCCCTAGGTGAGTATTGGGCTTACCGCGACTAACGCGTTGACTGCAAAGATTGCAGATGGCAACGCTATTGTCAGCAGCGGACACGTTAAAAAAAGCCCACACTGCGGAGCCATGTGCCGGTGTCCTGGGAGCGCCAGATGTGACCGTACATGGTCGATGACTCGCTCCTGATACATTTGCAGTCTGCTTTGTCCCTGCTGTGCAATGTAAGTCATTGCTGCTTCTCCTCCCTATCTGCTGGTCCATATCTCCCTCTGAACTCCCCTCCTCTTCCTCTCTTGTGGGCACCCACGTGACATCACTAGACACGTCATCATCAACGTCACCTTCCCCACCGCTATAAGTAGAGTAGGCAGCAACACCGGGGACCAACCTCCTCCTTGGGCTGATCTGGGTACTGGCGTCAGACTGCTGAGTAGCGCTTGTTGCTACCTCCTCTTCCTGATCCAATACCAAGAGTGGCTGCGCATCAGAAATGTCCTCTTGATATGGATCGGAAAATAATTCCAGTGACTCAAGCGGAAGGTATGTGGTGGTGGTGGTGGTGGTCGTGTTGTTGGTGGTAGTGTCTTTGGGGGTGCACATAGCAGAGAGTGAAGAAGAGGGTGCAGATCGAGAGGATGAGGAGGGTGCAGAAGAGTAAGGCTGAGCGAGCCACTCAACCAAGTCTGGTGCATCCTTTAAAGTAATTGAACGCACCTTCTGCAACTTCCCACTTTGGCTCAAGCCTGTTGCTCCTGCCCTACCCCTACCACCCCTGCGGAAGGGCCTGCCTCTTCCTCTGCATGTCATTTTTTAAATGACCCTGTGACAAAACTCTTAGTCCCTATACCGCTGAAGGACTGCTGCAGTATAGGTGAGCGGTCAGCAGTGGTGCACGTCAACCCTATCTATTGTGGACCTATAGCGGTCCTTACAGAACAGCAGACTGTACCGCACTCAAGCCTATGTACCGTAGCACCCTATACCAAGTTACCAGTCCTTATAAGAACTTTTGTGGACCAAGCAGGTTGTGTATTAGTGTTTAGCAGACTGTACGTCAGTCCCTATACCGCTGAAGGACTGCTGCAGTATAGGGCAGCGGTCAGCAGTGGTGCACGTCAACCCTATCTATTGTGGACCTATAGCGGTCCTTACAGAACAGCAGACTGTACCGCACTCAAGCCTATGTACCGTAGCACCCTATACCAAGTTACCAGTCCTTATAAGAACTTTTGTGGACCAAGCAGGTTGTGTATTAGTGTTTAGCAGACTGTACGTCAGTCCCTATACCGCTGAAGGACTGCTGCAGTATAGGGCAGCGGTCAGCAGTGGTGCACGTCAACCCTATCTATTGTGGACCGATAGCGGTCCTTACAGAACAGCAGACTGTACCGCACTCAAGCCTATGTACCGTAGCACCCTATACCAAGTTACCAGTCCTTATAAAAACTTTTGTGGACCAAGCAGGTTGTGTGTTAGTGATTAGCAGACTGTACGTCAGTCCCTATACCAATGAAGGACTGCTGCAGTATAGGGCAGCGGTCAGCAGTAGTGCACGGCAACCCTATGTATTGTGGACCGATAGCGGTCCTTACAGAACAGCAGACTGTAACGCACTCAGGCCTATGTACCGTAGCACCCTATACCAAGTTACCAGTCCTTATAAGAACTTTTGTGGACCAAGCAGGTTGTGTGTTAGTGATTAGCAGACTGTACGTCAGTCCCTATACCAATGAAGGACTGCTGCAGTATAGGGCAGCGGTCAGCAGTAGTGCACGTCAACCCTATGTATTGTGGACCGATAGCGGTCCTTACAGAACAGCAGACTGTACTGCACTCAGGCCTATGTACCGTAGCACCCTATACCAAGTTACCAGTCCTTATAAAAACTTTTGTGGACCAAGCAGGTTGTGTGTTAGTGATTAGCAGACTGTACGTCAGTCCCTATACCAATGAAGGACTGCTGCAGTATAGGGCAGCGGTCAGCAGTAGTGCACGGCAACCCTATGTATTGTGGACCGATAGCGGTCCTTACAGAACAGCAGACTGTAACGCACTCAGGCCTATGTACCGTAGCACCCTATACCAAGTTACCAGTCCTTATAAGAACTTTTGTGGACCAAGCAGGTTGTGTGTTAGTGATTAGCAGACTGTACGTCAGTCCCTATACCAATGAAGGACTGCTGCAGTATAGGGCAGCGGTCAGCAGTAGTGCACGGCAACCCTATGTATTGTGGACCGATAGCGGTCCTTACAGAACAGCAGACTGTACTGCACTCAGGCCTATGTACCGTAGCACCCTATACCAAGTTACCAGTCCTTATAAGAACTTTTGTGGACCAAGCAGGTTGTGTGTTAGTGTTTAGCAGACTGTGCGTCAGTCCCTATACCGCTGAAGGACTGCTGCAGTATAGGGCAGCGGTCAGCAGTAGTGCACGGCAACCCTATGTATTGTGGACCGATAGCGGTCCTTACAGAACAGCAGACTGTAACGCACTCAGGCCTATGTACCGTAGCACCCTATACCAAGTTACCAGTCCTTATAAGAACTTTTGTGGACCAAGCAGGTTGTGTGTTAGTGATTAGCAGACTGTACGTCAGTCCCTATACCAATGAAGGACTGCTGCAGTATAGGGCAGCGGTCAGCAGTAGTGCACGGCAACCCTATGTATTGTGGACCGATAGCGGTCCTTACAGAACAGCAGACTGTAACGCACTCAGGCCTATGTACCGTAGCACCCTATACCAAGTTACCAGTCCTTATAAGAACTTTTGTGGACCAAGCAGGTTGTGTGTTAGTGATTAGCAGACTGTACGTCAGTCCCTATACCAATGAAGGACTGCTGCAGTATAGGGCAGCGGTCAGCAGTAGTGCACGTCAACCCTATGTATTGTGGACCGATAGCGGTCCTTACAGAACAGCAGACTGTACTGCACTCAGGCCTATGTACCGTAGCACCCTATACCAAGTTACCAGTCCTTATAAAAACTTTTGTGGACCAAGCAGGTTGTGTGTTAGTGATTAGCAGACTGTACGTCAGTCCCTATACCAATGAAGGACTGCTGCAGTATAGGGCAGCGGTCAGCAGTAGTGCACGGCAACCCTATGTATTGTGGACCGATAGCGGTCCTTACAGAACAGCAGACTGTAACGCACTCAGGCCTATGTACCGTAGCACCCTATACCAAGTTACCAGTCCTTATAAGAACTTTTGTGGACCAAGCAGGTTGTGTGTTAGTGATTAGCAGACTGTACGTCAGTCCCTATACCAATGAAGGACTGCTGCAGTATAGGGCAGCGGTCAGCAGTAGTGCACGGCAACCCTATGTATTGTGGACCGATAGCGGTCCTTACAGAACAGCAGACTGTACTGCACTCAGGCCTATGTACCGTAGCACCCTATACCAAGTTACCAGTCCTTATAAGAACTTTTGTGGACCAAGCAGGTTGTGTGTTAGTGTTTAGCAGACTGTGCGTCAGTCCCTATACCGCTGAAGGACTGCTGCAGTATAGGGCAGCGGTCAGCAGTAGTGCACGGCAACCCTATGTATTGTGGACCGATAGCGGTCCTTACAGAACAGCAGACTGTAACGCACTCAGGCCTATGTACCGTAGCACCCTATACCAAGTTACCAGTCCTTATAAGAACTTTTGTGGACCAAGCAGGTTGTGTGTTAGTGATTAGCAGACTGTACGTCAGTCCCTATACCAATGAAGGACTGCTGCAGTATAGGGCAGCGGTCAGCAGTAGTGCACGGCAACCCTATGTATTGTGGACCGATAGCGGTCCTTACAGAACAGCAGACTGTAACACACTCAGGCCTATGTACCGTAGCACCCTATACCAAGTTACCAGTCCTTATAAGAACTTTTGTGGACCAAGCAGGTTGTGTGTTAGTGATTAGCAGACTGTACGTCAGTCCCTATACCAATGAAGGACTGCTGCAGTATAGGGCAGCGGTCAGCAGTAGTGCACGGCAACCCTATGTATTGTGGACCGATAGCGGTCCTTACAGAACAGCAGACTGTAACGCACTCAGGCCTATGTACCGTAGCACCCTATACCAAGTTACCAGTCCTTATAAGAACTTTTGTGGACCAAGCAGGTTGTGTGTTAGTGTTTAGCAGACTGTGCGTCAGTCCCTATACCGCTGAAGGACTGCTGCAGTATAGGGCAGCGGTCAGCAGTAGTGCACGTCAACCCTATGTATTGTGGACCGATAGCGGTCCTTACAGAACAGCAGACTGTAACGCACTCAGGCCTATGTACCGTAGCACCCTATACCAAGTTACCAGTCCTTATAAGAACTTTTGTGGACCAAGCAGGTTGTGTATTAGTGTTTAGCAGACTGTGCGTCAGTCCCTATACCGCTGAAGGACTGCTGCAGTATAGGGCAGCGGTCAGCAGTAGTGCACGGCAACCCTATCTATTGTGGACCGATAGCGGTCCTTACAGAACAGCAGACTGTACCGCACCCAAGCCTATGTACCGTAGCACCCTAGACAGACCAAGTTACCAGTCCTTATAAGAACTTTTGTGGAACAAGTGAGTTGTGAATGATTAGCAGACTGCAGCAGAAGGGCAGCAGTCAAGTATAATATTCTTTCTATATTTGGAAGAAAGAATATTATACGTGTACAAGCCTATTACCGTACCACTGATACCAGTCCTGAAAAGAACCTTTGTGGAACTAATAGTAACAGCAAGTCTTTAAAATTATCCTCACTGCCTGACACACTGCTTCCTGCCTGTCCCTATACAAATTGGCAAAAAAGAGTAGGCTGGAACGATTAGCTGGAACAGCTCTTTTGTGGACCTGATAGTAACAGCTAATGATGATGATGATGATGATGATGAAGAAAGACTAATCTGGCTGAGCTGTCCCTAAAATAGCAGCATACAGCGCTCTGTCCCTTTATCTAAACTGACAAAAGAAACTCAGGCTGCTGACCTAACACCTATACCAGTCCTGAAAAGAACTTTTGTGTACCAAATAGCTAGCGTTTTCTCTGTCCCTACTCCACACAGGATCCTTTCCCTACAGTGACAGAAGAAAGAATGTAAAATGGCCACCGGATCGGGTGTATTTATAGGTTAGGGGGAATGTCCAAGTGTCCATGAGCTGTCATGTCTCAATTGGTTGTCCTGTAACACATGATAAACGTGTCACGAAAGGTTAAAGTTCTTGTATACATTAAACACGTAAGTCCGCCGGGGCGAACGACGGAAAAAGGCGTTCGAACCCGCGGACGGCGAAAGTCGGAAATTCGCCGCGAAACGACCGCCGGGCGAACCGTTCGGCCATCACTATTCTCAGGCCATAATCACCAGGGTATGTAAACTTTTGATCAGTGTCATTCTGTTGTAATTATGATTTAAAAAGAGTAAACACAGGTGATTGATAATAAATGGCTTCTGCCAAACACTAACCATGAGTGAAAGAAATGTTTTTGTGTTATCATTCATATTCTCTGAAAAAGAAATCATAAATTCTGCCAGGGTATGTAAACTTATGAAAACAACTGTACAGTATCTCAAAAAGTGAGTACACCTCTCACATTTTTGTAAATATTTTATTATAGCTTTTCATGTGACAACACTGAAGAAATGACACTTTACTACAATGTAAAGTAATGAGTGTACAGCTTGTATAACAGTGTAAATTTGCTCAACACACAGCCATTAATGTCTAAACTGCTGGCAACAAAAGTGAGTACACCCCTAAGTGACAATGTCCAAATTGGGCCCAAAGTGTCAATATTTTGTGTGGCCACCATTATTTTCCAGCACTACCTTACTGCCTTTCCAGCACTGACCTACCTATCTGACATACACTAACCTACCTGACACACACTGACCGACCTACCTGACACACAGTTACCTACCTGCCTGACATACACTGACCTACCTGACACATGCTGGCCTACCTACCTGACACACACTGACCTACCTACCTTACATACACTGACCTACCTGACATACACTGACCTGACACACACGGACCTACCTACCTGACACACACTGACCCACTACCTGACATACAAACACTGACCTTCCTACCTGACCAGGAGACAGGCTTCATGTTGTGTCCTGCAGCAGCAGCTCACCATTGGTGTGCGAGGCATCCAGAGGAGAGGAGGCGAGCCACCCGCCCAAGAGTCACCCACCTGAGCGCCGAGCGGGGATCGATGTGGCGCAGCAGCCGCATTGTAATTCCCCCCTTCTGGAGCCTGTAGTGCCTATGATGGATGTCACATGTCCCGCAGTCCCGCCGTTGGACCAGTGGGACATCCATCATAGGCGCTGCAGGCTCCAGAAGTCGGGACCTGCTATGTGACTCGGCCCCACTCGGCGACGCTCGGAGTCAGATCGGTCCCCGCTTGGTGGCGTTGCTCGGGGCTAATAATAGAACAGTACCACACCATTTTGGGGACCCACTCGGGGCTTCATTCACTGACAGCCCCCCCCCCCCCCCCCCGCTGACACCACTGAAGGGATATAATGATAGAAAGCATTTTGCTCGTTTTGGAAACTGCAGCTTTGCATTGCATGCCATTATTAAGCTTACTATCTACCAGAACACCTAGATCCTTCTCCACCATTGACTCCCCCAGCTGCTCTCCCCCTAGTATGTATGATGCATATATATGAATAAAAAGTAAAAGGGTAGAAATGGCGCTGTTCTGGGGTGAAATGTCTCACATCCCTAGCATGTGAAGAGTCCCTAAATTTGAAATAAACCTACTGAGTGGATCTCTGTTTCCTAATGTGATAACTGTGCAGATGCTTTTCTCATTAATTGCTTGGCAGCTTCAAGTTGAACTTGCTTCAGATTTGAATACGCTCTAGTGCTGAATTTGCAGACATTAAAATAATAGCGTAATAATCTTTTCATAGTTTCATTCTTAAAGCTGTTGCAAAAGACAAGAGCAGAATTGTAGCAACGTGACTTGCCTGCTGAGAAAGGACCCACTGGATATCGAGCAATACAGGGCAAGCTGAAAGGAGATTATTTTATGTCTTATGCTGCATACACACGAGCGGATTTTCCGTTGGAAAAATCTTGGATGGTTTTTCCGACGGAATTCCGCTCAAGCTTGGCTTGCATACACACAGTCACACAAAAGTTCGCTGAACTTTTGACCGTCAAGAACGTGGTGATGTACAACACTACGACAAGCCGAGAAAATGAAGTTCAGTGATTCCGAGCATGCGTCGAATTGTTTCCAAGAATGTGTAGGATTTGGTACAGACGATGGGAATTTCCGATCAAAAATTTTTCCGACCAAAAAATAGAGAACATGCTCTCAATCTTTTGCTGGCTGGAAGTCTGATGGAGCGTACACACAGTTGCATATTCCAACCAAAAGCTCTCATCTGACTTTTGTTGGCGGAATGTCCGCTCGTGTGTACGCGGCATTACACCGCAAACACATACGCAACCAGCTGAAGCAGGACCAGGTTTTTCTGTGTGCTACACAGTGGCGTGTGGGGTGAATGGTTCCAGTGAGTGCATTTCTTATGGGGCACCTTTAACCACTTTCAGACCGGACCAATTTGCTGGTCAAAGACCAGACCACTTTTTGCGATTCGGCACTGCGTCGCTTTAATTGACAATTGCACGGTCGTGCGACGTGGCTCCCAAACAAAATTGACGTCCTTTTTTTCCCACAAATAGAGCTTTCTTTTGGTGGTATTTGATCACCCCTGCGGTTTTTATTTTTTGCGCTATAAACAAAAATAGAGCGACAATTTTGAAAAAAACGCATAATTTTTTACTTTTTGTTATAATAAATATCCCCCAAAAATATATAAAAAAACATTTTTTTCCCTCAGTTTAGGCCGATACATATTCTTCTACATATTTTGGTAAAAAAAATCGCAATAAGCGATTATTGATTGGTTTGCGCAAAAGTTATAGCGTTTACAAAATAGGGATAGTTTTATAGCATTTTTATTAATAATTTTTTATTATTTTTTTTTTTTACTAGTAATGGCGGCGATCTGCGATTTTTATTGTGACTGCGACATTGTGGGGGACCCATCGGACATTTTTGGGACCATTGTCATTTATACAGTAATCACTGCTATATAAATGCAGTGATTCCTGTGTAAATGACACTGGCAGTGAAAGGGTTAACCAGTGGGTGGCAGTGTAGGGGTTAAGTGTTCCTAGGGGTGTGATACTAACTGTGGGGGGGTTGGGCTTTCATTTAGTGTACACTGATCTCTGCTCCAATCACATGGAGCAGAGATCAGCGTCACTAGTTGCTAGGCAGAATGGAAAAATTTTGTTTACACAGCATTTCCTCCATTCGGCCGCTCCGTGAGACGATCGCGGGGATGCCCGTGGCGATCGAGTCCGCGAGTCCCGCGACCGGACTCACGGGGGTCCCGACCAGCGTGGGAGCGCGCCGCCGGCGGCGCACTCCCGATGGCAGGGCGGCATCGAATATTGGACGTACCTGTATGCCAATATGCCTGCCCCTGCCATTCTGTCGACGTACATCGTCGTGCGCTGGTCGGGAAGTGGTTAAGAAGCACTGAATACAGTTTTTGAAGAGCACCTGTCACTTTTATTTTTTAATTTTATTAACATCAGGACTAGCATTTCCTCTAGTATCCACTAAAGGTCACCATCCATGAGAAGATACCAGTGTTTTGTGTTTGTTTATATGATGGGCGATGGCACTGTCGTTTATGCACGATATTTATACCTTTTAATAACACACCAGATTGTTGCATTAGAATCGCTTTTTTTTTTGCATACAAGGATTGCACTAATTATTGGTCGGGCTGTTTGTACATCTGCATCCCAGCAGTGTTGCACTAGACCAGGGATATGCAATTAGCGGACCTCCAGCTGTTGCAAAACTACAAGTCCCATCATGCCTCTGCCTCTGGGTGTCATGCTTGTGGTTGTCAGAGTCTTGCTATGCCTCATGGGACTTGTAGTTCTGGAACAGCTGGAGGTCCGCTAATTGCATATCCCTGCACTAGACTGTTGCAATAGTGCCCAGACCATTTGTATATTAATATAGCACTTAAGGAGTTGCTGGTAATTAATTGGGCCTGTTCTCTGCTCCTCTTCCCCTTGAGAAAATTTATCAACCCCCTTGACACAGCTGTGTAATAGTGTTGATATGAAATTCAATAGCAATAACAACCCAACAATAGTATCAGATATTGTACTTTTACCGTTACCTGGGTATTCGACTCTCCAGCTGCTATAATAACTGGACACAATCTCACACCAATTATATTTTAACCACACAGTAAGTTTACTGGAAACTGGTTTTGAGAAAATTATTGTGGGGCATGCTGGGACTGTGACACCATAGGGGGTGGGGTCACGGGTGACATCCCCTGGTGACCCCGCCCCTTATGCCTATATAAATCGATACACATCGTGTCCACCGCATTACAGTGGGAGAGAGCATCGTGTCAACCATGTACCCCATACTCATTCACATAGGGTGGGGGGCCAGGATCTGGGGGCTCTCGGATTCCGATAAGCCCCCTGCCCGCAGATCCCAACAACCAGCGGCCAGGGTTGTTGGGAAGAGGGCCTTGTCCTCATCAACATGGGGATAAGGTGCTTTGGGGTGGGGGGGCACCAGGACGCCCCCCTTCCCCAAAGCACCCACCCCCCATGTTGAGGGCATGCGGCCTTGTATGGCTCAGGAGGGGGGGGCGCTTGCTCGTCCCTACCTCCTTTCCTGACCGGCTGGGCTGCGTGCTCGAATAAGGGTCTGGTATGGACTTTGGGGGGATCCCCACGCTGTTTTTTTGGCGTAGGGGGTTACCCTCAAAATCCATACCAGGCGACGGGGCTCGCAAGGTGTCAATTTCACCGATGAAAGCGGTGAGATTGACCTCCTTCTCTAGTCCCATGGTACCTTGAGTCACGTTCAAAATGAATGGACTTTATTCCATGTGTGGGCAAGTCCGTTCATTTGGAGAGTCCGTCGGACCTTCGCCGAAAGTCTGGCGGATTGTCTTACGGCCTTACAGTCTTTCCATTACTCCAGTCAATTTCTGGGTAGTTCAAATCCCCCACTATTATCACTGTTCCAACCCTTGCAGCTCTTTTCATCTGTGCAAGGATCTCCACCCAGGGCCGGTGCAAGGATTTTTGACACCCTAAGCGAAACTTCATTTTGGCCACCCACCTCCCCTTCACAGACGGAGCACACAGGAGGGACACGACTCATGAGAACTGTGAAGTGTGAAGCTGCTCGGGGCAGACATGCTGGAGGTGGATTGGACGGAGCACACAGGAGGGGCAGGACTCGGGAGAAGTGTATAGCTGTTCAGGGCAGACATGCTGGAAGTGGATTCGACAGAACACACAGGAGGGGTGGGACTCAGGAGAAGTGTGTAGCTGATGTGAAATCATGATCTCAGAGCAGAGGGGGGGGATTGCTGGACACACATCAGAGCGCAGAGCGCCCTGCAACTATCCACCCGCGGCTACTGGTGGATAGTTGCAGGCTCTGGACAGTGCGGGAGTAGAATAACCAGCGGCAGTGCACCCTAGGCGGTTGCTAGTTCACCTAGTGGTAGCACTGGCCCTGCCTCCACCTCCTCATTTACACTGGGAGGTCTATAACAAACTCCAATGATTATATTTGAACTACGCACATCTACATGCAGTTCCACCCATAATGTTTCAGCCACATCACACTCTCCATCAACCAGGTCTTCATTCACACTCACTTTGAAATCACTTCTCACATAGACACAAACACCACCACACCTCCATTTTACCCTGTCTCTCCAAAAGAGTGCATAGCCAGAAATATATAACAGCCCAGTCATGATAAGAATGAAGTCAAGATTTAGCAATACCAATTAAATCATAATTTTCCTCAAGCACCAGAGCTTCCAACTCACCTATTTTGCTTGGTAGACTTCTGGCATTGGTGAACAAACACTTTAATGCATTATTACATTTTGCTCTGGCGTTTTGCATATCTTTGTTAGTAGTACAAATAGCAGACCCCCTTCCATTCAGGTGCAAACCATCTTTAGCCCAGTGCTCTAGTAACCCAAACCTTTCCTTCTTACACCAGATCTTTAGCCATGCATTCAGTTCTCTAATCTCCCCCTGTTCTTACTGTGTTGTGCATGGCACAGGCAAAATTTCAGAGAATATCATCTTAGAGGTCCTTCTGTTCAACTTGCAGCTTAGTTCTTGAAATTGCTTCTTAAGGAACCTCCACCTTCCATGTATTCTGTCATTGGTTCCAACATGGACTAAGGCAACTGGGTCATGCCCAGCCCCTCCCAGTAATTTATCAGCTCATTCCACCACATGCCAAACCCTAGCACCAGGGAGACAGCAAACCATTCGGTTTAGGCGATCCTGGGGACAAATTATTCTATCAATCCTTTTGATTATAGAATCCTCTATTACCACCAACTGTCTAGGCCTACCCGCACGACCCTCACCACCCCTATTAGATGGGCTGCTCTCCCAGCTGTTAGGAGTAGCAGTGATATCCAGGGCTGCTACCACTGTGTTTGCCACCTCCACATCTCTCAACTTGGCAAATTGGTTTTGGTGCAAAAACACAGGACTGGCCTTCCTTTTCTGTGAGCCCCTACCACTCCCTCTAACTACATTAAGCCATCTTCCTACCTGATAATCCTGACTTGCCCCTCCACCCTCCAGATCATCCCCACTGTCCACCTGCTCAGTGAGCATAGGACCGCTTTCAAGGTTGTCCTTTCTGCTCAGTGTTGCAACCTGCTCCTCTAGATCTCTAATATGACCTTCCAGAGGGGTAACCTACTCACATCTGTCACAGAATTAACAATCCTGGAGCTGTTGCACCATTTTTGCATACACACTGTGCACTGAGCAAAACCTTCAACCTTTCTAGCACTCATTTCCCAGTTACAATATAATTACTTGTACGTTTAGAAAACTCCTGTCTTAACTCCTGTTTTCAACTCCTACTGTTTAACTCTCCACTTTGGTTCAAAATTACCAGCACAATCCCCTCCCCCCTCCCAGCACAAATCCCCCTCCCAGCACAAATCCCCCCAAATCATCCCTTCCTAGCAAACTCCAAAATCACCCGATACACAAATCCCTTCCTTCACAACTCTCCCTCCTAGCACATAATACCCCCCCTCCCCACAACCTTTCACTAATCCTCTTCTCCTTCCCCCTTCCTAGCACACTGTCAACCCAACTTGCTCACTTTGTCCCCCTCCTCTCATGTCCCCAGTGTAATTTTCCCCTCCACACAGACCTCAGATTCAGAGCGGCAGATGGCTGTGAGATGTCCTTGTCCCCAGGCTCCCCCTCACCTTGCCACACCAGAGTTGAGAAGGAGTCATGGGTAAAGTGGGTATTCACCAATTCTGCCAGGCGGGGAGAGATGCCAGCTCCGGATGCGGGGTATGTAATCGCCGCTGGGGATACTGCTGACTGTCAGATCGGGACTTTATAGGTTTGCAAACTCTGCACAGTCCTGATCTGACAGTCCTGATGCAGGAGTGATCAGCAGCAGGAGGAGGAGATGGAGGGCAAAGGGAGCACAGTCCACGCCTCCTCATGGCTCACATCTGCTCTCCAGATTGAGCGTGTGACATCCTGAGCTAAACTGTATGTTACATCCTGCGCTAAGCTGCTTGTGACTCCCCCCCTAATCTAAAAGGAGTAGTGATGGTGCTGTCACTACCCTTGTCAGCTTTTAGCGGCAGGAACTCTCAAAGTGGCACCTCTCCACCTCACATGAGACCTGCCCTCAGGGCAGCTGCCCCTCCTGTCCCCTTGTCCCAGGCCTGTGCACAAGCCATCAGCTGTCAATCAGCACCTGGCCACACCTAGTCTCGCTTACTGCTTTCTGGACTGACCGCTCTGCCTTTGTTGCTGAAACACTCCCCCTGTGATCTGCAGTGTGTGAGAGGGAGAACATGTGAGACACACATGAATGTGGGTTTAGTTCAGTGAGGGAATTTACAGGCTTTTGTATCACACAGTAAGTGTATTTGGTACTTGTATAGACTCATATAGGATCCTTTAAATCTACATGTGCAGAAGAATAAATAGCAGAGAAGACACTGTAGTGCATGTCCTTTTTTTTAGGAAAGCTTCTATATACGTTCTAAAGTGAAAATGAATATCTCAATCTCATGTAGATTATATAAATATGTATTAGATATGTTCATATCTGGTGTGTAATTTATCAAAATTATTTTCTTTTACCTGATACAAGCATCCAGTCATTGTTCTGGAATTTAAAGATTTGGTTCTCTCTGTTCACACCCCAAACTCCAGCAGGTCCAACAGAAACATGGGTGAGCTCTCCAGGAATTTTTTGCCAGCCATTGTTTACCCAGCGGAAAATTTCATCATCACTGTTCACACCGTACACTTCACCAGCGCCGGCATCAATCTGTATAAGATTTCCAGGGATTGAGCTGCACCAAAAACCTGAATACAAGTCAATATAGATGCACAATAGAATCTCTCTCTCTTATATATATATATATATATATATATATATATACATGCAGTATCTCACACCCCTCACATTTTTGTAAATATTTTATTATATCTTTTCATGTGACAACACTGAAGAAATTACACTGGAAAAAAAGAATTGTTGCCCTACATAAAGATGGCCTAGGCCAGTGATGGTGAACCCTGGCACCCTAGATGTTTTGGAACTACATTTTTCATGATGCTCACTGTCAGGTCACCTTGAGCTGAGGTGACAGGTGCACACCGTAGGGATCCGGAGTGCACCGCAAGGTTGTGGACCCTACGGCTGACTGCTGCAGACGGGGGACAGATCCCACTGGGGTTAGAGCGTAAGATTCTCTGGGGCACGGAGTCTAAGAGCCAGCAGATCACCAGCGCCTCTAGTGGTGAGGATGGACTTGGCTGCAACTGGCTCCAGGTCGCGACCCCCCCAGGGTCCCCCAGCTCAAACCTACAGTAGGCAACAGGAGGATAGGGATGGTGAGGGACAAAGCCAAGGTCTGGGCCACAAACAGACAAGAATAGTCGGGGACACGCCAAAAGGTCAGGATCACAGGCAAACAGGGATAGTCAAAGACACGCCAAAGTCGGTAACGGAAAACAGTAGAAGAGCACACGGCAGGAAACAGGAAGCTAACACACAAAGGAATACACAATGGTTGATCAGCACTGATAGCCTGCAGTGCACAGGTTAATATAGGACTCCCTGATAGGGCCTGGGGTGGAGCCATGCTTAGAGGAGAGGTTATAAAAACCACCAGGTGGAAGTGGCTGGCCTCTTAGTCTGAACACATGAGGGGAGGTAAGCAAACACAGGAAGATCACTGCATAACCATGACACTCACCTACACTGCAGAGTGCATGAGCATCATGGGAAATGTAGTTCCAAAACATCTGGGGTGCCAAGGTTCACATCACTGGCCTAGGGTATAAGAAGATTGCCACGACCGTGAAACTGAGATGCAGCATGGTGGCCAAGACCATACAGTGGCTTAACAGGACAGGTTTCACTCAGAACAGGCCTCGCCATGGTCGACCAAAGAAGTTGAGTGCATGTGCTCAGCGTCTTATCCAGAGGTTGTCTTTGAGAAATAGACATATGAGTGCTGCCAGCATTGCTGAAGAGGTTGAAGGGGTGGGGAGTCAGCCTGTCAGCTCTTAGCCCTTGTACACATGGTCGGAGAATCCATCGGAATGTGTCCTATCGGATCATGTTGTCGGATAATACGACTGTGTGTGGTATGCATCGGACTGATTCCGTCGGAATATCCGTCGGACCCAATTTTCCAACATGTTGGAAATATTTTCCGACCAGCTGCTTCGATCGGACATACTCCGATCATGTGTAGAGAATTTTGATCGGACCAAGTGCCACGCATGCTCAGATCAAATTCCTACATCAAAGCTATTGGCTACTAGTCCCATCGTAACGAAATTACGTCATCACGTTCTGAATGATCGGATTTTTCGACAACTTAGTCCGACCGTGTGTATGCAACAGTTTCGGACAAGATCCGACAGGCAAAATCCGACGGATTTGGTTGGCAGAATGTCTGACCATGTGTACAGGGGCTTAGACCATACGCTGCATCAAATTGGTCTGCATGGCTGCACATACTGAGGCAGAGCATGATCCCCACCATTCCGAGACTGGGCCACAGGGTGGTATTCCAACATGATAACCACTAGTGATGGACGAACGTTTCGCCCGGCGGTCGTTTCGCGGCGAATTTCCGACATTCGCGGTCCGCACGTTCGAACGCCTTTTTCCGTCGTTCGCCGCGGCGGACTTACGTGTTTAATGTATACAAGAACTTTAACCTTTGGTGACACGTTTATCATGTGATACAGGACAGCCAATTGAGACATGACAGCACATGGACACTTGGACATTCCCCCTAACCTATAAATACACCCGATCCGGTGGCCATTTTACATTCTTTCTTCTGTTACGATAGGGACAGGTTCCTGTGTGGAGTAGGGAGAGATAAACCACTAGCTATTTGGTACACAAAAGTTCTTTTCAGGACTGGTATAGGTGTTAGGTGTTGATAGGTTTGCTGTGCTGCTGATTCTTGCAGCAGCCTGAGTGTCTTTTGTTAGTTTAGAGAAAGGGAAAGGACGGTGTATGCTACAGGGACAGCCAGATTAGTCTTTCATCATCATCATCATCATCATCATCATTAGCTGTTACTATCAAGGTCCACAAAAGAGCTGTTCCAGTAACCACTAATCGTTCTCTTTTTTTGCCAATTTGTATAGGGACAGGAAGGAAGCAGTGTTGTCAGGCAGTGAGGGTAATTTTAAAGACTTGCTGTTATTATTAGTTCCACAAAGGTTCTTTTCAGGACTGGTATCAGTGGTACAGTAATAGGCTTGTACATGTATAATATTCTTTCTTCCAAATATAGAAAGGATATTATACTTGACTGCTGCCCTTCTGCTGCAGTCTGCTAAACATTCACAACTCACTTGTTCCACAAAAGTTCTTATAAGGACTGGTAACTTGGTATAGGGTGCTACGGTACATAGGCTTGAGTGCGGTACAGTCTGCTGTTCTGTAAGGACCGCTATCGGTCCACAATAGATAGGGTTGACGTGCACCACTGCTGACCGCTGCCCTATACTGCAGCAGTCCTTCAGCGGTATAGGGACTGACGTACAGTCTGCTAATCACTAACACACAACCTGCTTGTTCCACAAAAGTTCTTATAAGGACTGGTAACTTGGTATAGGGTGCTACGGTACATAGGCTTGAGTGCGGTACAGTCTGCTGTTCTGTAAGGACCGCTATCGGTCCACAATAGATAGGGTTGACGTGCACCACTGCTGACCGCTGCCCTATACTGCAGCAGTCCTTCAGCGGTATAGGGACTGACGTACAGTCTGCTAAACACTAATACACAACCTGCTTGGTCCACAAAAGTTCTTATAAGGACTGGTAACTTGGTATAGGGTGCTACGGTACATAGGCTTGAGTGCGGTACAGTCTGCTGTTCTGTAAGGACCGCTATCGGTCCACAATAGATAGGGTTGACGTGCACCACTGCTGACCGCTGCCCTATACTGCAGCAGTCCTTCAGCGGTATAGGGACTGACGTACAGTCTGCTAAACACTAATACACAACCTGCTTGGTCCACAAAAGTTCTTATAAGGACTGGTAACTTGGTATAGGGTGCTACGGTACATAGGCTTGAGTGCGGTACAGTCTGCTGTTCTGTAAGGACCGCTATCGGTCCACAATAGATAGGGTTGACGTGCACCACTGCTGACCGCTGCCCTATACTGCAGCAGTCCTTCAGCGGTATAGGGACTGACGTACAGTCTGCTAATCACTAACACACAACCTGCTTGTTCCACAAAAGTTCTTATAAGGACTGGTAACTTGGTATAGGGTGCTACGGTACATAGGCTTGAGTGCGGTACAGTCTGCTGTTCTGTAAGGACCGCTATCGGTCCACAATAGATAGGGTTGACGTGCACCACTGCTGACCGCTGCCCTATACTGCAGCAGTCCTTCAGCGGTATAGGGACTGACGTACAGTCTGCTAAACACTAATACACAACCTGCTTGGTCCACAAAAGTTCTTATAAGGACTGGTAACTTGGTATAGGGTGCTACGGTACATAGGCTTGAGTGCGGTACAGTCTGCTGTTCTGTAAGGACCGCTATCGGTCCACAATAGATAGGGTTGACGTGCACCACTGCTGACCGCTGCCCTATACTGCAGCAGTCCTTCAGCGGTATAGGGACTGACGTACAGTCTGCTCACTTCCTTGACCCAAAAAAGCACACCGTACTATATGCCCCTACCCTCCTCTTTGAAGAGGTTGAGCGGTGTCATATTTCTACTGGGGCTGCTTATGATATCCCTGTGCTGTGCTGACTTCCTCCTGGGGGTTCTTATTATGAAGGGATCACACTATCCCTGTGCTGTGCTGACTTCCTCCTGGGGGTTCTTATTATGAGGGGATCACACCATCCCTGTGCTGTGCTGACTTCCTCCTGGGGCTGCTTACGGTGCTGCTGTCAGTGCTGTATGTCACGGTGCTGCTGTCAGCGCTGTATGTCACGGTGCTGCTGTCAGCGCTGTATGTCACGGTGCTGCTGTCAGCGCTGTATGTCACGGTGCTGCTGTCAGCGCTGTATGTCACGGTGCTGCTGTCAGCGCTGTATGTCACGGTGCTGCTGTCAGCGCTGTATGTCACGGTGCTGCTGTCAGCGCTGTATGTCACGGTGCTGCTGTCAGTGCTCTGTATTACGGTGCTGCTGTCAGATGCCTCTATCACGGTGCATGTGTCATTCCGGTATGTCACGCTGCTGGTGATCATCTCCTGCACCCTCTTCTTTGCCTACCCTGGTCCCTGACCTTCCCTCTCCTCCATTGCCTTCATTAGCTCCATAGTCCTGAATTGTTAGAACAATTTCCCAAATAAAATAAAAATGCTTGTAGTTATCGATCCCAAATTCACCTCATACATGTATTATGTCATTGTCCAGATGGTGGGACTACGTTTTACCCCCTAATAATTACCACGTGGCCGCAAATTCGACATGAAGGTTTGCAAAGTTCGCCTCCCATTGAAGTCAATGGGGCCCGCGGCGAACGTTCGGTTTCGCGAACGTTTGGGTCCGTTCGCATTTCGCTTTCGCGAAACGTCCCGTCGGAAGTTCGTCCATCACTAATAACCACCCCAAACACACCTCCAAGAGGACCACTACCTTGCAGAAGCTGAACCTAAACCCTATTGAGCATATGTGGGGCATCCTCAAACAAAAGGTGGAGAAGCGCAAGGTCTCCAACATCCACCAGCTCTGTGATGTCGTCATGGAGGAGTGGAAGAGGAATCCAGTGGCAACCCGTGAAGCTCTGGTGAACTCCATGCCCAAGAGGGTTAAGGCAGTGCTGGAAAAAATTGGTGGCAACACAAAATATTGACACTTTGGGCCCAATTTGGACATTTTCACTTAGGGGTGTACTCACTTTTGTTGCCAGCGGTTTAGACATTAATGGCTGTGTGTTGAGTTATTTTGAGGGGACAGCAAATTTACAATGTTATACAAGCTGTACACTCACTACTTTACATTGTAGCAAAGTGTTATTTCTTCAGTGTTGTCACATGAAAAGATAGAATAAAATATTTACCAAAATGTGAGGGGTGTACTCACTTTTGTAAGATACTGTATATATATATATATATATATATATATATATATATATATATATATACACACACACAGTACATACAGTCTATATGTATGTATGTTTATATATATTTATTATAGTACAAACAGGTGTGACAAAAATGTTTTCCAAAAATATATATATTTTTTTTTATTTAAAAATACTAAATTTGCAAATGATTAACTCCAACATAATTTAAATTATCATTACCTAAATTATGACAACATCCCATTTTTTTCATTTATAGTGGTCACTTAGAAGTTAAATAAGGCTCTGGGTTCTGATACCCTTCAGAATCTGTTCATATCTGTGTTTGCCTGTAGTGTAAAGCATGTAAATGCCAGGACTATTGAAAATGAATATCTGGATAAAACTTTGGATACTGCACAACGAATTGTAAGACCAAGGCATTGAGTAGTAACTCAATTAATGTAGCCTGCCCATTCCAAGATTTCAAATACTGAATTCTGATTGGATCTAAAATGATAAATGCAGACACCTTATAGTGTTGAACCTCCCTATTATGTGGAAATAGATTGGGAGGGAGAGAGGTCTTACCTGCAGAGGAAGAGATTCCAGTACACAGCAGGAGGCTCACAGCAAAGAACATCTTGGCAGGTGAGGATGGAGGTGGCAGGTATAGAGAGCAGGGAGAGTTTGTTCTTTATATATGATGCCTGGACTCCACCTATTATGGGAAGCTGGTCCACCATTGGCTGACAGAAAGAATTTAACAAAACAAACATAAAGTACATTTTTATTGTTTACTCTTTTCATCCCCTTCACTCCGACCTACTCAAGTATGCGGCCTCGGAATGAAAGGGTGATACCGGGATGATGCCTGCAGTTTTTTAGAGCAAGCGGTCAGCTCTTTAGGGATAACAACCAATGTGGCTAAAAGCTGCTCCGCTGTTATCACGAAAGGAGCATGAAAGGGATGTCCCCCCTCCCGCCACCTTCCGCCGCTCTTCCCGTGCCTCCCGTCCCATCGGGAGACTTGATCAACGATCCGACACTTCCGCCGGCTAGAGGGAGACTGAAATTAAGCCAGAAATGGCTTTGTAAACACACGGAAGCGACATCATAAAATCCCTCCTTAAGTGCAAAGGGATGTTAACATTCCTTGTGACAGCAATAAAAGTGATCAGATTTTTATTTATTTTTTAAGACAAAAAAAAAAAAAAAAAAAAAGAAATACATTTTTTTAATGTGCTCCAGTCCACTTGCTCGTGCAGCAAAGAAAATGCATATGCAAACAATGTTCATATCACACATATGAGGTTTTGCTGCTATCCTCAGAGTGAGAGCAAGGATTCTAGCAAAAGACCTCCTCTGTAACTTTAACCTGGTAACCATTATTATTTTTAGGTACCGTCGTTTGTCCCCATTCCACAAGTGTGCGCAATTTCAAAGCATGACATGTTAGGTATCTATTTACTCAGCGTAACATCATCTTTCACATTATACAAATAAATTGGGCTAATTTTTCTGTTTAGATTTTTTTTTATTCATGAAAGTGTATTTTTTCAACAAAAAAATGTGTTTGAAAGACTGCTATGCAAATACATGTGACATAAAATATTGTAACGATCACTATTGTATTCCCTAGGGTCTCTGCTAAAAAATGTTTATATATAGATATAGATATATATATATATATATATATATATATATATATATATATATATAAAATACTATAAAAATGCTATACTATATAAAATGCTGGGGGGTTCTAAGTAATTTTCTAGAAAAAAATATGGATTTTAACTTGTAAGCAACAAATGTCAGAAATGGGCTTAGGTGTCAAAGGGTTATAAACTGAATCTACCTTATGTATATCTATCTATCTATATATATATATATATATATATATATATATATATAAAACAAGGATGCAATCTCCATATATTGCAATATCTTTACTTGAAAATCAAATCGTCATACAAAATCCAACAAAAACGACTATACAGTTTCAAGCATAACAATTCTCTTCATGTATGAAGAGCATAGTTATGCTTGATACTGTAGAGTCGCTTTATGCTGGATTTTGTATGACGATTTGATTTTCAAGTAATGATATTGCAATATATGGAGATTGCATCCTCGTTTTCTTGATGCATATGCATTGTGGATGGAATGGGAGCTCCCTTTTGATGTGAGAAATTTGTGGCAAATTGGAAGTGACTCACTATATATACATACACTATATATACCGTATTTGCCGGCGTATAACACGCACCCCAAGTTTAGGAGGGAATTTTAACCCCTTCCCGCCGAGCGTACGCAGATCTGCGTACTCGGCTTCCGGGGGGTATACCGGGATGATGCCCGCACCTGCAGGCATCATCCCGGTGCCGTTTTGTTCAGCGGGCGATTGGCTTTCCAGCCATAACAACCGATGCGGCTAAAAGCCGCTCGGCTGTTATGCCGGAGGAGCGGGAGGGGACGTCCCCCCCTCCCGCCGCCTCTCGCCGCTGTTACCGGTGCTCCTGCTCGATCGGGAGCACCGATCAGTGGTCCGACGCCTCCGGCTGCTGCGGAGGAACTGGAACGAAGCCGTAATCGGCTTCGTTCCAGTCTCCTCATCGTAAACACGGAAGCGACGTCATGGCGTCACTTCCCGTTTACTCGGCTGCCAATGGCGCCGGTTTAAAAAAAATATCCGGTATTCAGAATCGCCGTTTTCGGCGATCTGAATACATTGAAGTGTAAAGGAGGGGTGGGGGGTCTTTTAGACCCCCGATCCCTCCATAAAGAGTACCTGTCACCACCTATTACTGTCACAAGGGATGTTTACATTCCTTGTGACAGCAATAAAAGTGATCAAATTTTTTATTTTTTTTTAAAAACAATTTAGTCGTTTTAAAATAAATAAAATAAATAAAAAAATAAAAAATTTTTTTTCAAAGCGCCCGCCGTCCCAGCGAGCTCGCGAAGCAAAGAAAACGCATACGGAAGTCGCGCCCGCGTATGTAAACGGTGTTCAAATCACACATGTAAGGTATCGCCGCGATCGTCAGAGCGAGAGCAATAATTCTAGCAGTAGACCTCCTCTGTAACGCTAACCTGGTAACCGTAAATTTTTTTTAAAGCGTCGCCTATTGAGATTTTTAGGTACCGTACTTTGTCGTCAATCTACAAGTGCGCGCAATTATAAAGTGTGACATGTTTGGTATCTATTTACTCGGCGTAACATTATCTTTCACATTACGCAAAAAAATTGGGCTAATTTTACTGTTTTGTTTTTTTTTTATTCATGAAAGTGTCCCTTTTCCCAAAAAGTTGCGTTTAAAACACCACTGCGCAAATACCGTGTGACATAAAATATTGCAACAATCGCCGTTTTATTCTCTAGAGCCTCTGCTAAAAAAAAATATATAATGTTTGGGGGTTCCAAGTAATTTTCTAGCAAAAAATATGGATTTTAACTTGTAAACACCAAATTCCAAAAATAGGCTTAGTCATGAAAGGGTTAAGGAAAAAACTTTTAGGAGGAAAGTTTAAGGAAAAAAAAACTTACATTTAAATGCCCATCAATGCAGCCTTATCAGTGTCCCTCTGAAGCCTTGTCATTGTCATTTGAAGCCTTGTCATGCACCCTTGTCCATCATTGCACCCTTGTCAGTGTCATATGCAGCTTTGTCATGCAGCCTGTCTGTCATTGCAGCCTTGTCCATCATTGCAGCCTTATCCATCGTTGTCCCCTTGTCAGTGTCATTTTCAGCCTTGTCTGTTTTATTTTCAGGTTTTATTTTTAAAAATGGCGTGCTCGGTAGTTCTTGGCCGCCTTCGGCCATTCTCGTCAGCTTTCGGCCGCCTTCGGCCCTTCTTGTCGGCTTTGGACCGTCTTCAGCCCTTCTCGTCAGCTTTCGGCTGCCAAAAGCCGGCAAGAAGGGCCGAAAGCCGCCGAGAAGGGCCGAAGGCGGTCGAAAGCCGTCGAGAAGGACCGAAAGCGGTCGAAAGCCGTCCAGAAGGGCCGAAAGCGGTCGAAAGCCGCCGAGAAGGGCCGAAGGCGGCTGAAAGCCGCCCAGAGGCTCCAAAATAGTGGAGAATGGGTTTATAACACGCACCCACGGTTTTCCCCTGATTTTAAGGGGAAAAAGTGCGTGTTATGCGCCAATAAATACGGTGTATGTATATATATATATATATATATATATATATATACTGTGGCAGAGTGATGCCCCACCCAGGTGATGTTAAGGCAAGCTGAGGGGCTCCATGGGGTTTGCCTAATTAGCAGAAAACTGGGTTCTCAGTTTCCTCATGGTTTAGAAAAATCTATTTTGTGACCTGAGATTTCCGGATTTTGTGAACCACCAGCACATTGGTAAGGTGTGTGGGCTATTAGTAGTGACCTGACCATGGTTCTGGGCTCCACCCTCCCAAAGAGTCCAAGTGTGCAAGAGAGATGCCAGGGAGGTGCATATCTGCTGGGAAAGACAGAGACCAAAGCCTGAGGGCTAGAGCAGCATTGTAGCAGTAGCAGTATATAAACAGTGTTGGCAAGGAAATGTTCTGTAGGAGACAGACGATGGCTTGAAGTGTAAGGCCTGAGCAGCACTTCTGTAGGTGTAAGCCAGGAAGCTGAATAACCATTTAGTTACTAAAAGTGAACCAGGAGGCTGGATATTTAATTTTTATGTTAATGATGAAGACACCCTGTGTGGGAAAAACTTTGTGTGAACTTAACTTTAAATAAATGTGGGCCAGCAACCCCTTAAATGAAAATATTTAGTATGCACTGTACCCGCTTGCGAGGCCTACACTTGAGCTCTAAAACCACAAACTTTACAATATATATATATATATATATATATATATATATATACACACACACACACACACACACTTATACACAGTGCTCAGCATAAATGAGTACACCCCTTTTAAAAAGTACAATCTTAATCAATATCTCAATGAACACAAGAACGATTTCCAAAATCTTGACAAAACTGCGTTTTATAGAAAATGTGTTTAATAACATAACTTAGACTACAAAATCCAGAGTTTTACTCAAATTAGTTGATGCAAATTAGTTGATGCAAAAATGAATACACCCCACAACAAAAATTTCTACATCTAGTATTTTGTATGACCTCCATGATATGTAAGGATAGCACTGAGTCTTCTAGGCATGGAATGAATAAGTTCCAAAAAAAAAAAAAAAAAAAAGAATTGTCATGAACGATCACCCTAATGTATGGGTTTGAGCAAGGAAGAGTAAGTAGTTAATAGTTAGTAAAAAAAAATACAAATGATTCTTCAACTGCCCAAATATAAATCATTCACCTAATTGTATGTAAATTATTAAAGTTAGGTGTGTTTCTCTGAATCAGATAGATGCACATAGAAAAAATTCTCTGGAAAAAAAGAGAGGGCAAACAGCCCAAAAGGGATTCTTCAAGGAGGAACAAAAACTAGCAAAATTAATAATTACTTTATTATAAATAATTCCACCATATACAAAATGTATTAAATAGAAGATACCTTTGCCACATAATAATATAACCTGATAACGTTATCAGAACATGGATAGCAATACCAATCACACATTCATTCAACCCAATCAAACAGAAGTCAGCTGATTAGTGGTAAAGTCTTATGCATTAGTGTGTGTACCCCAAAGCTCCAACACACATGCGTGTATATATATATATATTTAAACTATATTACCAAAAGTATTGGGCCACCTGCCTTTAGACACACATGAACTTTAATGACAGGCTGTCAGGGAGTATTGGCTATTGGGTAAGTCAATACACCGACAGTGGACATGAGGCCTGCATAGCATCAGTGATCTGCTGATTGCTGGTGCAATGCTTTCCAGGCTTCTGCAACAAAAAAAGAATAAATGCACATTTGTTTTATTGATGGGCACAGTGTCAGTTTATGGGTACAGTGGCTGCAATTGATGTTTTTTTTTTAAAGTTTGTTTACGCCCCCCCAAAAAATGTTGGCCCGCCACTGCTCCAATGTGGGCTGATGTACATTGGTGCCAAGCACCACGAGCACGCACCGATGCGCACACGGGCACATGCATGCACCCGCACACTGTAACGCACAACAGCGTACACAGGAGCGCGCGTGCCAGCACACACCGCCGCGCGCAGCACCGCGTCTATTATGGGGACTTCTCCGACAGTGCACCTTCCTCAAGGGCAGACTCCAGATGCCCAGTTGGGCCAGTCTGGTGCCATGGGAACTCCTGAAAGCCCATAAATGCTCCCTGGCATGTAAATTGCCTTCAGGCTCCCAGGAATTACCCCTTCCATTTAATTAGATGCTGGATTTGGTTGTGCCTTTTCCTACAATCCAGGATCGCTTCCACCTCAAATTGTTACTTATTGTTGATTATTATAGGTTCTGATGGACCGTTACTTAGGCTAGCAAAGGGATTAGTAATAACACGCTTCAACAGCGTCACATGGAAGACTGGATTGAATTTCAGAGTATCGGGCCAAGTCAAGCTCATAAGTGACATCATTAATTTTCCTCTTTAACGAGAAAGGTCCCATGAATTTAGGACCTAGTTTCCTTGAAGGACAAGCCCTTTTTAAGTTAGCCGTGGACAACCATACCTGGTTGCCGGGTTCCAGAATAAGTTCACCTTGCTTCTTTTTGTCAAACATTCTTTTGTTGTATTCCTGATTCTTAACCGTGGTTTCCTGTAAAAGTTTATTGTTAATGAGGAAGAGGTCCATTGTTTTTGAGACTGCAGGATTGGCACACTAAGGAATATAACTGGGCAGCAAAGACGGATGGAAGCCATAGTTGCAAAAAATGGCGTCTGCTGGATGGCAGAATGCAGGGAGTTGTTGTAAGGAAACTCAGCGATAGGCAGTAAAGAGACCCAGTCAAGCTATCTTGTGCCCTTACATGCAGATGGAGACAATTACATAGAGCAGTGATGGTGAACCTTGGCACCCCAGATTTTTTGGAACTACATTTCCCATGATACTCAACTACACTGCTAAATGCACGAGCATCATGAGAAATGTAGTTCCAAAACATCTGTGGTACCAAGGTTCGCCATCACTGCCATAGAGCCTTTTCTTATTCAGGATATGAGATCCCCTTGGAGTAACAGGAAGTTTTCTGAAGGGAGGATGGTGTCTGTAGGTAATGATTTCTCAGAGTGGTGGAACATGTGGGAGAGTGCAGCTGGTTTGATGTTTTTGGAGCCAGGTCTGTATGTGATATGGAACTGAAATCTGGAGAAGAAAAGTGCCCACCTTGCCTGCCATGGTTTCAATCTCCCGTTTTTAAGTACTCCAAGTTTTTGTGGTCTGTGTAGACCAAAATGGGATGTGCTGCACCTTCCAGTAGGTAACACCACTTCTCTAGAGGGGCCTTGATGGGCAGAATCTCCCGATCTCCCACATCATAATTCTTCTCTGCCGTGGAGAGTTTGCATGAGAAAAAGGCCACTGGGTAAAGAAGGGCCTTGGTGCCTTGCCACTTTGATAAGATAACTGTCAGGTCACCTTGAGGCGAGGTGACAGATGCACACTGTAGGGATCAGGAGTGCAAGGTTGTGGACCCTACAGCTGACTGCTGCGGACAGGAGACAGGACCCACCGGGGTTAGAGCGTAAGATTCCCTGGGGCGCGGAGTCTAAGAGCCAGCAGGTGTTCACCAGAGCCTCGAGTGGTGGGGATGGACTTGGCTGCAACTGGCTCCAGGTCGCGACCCCCAGGGTCCCCCAGCTCACACCCACAGTAGGCAACAGGAGGATAGGGATGGTGAGGGACAAAGCCAAGGTCGGGGGCCACAAGCAGACAGAAATAGTCAAGGACACGCCAAAAGGTCAGGATCACAGGCAAACAGGAATAGTCAAAGACACGCCAAAGTCGGTAACGAAACAACAGAAGAGCACACGGCAGGTAACAGGAAGCTAAACACACAAAGGAATATACAATGGTTGATCAGCAATGTTGGCTTGCAGTGCACATGTTAATATAAGGTTCCCTGATAGGGCCTGGGGTAGAGCCATGCTTAGAGGAGAGGTGATAAAAACCACCAGGTGGAAGTGGCTGGCCTCTTAGTCTGAACACATGAGGGGAGGTAAGCAAACAGGAAGATCACTGCATAACCATGACAATAGCTCCTACAGCAATTTCTGAGGCATCAACTTTGAGGACAAATGGTAAGGCAGGGTCCGGGTGTTTCAGAATGGAAGCAGAGGTAAATAACTCCTTAAGTTTTTCGAAGGCAGATTGCGCCTTGGAAGACCAACAGAATCAAGTTCCTTGCTTGGTCAGCTCAGTAATGGGAGCAATTATTGCAGAAAAGCCCCTGATGAACTTCCGATAAAAATTGGAAAAGCAAATAAAGCGCTGTACCCCTTTTTTATCTGAGGGCGCAGGCCAGTCCAGGATGGCAGACACCTTTTGAGGATCCATTTTGATGCCTTCGACAGAAATGAATATAGGTGAGTCACCGACGCAACAAATAACTATCATTTGTGTCAGAACACGTATAATATATAAAAAACCTGGTTGCTGCAGTCAAAAAATATATACATTCAATAAATGAAAGAAAAAGTAATGAAAATGGTGTTGGCTGCACTACCACAATATCATAATATAAACACCACTCTTTTCAACCGTGAAAAAAAAACAAAGAATAATAATAAATAAATAAAATAAAAAATATACCAGTCATGTATAATGGTGAATATCGTTCTTACACACTATCCACTCTTTAACATAAAAGTGAGACCAACATATATTTCAACATAACCTCAATATGAGCACTTAATTCACAAACATTGTGTATTTAATGTCCAATTTGTACAATGTGCCAGTATCCACTGGAAATCCCCATGTGAATTGTCCTCTGTAACTATACGATTCCTGTGCTTTTATTTTTTCATCCGTGATTTACTTGTGACTACTCCACCACTCAGGTGACAACACCACCACCACACGGATTGACCGCTCAGCATGATGATAAAAATGCGCCTTTGGTTCATTAGGAAGGGATAACCACTCCACTTTTGTTGTTTTATCCTTGCTGTCCCCAATAAACTACGAGCCCGTAGTATACGTCCTCATGAAAATCAGACAGCGATCATTGCGCAATGAACTTACACTTTTTATTTAAAACCAGATAAAAAAAGAGACTGTACACCCACATTCTTTAGTGCCCATGAGCCGACACCAAGCTTATCCAACAGTTTGGATGAGTGTAAAGATGTCGCCGTATGCTTCCTATGCCGGCGTGCGGTGTAAGCCTCATTTTCACTCGGCTTGGGGTTCAGACCTTGCTCTCGCTGGACCGGAAGCTTCTACGTGTTTCGCAATAATGATTGCGTCATCAGGAAGCTGCTTCGACAGAAATTACTAATTTACTTTTACACAATAAAATAAATAAATAAATAAATTATATATATATATATACAGTGGTGTGAAAAAGTGTTTGCCCCCTTCCTCATTTCCTGTTCCTTTGCATGTTTGTCACAATTAAGTGTTTCGGAACATCAAACCAATTTAAACAATAGTCAAGGACAACACAAGTAAACACAAAATGCAATTTGTAAATGAAGGTGTTTATTATTAAAGGTGAAAAAAATCCAAACCATCATGGCTCTGTGTGAAAAAGTGATTGCCCCCTAAACCTAATAACTGGTTGGGCCACCCTTAGCAGCAACAACTGCAACCAAGCGTTTGCGATAACGTGCAATTAGGATTTACAGCGTCCTGGAGGAATTTTGGCCCACTCATCTTTGCAGAATTGTCCTAATTCAGTTACATTAGAGGGTTTTCGAGCATGAACGGCCTTTTTAAGGTCATACCACAACATCTCAATAGGATTCAGGTCAGGACTTTGGCTAGGCCACTCCAAAGTCTTCATTTTGTTTTTCTTCAGCCATTCGGTGGTGGACTTGCTGGTGTGTTTAGGATCATTGTCCTGCTGCAGAACCCAAGTTCGTTTCAGCTTGAGTACACGAACAGATGGTCGGACATTCTCCTTCAGGATCTCTTGGTAGACAGCAGAATTCATAGTTCCTTTTATCACGGCAAGTCTTCCAGGTCCTGAAGCAGCAAAACAGCCCCAGACCATCACACTACCACCACCATATTTTACTGTTGGTATAATGTTCTTTTTATGAAATGCAGTGTTCCTTCTACGCCAGATATACTTGGACACACACCTTCCAAAGAGTTACACCTTTGTCTCATCGGTCCACAGAATGTTGTCCCAAAAGTCTTGGGGATCATCAAGATGTGTTGTGGAGAAATTGAGACGAGCTTTGATGTTCTTTTTGCTCAGCAGTGGTTTTCTCCTTGGAACTCTGCCATGCAGGCCATTTTTGCCCAGTCTTTTCCTGATGGTGGAGGCATGAACGCTGACCTTAACTGAGGCAAGTGAGGCCTGCAGTTCCTTGGACGTTGTTGTGGGGTCTTTTGTGACCTCTTGGATGAGTCGTCGCTGCGCTCTTGGGGTAATTTTGGGCGGCCGGCCACTCCTGGGAAGGTTCACCACTGTTCCATGTCTTCGCCATTTGTGGATAATGGCTCTCACTGTGGTTCGCTGGATTCCCAAAGCTTTGGAAATGGCTTTATAACCCTTTCCAGACTGATAGATCTCAATTACTTTCTTTCTCAATTGTTCCTGAATTTCTTTGGGTCTCGGCATGATGTGTAGCTTTTAAGGATCTTCTGGTGGACCTTACTGTGTCAAGCAGCTCCTATTTAAGTGATGCCTTGATTGTGAACAGGTGTGGCAATAATCAGGCCTGGGTGTGGCTAGAGAAATTGAACTCAGGTGTGGACAACCACAGTTATAGTATGTTTTAACAAGGGGGGCAATCACTTTTTCACACAGGGCCATGATGGTTTGGATTTTTTTTCACCTTTAATAATAAACACCTTCATTTACAAATTGCATTTTGTGTTTACTTGTGTTGTCCTTGACTATTGTTTAAATTGGTTTGATGTTCTGAAACACTTAAGTGTGACAAGCATGCAAAGGAACAGGAAATGAGGAAGGGGCAAACACTTTTTCACACCACTGTATATATATATATATATATATATATATATATATATATATAGTGACAAGCCAGGGTAAGATTCATATGGATTGGTTGGCTTTTTTTTTTTGGTGCATCATTTGTCCTGCCCAGGTGCCCTGCTCAGTGCTGTCTCACTCACCTCAATCTAGCAGGCTGCAGCTACTTGTCTGCAGCCCTCCAGGCTCTGCTAGTCCACTGCTTCTAAGACAGAGAGAGTCCGGAGGGGGGGCGGAGTGCAGATGTAGATCACTCCACCGGCGCCTGCGGGACCTGCAGCCGGAACCAGAGAAGCTGCATCTGCAAATGCGGCAGGGTTACTCCGTGGTTGTGGTCCTAGTTCCCTGCTCAATCACCTCCCACTCGCAGCACAGCTGTTTTTGCCAGGGACACAGGGACAGGACAGACATTTTGCAGGCGGTCAGCACTAACAAAAGGTGTGAAACACCAACAGAGCACAGGGATGATTAGGGTGTGCCTGGGCACACCCCGTGGGCACGCCTATCCCACTGAATCATTTCCACCCTGTTTTTCTTCAGAAATGCAACATTGGCCTTAGATGTGTGTTTTGGATCATTGTCATGTTGGAAAAGTGCACGATGACCAAGGGCACGTTGTGATGGTAGCATCTTCTTTTTCAATAAAGAGCAGTACATCTGTGAATTCATGATATCATCAATGAAATGCAGCTCTCCGACACCAGCAGCACTCATGCAGCCCCACAGAAGGACACTGCCACCATATTTCAATGTAGGCAGGCACCATGCATTTTTCTTTGTACTCCTCACCTTTGTGATGCCATACAGTTTTATTTTTTTTCAATACTATTTATTACAAAATTTTCTTGCATATTAATTTACATCATTTTTCATTTTGTTTTGTTTTAATATCTTACAATTTACATATACTTCCTATTTCATCTTCACCCTTTCTTAACTCTCATACCATTCCCTCACATACATACTATGGTCACCATTTTCTTCCATCTATTATTCACACTATACAGTATTTTCATATATACTTATATCCGTAGTTAAATAAGATCTACTCCATTTTGCCCATATATTTTCATATTTTTGCACATTTCTTGGTGTATCTGGACCATCTCTCTTCTTGTAATAATCCCAGTAAACATACTTCAATTGTGTTAGTAATGGGTCTATTTATATCTTTTTCCATTTTACTGTCAACTTTTTGCCAGTATCCCCCTATACTACCACAGTACCACATTAGGTAGAGAAAATCTGCACCCTCCTGCCCACATCATGTACAATTTGGCGCAGACATTCTCCTAATTTTATACAACCTATTTAGACCAAGGTAAGTCTGATTTATTATATTTGTACTCAGAGTCTTACCTATGGATAATATTGGAAAGGAAAAGAGAAACAGAGAACATGAGGTGTTCCGAGGTCACGTGGTCAGTATGCCTAAAAGGGGACATACCCAAGTATGAAATAAATGGAAAGGAAAAAGTAACAGAAAAGGGAATGGGTGGGTGGGACACGTGAGCCTATGACCACCAGGGGAGGAGGCAACAGAGGGCAGGCTTTATGCGACCAGACTCCTCCTACAAATACAGGCTGACCTGCGGTCAGCCTTACACTTGTACTCGGGGTCGTATCTATGGATAATATAAGAAAGGAAAAAAGAAACAGAGAACATTGACCTGAGGTGTGCCGGGGTCACGTGATCAGTATGCCTAAAAGGGGGCAAAAATAAACACAGTAGGTGAAGCTTAACAAAGATTTGTTATACACTAAATAACTATTAACTGGCCAAATTTAAAAAGCTTGCGACATCTCAAACAGTGAATCTGGGATATCCTTAGAGAAAAATGACGACCTCCACCAACCTAATTCCTTGACAAAATGAGCAGGGACACCTTGGCGAGAAGCTGCGGAAGCCGCTCCCATTCTGAATGAATGGCCAGAGTATGCTTTAGGGTCCAGACCCAAAAATTGGCCAATTGGGTATGGCAATGTAGCACAAATTAAGCTTCAGAGAGGGAAGCACTAGGGAAAGGCAACAGAAGACTATCTCTGGGTTTGTCAGACGTAGCACTGACGAGCTGGTCTAATACCAAAACCGGGCACCCTGCCTAGCCAATCTCGGAAAACCTGATGTCTTTGCTGACTCCTTTCTGCAGCGTCTTGCATGTTTGCAGATGCAAACCGAAGTTGCCGGGGTGCCTGACCAGCTGATTGGCCAAAAGTATGCGAGACCCTGACCGAGCACACGTAAACTCCCCCGGCCTCAGGAAACCGTAAAAGGCCAGATATATGTCTGCCTTGAGCACCAACCTAGGCATCAACCCAAAAGGAGATATGGTGAGCATGTCGGATATGTCCCAAAAAAAGTCACCTGTGATGGGAAGTCCACTGGGCATGGCCAGAGTGATACTCTTCTAATCCCTTTGAGGATGGCCCTGATGGGGTCAGAGGAAAAATAGAGGCCTATAGGGATCTTCCAAAAACATACAATGCTGAATCCCTGCCAGATATGTTCTGCTGGTGCTGTGGGCCAGTTTGTGCTGAAAAGTGGCAAAAAGCGGTAAAAGCCAGTAGGTACTGGATGTTGATGCTGTCAAAACTAGGTTACCCTGACCGGAAAGCCAGGAAACCCTTCCAGGCTGCGCCCTAAGCCTTCCAGGTATTCACAGACAAAGACTTATCGACCAAGGGTATCTAATCTCATCTAAAGAGTGCCCAATGGGAATCTAATCCATCATCAGTTGCAGGAAATGAGAAAAAGGCATGATGCGTCCGGCCTGCTGAGCCTACCGGTACAGGCCTAGGTATCGAGGGGGTCCCGGAATCTGCCGAAGCCCCTGGAACATGATCAGTGTAGCTCAGATATCACTTACTTAATACCATAACCTTTTCCCCACAACTCTTAACCCATACCCACCTTTATTCCACTCAAATGAACAGACCACACATTGATTTGGAGTTTTAAAAGGCCATAGCAGCCTTATTTTATTAACCAAAACTTAGATATTTCCAAATAACATTTGTAACGGCAAATTTATTAACATACAGCTTGTTGGTCTTTGACGGTACTACCACTTAACCATTATCCACCAATACATTGCGGGACCTTTTTCCATACAGGCCTCCAGCCATCTGCCAGCTCTGAGACAACCCCTTTCCCACAGTGCAAACATAACCGTATTCCAGTCTTCCATTCCACTGGAATACCCCAGAGAGGCCCATTCCACCGATGAGCCCCCCACCACTTCGATTACATCTGTTATCTGCCACCATCAAAGACCAAGGAACCGCCACAGCTTGCAAGAATAACCCCTTACCCTTAAGGGCCCCTCCACACCTGCAGGGCACGCTGGATCCTGCGCCCCAAAGATCAGTTCCCACGGCCAACAAATGGACTCCATCACCCGGCAGATATAATCCGACATTAAGCTCCAACACCGTGTGCCTGACAATTAACCCCCATTGCATGCCACGAATCTGCCAACCACTTTGTTTACCTTGATCCGCGTCTTTTTAAGCTTCTGACCGATCTCGCCATCCGCCAAGTAGTCAGAGCTACTATGTCAGACCACGTGATCACCATATCAGGAAAGGCCAAGCAGAGTGTCAGAAAATCTGACTTAATGACTGCAATTAAATCCCTGCTTGGTCTAACCCCCATATAATTTCCCCCCACGTGGAGAACCAAAACATTAGGAGGCCGCTCTAACCGTGCATAGCGCTGAACCTCCGGCACTACCCGACTCCATACCATCCCCGGGATGCCCAGCCACCGAATACTTGCCTCCCACCTTTATATGCTCAATTGCCCCCCATCAGGTCTAACCTCTGCTCTCCTTGCCCCCCAAAAGACAAAGAAGTGTCCTAAAATCCAGACGAGGCATGCTCTACCTCCATCTGAAATGACAGAATGACAAACCACAGATGACACCCAAACCAAATTTAATCACAACATCATGTATTTCCCAATACTCACCCTAACGATGCACCAATCACAATCCCCCTTAAAACCCCCTCGGTAACAGTTGAGGATGTATGTAGGAACTAAATATTTTATGCGCGTACACACAATCGGAATTCTCGTCGGAAGAAGCTCTGATGGTTTTCCGACTGAATTCCGCTCAAGCTGTCTTGCCTACACGCGGTCACCAAATTCCGTTCGTTTATAATGCGGTTACGTACAACACGTACGACGGGACTAGAAAAAGGAAGTTCAATAGCCAGTAGCCAATAGCTTCTGTCTCGTAGTTGAATCTCAGCATGCGTGTTTTTTGGCATGTCGGAATTGCATATACACGATCGGAATTTCAGATAGAACGTTTTTCTGTCGGGAAAATTGAGAACATGCTATCAATTTTTGGCTGGGGGAAATTCAGACAGCTAAATTCCAATGGAGCATACACACGGTTGCATTTTCCGTTGAAAAGCTCTCATTGGTCTTTTTCTGGCAGGAATTCCGATCGTGTGTACGCGGCATTAGATTTCCATCGTCAAATCCTCTTAATGGCAGCCTCATCCAACCCACACCGGGCAGCCTCCGTGGCTCCCCCGATACGGAAGGAGTGTGAAGCAAATTCCTTGCAATCCTACCCTGCCGCCCAAAGGCACTTCCTAAATACAGCCACAAACTGAAACCTGGATAGGTAAGACCTATCCCTGTGCACCAGAAACGGCCCACCCATCTGAGGACGAACTTTCAAAAACGCCCTTACCCCTTCCACCAGGCACACTGCAGACCCATAAAGGGGAACAGCTCGACCCGCTTCCCCTTACTCCCCTGATCAGTTTTAGATTTCTGTAACCACAATTCCACCCTGTCAGACCTTTCACCCACGTCCTGCCATAGAAAACCGCCCGCTACCTTGGTAGATGGGCTCACCAACTCTCCCACCCTAAAAGCCCCGAAAAACGCAAGCGAAAATAATGTTTTAAACAAAACCCTTTCAAAAACTGATGAACACACCTGCTCTAACCGGGTGCATATATCCAAAAGCATATAAAAGGAAACCGGCTTACGAGTATCTGTCTTCCGATGAAACGTCCCTGACCACCCATTCCAAAAAGGAACTAAACATTTCAAACAAGGCGCAGGAAATGGAGCAACCCATAGGCAAACATTGATCCACGTAGAATTTTCCTTGCCAACAGTACCCCAACAGGCTACAGCTGTCCGGGTGTGCTGGCAGCAAATGAAAAGCAGACTTAATGTCCGATTTTGCCATGAGCGTGCCCTGACCATAGCGCCTAACCCAGCCTACTGCCGCGTAAAAAGAAGTGTATGACACTGTGCAGGCATCCGGATCAAAGGGCAGCACAATAGTTAACGAACATGGAATCCTAAAACCTTCATAAAAACCCGACGACAATATCCCCACGCCTCCTTGTCCGGGTATCTATTTAGGAAAGGCCGCATCCTTACCTCCATCACCGGAGTCCTCCCTCTTGTTTGTAACCTCACCGGCACGCTTGCCTTTCTTGAAGCAAGGGGACGAGGGATGACTACCCTCGCACCCTGAGCACTCATCCTTGAATCTACATGCCCCCCTGAATTTACAGGACCCTTCATTAAATGTCCAGCACACCCCCCACTTCTTTCCGGCTGGCAGTCCAGAGGAGGGCGTACCCCCGGCCCCCACTTGAAGAAACTGATTCGGAGGCCGCGGTGAAGACATTAGGCGCATCCAAACACTAATGTCTTTGCGATCCCGCCTAAGCGATGGCCAAACCGCCCTCCTTTGCCTAAACTGCTTATCGTACCTGAGCCAGGTGGTCCCCCCCATACACCCTATACGCCTCCCCTATGGCATCCATGTAACAGAAGAGCGCTGAGCAGTGCTCAGGGCTCTTCTCGCCAATGACGCTGGCCATAATTGCGAAAGCCTGTAACCAGTTTGCAAATGTCCGAGGTATCAGGCGTTACCTCCTCTTCTCCTCGTCCTCCTTCTTGGAGTCATCTGGCTTAACTCTATCCAGATTGAACTTCTCAAGCGGAAGGATAATTTTTCAACATACTCACCTTTTGTAATCTTATCCCATACCTTGTTTCAAGTGAGCCCCCAAGGGGCCCTCAAAACAAACGTAGACTTCGCACCTGGCCCCATCCGCAATTCTTACCACGTTCACCCTGACAGAGGACGCTGCGCCCCCACTCTTCTCCCCTTCTCCACTCATTGACACCCCCCCAGGTGTGACCACCGCACTGACCACCAGAACCGCCAGGGTAACCCCATCCCCCACTTTTTCAATGTTACCCCCGACCCACGGCACCACCAGTGGCAGAACCCCTTGCCCTGCGGAGAAGTGTTGCACTAACTCCCTTAGCCCCCTCATTAGCTCCTGCAACTGCCCCGCCAAACCAGAGGAGACAGGCAGACCACCCTTCCCCCCCGTGCCAGCCTGGTCCCCTGGCTGCACCCCCCACATGGCTGCCCCAGAACCTGAGGTCTCTCCTCCCCCTACACCCAACAACCGAGCATCCAAGACATTTGCAACACCCCCAGCAGATTTACCGAGCTGACTGGGTGGTCCCCCCTGCGGTTCCTGTTGGCTCGGACTCCTCCACCTCCGAGCCAGAGACCTCTCCCTCGGATCTGACGTCCCTGTCTGGCATCCCAGACGCACTCAGCTCCCCAGGTGTAGCAGGCCTGCAAGCCGCAGCTCCTCTCCTGCTGACTCCATGCTCCTCCCAGCTTGGCCCAGCCATCTCCGCACCGCTGCCCCTACTGCTGCCTCTGTCTCCTCCCAAAGGCCTGGCCACCTGTCCTCCATCCACCCTCAGGCTACGGCTGCTCCGACGTGCCCCAAGACCACTGGCCGCATCTGGTGACGGCCCGAGTGGTGCACCCCTGCTCCTCCCTCGCCAAATCTCACCCCTCTGAGGCATCTTGGGAGAGAGGGGGATCGTGCTCCCTCTTGGCTACCAATGAGAATGCGAGGCACACGCGACATTGCAGCCTGTAGCCCCGCCCCCTGGGCTCTGCCAGCAGTGTGCGCTTCGCTGGCGGGGCTAACGGGTCCACGAGTTGGCTCCTGGGATGGTGCTGAGCCCCAGCAGAGGGACCGGGGGAAAAACGCTCCGGAGGTCGAGACCTCCGTGCGCGTGTAGATGCCTCACCCCCGGTAGCAAACCCCTCCACTTGGTCCTGGATAAGTCCCCAACCGGCCTCTGAAGCCATTCCGGCCCGTATGTTGTTGCTGCAGCCCTCAGGCATGCCAGGATGGTGTCCACAACTGCCATAGTTACAGAGCAGCGTGTTAAAAAACTGCTTCCTTCAGCTTCTCCTTTCCGGACTGACCACCCCTGACTCTGCCTCTTCTTTTATACTGCTCCTCCCCTCCAAACACTTTCTTGTTCAGCCTCTTCCCATTCCTCTTTCCCCTATATTTTAACCCCTAAGTTGCTTTACTTGCCACCTTGTCATGCCCGGCCCTGCACTACATGTTCCTCTTGTCTTTTTGTTCTGGGCCTCACTGTAGAAGTTCCTGAAGCTGAACTCGGCTGACTCTCCAAAACCTCAATTTTGCTATGCAACTCTCACCAGGAAGTAGCCAGGGAACTAAGGGTAGTGTGGATTTGAGACAGGGAAGAAGCCACTATCCGAAGAGTAACATGTTCCGGACTACAGCCTGAAGCACAGGGGAACAGCAACCTGAATAGCTCAGCTTTCCCTGCTGCAGCAGGGTACGAAATACCCCTGCACTGCAGTTCTGCCATAAGCCTCGGGACGGTCCAGGTTCTGAGAGAGGACGAGCTACCTGAACCCCTAGGCAGAGAAGGAGGGATGGATGCAAAGTCATCAGTATCTGCTGCTAGTGACATGACCTGCATAAACCGATAATAAAACTGACATAAACAAAGGAACGTAATTAAACTTCCCCACAACTTATCTTTGACAGACACAAACCCAGGCCTTGAAACCTGAAAACGTGACAGGCTACTGATGTGAATAGTCAATGTTGAACTATGAAACAGAAACCGAGATGGAATTGTATGTGACACGGTCAACTTAATCCGTGCGAACCTATAATGAGATAGGTAATACTGCAGTGGAGACGCCATGAACTAATCGTGAAGATATGATGCAAAACACATGTAACCACAGAAAATAAACATGAGAACACCATCAACAGTATCCAGCCAAACGATGTAAGTGCTAAAACGTGTCTGCGTGAGAAAGATCATAACATAACTGGGTGAGGAACACAAGCTGCGTGATACACGTGAGTTGCCTGAGAAATGTAAGCTGCGTGAGGAACATAAGCTGTGTGAGAAACGTAAACTGCACGAGAAACGTAAAGTGCATGAGAAACTAAGCTTCCTAAGGCCGCGTACACACGGGCGGACTGTCTGTCCAACTTAGTCCACTGAAACGTGTTTCAGCCGACAGTCCGCTCGTGTGTGGGCTTCAGCGGACTTTTTCAGCGGACTGTCTGGCGGACTAAGTCTTTCGGAATTTCCGTAATATTGTCCGTCCAACTTTGGTTTCAGCGGACAGTCCGCTCGTGAGTAGGCAAGTTGGACGGACTAAGTATGGCGCATGCTCAGAAAGGATTTACACGGCCGAAGGTTGCATTGCAGTGTATTGGACGTTGGACGCTCTAGTCCCGTCGTACGTGCTGTACACGTCATCGCGCAAGCTTTCAACGGACTGTCTGTTCATCGTGTGTGGTCAAGTCCGTTCATTCAAAAGTAGGACGGACTGTCTGTCGGATTGTCTGACGGACTTAGTTGGCCAGACAGTCCGCCCGTGTGTACGCGGCTTAAGAAATGTCAGTTTCATGACAACGTAAGCTGAATGAGAAACGCCTCTGCGTGATAAACGTAGGCTGCGTGATAAACGTGTAAGGTATGGATGGACTCAGTAGATATAGGCAGTCATCCCCACCATTAAAAGAAAGATTAAGGCATATCGCGTAACTCCGTATGGAAATTTTAATACATGAAGAGCAAAGGAAATACACGTGTTTAGCCGTAAAATCAAGCGCGTGTATAAAAGAAGACAGTGGTCTCAGCATATCCTTCCGACGTGTTTCGACTTAGAAGTCATCATCTGGGGTTAATGTTCTCAGATGATGACTTCTAAGTCGAAACGCGGTGGGAGGATATGCTGAGACCACTGTCTTCTTCTATACAAGCGCTTGATTTTACTGCTAAACACATGAGTGTATTTCCTTTGCTTTTCATGTATTAAAATTTCCATACAGAGTTACGCTATATGCCTTCCTCTTTCTTTTAATGGTGGGGCTGACTGCCGATATCTACTGAGTCCATCCATACCTTACACCTGTTTGGAGGTCTATCTGGAGGTCATTTCTGGATAGAACTTATCCCGTTGGTATATTATACCAAAAAGCTTGATTGACTGACTAGGTGTATACCTATTTGAGTTCAATCCCTCTGGTAAGCAGCTTCTGATGTCTTTGGTGGTGGATCTACTATCAACTGTTATTACATCATACATATTTGAAGTTAAAGACTGTTACTATATCATATCCACATGTGGTTGAGGACCATCATCACACATGATTGAAGTTTGTCACTGACTTTTTTTTGGACACCTCACGTCCAAGTTCCTCTATTTATAGATATCACATGTCATAATAGAGGACTGCTTGGAGTATTTTTTTTTTTTGAGTCAATAGTTTTTTATTGGTATAATAGAAAGGGTATATAGAAAGAAAAAGTATACAAACCTGTATACAAGGATATACAAATGTATAAAAGGTTAAACAAATACGGTACACAGGAAATGCAAACATTGAGGTATACAGTGGTGTGAAAAAGTGTTTGCCCCCTTCCTCATTTCCTGTTCCTTTGCATGTTTGTCACACTTAGGTGTTTCGGAACATCAAACCAATTTAAACAATAGTCAAGGACAACACAAGTAAACACAAAATGCAATTTGTAAATGAAGGTGTTTATTATTAAAGGTCCAAACCATCATGGCCCTGTGTGAAAAAGTGATTGCCCCCTAAACCTAATAACTGGTTGGGCCACCCTTAGCAGCAACAACTGCAACCAAGCGTTTGCGATAACGTGGAGGAATTTTGGCCCACTCATCTTTGCAGAATTGTCCTAATTCAGTTACATTAGAGGGTTTTCGAGCATGAACGGCCTTTTTAAGGTCATACCACAACATCTCAATAGGATTCAGGTCAGGACTTTGGCTAGGCCACTCCAAAGTCTTCATTTTGTTTTTCTTCAGCCATTCGGTGGTGGACTTGCTGGTGTGTTTAGGATCATTGTCCTGCTGCAGAACCCAAGTTCGTTTCAGCTTGAGTACACGAACAGATGGTCGGACATTCTCCTTCAGGATCTCTTGGTAGACAGCAGAATTCATAGTTCCTTTTATCACGGCAAGTCTTCCAGGTCCTGAAGCAGCAAAACAGCCCCAGACCATCACACTACCACCACCATATTTTACTGTTGGTATAATGTTCTTTTTATGAAATGCAGTGTTCCTTCTATGCCAGATATACTTGGACACACACCTTCCAAAGAGTTCCACTTTTGTCTCATCGGTCCACAGAATGTTGTCCCAAAAGTCTTGGGGATCATCAAGATGTGTTGTGGAGAAATTGAGACGAGCTTTGATGTTCTTTTTGCTCAGCAGTGGTTTTCTCCTTGGAACTCTGCCATGCAGGCCATTTTTGCCCAGTCTTTTCCCGATGGTGGAGGCATGAACGCTGACCTTAACTGAGGCAAGTGAGGCCTGCAGTTCCTTGGACGTTGTTGTGGGGTCTTTTGTGACCTCTTGGATGAGTCGTCGCTGCGCTCTTGGGGTAATTTTGGGCGGCCGGCCACTCCTGGGAAGGTTCAAAACTGTTCCATGTCTTCGCCATTTGTGAAAAATGGCTCTCACTGTGGTTCGCTGGATTCCCAAAGCTTTGGAAATGGCTTTATAACCCTTTCCAGACTGATAGATCTCAATTACTTTCTTTCTCAATTGTTCCTGAATTTCTTTAGGTCTCGGCATGATGTGTAGCTTTTAAGGATCTTCTGGTGGACCTTACTGTGTCAAGCAGCTCCTATTTAAGTGATGCCTTGATTGTGAACAGGTGTGGCAATAATCAGGCCTGGGTGTGGCTAGAGAAATTGAACTCAGGTGTGGACAACCACAGTTATAGTATGTTTTAACAAGGGGGGCAATCACTTTTTCACACAGGGCCATGATGGTTTGGATTTTTTTTCACCTTTAATAATAAACACCTTCATTTACAAATTGCATTTTGTGTTTACTTGTGTTGTCCTTGACTATTGTTTAAATTGGTTTGATGTTCCGAAACACTTAAGTGTGACAAACATGCAAAGGAACAGGAAATGAGGAAGGGGGCAAACACTTTTTCACACCACTGTACATATAGATCAATAGGTGATGGTACAAACTAATAGGTGGTAGAACAGACTATTAGAACAAGCTATTAGAAATTGATACCAACTGTTAGATATTAGTGCAACTGTTGGGTGTTCGTACCACTATTACCTATTGGTGCACGTTGGATCGTCAGTAGAAAAAACCAGAGTTATAAGTATATTGTACGGATTTCATCATTATGTTAATAGTGGAAGGATCTTATATTATGTCACGTTTTAGTTCTAGGTCGGATGGTCTAGTTAAGCGTTGGTGAGTTTGTTACCCTACTAGTCCATATTTCCAATTGTTTATTAAATTTTGCACAAGTTAGGGAGTTGATGGTTAGTATGTTTTCATAGGTATAATTTTGTTGTACTAAGTAGGTTACCTCCGAAAGGTTGGGAGAGATGTCAGATTTCCATTTTCTAAGAATGATTGAGCGGGCAAGTAGGATGTGTGTAACCACACTTCTATCCGAGGTGGGGTATAGATCTATACCGATATTAAGAAGTGCCAGGCTTGGAGTAGGTGGTGTTAGTATGCCATTCACTAAGGAAATAAGTTGAAATACTTGTTTCCAAAGACTTGTTAGGCTGGGGCATTCCCATAGGGTGTGCAACAGGTGACCTATTTGGTCGCAGATTCTCCAACACTTGGGTGAGGAAAAGTTTGAGAATTTGACCATCCGGTATGGTGTATAGTACCATCGGTGTGTAATTTTAAGTGTCATTTCCAAATGCACAGTGCAATGTGTTGCTTGATAAATTGTTCGAAAGGATTTTTGCCATTGTAAGGGAGAAATTGTGGAATGCAGGTCTTTTTCCCATTTGATCATTGTTGTGGTTTTTTGAAAGGTGTTTTTGCTTTGGAGGATATTGTAAAAAATGGAAATTCCTCTGTTTATCATTTTTTGTGAGGTATAGAATTCTCGAGCTGTGGGGTGTATGTTAAATGTAGAGATGGGAGTTTTAGTTAGGAAGTGAATAATGCGAGCACATGTGAAACTATGCTCTCTTGGAAGATCATATTCTGTTATTAGTGCTTCCACTGTTTTGGGTTTTTTACCCTGCATAAGATCTGTGATAGACTGTACATCCCGTTGTGGTAGGCAGCTGAGGGATATTTTGGGATCTAGAGTTTCTAGGATGTGTAGAGAATAGTCAGTCAGTTGTGGGTCCATTTGTGTATCCGATTGTCAGAGTAGGTGTCTCCAAGCTAGCATCGATGCTTGGGTGGGTTCAGTCAGTACAGAGATATTCCACGGTTTCCATAAGTCACATTCTAGTAGGGTTCTTAGGTTGGAGGTAGGGGCTAGTGCTGTTTCAATTTCTGTCCAAAGTGTAACGTCCTTGTCTCTGAGCCAAAACTTTGATCCAAATGGACTGCCCAAAAGTAGTTGTGTATGTCTACCACTCCTGCTCCTCCAACTGATCTGTGTTTGATCAAGTTAGAATGTTGAAATCTTGGTTTTTTGTTGTCCCGTAGAAATTTATGAAAAAGACTCAACAGGTTTTTAAAGTAGTAGTTAGGTATGTGAACAAGCATGGCCCTAAATAGGTAGAGAATTTGGGGGAGTATGGTCATCTTGAAGGCTGCTAGTCTGCCCAACCAAGATAGTTCATGCTGTGATATGCGTTGTAACTGTTCTTTTATCTTGATTATGAGTGGGTTTAGGTTGGCTGCAACTAGGGAGGAAATAGTATGTGTCAAGGTAATGCCCAGATATGGGATTTCTTTTGAGCTCCACTTGAAGGGAAATTTCCCTTGTAGGGCTCGTTTGGTCACTGCACTGAGGCCAAGATCTAGAATCAGGGATTTTGTATAGTTGACCTTGTAGTAAGATATGGTGCTGAATTGTGATACAATTTTGTGGGCATGTGGGAGTGAGTTTTTAGGATCGCATCATCAGCAAAGAGATTTATTACATGTCGGGAAGGATGAAAATTGAAGCCTGAGATTGAAGGATGTGTCCAAATCATTTCTGCTAGGGGTTTAATCGTTATATTGAAGATAGTCAGTGAAAGTGGACAGCCCTGTAGAGTTCCATTAGAAATGTTGAACGGTTTGGAGAGAAGGCCAGAGGTGTAGACATGCGCTGATGGTTGTGAGTATAAGGCTAGAATAGCCCATAGTATATTACCTTGGGATCCAAATTTATGTAAAACTGATGACATGTAGTGCCAGTGTACTCTATCAAACGCCTTCTCTGCATCTATGGAGAGCAGCAGAGAAGGCGTTCGAGTTTGTTCTGCATAGTGCACAATATTAAGGACTCTTCTTGTTGCATGAGAAGTCTGTCTGCCCCTTATGAATCCCATTTGATCGTTTTTGATTTAAGATGGCATAATATCCGTAAGGCGCTTGGCTAATATTTCGCATGCATTTTGATATATGTTTATAAGTGATATTGGCCTAAAATTGTCCGGTGTCGTATTATCTTATCCTGGTTTAGGTAATGTGACAACATAAGCGGATAGCATTTCTTTGGGGAGGGATGATGAAAGGGCTGCTTTTGTTTATACTTGTAGTAAGTGAGGAGATAAAATGTTGTTGAAGACTTTAAAATATTCATTGGAGAAGCCATCCGGGCCTGGAGATTTCCCATTGGGGAGTGATGTTATATTGTTTTCGATTTCCTTGTTTGTAAAGCTTAAGCAGGTGTGCTTCTGAGAGGGTTGGGAGGTTCAGTTTTAGTAGGAAATCTTTGATGTTCTCTTCTGAGGGTTAGGGAGTGTTTAGGTCATCCTTCAGGTTGTATAAAGCCCCATAATAGTCAGCAAATTGGTCTGCTATATCCTGGGAGTTGGTTATTTTGTGGCGTAGGGTGGGGTGAATTAAGTGTGTAATTCTCGATTTAGCTTGGGCTACTTTTATCCTATTGACCAGGTATTAGCCTGCTCTGTTTGTGTTTGCATAAGAATTTGCCTTTAGACGGTGGAGAATTTTGTCATATTGCTGATTTAAGAGGTTTCTTAATTCCTCCCGTAATTTGCTAAGGGTTATAGACGTGTGGTTGGTGTCACGTTTGTTCAGGGATTCTAATCTATGTATCATAGATATAAGGGAATTAAGTTTGAGGTTATAACATTTTTTTGCCCTAGCACCTAGTTGAATCAAAATACCTCTCATGTATGCTTTATGAGCATTCCATAGGGTGTAAGGGTCGTTGACAGAAGATGCATTAGTATGAAAGAAGTCATTAAGATGTTGTGTGATAATTTTAGAGCTGGTGGGCTCTTGTAGTAAGCAAACGTTACAGCGCCAGATGGGAACAGAGGGGGAGGCATGCTTCTCTGCTATAGTTATGATAATTGCAGCATGATCGGACCAGGTTATATCGTATATCCTGGATGAGGATATCTTTTGTAACAGCCACTTATCAGATAGGAACATGTCGATACGGGAATATGTACGATGTCTGGGAGAGAAGTAGGTGTAATGTTGGCACCTTCAGACATCGGACAGCTCCTCTGAATGAAGCAGTTGAAGTAATGAGGCATTACGGCCTGTCACCTGAGAGCTATTGTCTAGGTGAGGGTCTATTGTCAAGATAAAGTCCCCACATATTAAAAGTTGTCCGTATTTCACAGAGGCGATGCATCTAGAGAGTGTTCATAAGAATTTAAGTTGGTGAGAGTTTGGTGCATATAATGCCACCAATGTATATGATTGTGCGTTGATGTCGCAGGTAATAATGATAAACCTGCCTTGTGGGTCCAAGATGGATTCCTTTAGATGAAAAACAAGGGAGTTTCGAATGGCTAGGAGAATGCCTTTTTTCTTTTCTTGGGCACATGCCAGATACATGTAGGGATAGTCTTTATGGGAGCATTTGGGAATGCTGGAGGCTTGAAAATGTATTTCCTGGATGCTGAGTATGTCAGCTTTGTGCTTGTTTGCTTCCTTTCACATAGAGAAATGTTTAGCGGGGTGGTTTAGGCCCCTAGCATTGAGTGACAGGCAAGTAAAAGACATGTTGTAATGTCATGTATGTGTGTGATGATGTAGTGCTGCTACTCACTGGGACGGCGAGTTTATGGTGTTCACTAGTTTGCTCCTAAATGCCAGTTTTTGTCTTTGGGTGGAGATTACATCCAGAAGAGTTTATCGGCTGTTTTCCAATGTGCTGTATACCGTATCGGGGATAGAGAAACAAAATAGTACAAAAAACAGTAACCTGAACATAGGTAACAGTAAAAAAGAGGATCCTTGGTTAGATCAGAGAGCAATAAATGCAATTGATGTAGGGGGGGGGAACAAGAATATGGAAACCTGGTGCTTGAAAGTACCCCTAGGGATTTACATCCAATAGACCAAGCAGTAGGTAAAATATATATATATTTTTTATTAGTTTACAAGATACACAGGTAGGTAATGCATGTAGCACATAAACAGGGTACTTGACAATGCTTGATATAGAGCAGGCTTTAGACGATATGTACAGTAGAGAATATTGCTGACATTTTTCTGACTTTCCGTCCTTTTTCTGAGGCAAAATAAACGTCTCATAAATACGTAATCAAGAATGTAAATGTACAAAAAGAGTAAGTATAAACAAAGGTACAAAAATATAAGCACATTTGACCACATTTTAACCATGGTGATAAAACTGATATGGATTAGTATTACTTACAGGTCTAGCACAGCATCAGTATTCAGCAGCAGAGGGTCAAATGTTTAAAATAGATGCAAAAACTGCCAACAGGGCAGGGTGTTGGCGGTGTGGATGTAATATACAGGCCTGTAGATGGTCAGGCAGATATAAATATGCAAGCTCCAGGTCGATTGTGGGTGCAGGAGCTCAGCTGTCTGGTAATAGAAGCCCAAACAGCAAGCCAATGGCATCAGTGTGCACAGAGAAAAGAGTCTGCCAAGAGATCAAAATAGAGTATAATAAAATGCGGCAATGAAATAAAATAAACCTGACTCACCATCATTCTGCACATATATTTCTTGTTTGATGTAGGGGGGAAAGGAAGGTATGGATAACTTTCCTCCAACCGGGGGGTTGTGCTTGCTTGGGTGATATGTGGAAGAGCTATGTTCCACCATTATGTTTTTTAGTGTTCCTTCTGTGTGATACCACCTGCCAATCTGATTGCACGGTCATTGGCGGTATTGGTTGGGTCAGAGCGGAAGAAGATTCAGGAAGTATGCCCCATTGGCGTAAGGCAGCCAGACCTTCTTTTAGTGTTGACACTGTGGTTGTTATTCCATTATGGGTAATGGAAAGTGTAGCAGGGTATTTCCATTTATGTAGAATCCAATGGTTTCTTAGCGCTTTAGCGATTGTTGCCAGGTTTCGTCAGCGTTGAAGGGTGTGTCTGGATAAATCAGGTAGGAGCTGAATTGTTGCATATACATCTGATATTTGCTTTCCAGAATGATGTCATCAATAATTCCTTCACGTGGTAAAAATGTACTCTTAAAAGCACATCCCTGGGTACATCAGCAGCTAGAAAAGATGGCTTAGGTTATCTGTGGATCTGATCGATCGTTAGATCATGTGCTGACAGTGTTGGCGCCAAGGAGGAAAATAGTCTCAGTACAAATTGTATGCAATTGGTTGGGTGGCAGACTCAGGGATGCCTCTAAGTTTGATGTTATTTCTCCTGGATCTGTCTTCCAGGTCAGAAATCTTGTCTTTTAACCATGTAATATCTTATTTTTGTGCATTATGGGAATCCACTAGAGTATTAAAGGATGCTTTATAAGAGTATTCCCCTATGGTGTATTCCACATGGTCTATTCTACCTCCTAAAACCTGCACTTCCACTTGCCATTGTTTCACAGTGGACACTAAGTCAGCCTGCAGGGATGCCCTGAGTGACAACATCATCTCCTTCAATACAGTATCTGATACAGGCTGGGGTCTGATGCTGAGGTGTTACTTTGGGGATTCTGGTGATCACTCACCTCCATGTTAGGGGCCACTGGTTCTCCGGGTGAAGAGTGTTTGCGGGCTTTTGATTTCACTGGACTCCTTGGGGTCGGGCTGGAGGTGTTGGAGGACGTGCTGCTGTGGCCCTCTGTGTGACCCCTGTTATCGATATGCTGACCGCGGCCTACCGCCTTAAAGTTATACATTTACAAAATAGGGGATAGTTTTATGGCATTTTTATTAATTGTATTAATATTTTTTTTTTTACTAGTAATGGCGGCGATCAGCAATTTTTATTGTGACTTCGACATTATGGCAGACACATTTGACATTTTTGGGACCATTGTCAATTATACAGGAATCGGTGCTATACAAATGCACTGATTCCTGTGTGACACTGGCAGTGAAGGGGTTAACCAGTAGGTGGCAGTGTAGGGGTTAAGTGTGTCCTAGGGGCGTGTTACTAACTGTGGGGGGCTGGGCTGTGTGTTAGTGAACACTGATCTCTGCTCAAATCACAGGGAGCAGAGATCAGTGTCACTTGTTGCTAGGCAAAACGGGGAAATGCTGTTTACTCTTCTTAAGCGAGACCCCTGCCCTGAACATACCTGCTAGATGAGAATGATTCGCTACCCTAACGAACATAAAGAGAGACCGCCAGCAGTCTGCTCATGAGCCCTGAAAGGGAAGGGGCTGCATGACTACTTCCTGGCCCCAGCAAGTGACAGTAAAAGGAAAAAGTCTCAAATGAAACCCAGCATTCCCCCTGAACTAAGGCTGCCCCTTCAAACCGCCCTTCCCCAGCATGCAGACATGTGTCAACTACATAGCAAACTGCAACACGATAAATCCACCATCACAACCAACAGACAGAGACGGAACATCGTGTCACCCTGCGACATCCCCTGAAAGGACCCCCAAACACAGCCACCCCACCCTGCAACCCCAGAACATGATGCTACCTGAACCCCAAGCCGACCGGACTAAAATGGAGGGAATAACACTTCCCCTTTAGCAGCGCACGAAAACCTTGCCGCTGCCGAGACCTGCCACAAGCAGAGAGAAGCCGTCGAAGGTCCTCCTCGTTTGATCCATTACCCAGAAGTGACATCAGAGTCGCCCCAAAATGACACTGACACATGAGCCTACGACCACAAGGGGAGGAGGCAACGGAGGGGAGTCTTTATGCGGCCAGACTCCTCCTACAAATACAAGTTGACCTGCGGTCAGCCTTACACTTATCTGAATTAGCCTATTATTCATTGCAGGGGATACTTTCAAATGAGAAGAGCAGATTTCATCCCACTCCTGGTCGGTCTTATCTGGAATGGCTACCTGCCATTTATTCCTTGCCCCCAGGGGCTCACCTCATATTTTACTCTGTAATAGGTGTGAATATAGTTTAGATATTAATCCCTTTGGTCCCTGTGTTTTCAGGATCCCAATAAGGGGATATTTAGATATTTTAAATTCCTCCCTTCCAAACTGTTCCTGTAATACATGGCAAAGCTGCAAATACTTATAGAACTGTCTACTCAAGAGGTTATATTGTTTACACAAGTTCTCATATGGTTGTATTATATTTTTATCATATATCTGTCTGATTGTTGTTACCTTTTTCTGTTTCCAAAATTTACTATCCTCAAATGCCTCTAAATGTTCAAATGTTGGGTTATTCCACAAAGCAGTTTCTGGTGGGATATCAATATATCCCGTCAGTTTTTTTGCCTCCTTCCATACTGACCTAGCCAGCATCAGAAGAGGCATTTTTACTCCAACCCTCCTCAAGTCAGTTGTTTCCAGACCCAACAAGAGATCATTTTGCATCTTACTTAATAAGAATTATTCTACCCCCATTTCTTGTTCCTGCGTTACCCACGCTCATAAGTGTTTTAATTGGCCTGTCAGATAATATAAATATAAATCTGGCAGGGCCAACCTGCTACTATTTTGGGTCGTTGTAGCGTTGTGAGTTTTAGTTTACATCTACCATGTGCCCATATGAACTTGGTGATCTGGGAATTTAGTTTTTTAAATATCTGTTTAGGTATCCTTACTGGGGAGTGCGAGAACACATTTAAACACTTGGGTAATATGATTGATTTGATCAATTGTATTCTTCCTGACATTGATAGGGGTAATTTTATCCATATCACCAATTTATTTAACATAGTCCAAGAGGGGGTATACATTGGCTTCCAAGGCTTCAGCTGGATCCAAGGTAATATTTATTCCTAGGTATTTAAATACTTCTACTATTTTTTTTTTTTTAAAAGGTGTTTATTTTAAAATATTTTTGAACATACATACAGCATATAAGGCAAACAGTACACAAGTCAAGGAGTCTCCCTCCAGAGGTGAATACAGAGGCATCAATAAAGACGCCTCGTTGGAGTAAACCAAACTGCTACCATTATATGCAAAAACACAGAGAAACCCCAACAAAACAAAGACACAACAACAGACATGCCAACATTCGCGCATACACACCCATCACACTCACACCTGTCACCGTCCCCCTATGCAGTATCATTTCAACATAAATAGCTGCCATATAGGGTCATACAGTAGCAAATTAGCAAATTACCACCCCGTTTCGTTCCTCCCCCCCCCCCATACCCGGGACCACCATCCACAAAGCCCAAACCTCCAGCCCTACCCCCGCAGCCCCCCCAGGGGGTCCTGCGAGGATAGGACCGTCCCCCAAAATGAACCAGAGACATCCAACTATGGTTGCCACACCTTATGAAACTTTTTCAAGCAAGCTCTGTGTTTATACACTATTTTAAATTTAGGGAGTTCACCATTAATAATACCATACAGTGATTGAATTGTGGGAGGAACATTGTCTTTCCAGTGCAATAAGATCACTTTACGTGCATAAAATAAAATGGTACAAAGAAGAGTCCGTGCTGACGTCCTGTGGACAAAGTCATTCAATATACCCAGCAGCCCCACCTCAGGGGTTTGAGGCACCGGGAGAGCAAGATGATCATCAAAGAATGTGAACAGGTCCGTCCAATACACATTTAGTCCAGGACAACTCCAAAACATATTAAATAGATCAGCATTATCGTGAGTACATCTAGGACACAAGGCCTCAGTTCTCAAACCCATTATAGCCAGTCTAGCCGGTGTGTAGTGCAGCTGATGAATAAACTTAAACTGAACATATTGGTCGGAAGTGCTGATAATATCCTGGAAGCAGGTTTCAGTAGTTTCCTCCCACCCCTCCTCTACCAGGGCAGGTATCAAACGCTTCCACTTCACAAAGGAATTGCAAAATGGGTCTGCTCCTGCCCTGGAGAGGTGATCATAAAAAGTTGTAACCTGTTTAGTAAGATCCGGGTAAGACATTAGGTCCTCCATAGGGGACTCCTGAAGCTCTATGTGCAAGGAACCAAACTGCGCCCGAATGGCATGTCTAAGAAGTAGATACTTATAGAAAAATGTATTATCTATTGAGAAGGTACGCCGTAAGTTTTCAAAGGATTCAAACTCATTTCCCTTGATGATGTGGGACAGGCGCAGAACATGCAGCCTAGCCCACCATTGGGAGTCTGGGTGCCCCTGTAGTTCAGGTACACTGGGATTGTCCCATATCGGTGTTTGTGGTGACCTGCCCGGGGTAGAAATAGAAAGAAGTTTCTCTCCCTCTCTCCAGGCCAGTAGACCCACCTCCATAGGGGAAAATCTAGAGCATTTAGAATGTAGGGCCCTGTGCAGTACGTCATTAACCGAGTCAAACGGGGCATGAAGGATTGACATGAGAATGGCGGAGGGGGGCTGGGGGTTGGAATGCAACCAATCATATATATATATGTCAGTTGGGAGGCAAGGAAATACTTGCCTAGGTTCGGATGGGCCAGGCCTCCTTTCGATTTAGAGGATGTCTTGGCAAATCGCGGATGGGAGTTTTGCCAGATAAAGGAGGACACACTGGATTCTATTTTCATAAATACCTTTTTTGGGAGATAGACCGGGGCAGCTCGAAAACAGTATAGAAATTTTGGGAGGAATATCATCTTAAAGATGTTAATACGTCCTATTAAGTTGAGAGGGAGAGTTGCCCACGCTTGAAGTCTGTCAACCATCTGTTTTGTGATTGGGGTAATATTCAAGGCTTCATAGTTGGGGAGCTCGTTATGTATCTGAATGCCCAGATATTTAAATGACTGGGACGTCTGAAGTTTAGACGCGGTCAAGTAATCATAGGAGCAGCGCGGGCCGATGGGGAAAGCTATCGACTTGTCCCAACCTACCCTCAGACCAGACACATCTCCAAATTCCTCAACCACCCGCATGAGACCATGAAAGGAGCCTTCCTTACCATCCAAATAGATCAAGGCATCATCTGCATACAAAGATATCTTTTCCTCCAGTAATCCTACACGGATGCCCCCTATCCCCGAAGCCTGCCGGACCGCCAGGGCCAGGGGCTCTATGGCGATGGCGAACAGGAGCGGGGACAGGGGACACCCCTGTCTAGTCCCCCTAAACAGCCGAAATGGTGATGAGACATCTCTATTAGTTCTCACCCTCGCACTCGGCTTAGCGTATAGCAGGCGGACCCATTTTGTAAATAGTGGGCCAAAGCCCATGTTAGCCATTGTCTCCCACAAAAATGACCAACGCACCGTATCAAATGCCTTTAACACATCTAAGGACAATACCAAACTACTTTGTTTATCCCTACATGCTCTATGGATATGTAGATATAATCTGCGTATATTGTCAAAAGTGCTACGTCCAGGCATAAACCCAGCCTGATCTGGCGAGATTAATGAGAGTATAACCTTTTGCAAACGAAGAGCCAATATCTTGGCCAAAATTTTTGCGTCATGGTTTAGGAGGGAGATAGGACGGTAGGACTCACATAGCAATTTGTTCTTGCCCGGCTTGGGCAAGACCATTATCAGGGCTTCATTCATGGAGTCAGGAAGAGATCCCATGTTCAAAGACGCTCTGTACGTAAGGAGTAGCTTAGGGGCTACCAATTCAGTATAGGTCTGGTACCACACCGAAGGGATACCGTCAAGGCCGGGGGCCTTCGAAAGCGGTAGGGAACCTATCGCTGCCTCCACCTCCTCAAGAGTAATCTCCTGCTCAAGGAGGTCTCGCTGGGCCTCCTCCAGTCCAGGAAACACCAACGACGAGAAAAAACCCTGAAATGTAGCCTCCGATGGGGGCACTGGATCGTCATAAAGTTTGCTGTAGTATGAGGTAAATTCCTGATTTATCGCCCCCGGGTCTTCAGTAGTAGAACCATTGGGCAGTTGTATGGCAGAGATGGAACTATCCAGATAATCCGTATGAGCGAGGAAGGCTAATAGCCTCCCATTCTTACCCCCGTGTTCGTGTAGTTTTGCTGTCAGCTGTAGTTGTTGTATTTTAGTCGTGTCCACAAGATGTAACTGTAACAGCTTGTGGGCATTCGTCAGGTCACCTCGAGTAGTCTCAGTCGGGTTGAGTATATGTCTACGTTTAGCCTCCTCAAGGGAACGTTCGAGATCCAGTTGTTGGGCCCTCCCCGCTCGTCTATGATGCTTAATACGGGATATGTACGATCCGCGCAATACCGCCTTAAAGGCATCCCAGGTAGGTCCCGCTGCCGTGGTGCCAGTGTTCGTGGACCAGTAGTCTGACATATCTGAGGGAATGGCCTCTTGTATCCCCGGTGTGGACACCCACAAGGGACTAAGTTTCCACACCCTAAATGAAGGACAGTGCCCCAGGGAAAGGGTAACCTGCAGTAGTGAGTGATCCGAAACTGTTTGAGAGATATATTTACTCGCCCTGACGACCGGCAGGAAACTCCCGGTGGCCAGTGCATAGTCTAGTCTGGACAAAGAGCCATACGTTTTGGATTGACATGAGAATACCTTTACCCCCGGGAATTTCCAACGCCAAATATCAACATATCCATAGACCATTTACTAAACATTCTTGATTCGCTGCCATGGGGTTTCAACCGATCCAAATCAGGCTGTAGCACCGAGTTGAAATCACCCACAATAAATGTAGGGCAAATAGGTAACAGTGATAACTTAGTACTCAAATCGGAGAATACCGTGGCCGTGGCTGGCGGAGGAACATAAATTGTGACCAGAATGACAGGAGTTCTTAGCACCGTGGCATGTAACACTAAAAATTGACCCCCGGGGTCCGAGACCACCTGATGGCACTCAAACTGTAGCCCTTTGCGTATTAAGATGGCCACCCCACGAGCATAGTTGGAGTAAGTGGAATGAAAGTTGTGAGCCACCCAACACTTTTTTAACGCAAGGATTTTTGAGCCCACCAGATGAGTCTCCTGCAGACAAAGAATATGCGGGTGCAGTCGTTTAATCTGCTCAAACACCAATGCACGTTTAAATTTAGAATTTAGCCCCCGAACATTCCAGGAGCATATGTTTACCTCAGCCATGTACGGGCTGGGAATAGTGTGAAAGAACGTGAACAAGCGGGTGTAGCCCGCCCAGGAACCCCAAAACAGTTCCTCACCAGACAGCCAGAGCCACAGTACCTCCAGGGGGACAGGTGACACATACATACTCCCATCCATCCACACACCACACACTCCTCACCCATACAACAGACAACAAATAAAGGGCTGCCAAGTAGCAGCAACAACCCTGCCCTGCTCCCACGGAAATGGAGCGGGCTTGTACCCAAAACTGGGGCCATGCGTGGGGCGCATGGCCTGATAGCCATGCAATTATCCACAACTAGATAACTTCACCACAATGTGGCTCAAAATCGTTCTGCCTGGAGCAGCTCCCAGGTACTCATCCAAAAAATGGAGGAGAAAAAGAGTCCCGCAACATAAAAAAAATAAATCTTGTTAGTCCCAGCATGTTTCAATAAGAGCAGCAGAGACCCGCCTCCCTGACCGAGGCAGTTGCAAAAAAGAAAAAAGGGGGGGCAAAGAAGAAAATAGAATGATAACCATCCAGGCCATTATCCTTCAGGCAGGATCTTGAGGGGGTTGGGGTAGGGATTCCCACCATGCAAGGAAGTTCTTGGGTGACTGGAAGAAAAGAACCTTCTCCTGATAGACAATACGTAGGGTAGCCGGGAATATCATGGAATACTTCACTGCGTGTTCTCTCAGCTTGCGTTTAACAGACTGGAATTGCACCCGTTGGTTGCGAACCGCCACAGAATAATCTGGATACAGTGACACAGTAGCATTATTGATCTTCAAGCTGCCTTTCACTCTGGCCGCCCGCAGTATAGCATCTCTGTCTCTGTAGTTCAGCAACCTAATTACCATGGTACGTGGCGGATTGCCCGCGGGGAGAGGTCTGCCCGGGACTCTGTGAGCCCGTTCTATCACAAAGCAGGGGGACAGGGTGTCACGGCCAAATTCCTGCTCAAGCCAACTTTCCAGAAAGGCCACTGGGTCAGACCCCTCTACCCGCTCAGGAAGACCCACCAGCCTCAGGTTGTTACGTCTGAGGCGGTTCTCGAGGTCGTCCATCTTGTTTTCTAGGGAGGCAATTTTACCCCCCGCCGTATTAAGTTTAGGCCAGATAGGGTCAACTGCATCCTCCAAGTCACTAATACGTTTCTCAGTCTCATCCACCCTTCCGCGTATTTCCTGAACATCCTGTCTCAGCAATGTAAAGTCACTTCTTATTTCAGCCACAGTCCCCATTAGAGCCACATGGTTTACCTTAATGGTGTGCAGCACATCGGCAAGCGTCGGGTCCCGGCCGCTCCCCTCCGCCTCCTCTCCCTCCGAGATCTGTGACTCCAGGATCGGGGGGTCTAGATGTCCCGGAGAGGACGGCGGAGAGGATTCCCCAAAGAGATCCGGCGTGGAGGCCGGAGAATCACAGAGCTCCGCGGTGGTGGTCCGGCGGCCATCTTGGCCCGAGCGTGTGTGCGCAGACATTCGCGCCGGCGGCTGCCTTCTGCGTTTGCCCATCCGCCGATATCACCTGCCAGGGAAGCGGGGGGGGTCCTCCGGTGCAGTCGGTGTCTTTCGGTCGGCGATTAGCGCGGGATTAACCCAGGATGGAGCAGGATTGTAGCGGGAGAAGACGGAGCTGCTCAGAAAGACGTCCGCTCACATGACCACCTAGGCCACGCCCCCCCTACTTCTACTATTTTTAATGGGGTCTGGGGCCCATCACCAGTGCTTCGCCTGAGCAACATCAACGCAGATTTTTGCCAATTAATCTTGAGCCCTGAGAATGTACCATATATTTCTATTATTTTCATTGCCTCCGTAAAGGATGTCTGGACATCTCCCATATATAGTATAATATCATCAGCATATAAACCTATATGCTCAGTCCTTCCACCCAGATTAATCCCTTTATAGTTTTTAGTTTGTCTAAATCTATTTGCCAATGCTTCAAGTGCTGTGGCAAATAATTGGTTTATATGCAAGTTTTTGCCCTAAAAAGTGTTTGGGGACCTGGGTCCTGGCCCAGGGGACATGTATCAATGCAAAAAAAAAAGGAGCAGTGATTTTAAGAATGCTTAAAGTGAAAACAATAAAAATTAAATATTCCTTTAAATATTGTGTGATGATATAAATTAATATACCAAAAATCAATCAATGAAAAATAAATAAAACAACTATGAAGTACAATGAAAATGAGTAAACATGCTTGGCCAGTCCATCGCCGTAACCCTCAGCTTCTTTAGCAAGGCAGTGGTCATCTTGGAGGTGTATATGGTGTCGTTGTTAGAATACTGCCCTGCGATCCAGCCTCTGGAAAGAGGGAACCATGCTCTGCTTCAGTATGTCGCAGTACATCTTGGCATTCATGGTTCCCTCAATAAACTGTAGCTCCCCAGTGCCAGCAGCACTCATGTAGCCCCAGACCATGACACTCCCACCACCATGCTTGACTGTAGGCAAGACACACTTGTCTTTGTACTCCTCACCTGGTTGCTGCCCCACATGCTTGACATTGTTTTGGATGATATATATGATATATTGTTGGAAAATCCGATCGTGTGTGGGCTCTATCGGACTTTTTCCCTCGGAATTTCCGACGGAAAAAATTTGAGAGCAGGACCTCAAATTTTCCGACATCAAAATCCGATCTGACCTTTTCCGATCATTTGAGAATTCCGATCGGACAAAGTGGCATGCATGCTTAGATCAAATTACGAGACCAAAGCTATTGGCTACTAGCCGCAACGTAGTCCCGTCGCAACGAACGAACGTCATCACGTTCTGAATGATGGGATTTTCTGACAACTTTGTCCGACCGTGTGTATATAACACCAGTTTCAGACGAAATCCGTCTGGAAAAAATCAGACGGATTTTGTTGTCGGAATGTCCGACCGTGTGTACAAGGGCTTACGTTGTTGGCCGTAGGAACGGGCTCTGCTATGAAAAATTATATCAAGAATTGTAATTACGTAACTAGCTTCTGGAACCAAATATTTCAACTCATTTCATCCCTTACGGGAATAAGCACACTGCCAAACCCATCACTGGCTATACTACTAATTGGACTAGAAAAATTCCCATACACCATGAGACATGTGGTGTCTCACATTCTGTTAGTTACTAGGTCCTTGATACTTCAAAACTGGAAAAACATCCCAACAGTTAACGTTTCTGATGTAACCAGAAAAGTCCAACAAAACGACACCTTTTGCCGCGTACACACGAGCGGACTGTATGGCATACTTAGTCCGTCATACAATCCGACCGACAGTCCGTCATACTTTCGACTGAACGGACTTGACCACACACGGATACCCAAACAGTCCGTCGAAAGCTTGCGCAATGACGTGTACAGCACGTATGACGGGACTAGAAATAGGAAGTCCAATACACAGCAAAGCACCCTTCCGCCGCTGGGCATGCGCCATTCTTAGTCCGTCAAACTAGCCTACTGACGAGCGGATTGTCCGCTGAAACCAAAGTACGGTGGACAGAATTTCGAAAAATCCGAAATACTTAGTACGCCAGACTGCACGCTGAAAAAGTCCGCTGAAGCCCACACACGAGCGGACTGTCCGCTGAAATGTGTTTCGACGGACTAAGTACGCCATACAGTCCGCCCGTGTGTATGTGGCATTTGAAAGACTCTTAGCAATCAACTCACTTAAATGTGATAAATTTGACAAACTATAGGAAATCTGGACTGACAAATATAACACTGCATACATTTTGTTTGTATGTATAAACTGCAGAGTTTCTCTCAATTCTGGATGTATAACTACATTTGCTCTGGTTATGTGCTTCTCCTTGTTTCTTTTTTTTTTTCATGCCTTATGTTTTCCTTATTTCTTTGTACATTGTTGAACAGTTCAATAAACATCTTTTCAATGAAAAAAAAAAAAGAATTGTAATTACATGCTCCTGTTAAACAGGGGCAGTAAAATTGGGCCTTAGGCAGTGGTGGTGTTGCCAGAACACTGTAGCCCCTCACAGTTATGCTTGTTGGGTGCAGGAACAGGCCCTGCTATGAAATATTATATCAATAATTGTAATTACATGCCCCTGATAAAAAGGGGCAGAAAAATTGGGCCTTAGGCAGTGGTGGTGTTTGTGGTGCCACAACACTGTAACCCCTCACAGTTACTCTTGTTGGGCGCAGGAACGGGCCCTGCTGTGAAATGTTCGATCAAAAACTTTAATTACATGCCCCTGTTAAACGGGCAGAAAAATTGGGCCTTAGGCAGTAGTGAATAGGATATTGAGGAGGAATAGGATAGTCACTCAGCATAGACAGTCTTCAAAGGATCCCACATCCATAGAAAAATCAATAAGTTACATCAGCATCAGGCGCTTGATAGCTGCCGCTGATCCAAGACTGATTCATTTTTATGAATGTGAGCTTATCAACGGAGTCTGTGGACAGGTGCACGCTATGATCCGTTACAAACCCTCCAGCAGCACTGAATATGCGTTCAGAAAGAACACTGGAAGCAGTATAGGCCAGTAGCTCAATTGAATATTGAGCTAGTACTGGCCAGTGGTCCATCCTCAAGACCCAGTGAATTTTTTTTCTCTCAAACACTCATCATGTTTTTCACTTTTCACATTTTCCTACTTTTCTTTTTTCACCTTTTTCATACATATTTTTCACATTTTTATACAATTTTTTCCAGAACACCACACTTGTAATCATCCCCACACATGTGGAATGTGTTGTGGCAATCGGGCATGCTATGTGGAGGTTTTCTTGGCTGGGGTGGGGTTCCTTGCCTCAGCTCCGGAACAGACAACCATTTGGGGTTCCATCTTCCTTGATGCTAGCCAAGCACAGTGCTCTAGCCGACCTGTGAGTATCTCCTTTTTTCCCCATGAGGTATTTTCTCCCTTTAAAAAAGGGGTAGAACATACTTACTAATACTTTACATCTATTTATATTTACAGTATACTTCTGTACCCAACTCCTGATGAATGGCATATAGCCAGGAAACGTGTTGAGTTTCCATGGGGTGCTCAGTCAAGTCTGGCTCATTACTTATTCACTGGCCCATATATATCTTTCAAACATTTAAAATGTATTGAGTACTATGTAACTATTAATGTGTATGTATACTTATCTTATAGCAGCTCTTTTGCCTATGGTGTACCAATGCCTGCTAATATGAAATACCTTGTATTACATTCATCAATGTTTACTATCTCATGTGCTGCCAAGCTGACATATATGTATCCATTATGTTTAAACCATGTGTGCATGTATGTATACATGAAAATACTTTTTTTTACTAGTGTTACAAATAAAAATGTTTACTAAATACTCTACCTCCACAAGTCAATTGCCTCATTTAAAGTCCCACATTCCCTTCTTATGTACAGTAACCCAGTGAATGGGTTTGTTGAAAAGGTCTTGGGGTGGATGGTGGATGAAGAGCAGACTTACCCCAAGATAATTCTGCACCATGTAATGCAGGCGCTGGAGATGGTTGCTTGAACCGATCAGACCTTGGTGCTGAGGACTAAAAAATTGTCTAAAGGCATCGGTCAGCCAGCCACCTTCTACACCGCTCTTCCTCTGAATGACCGAGACCTCGGCAACAAATTGTCCAGCACCAGGAAAAATAACTTCACGGGCGTCAATAGAAACCAGATACCAAGAAGGGGGGTATAGAATTTTGTCTAGGTGGTACAGAACCCCAGAAGCATTGCATCGGATATACCCACAAGTATCAAATTTGTGCTGGCGCTGTCACATATATTTTGGGATTGTCCCGGAGTAAAAGAATTTTGGAAGATGGTGTCGGAAATAGTGAAGGAAATGACAAATGTTTCTCTTGGAAAAAACCCGGCAGCCTTTTTATTGCATGATGTTCCGTTATCTATTGAGAGATATAAAAAGTCCCTTTTAAGGTATTTGCTTACAGCAGCAAAAGCATGCGTCCCAGCTTTATGGAAAACCATGGTGGCTCCAACCAAATCACAATGGATGAGTAAGGTATCAGAGATTCAACAAATGGAAAATTTGACTATGATATTGAGAGAGCAAGAAGATAGGTATCATGGAGTGTGGAAGCCCTATATTATATATAAGGAGCAAAATCCCTAGATAGATAACCAGGGCTATCCCAGGTTAAGGAAAATGCAATAGTGAGTATAAGGAAATATAATAGAATAAATTAGGCACAATTAAATGATGAATGTTTCTATGTTAAATATAAGATGTAGTTGTGGACGTGTTTAGATATGGAATATTGTATCACTATACTGCGAAAATAAAGAATAAAAAAAGATGTTTCATTCACTGCTCCCTCTGCGAAGGCAGGATGAATTCTGCAACCTTACCCTTGTAACGTGGATCAAGAAGGGTTGCCAGCCAGTAATAATCCCTCTCCTTGATACCACGAATCCTAGGGTCCTTTTGCAGGCTTTGCGAGGCCATGGGGGAGGCCATGCAGTGTAAGTTTGCAGATGCATTTGATTGTGAGTCTTCTGGGTCACTGAGGATGACGTTGTCAGCAACTACCTCTTCCCAACCACGTACAACTCCTTGGGTTTCTGGGGACTGAAAACCATCCTTGAAGACTGCTGCTGAGTGTTATCCTCTACATCAGTGGTTATCAACCCTGTCCTCAGGGCCCACTAACAGGCCAGGTTTGCAAGATAACTGAAATACATCACAGGTGTTATCATTTGCTGCTCAGTGATTGCAGTATTCTAGTTTGCATTTCCCCAAGGTAATACATAAAACCTGGCCTGTTAGTGGGACCTGAGGACAGGGTTGATGACCACTGCTCTACATCCGTGCTGACACAATCCTCCTCTTCTTCATCCTGTGTGTTTGGCGGGCCCACAGGAATGCTACCTGGATAAAGGGGGCCTTAAAAGGTTAGGAAGTCTTCCTCTTCCTCCAGCTGTTCGGCCTCAAGTGCCCTGTCCATTATTCCAGGAAGCGTGTGTTCCAACAGGAAGACAAGAGGGACAGTATCACTGATGCATGCATTGTGGCTGCTCACCATCCTCGTGGCATCCTCAAATGGTGACAGGACAGTACATGCATCCTTGATCAGTAGCCACTGGCATTGCTAAAAAAAGCCAAGCTCCCCTGACCCTGTCCTGGTGCCATACTCACACAGGTACTCATTGATGGCCCTCGTTGTGTTCCACCCAGTGGGCATGTCACAAATGAGGCAGGTTGCATTCCCTTTGAATGTCAGCCAGCCGAGCACTGGCATTATATGACCGTCGGAAATGACCACAGACTTTTCTGTCCTGCCTCAGGAGATCCTGGGTACCTTCTCAAGAACCGCTGCACCACCAAATTCAGAACCTGTGCCAAACATGGGACATGGGTCAAGTGTCCCTGTCGGAGGGCGGAGAGAAGGTTGGTACCATTGTCGCATACAACCATTCCTGGCTGAAGCTGGTGTGGTGTCAACCACCTCTGAGCCTGCCCCTGCAGAGCTGACAGAATCTCTGCCCCAGTGTGGCTCCTGTCACCTAAGCAGACCAACTCAAGCACTGCATGGCATATTTTTGCCAGAGTGCTTGCGTAGACCACTTATGGAGCACCACTGGTTCAGAGGAGAAATCAGAAGAAGAGGCCATCGAGCAAGAAGAAGTGGAGAGGGTGGAGGAGAGAGCTGTGGCAGAATGACCACTAGCATTTTGGAGGCGTGGTGGCGGAACAAGCTCCAACAATACTGAACCCTAGTAGGAGCAACTGTCACCCTGCCTTTGGTCAATTATGGCTCTCTTAGCAGAGGGCGCTAGGATGGGCCAAAGCATGCAGGTCAGGTGCATGCTTTGGCAAATCATCATACAGCAATGCACTGCAATCTCACAGCGCATTAAGTGGCTTTCCGCAGGCGCTCGAAATTTCCCACAAACGCCCCATATTGTTCGATACTCGGTGAACGGGCGAACACCTGATGTTCTAGACAAACTCATGTTCGACCAAAATATCAAGCTTATCCCTACCGTTTATCAATAAATTTGAACATGGTTGCTTGTATAATATTCTTACCCATTTTCTGAATCTTTCCCCAAATCCACTTCTTTTCAGCATTACCTGCAAGAACTCCCACTCTATGAAGTCATATATTTGGGAGTATTTTGTAGTATAGTGCCCCATAGAAAATGTTGATTCTGAAAGAAAAGTAAGTCTAAAGCCCCGTACACACGAGCGGACTTTTCAACATCCAAAGTCCGTCAGACCGAGTCCGTCAGACTATCCGATCGTGTGTGGGCTGCAACGGACTTTAGCTTCGCAAAAGTCTGACGGACTTTAGAAATGAAGCATGCTTCAAATTTTCCCGACGGAACTCCGCCGGACCCGGTCCCCTTCGAAAAATCCGCTCGTGTGTATGCTACTCCGACGGACTAAAACCGACGCTAGGGCAGCTATTGGCTACTGGCTATGAACTTCCTTATTCGAATCCAGTCGTACGTCATCACGTTCGACTCCGTCGGAGTTTGGTGTGATGGTGTGTGTCCAAGTCCGTTCGGTCGAAAAGTCCGCCAGAACTCCGCCAGAACTCCGGCGGAACTCCTTTGGAGGTCTGTCGGACATAAGTCCTCTCGTGTGTACGGGGCTTTAGTTCACACTAGGGCAGCTTCAAAGTCACTCTGAAGCCGCACCGCACCACGCAACTTCAGCATGGCTTGCAAACGACTTCTTCAACAGAAGTCAATGCAAGCCACTCCGAAGTTGCACCCAAGTAGTACAGAAACCTTTTCCTAAGTCCGAGTGACTTAAGTCGCTCCGATGAGAACGGTTCCATTGCACTGAATGGAGTGCAACTTGTCAGGAGGCTAAGTCACCTGACAGGTCGTTCCAGTATGAACTGAGCCTAAAGGTTTTCTGACAAATCTGTTGGGGTGTACTCAGTGGCATCGGCGGGGGGGGGGGGGGGGGGGGGCTCACCATGGCTGAAGCCACCAGTGGGTCCCCAAATAGCTCCGGGTCTTGAGTGGGTACCGTTCTATTTATAGCCCCGCCGAGCAGGGACCGATCCTATCCCGAGCGCTGCCAAGTCACATAGCATGTCCCGCCTTCTGGAGCCTGCAGCGCTGATGGACGTTCTACTGGTCCAATGGTGGGACCGCGGGACGTGTGACGTCCATCATAGGTGCTGCAGGCTCCAGAAGGTGGGAATTACAATGCAGCCGCCGCATGAGATCCCTGCTCGGCTCTCCTCTTCTCCTCTCCTCTGGCTGCCTGCTGTGAAGATGGGCGCGCACTGCACACCACGGCTGAGCTACTGCTACAGGACACACAAAGTCTCCTGGTCAGGTAGGTCAGTGTGTGTCACTACCGTCAGTGTAGGTAGGTCAGTGTATGTTAGGTAGGTCAGTGTATGTATGTCAGGTAGGTAGGCCAGACTATGTCAGGTAGGTAGGTCAGTTTATGTATGTCAGGTAGGTCAGTGTGTGTCAGGTAGGTAGGTCAGTGCGTATCAGGTAGGTAGGTCAGTGTATGTATGTCAGGTAGGTCAGTGCATGTCAGGTAGGTAGGTCAGTGTATGTATGTCAAGTAGGTCAGTGCATGACAGGAAAGTAGGTCAGTGTATGTATGTCAGTGTATGTCAGTGCGTGTCAGGTAGGTAGGTCAGTGTATGTCAGGTAGGTCAGTGTGTGTCAGGTAGGTAGTTCAGTGTATGTAGGTCAGTGTATGTTTGTGCATGTATGTCAGGTAGATCAGTGCGTGTCAGGTAAGTCAGTGCGTGTCAGGTAGGTCAGAGTATGTCAGTGGATGTATGTCAGGTAGGTTAGTGCGTGTCAGGTCAGAGTATGTCAGTGTATATATGTCAGGTAGGTCAGTGCATGGCAGTGTATGTGTGTCAGGTAGGTAGGTCAGTGTATGTCAGGTAGGTAGGTCAGTGTGGCAGGCAGGTGAGTTTAGTGGTCAGTATTGATGAGCGCTGGTAAGCCAGGCTGCAACCAGCAAGTGATCTTACCCCTGTCACACAACCCCACTGCCTAGCCAAAAAACCCTGCACCGCCGCCGGACTTTAGCCTAAAGGGTAAGGCCTTCCATAGACAGATCGAAAATTCGTCTGGTTCAGCAGAAATCACCTGAATTTCAATCCATGCCTATAATTTACCAATTTATGTTAAGGACACGCGGCATGTCATTAGCCTTTCTTGGTGGATGCAGGCCCCAGAAGGGGACTTTGCTTGTGACGGCTGATGTCACTTCCTTATTTACTGTCATCCCCCATTGGTTGGGTTTGGAGGCAGTATTTTAATTTTTGAATCGATCTTCTGACTTGCCTCATGACCAGATTGAGTTTATTATTACGTTGCTTGAGTTTTCAGCGACTCATAACTCTTTTGGGTTTGATGGTCTTTTTTTTGTCAGGATAGGGGTGTCGCTATGGGGACTAAGTATGCCCCCAGTTAACGAACCTCTTTATGGCCAAATGGGAGGAGGATGTCGTTTATGCCCAGTCAAGATCTCAGGTGACTTTATGGGCCTGGTATATAGACGACATCCTTCTCCTATGGGATGGCAGTGAATCTGATCTTTCTGCATTTATGCAGGAACTTAATTGCAATGACAGAGGAATTCATTTAACGTACGAGGCTAGTCTTGAAAAAATGTATTTTCTAGATCTTACGATTTCTGTAAGCGGTGAACAGTTTGTCACTTCTACCTATTTTAAATCTACTGATGGGAATTAATTTATTCCTTCCAATAGTTGCCATCATCCTGCGTCAAAGAGCCAGTTTTTAAGACTTAGGTGCAACTGTAAAGAACACAGCGTGTTCTTGGAACAAGCCCAAGTTCTGACTGTTGACAAGGGTTATTCATCTGAATCTCTAGCAAACACCCTTGATCAGGTTGGGCGTATAGACAGGGCTGACTTGTTGAAAGAGAAAACAGGAGGCCATAGGAATGAATCCTTTCAAAATCCATTTATCACTAACTATTCATGTCAATATTCTAGAGTTAAACATATTATAAATTAGCATTGGCATGTCCTTAAAAATTATTCTGTCCTTAAGTCTATCCTGCCTGATAAGCCCCAGGTGGTCTTTAGGGGTGTACCATCCTTGAGGGATAGGTTAGCTCCTAATGTTTTGAATCCCCCGACGATAAGACCTACCTTCTTTTTGGAACTTACTGGTTATTATCAATGCAGGAAATGCCAGGTCAGTGCCATTAATGGGTGTCATACTAAAAGTAGTACTACTTTCCGTTCAAGTTTCACATCTAAGACTTATAAAATTGAGCCGTTTATCACCTGTACGACTGAAGGTGTGGTGTACATGCTGCAGTGCCCGTGTGGCCTTCAGTCAGTATGTGGGCTGTACCAAACGTCCATTGCACATGCGCCTCAATGAGCATATTGGGAACATACGGAGAGGTTACACTAAACATTCGGTATCAAAGCATTACCTTATGGTACATAATAGGGAATATAGTCCCCACTGCAGGGGTACCCACCTGGTCAAAAGTATCTCTAGGTTAGAGATGACATGGGTACACAAGTTAGGTTCAAGTTTAAGCTTCTTTTCCCATGTTCAAGATGGCGGAAGTGGAGTTTATGGATCTCAGACCGAGGCCTGGATTATTCATGTTGTTATGTTATGTGCGTCAGAATGCCGGCCGCTTCCCGTGACCACGTCTTTGTAGTGACAAAACGCGTAGGGAGGAGTGGCGTTCTGACGTCCCCGTGTGCTACACCAGTCCCAGAAGCAACGGGCGGTAGTTGAGGGCCAGATGGCTCGTGCATACCTTTATACTTTTTTTCGTGTATACTTTTATGGCCATTATATTATCCGGATAATGTGAGTGTATATCTGTGTATTTTTTTATAAATTTATAAAAGGTTTTATGCTATGCGAGCATTCCTTTTTTTCATATCCGAAACTACTTATTGTTGCCTGATACCCTGCGGCTGAGAGCGAGTGATCGCATTCCTGCCATTTTGTGTGACAACTTGTTGATTAACCATTGCGCTTCTGGGTCCCATTTAACAGGGACCTAGAGTTCTGGTAAGCGGCTAAAGAGTCTATTGGTGGTGGTATTGGCTATATTTCACAGCACTTTTTCCGAAAGGGTGTGTGTTGAATTCATCACAGAGATTCTGCTGACACGTCTTGCATGCACCTTTCTAGTTTGAGATTGGACACTTTATATGAACTTTAATTTTTTTGGACTTGTTAATAATTATTTTTCTCACAAATTAATCAATTTATGAATTTATAAGTAATTTATTAACGTGAAGTTTTTTTTGTTTTTTTTTATTCTTTTTGTTATTGATTATGTTTTATGATATTGGGAAGTAATTAATATATTAATTGAAAAAAAAAAATTATTATCATGTTGTATGAAACTGGGGTTTATACTTGCTAGTTTATAACACTATCAGGGTGTAGGTGATCTATCATAATTTTTGAATATTTTTTTTGGATAACTGCACAAGCAATTATTATTTAATTTATTTACGTTAATTATTATTTCAATTAATAATTTGTTTTCACGTATTACCATGGCTTCTTGTATATAGATATAATTTACCAAAAGCTGCCATGAGTTCAAGGTTAACATTATGTGAATGGGGTGTATTCAGAATATGTGTTTTTATATAATCTGAACAATTTTCTAAATGCCTCCACTATTGAAATCTCCATTTGACATACTAATTCTTTATTTGAGAAAACCTGGTTTGCTTCTTAGGGTAATGGGCTAAAGCAGGGGTAGATAACCCTGGCAACTTCAATTAACCTACAAATCCAATCAAGCCTCAGCATCTGGGAGTCAGGTCAGACTCTTGCAATGACTCAAGGGACTTGTAGTTCCACAACAGCTGGAGTGCCAAGTTTTCTTAAGCAGGCCATATACCGTATATACTCGAGTATAAGCCGAGATTTTCAGCCTCTTTTTTGAGGCTGAAAGTGCCCCCCTCGGCTTATACTCGAGTCACCGCTGTCTGACTGCCCGAACAGCGTGTCGAGCAGACAGACAGCGGCCATTCTACCTTTCAAAAGCCGCGCCTCCGCCTCCGCCTCCGCCTGTGATAGGCGGAACACTCAATTTCCCAGCAGTCAGTGTTCCGCCTATCACGGACATCGGCTCATCCTCGGATGAGCCGATGTCCGTGATAGGCGGAACACTGACTGCTGGGAAATTGAGTGTTCCGCCTATCACAGGCGGAGGCAGAGGCGCGGCTTTTGAACAGGGGAATGGCCGCCAGGGCGCCGACGAAGAGCGGCGATCCTGGCATGGGACGACACGGAGGCTCGGGACGGGACGACACGGAGGCTCGGGACGGGACGACACGGAGGCTCGGGACGGGACGACACGGAGGCTCGGGACGGGACCGGACGGAGGCTCGGGGCACAGGTAGGCTGGACACACAAGGCTGCACGGACACACACACACACACACACACACACACACACACACACACACACACACACACACACAGGGATGGATGGATGGACACACACACACACACAGGGATGGATGGATGGATGGACACACACACACACACAGGGATGGATGGATGGATGGACACACACACACACACACACACAGGGATGGATGGATGGATGGACGCACACACACACAGGGATGGATGGATGGACACACACACAGGGATGGATGGATGGACACACACACAGGGATGGATGGATGGACACACACACAGGGATGGACGGACACACAGGGATGGACGGACACACAGGGATGGACGGACACAGAGGGATGGACGGACACACACAGGGATGGACAGGCATATCTCACCCTCGGCTTATACACGAGTCAATAGGTTTCCCAGTTTTTTGGGGGTAAATTGGGGGCCTCGGCTTATACTCGGGTCGGCCTATACTCGAGTATATACGGTAATATGCAATTTTCTTTCCTTCAACCTTAGGTTAAAGGAAAGAAAATTGCTTGATTCCTTCCCGCAGCGCTATTGTGTTCTGCCGGCAGGGAGCCTTCCCCACTAGCAGAATACAATGATTACTATAGCTGCCAGCAGGGATTAAGAATCCGACAGGCTGGTTGTACTGAAGTCGATCAATAGAATGTGTCTGGTTCCTGCTGAACAAGCCAAATTTCAATCCATCTATGGCCGGTCTTACCCCTGGGCTAAAGTTTATTTTTTTTCCAAGAATCCTGCCATTTGACCTCAGGCTTTGGTCCAAAGAGAGCAAGCTGAATGTAAATGTACTTCAAATAATAAAACAATGGCCCTATTGTTATTGGTATCAAGAACACCCTATATACGACCAAACAATTCAAGTGCAAATAAAAATGATGCGCTCCAATCACCATGCACCCAACCCACATAGGATAAAATCTAACTTTTGTTTTTGACCTTCTACTAAAAAATAAATAATTTGTTTAAAGAAGCAATTCCAATTTTTGCTTTGCTAAAAATTCTTACAGGGGGAGCTAAAATAGAACCCAGGAGAGATGACCCTAACTGCGTCTCAATAAGCCTGATCTTTATTATGTAATCTGGGCTCTCCCTGACCTCAGAATACTGTTCACTAAGTCAAGTATAAATTATTAATTGCTTCTGGACTGCCCACCGCATATATACTGTGGCAGGGCGGCCCTGCTGCAAAAAATCACGTACCTGTATGTGATTTTTGTACATGCGATCTGGGGCGTGCGTGCATGTAAACAAGGCAGACCGCTGTTCTGTCAGGGAGTAAAAGAGAGATCTTGTTTTTAGGCTAAGCTGAAAAACTGATCTCTCTTTTTGTCCAGTGCATCCACTCCCCCCCCCCCCCCCCACAGTTAGAAAGCATTCCCTAGGAGCATACTCAACCCCTTGATTACCCCTGGTGTTAACCCCTTCCTTGCCAGTGTCATTTATACAGTGACAGTGCTTTTTTTTTTTTTTAGCACTGATCACTGTATTGATATCACTGGTCCCCAAAAATTGTCACTTAGTGTCAGATTTGTCCGCTGGAATGCCGCAGTCCCACTAAAAATCATTGATCGTCGCCATTACTAGTAAAAACAATAAAAAATTCTATCCCATAATTAGATAAAACTCTATCCCATAGTTCGTAGACGCTATAACTTTTGCACAAACCAATCAATGTACACTTATTGGGATTTTTTTTTTACCAAAAATATGTAGCAGAATACATATTGCTCAAAATTTATGAAGAAATTAGATTTTTTACATTTTTTTATTGGGTAGGTTTAATAGCAGAAGGTTATAAATATTGTTATATTTTTTTCTAAATTGTCAGTTTTTTTTTTGTTTATAGTGCAACAAATAAAAACCAAAGAGGCGATCAAATACCACCAAAAGAAAGCTCTATTTGTGGGGAAAAAAGGCATCAATTTTATTTTGGTACCCTGTCGCACGACCGCGCAACTGTCAGTTAAAGCAACGCAGTGCTCTATCACAAAAAAATGGCTTGGTCGGGAAGGGGGTAAAGCCTTCCGGAGCAGTCCCCCACCCAAAAAAAAAAAAAATAAATTACAAATAATGTGCTCAAAAAAATCCCCAAATAACCCAACAACCAACTTGCATTGCCTCAAGTCAAGGCTTTGTCATGGGTGATTAGCGCAACATAATTAAAAAGAAATTAAATGAAAATAAAGTGAGAATAAAATGCCACAATGGCCAACTCAATATTGAACTCTACGGACTAAGCCCCTGTACACACGGTCGGAGATTTCCACAACCAAATCTGTCGGATTTTGTCCGTCAGATTTAGTCTGATGGATTGTGTCCGAAACTGTTGCATACACACGGTCGGACTAAGTTGTTGGAAAATCCGATCTTTCAGAACGTGATGACGTAATTTTGTTACAATGGGACTACATTCAGGCTAGTAGCCAATAGCTTTGATGTAGGAATTTGATCTGAGCATGCGTGGCACTTGGTCCGATCAAAATTCTCTACACATGATCGGATTACGTCCGACCGGCCCAGTTGGTCGGGAAATATTTCCAACATGTTGGAAAATTGGGTCGGAAGGAGATTCGGACGGAATCAGTCCGATGCATACCACACACAGTCGGATTATCTGACGACGCGGTCTGATAAGACGCATTCCGACAGGCCGTGTGTACGCGGCTTAAGACTGGGATGCCATTAAATTACTGTGTAGGTAAAGGCAGGTGTCACAATACTTTTGACAATATAGTGTATGTCACTATGTAAAATTCTCAAATTAAAGGGGAACAACTCTGTCTTATATCGCTTACAAATATTATTTAAAATACTGTATACTCAAAATCACAATCCATGGCTACAGATTTCAAAATGTACTACTCTGGATTCCAGACCATTGTCCTAAAATATTTGTGGGTATCTTTTTAACCCGCTTGCCATCCGCCGCACGAACATTTATGTCTGGCTTGCTGGCACCTTGACCACTACACAACACACACTTTTTTCACACCTGCCTCTTGGACCCGGCCTTTTGGCCAGGACCAGAGACATTTTTTATTCCTGGCCTCAGGGCTTGCCATGCACATGTCACCACATGCACATTCTCCACTTCCCCTTTCCCCACCTTTATATTGTTTGTCTTGTATTGTCACTTTATGTATTGTTTTTGGTTGTTGGGTTGGTACACGGTTTCACGTCTGATGAGTACGGTGTAGGTCCTCAGGCCTGCCCTGAAAGTCTTGGGAGGGGGTGGACATGGCCTTCTGGCTTAGTTTGCCCTCTTTCATGAGGTCTCCCTTTGGGGGAGCCCTACCTAGTACTTGGTGGTGGTCTGTTTCAGCAGAACTCCCCTGAGAACGGGGTCCGTCTGGCTTCGGTCAGATGGACCATGTGAAAGTACCCCAGTCCCCGTCTGGAGCCTAACGCTCAGGGCAATTAGGGCAAGGTCCTTCAATTTCGGAGGACCATATGTACACCCTATGTGTACTTTTTGTATTCACTTTTTGGTGTGCACTTTTTGTTTCACCGGGTGAAGTTTTTCACACCACGGGCTAAAAAAAGGAGGCAATACAGTGGAATCTGAGAACTGCATATGACACAGGTAATCAACGTAAAAACAGCATAAGAGTGTGAGACACACAAAAACATATTTTGCCCTTAGTAGTGTGTAAATAATGATGGCGGCCCACAGATAATAAAAAGAAAAAGGAAACAAAAAAAAAAAAACAATAACATAACATGAAAACTACCCTTTAACCACTTTGTAACCGCGCAATAACCGAATGACAGCTACGTGCATCTGCACTTTTCCAGGAGTCCGTCATATGACATTTTGTTGTGCGGCACTCTGAAGGGAATGCCTGATATAAGGTGGCGCTGTGATAGGGACACCTGATGTAAAGGGGCACTCTGATGGGGGCACCTGATGTAAAGGGGCACTCTGATGGAGACATCTGATGTAAAGGGGCACTCTGATGGAGACATCTGATGTAAAGGTGCACTCTGATGGGAATGCCTGCTGTAAGGTGGCACTGTGATAGGGACACCTGATGTAAAGAGGCACTCTGATGGAGACATCTGATGTAAAGGGGAACTCTGATAGGGACACCTGATGTAAAGGGGAAGTCCGATGGAGACATCTGATGTAAATGGGCACTCTGGGGGGGACACCTAGTGTAAAGGGGCACCCTGATGGGCACACCTAATGTAAAGGAGCACTCTGATGGGGACACCCTATGTAAGGGGTCACTGTGATGGGGAAACCTTATATAAGGGGGCACTCTGATGGGGACAAATGATGTAAGGGAGCACACTGATGGGATACACCAGTTGTAAGGGGGCCTTCTGATGCAGAAACATGATGTAAGTGGACACTCTGACAGGAATATCTGATGGAAGGTGGAGCTCTGTTTGGGACACCTGATATAAGGGGGAACTCTGACGGTGGCAACTGATTTATGGGGGTAGTCTGATTGGGACACCCAATGTAATGAATTACTTTGGTAGGGGCATCTGATGAAAAGGGGGAACACTAATGGGGGATATTTACATTTACAGAGTATTACCAGAGTGTGTGGAGGAGACAGTAACAAAAGTGCCAGAGAGAGTGGCTTGCGCCAAACAAAAGAAAATTAGACGCGTACAATCTTTCATAGCAAAGACTTAAGATTTGGACCTCGGGCAGAAGAAAATTTTAGTGACCGGACCTCCTTGAATTTTTATTCAATACCAGAAGCCATGTGCCATTTCTGATTAACACTTTATTTTCACTTCTTTCTAGTTATGTTGCACTAATCACCCATGATGAAGCCTTGACTTGAGATGAAACATGTAGACTGCAGCGTTAGTTGAGGATTTTGTTTGAGCACATTATTTATATTTTTCGGGGAGAGCTTTAAGAAGTTATACTAGATTTAGTGAACAGTATTCTCAGGTCAGAGCTGGCCCAGATTAGAGACCAATCTTGTAATTTTAATAACGATTGGGCTTATAGACGCAGTGAGGGTAGTCTCTATACACTATTTTCCTTTATTTTTTAGTAGAATGTCTGCAATAAAAGTTATATTTTAGCCTAAAGGTACATGGTAACTGAAGCGCATCACCTTTATTTGTACTTGAATTGTTTATTCACAAAGGGGATGATTTCATATTATGAAATAACAATAGGCCATTTCTTTATTTTAGATTTATAGTACATTTATATTCAGCTTTCACTTTTTGTACCAAAGTCTGAGGTCTGAAATGACAGGTTTTTGGAAAAGAAATAGCCTATTATCCCAAGAAGTGCATTTGATTTTTCTTAAATAAGGTATTAGTGTGTCACATGGTAATTTCAATAGTGTAGCAGGCAATTAGAAAAATTTAAATTTATATAAAAAACATACAAAGTAAAGATGTCTATACTTGCCTAGTCTGAAGGTGCTCCAGTCCTGTCATGTGATCTCCCCAGCGGCTGGCTTCTGTGTAGATGAGAGATCACCGACCATGACTTAAATGTGGTGATGTCATCCATAGGCTAACTATGGGGTATGCATTGTTTGCCATCCCTCCTCTCCTCTACACTGAAGCCTGCTGGGTGCTAGGTGCCGATCACGAGACCAGACCGGAGCGCCCTCAGAATAGGTAAGTATAGGCATCTTACCTTTACAGATTAGCTAGTATAGAACATAAATTGGGTGTGGGAGCAGGTTTAAGTGTGGATAGTATTTGACTGGACTTCTAGTTTAAGGGTGAGCATTGATAAGGTGGCACCGATGAGGTGGCACTGATGGGCACTGACAGGCACTGATGATGGGCACTGGTAGCCAGCACTGATGGGTGAAACTGATATGCAGCACTGATGGGCATTGATAGGCGGCACTGATGGGCACTCATGGGTGGCACTGGTGGGCACTGATAGGCGACACTGATGGGTACTTATTGGTGGCACTGATAGGCGGCACTGCTCGGCACTGATACGTGGCACTGGTGGGCACTGATAGATGGCATTAAGAGGCGTCACTGATGGCACTGGCAGGCATTGGGGATGGGCACTGATTGGCAGCTGCCTGGGCACTGATTGGCATTTCCCCAGTGGTCTAGGGTGGCATACCTGGTAGTCTAGTGTGGTGGCCATCCCTAGTGATCCTGACAGCATCCTGGTGGTCCTGGCTGGGCATCCAAGGGGGGACTGCACTGATAAACAATCAGTACAGACCCCCCTGTCAGGAGAGCAGCCGATCGGCTCTCCTCTACTCGTGTCTTTCAGACGCGAGTGAGGAAAAGCCAATCAATGGCTCTTCCTGTTTACATTGTGATCAGCCATGATTGGACATGGCTGATCACGTGGTAAAGAGCCTCCATCAGAGGCTCTTTACCGAGATCGGTGTATCGGTGTGTCAAACTGACACCACACCACCGATCGCTGCGATGCTCGCCCCCATGGGCTCACGAGAGTGGTCGTTCTGGAGGGCCATCATATGACATCCACCCAAAACGAGGGCCACGGTGCCCCGCTGTCATTTGGCGGTGGGTGGGCAGCAAGTGGTTAAAAAGATACCCACAAAGATTTTAGGACATTGGTCACACAATTGTACATTTTTAAATCGTTAGGCATGGATTGTGATTTTGAGTATACAGTATTTTAAACAATATTTGTAAGCGCTATAAGATAGCGTTGTTCCCCTTTAATTTGATAATTTTACATTGGGGGAGATTTACTAAAACTGGTGCACTCAGAATCTGGTGGAACTGTGCATGGTAGCCAATCAGCTTCTCACTTCAGCTTGTTCAATTAAACTTTGACAATAAAACCTGGGAGGTGATTGGTTTCTTTGCAGAGCTGCACCAGATTTTGCACTCTTATGCCCCGTACACACGAGAGGACTTAAGTCCGACAGACTTCCAAAGGAGTTCCGTCGGAGTTCTGCTGGAATTCCGACGGAGTTCTGACAGACTTTTCGGCTGAACGGACTTGGCCACACACAATCACACTAAACTCCGACGGATTCGAACGTGATGACGTACGACCCGACTCGAATAAGGAAGTTCATAGCCAGTAGCCAATAGCTGCCCTAGCGTCGGTTTTAGTCCGTCGGAGTAGCATACACACGAGCGGAGTTTTCGAAGGGGACCGGGTCCGGCGGAGTTCCTTCGGGAAAATTTGAAGCATGTTCCATATTCTAAAGTCCGTCAGACTTTGGTGAATCAAAAGTCCGTTGCAGCCCACACACGATCGGATAGTCTGACGGACTCGGTCCTTCGGACTTTGGATGTTGAAAAGTCCGCTCGTGTGTACGCGGCATAAGACCCCTTTCACACCACACCGCTGATAGCGTCAGCGGTAAAACGCCACTATTTTTAGCGGTGTTTTACCGCCGGATTTGCGGCGGATTAGCGGCGCATTTCAGCCGCTAGCGGGGCGCTTTTACCCCCCCCGCTAGCGGCCGCGGAAGGGTTAAAACCGCTGGCAATACGCCGCAATAGCAGCGTTTTGCCAGCGGTATTACGGCGCTGCCCCATTGATTTCAATGGGGAGCAGCGGTGGAGGAGCGGTAAACACACCACTCCTTCACCGCTCCAAAGAAGCTGCTGGCAGGACTTTTTTCTGATGTCCTGCCAGCGCACCGCTGTAGTGTGAAAGCCCTCGGGGCTTTCACACTACAGACAATGGTGCAGCTTCTTTAGGGCGGATTGCAGACGCTATTTCTAACGCTATAGCGCCTGCAAAACGCCCTGGTGTGAAAGGGGTGTCCAAGTTTGGTAAATCAACACCATAGTGACATACACTATGTTACCAAAAGTATTGGGACACCTGCCTTGCCCCTTACTTCTAGTGAAGAGAACTCTTAAGGCATCAGCATACCAAGACATTTTGGACAATTTCATGCTCCCAACTTTGTGGGAACAGTTTGGGGACATAAGTATGTGCAGCCTTTTGCATTAGGATTTGCACCCCAAAGTTTACATACATATACACACTGACACACACTATTATAAATGAATGTAAACACATATTTAAAAAATGTAATAAAAGATAGACAATATCAGTAGAGCAGTAGATGGTATCAGTAGGGATGTGACGGTGTCAGTCGTTTTTTATCCTTTTTTATTATTGTTTACAATTTTTTCAATTATTTTTTATAATTTTTTTATGTTTTCATTTTTTTTAGAAGCCCTATTGGGGGACAGACCCCTGATATCTCGCTTTTGAGACAGAAAGGGACTGAGGACAGAGATTCTCCAGTCCCTCTCTCTGCATCCTCAGCTGCACTGGACAGTGAAAATGAATGCAAAGTGCTCTGTGTTATGCAGTTTCTTGTTCCTTCACAAACAGTTTACTATGCTTCAGTTATGAATGTACACTGGAGTGGTCAGTACCGATCACTCACTGTATTCATTCAGAAAATGAAGGGGCTGGTGTGACAGACCTAGCCTAGGAGAAAGGCTTTTGGAGAGGATTGAATGCTGGCCTTTAGCATTCTGATTATGGGCCCTGGATTTTAAGGGAACAATACTCTTTGTGAGGTGAATGAGAAATGCAGTCTGATCTGTACTAATCGGACTCAATCTTGTATATATGTATATATTGTATATTGTCTCATTTTGTTGTGGACTCTTTGCTGTGATCGTTTGGGGTGTGTCTGTATTCCAATGTTCTATTGTGTCTGTCTACCTTGTATATTATGAGATGTTTATCTCTATGGAGGGGGTTCCTCCAGCAGCCCCCTGCTGATAAGACTGTTTACTGATGAGAAGTTGAACAAACCTGACCTGAGTGTCCTCTGTACCTTCATATAGAGACTGTCTTTTCTTTTTACGCTGCCTTTTCTCAGGAAGGGTCATTTCCATATCCAGATTTTCTGCAATGTGAAAACATTTGGACTTTGTAGCAGCTTGCTGACATGATTGATCTGGTGCAAAACACTGTACCAGGTCATTGTGCAAATCAGAAAAGACCAGGTCTTCATCTCACCATCTTAAATTTTTGCAAAAAGCTTTAATAAATGTAGCACTGACCCCGGCAGCGGCTGAATTAATTGGGCTTACCATTACCTTCTTCACCTTGTGCGTGTCTAGGGGTTTCCCGAGTTGATGGCCCAAGAACTGCCAAGAGTGACACCAGATCCACTCAAAGGGATTTTTATTTGCAAAAGATAGTTATCGAACACAGTCTCTCAACATGGGGTTAGAGGGTTTAGATAGGAAAAGTTTGGGTACTCTTTGTGCTAAGCCAGTATGGAAAAAACACATATCAGGAAATCCAGAGAATAGCCACTCACAGCTGGATCCTCACTCTTATTGGATAGTCCTTCTCTCACCAGGTCTAGAAGCCAACAAGGTGTTTAAATCAGATACAATGTCTCTACCACAGACTTGGTGTAGAACGCTTTGGTAAAAAAGGTTGTAGACAACTTATAGAACTCTCGTATGGTACCAGTATCTTGCAGCCGGTCCGGCGATACCACACGAGATTGGATTCGTTTTGGGGTCTTCCAACTTGTCCAGGCTCTTGTTGAGAAGCCAACCCTTGTGTGGCCTTTTCCCGAAGAGTCCTCCCCTGGAAACCTTCACAGTTGCTGGGCCTCTCCACTAACCGAGGCGACACGGACCACCTTTGAATCCTTCTTTCAGTTTCTTTACCTCAGGCTAGCCAGCCCCGAGGTTTGAAGTCGGGTGGATCTGCACCCCAGGCCATGGCAGTCCTGGGGGATGGTCAGGAGGACCAGGATCAAACAGTTAGACATGTGCATTCGTTTTCGTCCGAATGCATTTTCGTCCGAATTTCAGCTATTTTCGTTTTAGTTTTGACAACGATAACGAAAGCACAAAATCCAAAAAACGAAAGATCCGACATAAATAAATGCTTTATTTTCGTTTTCATTGTTACAACAGTTCGATATAGAATAGGAGATTCGACATGACTCTGACAACAATCTGTGTCTATAGAACCTGTAGTCGAATGTGCTTAACCTTACCTCTATTAGTCCAAGATTATATAGCGAAAATATTCGACAGAGAAAAAAGATTTGACAGAGAGAAAAGATTCTGCAAGTTACTGTCCTAAAAAGTGTTTGGGGACCCGGGTCCTGCCCCAGGGGACATGTATCAATGCAAAAAAAAGTTTTAAAAACTGCAGTTTTTTCGGGAGCAGTGATTTTAATAATGATTAAAGTGAAACAATAAAAGTGTAATATTCCTTTAAATTTCGTAGGGGGGGGTTGTCTATAGTATGCCTGTGAAGGGGCGCATGTTTCCCGTGCTTAGAATTGTCCCTGCACAAAGTGTCATTTATGCAGGAAAAAAAGTCCTTTAAAATCACTCGCAGCTATTATGAATTGTCGGCTCCGTAATACAGAGAACACTCATTGAAAGTCATTGATAAAAAAATAAAAAAATAAATAAATAAAAAGCGTGGGGGTCCCCCAAATTCAATTACCAGGCCCTTCAGGTCTGGTATGGATATTAAGGGGAACCCTGCCTCAAATTTAAGAAAAAATTTGACGTGGGGTTACCCCTAAATATCCATAACCAGACCCTTCAGGTCTGGTATGGATATTAAGGGGAACCCCGCATCAAATAAAAAAAAAATTGACGTGGGGTTCCCCCTAAAAATCCATACCAGACCCTTTATCCGAGCACGCAACCTGGCAGGCCGCAGGAAAAGAGGGGGGGACGAGAGAGCGGCCCCCCCTCCCTCCTGAACCGTACCAGGCCACATGCCCTCAACATTGGGAGGATGCTTTGGGGGTCCATGACCCCTCAAAGCACCTTGTCCCCATGTTGATGAGGACAAGGGCCTCATCCCCACAACCCTGGCCGGTGGTTGTGGAGGTCTGCGGGCGGGGGGCTTATCAGAATCTGGAAGCCCCCTTTAACAAGGGGACCCCCAGATCCCGCCCCCCCCCTGTTTGAAATGGTAAGGGGGTACAAAAGTAAAGACCTGAAGGGTCTGGTTATGGATATTTAGGGGGAACCCCACGTCAATTTTTTTCTTAAATTTGAGGCAGGGTTCCCCTTAATATCCATACCAGACCTGAAGGGCCTGGTAATTGAATTTGGGGGACCCCCACGCTTTTTTATTTATTTATTTATTTATTTTTTTATCAATGACTTTCAATGAGTGTTCTCTGTATTACGGAGCCGACAATTCATATTAGCTGCGAGTGATTTTAAAGGACTTTTTTTCCTGCATAAATGACACTTTGTGCTGGGACAGTTCTAAGCACGGGAAACATGCGCCCCTTCACAGGCACACTATAGACAACCCCCCCCCCCCCCTACAAAATTTAAAGGAATATTACACTTTTATTGTTTCACTTTAATCATTATTAAAATCACTGCTCCCGAAAAAACGGCCGTTTTTAAAACTTTTTTTTGCATTGATACATGTCCCCTGGGGCAAGACCCGGGTCCCCAAACACTTTTTAGGACAGTAACTTGCAAATTAGCCTTTAAAATTAGCACTTTAGATTTTGAACGTTGGAGTCCCATAGACTTTAATAGGGTTCTAAAGTATGCTATATAGTTAGCTCCGTCGAATCTTCTTTATACATTCGACAGACACCATAAGCCTTCCAAGACAGATTCGACCGTAATTCATGTGGATTTTCGGACGAATGCAATTTTTGAACGAAAAACTAAATAAATAAAAACGAATTTCGGGAGTAACTAAATAAATTAAGTTTTCGGACGAAAACGAAATTCCGAAACAAAATATTTTACTCTGCACATGTCTACAAACAGTCAGAAAACACTTTTGGACTGGAACCCCGAAACACGTGACATCCACACCTTAAGTACCCTCTCCCAGCAGGCACTCCCACTGGGCTGGTTCCAAGAGAGAGTAACCTTAAAGGGATTGTAAAGTACATTTTTTTTTTAAAATAACAAACATGTAATACTTACCTCCACTGTGCAGCTCGTTTTGCACAGCGTGGCCCCGAACCTTCTCTTCTAGGGTCCCTCGGCGGCTGTCTCTGCTTCTTCCCGTGGGTACTTCTCACATTCATGCGAGCTCCCTCGCATGGTGAGAAGCACCTGCAGGCGCGCTCCCGTGATACAGCCGGTGGCTATAGCCGCTCGCTGTATCACACGGCCCCGCCATGAGAGAGAATGAGGAGGATGAGGAGGGCTTGGTCATCCACTCTACCAAGTCATCGGCATGATGCAGTTCAACGCGTCCAGCTGCCGAAAATAAGGACAAGCGTGTCCCATGGACACGTGCTGATGACGATGCACCGTGTCCACGACTAGCACTGTTGTCTCTAGACACAGAGCCTGCTTTCCCTCTTTTATTGGCTTGTGACTGTCTGCCTCTCCTAGTTGGCCTTCCAGACAAAGTAATGGCCTGCAGGGAGATAGGAAAACCAGCAATTGGGTAGCTTTAGGTGCACACTGAGCAGATGACACAGTACACGGACTGTAATTACTGCAGCTGCCTGTCTGTTACAAAAACAGAACACCACCAGCAATAAGGTGTAGCTTCAGGTGTATACTGTGCAGGAGGCACACAACACCCCCTTTAACTGCTGCAGATGCCTGTATTACAGAACACCAGCAATAAGGGGTATCTTCAGGTGTATTCTGTGCTGGAGGCACACAACACCCAATTTAATTGCTGCAGATGCCTGTATTGGAGAACACCAGTAATAAAGGGTAGCTTCAGGTGTACCGTATTTATCGGCGTATAACACGCACTTTTTTCCCCTTAAAATCGGGGGGAAATCATGGGTGCGTGTTATACGCCAATCCCCCGCCGATCTGCCAATTTGCGCTGTCTTTGGAGCGCCGCCGACATTTACCGAGCTGAGCCGAGTGTACTGTGTACTCGGTTCCGCTTTCAGTCACGCCCAGTCCCGCCTCCTAGCCTTTATGTCCCGCCATTGGCCCGGTGTTGTGTCCATCACAGGAGCCAGGACAATGGGCGGGACGGGGGCGTTACTGCGAGCAGAGCCGAGTAGCCGAGTACCCTCGGCTCGGTCTATGTCGGCGGTGGGAGGAGCTGAAGATCTCGGCTGCGGGAGGAGCCGAAGATCTGGACGGCGGCGGCGGGAGGAGCCGAAGATCTCGGCGGCGGCGGCGGTAAATTTAAAACTAACCATGCTGCAATTGTGGGAAAGGATGCAGGGGGACAGTCGAAGGTTTCTAGGGGTACAGTGGAAGGCTGCAGGGGGACAGTGTAGGGCTGCAGGGGGACAGTGGAAGGCTACATTGATGGGCATTTAAAATGTAAGGTTTTTTCCTTAAACTTGCCTCCTAAAAGTTTTTTTCCTTAAACTTCCCTCCTAAACTTGGGGTGCGTGTTATACGCTGGCGCGTGTTATACGCCGATAAATACGGTATATTGTGCTGGAGGCGCACAACACCCAATTTAACTGCTGCAGATGCCTGTATTACAGAACACCGGCAATAAGGGGTATCTTTAGGTTTATACTGTGCTGGAGGCAGACAACACCCACTTTAACTAGTTGCTGACCGCCAGCTGTCAAATTATGAAGTCACGGCTGATCACAGATGGTCACACCCCGACTGTGCACATGCGCACCGATCGTGTGTGAGGAGGAGATTGCGGTAACATCTCGTTACCGCCTACAGTACACATCAAGCACACTGATTGCCCCCCCCCAATAAAGAGGACCTGCCACCACCCCTCATAGTACCTGTCAATCACAGTCCATCAGTGTACATGTCACAGTCCATCAGAGTATTTGAGTACCTGTCACAGTCCATCAGAGTACCCGAGTACCTGTCACAGTTCATCTGAGTACCCAAGTAAATGTCCCAGCCCATCTGAGTACCCAAGTACCTGCCACAGTTCATCTGAGTACCCGAGTACCTGTCCCAGCCCATCAGAGTACCCGAGTGCCTGTCACGGTCCATCAGGGTACCCGAGTACCTGTCACGGTCCATCAGGCTACCCGAGTACCTGTCACGTTCCACCAGGGTACCCGAGTACCTGTCACGGCCCATCTGAATACCCGAGTACCTGTCCCAGTCCATCTGAGTACCCGAGTACATGGCCCAGTCCATCTGAGCACCCGAGTACCCGTCCCAGTCCATCTGAGTACCCGAGTACCTGTCACAGTTCATCTGAGTACCCGAGTACCTGTCACAGTTCATCTTAGTACTCGAGTACCTGTCACAGTCCATATGAGTACCTGAGTACCTGTCACAGTTTTTCTGAGTACCTGAGTACCTGTCACAGTTCATCTTAGTACTCGAGTACCTGTCACAGTCCATATGAGTACCTGTCACCGCCCTTCAGAGTACCCAAATACCAGTCACCAAGCCATCAGAGTACCCGAGTACCTGTCACCAGGCCATCAGAGTACCCGAGTACCTGTCACCAGGCCATCAGAGTACCCGGGTACCTGTCACCAGGCCATCAGAGTAGCAGATTAACTATCTCAAGCCCATCAGAGTACCCGAGTACCTATTTGCAGCCCATGTCTCATAGAATATACGTTGGGGTGTTTGCTTTCCAAAATGGGGTCATTTTGTGGGTAATTTCATTGTCCTGGTGGTCCAGGACCTTCAAAAGTGTGATAGGTAGGAATGAAATAAAAATAAAATGCGTTTTACATTTTTTTCCACATATTCCAAAAACTTCTGGAAAAAAAATCAACCGTTCAAAAGACTCATTATGCCTCACAGATTATACGTTGGGGTGTTTGCTTTCCAAAATGGGGTCATTTTATGGGCAATTCCATTGTCCTGGTACTCCCGGGCCTTCAAAAGTGTAATAGGTGGTTGAGAAATGAGATGTGTCATTTATGCTCCTAGAACGCCTGAACGTACTACTTCAATGTTCGGCCTCTCTATGTGGCCAGGCTGTGTAAAAGTCTTACACATGTGGTATCGCCATACTCGGGAAGAGTAGCAGAATGTATTTTGGGGTGTAATTTTTGCTATACACATCCTATGTGTTAGAAATATCTTATAAATTGACAATTTTGTGTAAAATAAAATGCGGTTTACATTTTTTTCCACATATTCCAAAAACTTCAGGAAAAAAAATCAACCGTTCAAAAGACTCATTATGCCTCACAGATTATACGTTGGGGTGTTTGCTTTCCAAAATGGGGTCATTTTATGGGCAATTCCATTGTCCTGGTACTCCAGGGCCTTCAAAGGTGTAATAGGTGGTTGAGAAATGAGATACGTCATTTTTGCTCGTAGAACGTCTGAAGGTACTACATCAATGTTGGTCCTCTGTATGTGGCCAGGCTGTGTAAAAGTCTCACACATGTGGTATGGTCGTACTCAGGAAGAGTAGCAGAATGTATTTTGGGCTGTAATTTGTTGTATGCATATGCTGTGTGTGAGAAATAACCTGATAATATGACAATTTTGTAAAAAAAAATAATAATAAAAAAAATAAATCTTCATTTTGCAAAGAATTGTGGGAAAAAATGACAACTTAAAAAAACTCACCGTGCTACTTACTTAATACCTTGGAATGTCTACTTTGTAAAAAGGGGTCATTTGGGGGGTATTTGTACTTTCCTGACTTGTTAGCGTCTCAAGAAATGAGATACACCTGATGTACTGAAGGCCTGATCAGATGTGATCAATTTTCAGCGATTGGCACCATAGTTTGTAGACTCTATAACTTTCACAAAGACCAAATAATATACACTAATGTGGGTTATTTTTACCAAAGATAGGTAGAAGTATAAATTTTGGCCAAAATTTATGAAGAAAAATGACTAATTAGCAAAAAGTTATGACAGAAACAAAGAAAAAGTGAGGCCCGGAGTGCATGGACTGCAAGGCAAGTAATGGAGGGCCGGGCATGACAGGGATGGATAAGGGACAGTAAGGGGTTAAGAGAGGCGAGGCAGAGGCCGAGGGGTGGAGCTGGGGAGAGTCTGTGGGACGGAAGGGGGGGGGGCATATAAAGGGGGGAGTGGGCGGAGCTGAGATCAGTCCGACGGAGGAGACAGAGAGAGGAGGCAGTTTTTTCGCTGCTCCTCTGAAGATGGCGGAAGTGGACCGAATGCTGGCGGAGCTGCGGCATCAGGCGGAGGAGCGAGGACCGGACTGGCTTCGGGATCACCTCGGAGGACTGGCGGGGTCGGCTGGAGCGGACGTTCGGAGGGGTGAGCTGCTGCCGCGCGAGCGGAGGTCTAGGCCTCCGGCGCGTTTTTCGCCTGGGCCTGACCCTCGGCCACCTTTTGTTGTGCGCAGCCCTGGGGAGGATCGTTCGCTTCCTCCCGCGAAGTGGACTCAGGGGACTTCGGGGGGTGCTGAGCGGTTCTCACGCCGCGGCCCCGGGGGGGAGGGGCGGGTGGGTCACGTGGACGGCGGGCGGCCATCTTGCCTGAGGGGGGGGCCGGTGCAGAGTCTGCTGCTGGACGCTATGCTGTGGGGGGGAGGGCGGCTCGGGATGGCTCTGGTGGGGATCCGGGGGCTCGGAACAGGGGGGATGTCGTCCGGCCTGGGCAGGTTCGAGGATCGCCTGCGGGCTGCTCTACACAGCGTGGATCGGGGAGCGCCGGGGGTGTGCCGCTCCGGGGGCTGGCAGGGCTGGTTCTCATCGCCTGGCTGCCGAGGATGGATCATCCGGGAGCGTGGCTGCACCCCTGCGGGCTGCAACATCGGCCTCCGGGGTCTCTTCCCCCGGGGGGCTTACACCCCCGCCTACTTGGGGCCCGGATGATCGGTTGGAAGGAGAGGTCTCGGACGATGACGAGCTGCCTGGTCCAAGTGGTGCTGTCGCCGGTCCGGCCGTGAGGAGCGTCCCTGCTCCGCCAGGTGAGTCCTCTGATGCGTTGTCCTTGTCGCATGCATTGCAGGGTTTGTTGGGGGTGGTGCAGGCGGGCACGGGGCGGCCAGTGACGCCTGTGGGGGGGGGACCCAGGGGGGGCGGGCGTCTCGGCGGTGGGGGTGCCGGGGGGGGGGATCCTGCTGGGGTATTGCGGGACCTGATGGATGGTTTGCGGGCGTTGGTTGGTCGCTTCGACCGGGGACAGGCCGCGCCGCCTGTGGCCCCGTGGGTGGCTCCCCCGGCGGGTGAGCTGGGGGCGGCCCTGGGGGCCGGCGGGGCCGCTTCCCCGGTGGCTCCTGTGGTGCCTGCACCGGCGGTGGGGGGGGTGGGGGCTGCGGTTGCGGACGAGGGTAAGAAAGATGCGGTTGTGCGGGAGGACATCGTGCGGTTGGCCGACGCGGCACGGTGCGAGGTTTACGTGTGTTTCGAGGGCCCGCTGGGGGCCCATTTGAAACAGGAGGTAAGGGACAAGATCTGGAAAGGGGAGTTTGTGGAGATTTTCTCGCTTCTCCCGTTGGAGAAGTTCAACTTGGATAGGGTTAAGCCCGATGATTCCAAGAAGGAGGACGAGGAGAAGTGGCGGTATCGGCTGATCCTGCGCACTTTCTCGAACTGGCTCCGGGCGTTTGCCATCTTGGCGAGCGTCATAGGCGAGAAGAGCCCCGAGCATTGCTCGGCGCTTTTCTGTTACATGGATGCGATTGGAGAGGCCCATCGGGCGTATGGGGGGGTGGCGTGGCTCCAGTACGATGAGCAGTTTCGGCAGCGTAAGGCGGTGCGGCCGGAATTGCGCTGGGACCATAAGGATATCAGCCTCTGGATGAGGCTGATGTCTTCGGCGAGGGCTGCGCCTCAGTTTTTTCAGGGGGGGGCCGGGAGTGCGCCTACCTCAGGACTGTCGGCCGGAAAGAAGTGGGGGGTTTGCTGGCAATACAATGAGGGGGCCTGCAAGTTCGGGGGCACGTGCAAGTTTAAGCACGAGTGTTCCGGTTGCGGCGGGACCCACATGTTGTCCCGCTGCTTCCGGAAGGGGAAGCGGGCCGGGGATGCCGCTCAGAAGAGGGAGGAAGCCGGTGATACTGGCAAGGATGCTCCCTTTTCTAAGTAGATATCCGGATAGGGCGGCGGCTCGGTTGCTGGAGGCGGGGTTTCGGGATGGCTTTCCGATTCCGTGTTCGTTGCCTGGGGTGCCGCGGGTCGCTAAAAATTTGAAGTCAGCGTTGGAGCGTCCGGGGGTGGTGGACGAGAAGCTGCGGAAGGAGGTGGCGCTGGGGCGCATGGGAGGGCCGTTTGCGGACAGGCCGTGGCCCGACTTGGTGGTTTCCCCGTTGGGGGTGGTCCCCAAGAAGGAGCCGGGGAAGTTTCGGCTCATTCATCACCTGTCCTTTCCAAAGGGGGGCTCGGTGAATGATTTCATCGACCCTGAGGTGTGCACTGTTTCTTACACGTCGTTTGACGCCGCGGTTCGGTGGGTACGGCGGTATGGGCGTGGGGCACTGATGGCCAAAGCCGATGTGGAGTCGGCTTTTCGGCTGCTTCCAGTTCATCCTGATAGCTTTCGGCTGTTGGGGTGCTGCTGGCGCGACGAGTATTTTGTCGACATGTGCCTGCCGATGGGTTGCTCGATCTCCTGTGCGTACTTCGAGACGTTTAGCTCCTTTTTGGAATAGGTGGTGCGGGATGCTGCGGGTCTGGAGTCGGTCATTCATTATTTGGATGACTTTCTCTGCGTGGGCCCCCCCTGCCTCCGCTGTGTGTGCGATTTTGTTGTCCACGTTGCAGCACATCGCAGGCAGGTTTGGGGTTCCCCTGGCGGCTGATAAGACGGAGGGTCCGACGTCTGAGCTAAGTTTCCTGGGGATCGTGATTGATTCCCAGGCTATGGAATGCCGGCTGCCAGAGGCCAAGGTGTTGGATTTGCAGCGGGAGATTCGGGAGATTCAGGGTCGACGTAAGGTTCAGTTGCGGACCTTAAAGTCGCTTTTGGGTAAACTGAATTTTGCTTGCAGGATCATCCCCATGGGGCGGATTTTTTGCCGGCGGCTGTCGGCGGCGACGGCGGGTATCAGCGTTCCCACTCACTTCGTGCGGCTGGGGAGTGAGCACCGTGCGGATTTACGGGTCTGGCACGAGTTTTTGGCTTCTTACAATGGCAGGGCCATGTGGATGGCGGGCCCTGTCAGTAATTTTGATTTGGATTTGGTTACGGACGCTGCGGGTTCCTCGGGTTACGGGGCGTTTTTCAAGGGCAGGTGGAGCGCGGAGCCTTGGCCGGAGGCATGGCGTGCGGCGGGGTTCCTGGGCAACCTGGTCCTGTTGGAACTCTTTCCGATCGTGTTGGCCATGGAGCTGTGGGGGGAGGAGTGTCGGAATCTGAAGTTGCGCATTAATTGCGACAACATGGGGGTGGTGCAGGTGGTGAACCGAGTGTCGGCTTCTTCCCCTCCGGTTATACGTTTGATGCGGCAGTTGGTCCTGCGTTGTTTGCAGCTTAATGTCTTTGTTTACGCTGTCCACATACCGGGCGTGGAAAACGAGTTGGGTGACTCCCTGTCTCGTTTTCAGTGGGACAGGTTCCGGGAGCTGGCACCGGGCACGGAAGCGGACGGGGCACCTTGCCCGGAGTGGATCTGGAAGCTGCCCTTGGAGTCGCTGCCGGATGGCTTCGGCAGTCAGTGAGTGGGCCCACCTGGTTGGCCTATTCCAAGGTTTGGTCTGAATGGTCGGGGCTGGTTCGGGAGGCGGGGCTAGTCGATCGGGGTTTCGATTGGCGGTTGTTGGTGATCTATTTTGTGGCCCGGAATATGGAGTGTGGGGCGTCGGTGTCTGCGATCCGTCGGAAGTTGGCGGGTTTGGCATTTTTGTTTAAGCTGTTGCGGGTGGAAGACTGGACAAAGGATTTTTGGGTACGTCAGGCGTTGAAGGGTTATCGCAGGCACTGCAGGGCTAAGGATACGCGGAGGCCGGTTACGTTTGCTACCTTGCAGGCGATCTGTGCTCAGTTGGGGATGGTGTGTTCTTCGGATTATGAGGTGCATCTGTTTCGGGCGGCTTTTTCCTTGGCGTTCTATGGGGCTTTTCGGATTGGGGAGTTGGTTAGCCCGTCCAAGCGCGTGGCCGGGGGTTTGTTGGACGGGGAGGTTCGCTTGGGGGCGGAGAGGGTTGGGCTCTGGCTGCGTAGGTCCAAAACGGATCAGCTGGGCAGAGGGGTTCTGGTGTCGCTGTTTGCTTTGCCGGGATCCGGGGTGTGCTCGGTGTCAGCGGTACGGGATTTTCGCGCTGTTCGTTGTGGGGGGGAGGGTCCATTCCTGTGTCACGTGGAGGGGTCCTTTTTGTCAAGATACCAGTTTGTTTCGGTTTTCCGTAAGTGTTTGCGGGCGGTGGGTTTGGATGGGAGAGAATTTGCGTCCCATTCGTTCCGGATCGGGGCGGCCACGTAGGCGGCCCGGTGCGGTCTGGATGAGGCGGCGGTTCGCAGGATTGGGAGGTGGGAGTCGCGGCGTTTCCGTTCTTACGTTAGGCCGCACTTGGTATTGCTTTAATTTAAAAAAAAAAAGAAAAAGAAAAACAGAAAAAAGGAATGCATTTTTCACGGTTCCAAACACGGCTGTTGAATGTGGGGTGTGTTCTGCTTGTTGCCTTCGTGTCCCTCCCTTGGGGTTCCCTTTGTGGGTTGTTTGGGGGGGGGGGGGGGGTTGAGGTTGTTGTCCTTTCACTGGGGCTGCACTGTGCCTGGGTAGGGGTGCTTTTTATGCTGTTGGTTTTTCTTTCAGATGGAGGTCCGGATCCGCCTCGTCTGGATCGTGGGCCACTCATACGTGTGTTGGGGGGCCAGGAGAGGAGATCAGCGTCCAGAGGGCAGGCAACTTGGGATCTCTAGGGGAGAGGCGTGTTTACGTTGGTTCGGTGTCCCTGGGATGCGCTGGGGTAGTTTGGTGGAGGAGGTTGAGAGACATGTGTCTCGGGGGGGTCCCCTCGGCGGTGCTGGTGATTCACGCGGGGGGGAATGACCTGGGGGTCCGGAAGGTTAGGGACTTGCTTGCAGACATCAAGTCTGACTTCCTGCGGCTGCGTTTCTGTTTTCCGGGTACGGTGCTGGTGTGGTCGGACATCGTGGCGCGGACGACCTGGCGTTGGGCTCGTTCGGTGGCGAGCATTCAGAAGACCCGTATTAGGGTTAACAAGGTTGTGGGGCGGTTCGTGGCCAAACAGGGCGGGATTGTGGTTCGCCACCGGGAATTGGAATGCAATGTGGGCATGTACCTTAGGCGGGATGGGGTGCACTTGTCCGATGTGGGGATTGATTTGTGGTCCTTGGGTTTGCCGGAGGGTATCCGCAGGGCTTTGCGGGTGTGGGGCGGCCCGCAAGGGTAAGGGAGTCACCCTTTTGGGCTGTGGCGGTGTGTGTCTGGTGGTCTTTGACGGTTGGCGGTAAAAAATCAGAAGTCATCTGATATGGGGTGGGGGGCCCATTGCTAAGATGGGTCCCTCCGGTGTATTCCTGAACGTTGGAGGGAATACCGGTATGGTTGTCACTGCGGAGGTTGTCTCCGAGCGGTCACAGCTGGAGGCCTGGAGAAGTGGGAAGTGGGTACCGCAGTGACTTGTTGGGTTGGTAAAAGTTATGGGTCACCGTCAGAGATCACCAGACTGGGCATGTTAGCTATATGCTATTTGTTACCAGATGTGTGTTATTGGTTATATGTTTATGGTTATAAGTATATTTTTATATTGTACATTGTTTTGGTTATATATATATGGAGATATATATTTATATATTTTGGTTGGAGTATTTTTAGTATTGTAATAAAGGCTGTTATGGCCATTTTACTCCAAAGCAAGGTGTGGTCTCTTACTTATGGGTAGAACATGGGGGTGGAGGTTGGAGTGGAATGGGTAACAGGTAATAGTGGGGACCTTTAGACTACCCTGGTCAAGTGAGTGTTACCGGCCTCAAAATGTGAATTAAGAGAGCCGATGGTTGTAGACGCGATGAGATAAGGTGATCAGCTTGGCGTGGACTGCAAAGAATCACACAAACAGCATGAGATATGACCACTGACTTTATGGCTGGAAGTAGTTTAATTTACATAACAATACATCTTTTACATTTTTATAGTCACATGTTTATAAACATTAACAATATATATAATACCGATTTTAACTAAAGTATTTTAAAACGTAGTTACAACAATGAACATTACTATATTTTAATAACATATATATCCCTGTTATTCAGTGTTATAGATATTATCTTTATCTCTCTGGTACACTTTAAGTGTGCAATAATCATACTAGCAATGCATTGCTTTAATACAAATATTATCATGGTAGTACTCTTTTTTAACCACTAGATGGTGCACATTGCATGTCTGTATGATGCAATACATAAGCTTTACATACAATAGGTTTTTTCTATATTAAATAACAGAAAACATGTGCTTCTATAAATCTATGCCATTTTCAATAAATCAGGTTTAAATATACCTATTTAGAACGGTTTAGTGTTTATCATAGACATTTGTTCTGACTAATGCAGTATTTTCATGTTCTTATGCACTTTTCACTTGTTTCTGACACATGCTGTTCTAAACTTCTAATTACAGCAAAACTATAGCATAAAATCTGCTGAGACTTTTTCTGCATCTGCTCAAGATGTTTAGGAATCTTTCTATCACAGGTTAATACAGATTAGGAACAATTTAGAGTACATACCTGCAAAGAATCACACAAACAGCATGAGATATGACCACTGACTTTATGGCTGGAAGTAGTTTAATTTCCAGTCACATGGTGTGTGGCCTTATATAGACTCTGTTTGTGTACCTTCTCTGCCATCTACTGGTTATTAATAGAATAGAAGGGACATATTTAGAATTAAAAAAAAAATGAATATGTACTTTGCTTTGGGGTGTCTGTTTTGTGACCATATAAACCCCAGTCCGTTACATGAGGCCCGGAGTGCATGGACTGCAAGGCAAGTAATGGAGGGCCGGGCATGACAGGGATGGATAAGGGACAGTAAGGGGTTAAGAGAGGCGAGGCAGAGGCCGAGGGGTGGAGCTGGGGAGAGTCTGTGGGACGGAAGGGGGGGAGCCATATAAAGGGGGGAGTGGGCGGAGCTGAGATCAGTCCGACGGAGGAGACAGAGAGAGGAGGCAGTTTTCCCACCCTCCCTCCCTACTTTTATGCATTTGAGGTGTTTGGTGTTGTTGTTTTGTTTTTTCTTTCAGGTGACGTTGCTCGGATGTCATGACAGCTGTATGGTCGGAGTTGGACATTGGCGGTGTGTGTCTGGTGGTCTTTGACGGTTGGCGGTAAAAATCAGAAGTCATCTGATATGGGGTGGGGGGCCCATTGCTAAGATGGGTCCCTCCGGTGTATTCCTGAACGTTAGAGGGAATGCCTCTAATGGTTGGGGTGGGGGGCCCATAATGGGGTGGGGGGCCCATAATGGGGTGGGGGGCCCATTGCTAAGATGGGTCCCTCCGGTGTATTCCTGAACGTTAGAGGGAATGCCTCTATGGTTGTCACTGCGGAGGTTGTCTCCAAGCGGTCACAGCTGGAGGCCTGGAGAAGTGGGAAGTGGGTACCGCAGTGACTTGTTGGGTTGGTAAAAGTTATGGGTCACCGTCAGAGATCACCAGACCGGGCATGTTAGCTATATGCTATTCATTACCAGATGTGTGTTATTGGTTATATGTTTATGGTTATAAGTATATTTTTATATTGTACATTGTTTTGGTTATATATATATGGAGATATATATTTATATATTTTGGTTGGAGTATTTTGAGTATTGTAATAAAGGCTGTTATGGCCATTTTACTCCAAAGCAAGGTGTGGTCTCTTACTTATGGGTAGAACATGGGGGTGGAGGTTGGAGTGGAATGGGTAACAGGTAATAGTGGGGACCTTTAGACTACCCTGGTCAAGGCATTTTTTCACAAAATTTACGTTTTATTTTATTTTTAGCACAAAAAAAAAAAAAAACCCACTAGTGATTAAATACCACTAAAAGAAAGCTCTATTTGTGTGGAAAAAAGGACGCAAGTTTCATATGGGTACAGTGTTGCATGACTGAGTAATTACAAAAACAACAACTTCTCCTGTGCTCTGGTGCCTTGGTCTTTGAAGTGTGGTACAGACAGTTTAGATGGTAGTGTCAAAAGGTCTTGCAGCCCTCCTTTAGAACATTGGGTGTTCAGATACTGGAGAAAAACAAAACAAAAAGGAAGGCGCACTGACCTAGTGCATTACCATAAAAGGAGCTTTATTAACTACTTGCCGACCGCCGCACGCCGATGTACGTCGGCAGAATGGCACGGGCAGGCATATTGGCGTACAGGTACGTCCATGCCTTCCCGCGGGGGGGGGGCCCGATCGCCCCCCCCCCCCCGTGCTAGCGACGGTCAGATTCCGTGCAGGAGCGAACCGGGATGAGGGGGCGGCCATTCATTCATGGCCACCCCCTCGCGATCGCTCCTGACGAATGAAATTCTTCCCCTACATCACTTCCTCTCCTGTATTGTAAACACAGACAGAGGAAGTGATGTAATCTCTCCTTGTGTCGGTCTTTTTCGTTCCGGCACCGAGGAGAGATGATCAGTGAGTTGCACCAACACACTACACTAACAGTAGAACACGCCATGCACACTTTCACCCCCCCTTCACCCCCCGATCACCCCCCCAATCACCCCTGCACCCCCAGTCACAGTGACAACAATTACATTTTTTTTAATTATTGCATTGGTGTCATTTGTGACTGCAATAACAGTTAGGGCAGTTAGGGTAAGCTCCCATTAGGTCTAGGGTACCCCCCTAACCCCCCCAATAAAGGTTTAACCCCGTGATCACCCCCCGTCGCCAGTGTCACTAATAAGCGATCGTTTTTCTGATCGCTGTATTAGTGTCACAGGTGACGCTAGTTAGGCAGGTAAATATTTAGGTTCGCCGCAGCTTTTTATAGCGTCAGGGACCCCCATATACTACCGCATAAAGCCCCCTGATTGCCCCCTAGTTAACCCTTTCACCAGTGATCACCATATAACTGTTACAGGTGACGCTGGTTGGTTGGTTATTTTTTTATAGTTTCAGGGCACCCGCCATTGATTACCTAATAAAGGTTTAACCCCCTGATCACCCGGCGGGTGATATAAGTTTGAGGGACAGATAGGGTCTGCGTCACTCCAGGCAGCGTCAGGTTAGTGCCAGTACCGCTAACACCCACACGCAAAGCATACACCTCCCTTAGTAATATAGTATCTGAACAGATCAATATCTGATCTGATCAGATCTATATTAGCGTCGCCAGCAGTTTAGGTTTCCCAAAAACGCATTGTTAGCGGGATCAGCCCAGATACCTGCTAGTACCTGCGTTTATCCCCTCCGACAAGCCCAGCCCAGCCTACCCAAGTGCAGTATCGATCGATCACTGTCACTTACAAAACACAACACACATAACTGCAGCGTTCGCAGAGTCAGGCTTGATCCCTGCGATCGCTAACAGTTTTTGTTGTAGCGTTTTGATACAGTCGCTGACAGCCTAGGTGCTTTTTTACCTGTGAGTCTCACTAGTGTACCCCTAAATTTAGAGCCCAAAATGGCAAAGCAAAGGTACACTAGTGAAGAGGCCTACATGTTTCTGAGCATGACAGATAGTGAAGAGAAAGTCACTCATCTGTCAGATTCAGGCTCAGAATACGATCCTGTAGAGGACAGCGGCTCCATGACAGATAGCTCTGACGACTGAGATGAGGTCCCTGTTAAGGGCAGGCGTACCCGATCCCGAACTTCTTCTGTTGTTGAGGTGCAAGAATCGCAGGTCCCTCGTATGGAGCAGAGACATACTAGAGCCGCTCATCCTTCTGGTGAACTGGAAAGCACCAGCGGCCTAGTACACCCTGGACGTACATCCAGCACTGCAGTAGCACGTGGTGACGTGGCGAGTCCCATAAGTGCAGTTCAAGCTGGCGAGGTGGCAAGCACAAGTAGTGTCCCGCTACCACCAAGACGAAGACAAAGACAGGTCTGTCGTACCCATAGTGCCCTCCCTGCAGAATTCGCCAATCCTGATTGGGTGCCCACCACTTCTGCAGAACCCGTACTTCCCCCATTCACTGGCCAACCTGGCATTAACGTGGAAACAGTTGATTTTACGCCACTTGATTTTTACTCACTGTTTTTCACCGAAGATCTCTATAGATCTATTGTGGACCAAACCAATTTGTACGCTGGTCAACACATCGCCACTATTCCCCGGTCCTCCCTTGCCAGACACTGGAAACCAGTTACGGTTTCCGAATTTAAGATCTTTCTGGGCCTCTCCCTCAACATGGGCATAACCAAAAAGAGTGAGTTGCGGTCATATTGGTCCACTGACCCAATTCACCATATGCGCGTGTTCTCTGGCTCCATGTCCAGGGCACGATACGAGCAGATTTTGCGGTTCATGCACTTCAGCGACAATGAACGCTGTCGTCCTCGTGGAGACCATGCATACGACCTTAGAAAGGCTGAAGGCGGTGCTTGGCTTTCGGGGCCCCGTACGCAGCTAGGCTCCCAAAAAATCCCACACATGTGGTATCCCCCGTACTCAGGAGAAGCAGCAGAATTTATTTTGGGGTATCATTTCACATATAACCATGGCATGCGTGAGCAATATATCATTTAGTTACAACTTTGTGAAAAAAAAAAAAGTTTGTAATTTTCCCGCAACTTGTGGCAAAATATTAAATATTCCATGGACTCAACATGCCTCTCAGCAAATAGCTCGGGGTGTCTACTTTCTAAAATGGGGTCATTTGTGGGGGTTTTGTGCCATCTTGGCATTTTATGGCCTTCAAAACTGTGATAGGTAGTGAGGAGTGAAATCAAAAATGTATGCCCTTAGAAAGCCTGAAGGCGGTTCTTGGATTTCGGGGTGCCGTACGCGGCTAGGCTCCCAAAAAGTCCCACACATGTGGTATCCCCGTACTCAGGAGAAGCAGCAGAATTTATTTTGGGGTGTAATTTCACATATGCCCATAGCATGTGTGAGCAATATATCATTTAGTGACAACTTTGTGAAAAATAAATAAAGTTTGTAATTTTCCCGCAACTTGTGGCAAAATATAAAATATTCCATGGACTCAACATGCCTCTCAGTAAATAGCTTGGGGTGTCTTCTTTCCAAAATGGGGTCATACGTGGCTAGGCTTTCAAAAAGTTGACCACATGTGATATCCCTGTACTCAGGAGAAGCAGCAGAATGTATTTTGGGGTACAATTCCACATATAACCATGGCATGTGTGAGCAATATATCATTTAGTGACAACTTTGTGTAAAAAAAAAAAAGAGCCAGATTAGGTAATACTGCCAGGTTAGGTGGTAGTGCCAGGTTATGGTAATAGTGTCAGGTTAGGATGGTAGTCCCAGGTTAGGGTGGTACTGCCAGGTTAGGTAATAGTGGCAGGTTACAGTGGTAGTGCCAGAATAAATACATGAGAACATGAATAGATAAGAGTCCTCTTCCCCTCTTCCTCCGTCACCTGCACTAAAGCGTGGATCTGTGACTGTCCCTGCTGCTGTAGAACCTCCTTCTTCCTCCCTGAAGTAAACACAAAGCATGTGAGTGGGCGAGCCGAGGACTGATTGGCTTCTTCCTGGAACTGTAGTAAAAATGTGGCGGTGGGAGGGGAAGAGGGAGGGGCTGCAGCACGGACAAAGTATGATTGGCTAAGAGATGAGATGCAAAAATATCCCCTCCCTGGAGTCTGGACATAACGCAGCTCTGGATCGTCCCGCTACTGTGCCGCTTCTCCATCTCCAGTCTCCGCACATTACAGGGCGGAGGAGAAGATGTTCTGCACACACAGGAGCTGCTCAGAGAGCGCAAAGCGCTGGATCGGCTCTGTACTTTGTCATGAGAAGCAGGAGAGCGGACAGCAAAGTGCACAACGGGACACAGAGCACGGCAATTACATAAGCGATGCCCTCGGTGTGCCTCTCCCTCCAGCAGCTGAGAGCCTACAGGGAATCGCTCTGTAATTGCCGTGCCGATCATTTTAATTGGGGGGGGGGGGGCAGTATGATGATGGGGCGGTCAGATTGGTGATGCTTCTCTCTCATCGTTCTCTTTCCCCTCTATCTTAACTTTCTCTCCCCTCTCTACTCTCTCCTCTCTCTCATCTCTACCCTCTCTCCTCTCTCTCATCTATACTAGTGATGTCCAGTTCATGAACGAATCGTTCTTTTGAATCGGTTCTTTTTAGTGAACTGGATGAATCGATTCTTTTCAGTGAACTGATTCGTTTGAAACAGTTCACTCTGCACTCAGTACATAGCAGAGCAGCAGAGCTGGCAGTGGTAATATGATCCTAGAGTGAGAGAGCTCCGCCCCTCCCTGCAACCAATCAGCTGACTCAAAGCACAGTGACACTCAGGAACTGGATACAAACTTAAAACAAGAGCCAGGAGTACACAGTACACCGAGTTAAAGAGGAAGTAAACCCCTTCAAACCACTTTGACCTACAGGTAAGCCTAGATTAAGGCTTACCTGTAGGTCCAAGCAATATCTCCTAAACCTATATGGTTTAGGAGATATTTGCCCGAAAATGGGCACCGCTGTCTACGGCGCATGCGCCGTAGACAGCGGCGCGCAGGCGCACTAAATGCGGCAAGTCCAAGAATGGACCTGCCTAATTTGTCGACTCCCGTGCGCATGCGCGGGAGTGACGTCATCGCGGCTTCGCCGAATGACAGCGGCGGAGCTGCGAGACGCGACTCCCGTGCGCATGCGCGGGAGTGACGTCATCGCGGCTTCGCCGCTGTGATTCGGCGGAGCTGCGAGACGCCACCAGCAAGATGGATGCGGCGGACTACAGGGGACAGCGGCGACTTCGCTGGCTCCTGTGTCAGGTAAGTGACACATAATGAGCTACTATGCGATGCATAGTAGTCCATTATGCTTTACCTTTGCAGGGAAAAAAAGAGGAAGTAAACCCATCAGGGTTTACTTCCTCTTTAAAGAATCGTACAAGTTACCGAGTTAAAGAATCGTACAAGTTACTGAGTTAAAGAATCGTATCAGTTTTTAGAACACAGTACACTGAAAGAACCATGAGTCACCACCAGTAAAACAATACACTAAACCAATGAGGTAGCAGCAGTGATCAGGTGGTACGGACAGCCTAAGGCCCTTTCACACTCATGCGACTTGTCCTGCGACTTGAGACTGCAAAGTCACATGACAAGTCACACCCCGTGATTTCCAACGAGTTCAGTTCATATCTGTGCGACTTCAAAGTAGTTTTTGTACTACTTTTGTCTGACTTTGATGCGACTTGTGGCAGAGACCTCAAGATTACACAGACATTGCTTCAAGTCATGGCAAAAATCATGGCAAAAGCACTTGACTTTCAAGTCGCACAAGTGTGAAAATAGCCTTAACGATTGGATTTTACTACCAGGGGTACTTCGCCCATGGTAGTGGTAGTAAAATCTGATCATCATTCCTGCGCATGCGCTGTAAAGACTATGGGAAAATCTGATGGCTAGCAATGTTAACTGGGAAGTTGGCCCATCAGAATGCAGTTCACATGCACAAAAACCCACTTTTCATTTAGGCTCCATTTCCACTTGTGCAACTTGTCCTGCGACTTTGTACTCTATGATTTCCAATGAGTATTATTCGTATCTGTGCGACTTCAAAGTAGTCCCTGCACTACTTTGGTCCCACTTTGATGCAACTTGAGATCCATAGACCTCCGGAATACACAGGCATTGCTTTAAAGTCGCATCAAAATTGCGGCAGAATTGTGCAACTTTCAGGCTGCGTTAGCCTGAAAAGCCAGAAAGTTGCACGATTCTGCCACGACTTGAAGCCATGCCTGTGTATTCTGGAGGTTTATGGACCTCAAGTCACATTACAATGGGACCAAAGTAGTGCAGGGACTACTTTGAAGTCGCTGTGACTTGAAGTCGCACAGATATGAATGGTACTCATTGGAAATCGGGTCCTTCTTGTCATGCAACTTTGCAGTCCCAAGTCGCAGGACAAGTTGCACAAGTGGAAACAGAGCCTAAATGAAAAGCGGGGTTTGTGTGCATGTGAACTGCATTCTGGGGCAACTTCACAGGTAACATTGCTATCCATCAAATTTGCGGAAACCTAGGCTCAGGGCCGGTTCACACTGCAGCATAGTGCAAAATCGCATGCGATTTGCACTGCAGTGCAAATCACAGGCGATGTCCGTGCAATGCGATTTCAGCCATACAGATAGTATGGTTGAAATCGTATCGCATTCGGACTAAACTCGCACAGGACCCTTTTTTTGGTCCGCACCAGAATCGGATCGCATAGCACTCATGCGATCCGATTCATGTCCAAACTGACACTTCGCAGTGCGACATGCGAACTGAAATGGGGGTGTCATTAACATTGTATGACACTCCCCAGCAGTTCGCATATGTCGTTGTGAACTGTCGTGCGAGTTGGGTGCGATGCAGGAACCCGTCGTGGAATCGCAGGGTTCCCACATCGCACAAGTGTGAACCCAGCCTAACACAGCTGTTTGTGTATCACCAAAATGCATGACACTGCGCTAATCTGACAACAATGGAATAATTGTCAATTGACAACAATTGTGCTCTGCGCCGATGAACTAAATCAAAGTAAACATTACCAGGACCTGCCAACCTTCTGTGTGAATCAGTCTTCTGATTCTACTCATTTAAGAAGGTTGAATCAGAGCTTCGGTTCACTTGCTTGTCAGCAGACTCAGCAAGTGAACCGAAGAACCGAAGAATCGATTCATTGAATCGGTTCATTTCAGTGAGCAGTTCGAAATGAACCGATTCATTTTAAAGATCCGAACTTCCCATCACTAATCTATACCCTCTCTCCTCTCTCTCATCTATACCCTCTCTCCTCTCTCTCATCTCTACCCTCTCTCCTCTCTCTCATCTCTACCCTCTCTCATCTATACCCTCTCTCCTCTCTCTCATCTCTACCCTCTCTCGTCTCTCTCATCTATACCCTCTCTCCTCTCTCTCATCTATACCCTCTCTCCTCTCTCTCATCTATACCCTCTCTCCTCTCTCTCATCTCTACCCTCTCTCATCTATACCCTCTCTCCTCTCTCTCATCTCTACCCTCTCTCGTCTCTCTCATCTATACCCTCTCTCCTCTCTCTCATCTATACCCTCTCTCGTCTCTCTCATCTCTACCCTCTCTCCTCTCTCTCATCTATACCCTCTCTCCTCTCTCTCATCTCTACCCTCTCTCCTCTCTCTCATCTATACCCTCTCTCCTCTCTCTCATCTATACCCTCTCTCCTCTCTCTCATCTCTACCCTCTCTCACCTATACCCTCTCTCCTCTCTCTCATCTATACCCTCTCTCGTCTCTCTCATCTATACCCTCTCTCCTCTCTCTCATCTATACCCTCTCTCGTCTCTCTCATCTCTACCCTCTCTCCTCTCTCTCATCTATACCCTCTCTCCTCTCTCTCATCTCTACCCTCTCTCCTCTCTCTCATCTATACCCTCTCTCCTCTCTCTCATCTCTACCCTCTCTCATCTCTACCCTCTCTCCTCTCTCTCATCTATACCCTCTCTCCTCTCTCTCATCTATACCCTCTCTCCTCTCTCTCATCTATACCCTCTCTCCTCTCTCTCATCTATACCCTCTCTCCTCTCTCTCATCTATACCCTCTCTCATCTCTACCCTCTCTCCTCTCTCTCATCTCTACCCTCTCTCCTCTCTCTCATCTATACCCTCTCTCCTCTCTCTCATCTATACCCTCTCTCCTCTCTCTCATCTCTACCCTCTCTCCTCTCTCTCATCTATACCCTCTCTCCTCTCTCTCATCTCTACCCTCTCTCATCTCTACCCTCTCTCCTCTCTCTCATCTATACGCTCTCTCCTCTCTCTCATCTATACCCTCTCTCCTCTCTCTCATCTCTACCCTCTCTCCTCTCTCTCATCTATACCCTCTCTCCTCTCTCTCATCTCTACCCTCTCTCATCTATACCCTCTCTCCTCTCTCTCATCTATACCCTCTCTCGTCTCTCTCATCTATACCCTCTCTCCTCTCTCTCATCTATACCCTCTCTCGTCTCTCTCATCTCTACCCTCTCTCCTCTCTCTCATCTATACCCTCTCTCCTCTCTCTCATCTCTACCCTCTCTCCTCTCTCTCATCTATACCCTCTCTCCTCTCTCTCATCTATACCCTCTCTCCTCTCTCTCATCTATACCCTCTCTCCTCTCTCTCATCTCTACCCTCTCTCATCTATACCCTCTCTCCTCTCTCTCATCTATACCCTCTCTCGTCTCTCTCATCTATACCCTCTCTCCTCTCTCTCATCTATACCCTCTCTCGTCTCTCTCATCTCTACCCTCTCTCCTCTCTCTCATCTATACCCTCTCTCCTCTCTCTCATCTCTACCCTCTCTCCTCTCTCTCATCTATACCCTCTCTCCTCTCTCTCATCTATACCCTCTCTCCTCTCTCTCATCTATACCCTCTCTCCTCTCTCTCATCTCTACCCTCTCTCATCTATACCCTCTCTCCTCTCTCTCATCTATACCCTCTCTCGTCTCTCTCATCTATACCCTCTCTCCTCTCTCTCATCTATACCCTCTCTCGTCTCTCTCATCTCTACCCTCTCTCCTCTCTCTCATCTATACCCTCTCTCCTCTCTCTCATCTCTACCCTCTCTCCTCTCTCTCATCTATACCCTCTCTCCTCTCTCTCATCTATACCCTCTCTCCTCTCTCTCATCTATACCCTCTCTCCTCTCTCTCATCTCTACCCTCTCTCATCTATACCCTCCTGTGCCTCCTGCACAGTATACACCTGAAGCTACACCTTATTGCTGGTGGTGTTCTGTTTCTGTAACAGACAGGCAGCTGCAGTAATTACAGTCCGTGTACTGTGTCATCTGCTCAGTGTGCACCTAAAGCTACCCAATTGCTGGTTTTCCTATCTCCCTGCAGGCCATTACTTTGTCTGGAAGGCCAACTAGGAGAGGCAGACAGTCACAAGCCAATAAAAGAGGGAAAGCAGGCTCTGTGTCTAGAGACAACAGTGCTAGTCGTGGACACGGTGCATCGTCATCAGCACGTGTCCATGGGACACGCTTGTCCTTATTTTCGGCAGCTGGACGCGTTGAACTGCATCATGCCGATGACTTGGTAGAGTGGATGACCAAGCCCTCCTCATCCTCCTCATTCTCTCTCATGGCGGGGCCGTGTGATACAGCGAGCGGCTATAGCCACCGGCTGTATCACGGGAGCGCGCCTGCAGGTGCTTCTCACCATGCGAGGGAGCTCGCATGAATGTGAGAAGTACCCACGGGAAGAAGCAGAGACAGCCGCCGAGGGACCCTAGAAGAGAAGGTTCGGGGCCACGCTGTGCAAAACGAGCTGCACAGTGGAGGTAAGTATTACATGTTTGTTATTTTAAAAAAAAAATTTACTTTACAATCCCTTTAAGGTTACTCTCTCTTGGAACCAGCCCAGTGGGAGTGCCTGCTGGGAGAGGGTACTTAAGGTGTGGATGTCACGTGTTTCGGGGTTCCAGTCCAAAAGTGTTTTCTGACTGTTTGTAGACATGTGCAGAGTAAAATATTTTGTTTCGGAATTTCGTTTTCGTCCGAAAACTTAATTTATTTAGTTACTCCCGAAATTCGTTTTTATTTATTTAGTTTTTCGTTCAAAAATTGCATTCGTCCGAAAATCCACATGAATTACGGTCGAATCTGTCTTGGAAGGCTTATGGTGTCTGTCGAATGTATAAAGAAGATTCGACGGAGCTAACTATATAGCATACTTTAGAACCCTATTAAAGTCTATGGGACTCCAACGTTCAAAATCTAAAGTGCTAATTTTAAAGGCTAATTTGCAAGTTACTGTCCTAAAAAGTGTTTGGGGACCCGGGTCCTGCCCCAGGGGACATGTATCAATGCAAAAAAAAGTTTTAAAAACGGCCGTTTTTTCAGGAGCAGTGATTTTAATAATGATTAAAGTGAAACAATAAAAGTGTAATATTCCTTTAAATTTTGTAGGGGGGGGGGTTGTCTATAGTGTGCCTGTGAAGGGGCGCATGTTGACTGCAGTCTCAGGGGTCTCGTGCATACGGTTTGGATTGTTGTTTGTTTTGATAACTGGGCACCCAGTTGACTCCTTCACTGGGGCCCTTTGAAGTTTAAAGCCGGCTTTTGGGATTTTGTCCACTTTCTTGGGCACACTCGCCTGAGATGGCCGATTCCTCCGTAGTTGAACAGGCTCTGAGTTCCTCTACCTCCGCTGGGAGACTTGTCAGTTCTTTGGGTGCTTGAACTCCCCTATCGGGGGAGGTGGTGTGCCAGGCAGTCAACAGAGCCATCATTTCCATCAACTATGCCACCTGTGTCTGGAGAAGTTCTATTTGAGGGTCGCCACTGGTGGCACCAGCCGCCCTGATTTCAACCACTGATTTTGGCCCTTGGATTTCTTCCTTTTTCCGCTCAAGAATGGCCTCCTCTTTCCACACAGTCCAGATCAGATCCGGGTACTTTAGAATGCCACCGTCTTGATGGGCCCTTAATTGGAGCATGATGGGGTCTAATGGTTGGGCACCCTTCAGTACTTGCTTCGCCCTTGTTTCATCCACTTCCCTGGGATGTAGTCCTTTCTTCAACAAGATCTGATGCATGTAATCTGACAGCTTTTCTCCCATTTGTTGATAGGTGTGCTCCAGTTGGTAAATTAGGTCGGAGACCTCTGTCCATCTGAACACATCCTGTAGGATATCTAAGTAGTCCTGAGCCACGCAGTTCTGCTTGCTGAGCTTGAGATTTCGGAAAGCTTCTGAAGCAGGCCCTCTTAGGCTCTCTGCAATCCTTTGTTTTTTGTGTGTGCCAGGGATGTCCCACTCATCCAGGGCTTGTGTGGTCTGCTCCAACCATTCCTCAAAGTTACTTTCCTCCGGGGGTATGGGTTGCCTTCCTGAGAAAACACTGAGTTTCTGGTAGGAATTTCCAGGGTATGCAGGGTTTCCCTTCTGGCACTTCGCCACAAATTTTCCTAGGGTTGTAAGAAACTCTGGCTCAATCGTGGTAGGTCGTGACCAGGAGGGAACTTTTGCTTTGATTGACTTCTCCTGATGGAGCTGACAGGACCTTCACCTTGCCTCTCTGGGCGTGTCAGGCAGAATTTGGTTCTGTCAGACAGTTTCACGCTGGTACCTTGGAAATTCTTAGGGATGCCTTTCCTCCACTCTAGTAGTGCGTGAGTGCGATCTGTCCAATGGTCTGATCTTACTGCGACCACATAGGCCTTCCTGTCTGGGGACAATGCCTGCACAATCTCTTTAACTTGTTTTTCTCCCCGTCCTCTCCTGGGAGTTCAATGGCCACACTCGCGTCTGAGCGTGTGCCTTTCTGCTTCGCACCACTGGACCACTGTGAGGGGGTCCATACAGGCACTGCTGGGGTGGGCTTGTTTTTCAGAGTGACAGGATCCCGGACGAGCCCACGTGTAGCACTGACTCCCGAAGGAGCGGCTGATTTGATTTGGGCCTGCACACTAGTAACAAAACCCCATTAACTTGCCTCAGTCCCCTTGACACAGTTGTGGTGCAATAAAATAGTACAATATAATATATCACAACATACCTGTATTGTCCTCTCAGGATCCACTGTCTCCACCTGCTGGGAGAAAACAGTACTCCACACAACGAGATACTTAACCAAAGTATATTTTACTATATATATATTTGTAAATAGGTAATTTCAACAATTGTACTGTCATCCAACATAGATTGACAGGACAATGAACTTTGGTAAAACAGTTGCAAACAATATATATATGGGAGCTCAACCTACTTTTGTGGCTATGCGCGAGATCTCACTTAAAGTACTCAGTCTTTATCTTCGGATATTTGCTAGCAAGGATAACTCCATATAAATTTGTAAAAGTTTATTTTACTGTATATATTGGTAAACAGGTGATTACAGTAATTGTGCTGTCATCCCAACATAGAATGACAGGACAATGAATTTTGGTAAAACAATTATCAACAATATAGATACACGGGAGCTCCCCCTACTTTTATAACTATTTGTGAGATCTCACTTAAAGTACTTAGTCTTGAGTCTTCTTGTCTTCTACTAGCAATGGTAATTTATTATAATTTGTAATCCAAGAAGTAACACAATCAAAGTTAAGTCAAAGGTGATCCTGGTGTTGCTTCAGTAACTATGATACAAGGCTTGAGATGCAATAGCAGATAGGCCTTATGCCTGCCTAGTGTCAGTTGCTATACTCCTCCTCCGTAGGACTATGGATCCCAGCGAGGTCTGTATATAAGTCTGACTAGGTGCAAAAGTTAATAAATTGTGGGCCGCAACCCGCTCACCAACTGGATCAGAGCTCTGTATGGTAGCTTTGGTCCGGTGTTTGCTGCTGGCTCCTATGTCAGCCAGCTCTGTCACTCCATTCCATTCCAATAGGTGAACCCAGTCTTCAGATGCTCAAATGAGTGTCTTTGGATCTTCCCAATCCGGTCACTGTGTCCCAGTCACCGTCTGGTCACTCACACAATCGAGCGAGGTTGCGCTCCGCAGTGGCTGTAGGCTGCTTCCTCCGGGAGGCCTCCTCACAAGTCCTCACAGCAGGCCATGCATTCCCAAGAGACCTAAAATGGCCGCTCGGGCTCCCTTTATGTCCTACCCAGCATGCTCTGTCAGAGAGGGTGTCCATGGGTAGGTCACCCGGCATCTTGGGTAAAAAGGTAAACTCTCCAGTGTAAATAAGGGCCACTTCCTGTAAATAGTTCAGTGCTTTGTGAAAGCAAAAATCATTTAAGTCCACTGTCAGTGTTTGGCCGCTAGATGGCGCCATATAAACCATAGAAACGTCCATAGACTTTCATTATAAATGCTAATACACATTAACAGACAAGCATATCAGCGCCACATACATATATATATATATATATATATATATATATATATATATATATATATATATATATATATATATATACATACACACACATCACCTGGGATGCATGTATATACTAAATACACTGACTGCAGCTAGCTGACTCGCCTGCCTGCTCTATCTAACTCAAATGAAATGACAATGTCTCTCTCGCTCTCTCTAGCTCTCAGTACACCGGAACACACTACACAAGGCCGACTTCCATACGGCCTTATATAGTGTGGGGCGTGTACTAAATCCCCTGAGGCATAATTGGCCAAAGCCACCCTGCCTTTGGCCAATAATGGCTCTCCGTTCTTACCGCTCTGTGATTGGCCAAAGCATGCAGGTCATAGTGCATGCTTGGCCAATCATCAGCCAGCAATGCACTGCGATGCCGCAGTGAATTATGGGCCGTGACTTGCCACTCGAATTTCGCGCTAACGTCCCATAATGATTGTAATTCAACGAACGGTCGAACTGCCAATGTTCAAGTCGACCTTACGTTCGACTCGAAATCGAAGCTCATCCCTAGCCTTTAGCCATCCATTTTGCTATGTGTAAGTCTGGAATAATCAATGGTAGACTCGATATGGTAAGTGGCAGGGGTTTCATTGCCTGATCCATGAATTCTAAGGATGAAAACGTCTTCCATGCTTGTAGTGTGACATCCATTGTAGGTGATATATACAGATGAGTATGTGAATGGATTTTGAAAGTCATAAGTAGGTCAGCTACGTTTTTGCCAGGGGTTTGCGATTTCTCTAGTTCTAGCCATCTAGGGTTATGGAGCTGTGGGAACCAAGCTTTAGCCTGCGAAACAATTGAAGCTGTGTGGAAATCTTTCAATAAGACATGCCCTACTCCTCCAGCACTACTGGACATTATTAGTTTCTTAAAGGCACACCTTGCTTTTTTACCTTGCCATAGGTATTTATGTAACAGGGACTGGGCTTTGGAGAAGAAGGTATTGGGGACTGGGATTGGAAGTGCCCAATATAGGTAAAGCAGCTGTGGCAGGACTATCATCTTAAACGCCGCTAATCGGCCTGACCAAGATAGTTCTACCTTAGATAACTCCTGTAATTTCTTACTCATTTTGCCTAGAAATGGGGTGTACTTGGCTGCGAACAAGTTGTCTGTGGTTGCTGTAAGAGTTATCCCAATATATTTTATCCTATAATTTTTCCAGGAATATGGGAACCTTGAGCTAAGTTTCACTTTTAGAGGTGGAGCAATACCCAGGCCCATTATGTAAGATTTGCCTTTGTTGACCTTATAATAAGATAGTTTAATAAATAGTTCTAAAGCCTAGTGGACCAAAGCCAGAGAAGTTTCCACATCAGTGAGGCTCATAATGATATTGTCTGTGAATAGACTTATTGTATGGGTAGAGTTGGGCGTAGGAAAACCTTTAATGTCAGGGTGTGAGCAGATATAAATAGCCAGGGGCTCCATTAAAAGATTGAAGATTAGAGGAGACAAAGGGCAACCTTGTCTGGTGCCATTCGTGATGTTGAACGGCTTGAACAGTACACCTGAAGTGAAAACCTGGGCAGAAGGTTTGGAGTATAGAGCTAGGATCACACATCACAAGACAGTGGCATCACTGGGGGGGGGTGTGGGCCACATTGGGTGACACCCGCCAAAGGGGTGACACCTGTGGGCAGCAGCACCACTAATGCTGCAGGTCCTCACCCTGAAACTGATCTCTCGTGTCTCGCTGGCTGTCTCACACAGCGGAGCAGACCGAAGTCGCCTCCCCCTCCTCTCTGTTTACATCTACAGGAGGGGGTGGCTTCAGTCCACTCCACTGTGTGAGAGGGAGTCCAAGGGACACAACGCTGTAGACCGCGCTGTTCTGAGGTATGTAAAGTTTCATATAATTGCAAATGGACATGTGCTGGGGGCGCTATGGGAGAGGAGATGGGGGTCTGCACTGATGGAGGGGGTCTGCACTGATGGAGGGGGTCTGCACTGATGAAGGGGGGTCTGCACTGATGGAGGGGGGTCTGCACTGATGGAGGGAGGGTGGTCTGCACTAATGTGGGGGGGTCTGCACTGATGGAGGGTGGTGGTCTGCACTGAGGGGGATCTGCACTGATGGAGGGGGTGGTCTGCACTGAGGGGGGTCTGCACTGATGGAGGGAGGGTGGTCTGCACTGAGGGGGATCTGCACTGATGAAGGGGGGTCTGCATTGATGGAGGTAGGGTGGTCTGCACTGAGGGGGATATGCACTGATGAAGGGGGGTCTCCCCTGATGGAGGGGGGTGGTCTGCACTGAGGGGGATCTGCACTGATGGAGGGGGGTGGTCTGCACTGAGGGGGATCTGCACTGATGAAGGGGGGTCTGCACTGAGGGGGATCTGCACTGATGAAGGGGGGTCTGCACTGAGGGGGGGTCTGCACTGATGGAGGGGGTGGTCTGCACTGAGGGGGATCTGCACTGATGAAGGAGGGGGTCTGCACTGAGGGGGGGTTGCACTGCTAAAGGGGGGTCTGCACTGAGGGGGATCTGCACTGATGGAGGGGGGTGGTCTGCACTGATAAAAAGGGGGGTATGCTTTGATGGAGAGGAGTCTACACTGAGGGGGGTCTTTACTTGGTGAGGGGGGTCTGTACTGTGGTAGGGGGATCTATACTGCAGGAGGGGGGCCTGTACTTAGTGGGGGGTCTACACTGATGGAGGGGATATGTGCTTAGTGGGGGGGTCTATACTGAGAAAGGGGGGGTCTGTAGTTTGTGGAGGGGGTCTGTACTGAGGGGGGACTACAGTTGTTGGAGGGGGGATGACACCAATTTTTTCCGCACTGGGTGACACCAACCCTAGTGACTTCACTGACATAAGATATTACCTGAAAAGCCAAATCTCCTCAATACTTGGGAGAGATACTGTCAATTAATGTGATCAAAGGCCTTCTTTGCGTCTATTCACTTCCCTTTTTAAGACACTTACAGTATATCCACTTGCAGACCGGACCATTTTGCTGGTCAAAGACCAGACCACTTTTTGCGATTCGGTACTGCGTCGCTTTAACTGACAATTGCGCGGTCGTGCGATGTGGCTCCCAAACAAAATTGACGTCCTTTTTTTCCCACAAATAGAGCTTTCTTTTGGTGGTATTTGATCATCCCTGCGGTTTTTATTTTTTGCGCTATAAACAAAAATAGAGCGACAATTTTGAAAAAAACGCATTATTTTTTACGCGATTATTGATTGGTTTGCGCAAAAGTTATAGCATTTACAAAATAGGGATAGTTTTATGGCATTTTTATTAATAATTTTTTATTATTTTTTTTTTACTAGTAATGGCGGCGATCAGCGATTTTTATTGTGACTGCGACATTGTGGCAGACACATCGGACATTTTTGACACATTTTTGGGACCATTGTCATTTATACAGTAATCACTGCTATATAAATGCAGTGATTCCTGTGTAAATGACACTGGCAGTGAAGGGGTTAACCAGTGGGTGGCAGTGTAGGGGTTGGTTAAGTGTTCCTAGGGATGTGTTACTAACTGTGGGGGGGTTGGGCTTTCATTTAGTGAACACTGATCTCTGCTCCAATCACATGGAGCAGAGATCAGCGTCACTAGTTGCTAGGCAGAATGGAGAAATGCTGTTTACACGGCATTTCCTCCATTCAGCCGTCCCGTGAGATGATCGCGGGTATGCCCGCGGCGATCGAGTCCGCGGGACCCGCGACCGGACTCACGGGGGTCCCGACCGGCACGCGAGCGCGCCGGCGGCGGCATTGAAGATTGGACGTACCTGTACGCCAATATGCCTGCCCGTGCCATTCTGCCGACGTACATTGGCGTGCGCTGGTCGGGAACCGGATATAGAGATTCAAGGATGTTGACTTTTGGTTAATGGTTTAGGATTTCTCAAGAAGGAATGATAGGGGTCTCTGTCAATAAGGTGAGCATACAAAATTGTTGTCCCTTAGTCAGCTGGGTAAATAAACTCTGTCTATTCACAATAGTAACACGTAGAAGTCTGAAGGCCTGTAAACTTAGAAGAGTAGTTTTATTTAACTTTCACGCCTTGTCCCACAGGAGAAAGATTATATTTCAATGTCTGATACCAATTCAATATCAAACTGAAAACCAAACTAGTATTGTCCCTTTTCCAGGTATTATTTACTTGCAGTGGTAGTAAATAGACATGTGCTGTTCGTTTCGTTCCAAATAAAAATTCGGACTAATTTTTGTTATTCAAAAATTTGGATATATCCGAATTTCCGAATTAGAATAGTAACCAATTGAAATGAATCCGAAATGACGAAAAAAAAATTCAGAAGAAATTCAAATTCGAATAGTTTTCGAATCATTTTCAAATACTTTTCGAATTCAAAAAGGGTTTCCAATTTGAAAAGTTTTCTAATTCGAAAAATGTTTTTGAATAGTTTGAATTTAAATAGTTTTCCTATTTCCAAAGAGAATTAAATCGAATAGAAAAAAAATAATATCTTTTTTCAATTCTATTCCTTTATTTTCTAGTCTATTGTATTCTTTTTGGAAATTGGAAAATTATTCGAATGCGAAAACTATTCGAAAACTTTTTGAATCCGATTCGAAAACTTTTTGAATCCGATTCGAAAACTTTTTGAATCAATTCGAAAACGAATAAACAAAATTAATTAAAGCTAATGAAACAAATTTAACTAAACAATTTTATGTAAATAACGAATCGAAACAAAACAATTATTTTCGTTCTGTACATGTCTTGTAGTAAACTTTATTTATTATTAATGGCCAGCGGTTTACTACTGCTTTAATAAATCAAACCTTTTTTTGGGAATATTTCTACTACAGCAATATCTTTGTTTTGACAATTATTCCCTCAAGGTCCCTTTATCTCTGAGACCGGGAAACATTCATGTGACTCTGGATTTTGGCCTAGCTGAAAAAGTTCTGAAAATAAAATATCCATTTATTCTGGGTAACACAATAAAGAGGGAGGCGACGCTGGAGAATGTTTGGGAATTTGTGAAGCCGTTTGGCCCCCAGGGCACACATCAAGTCTGTGAAAAAGAAAATTGGGATCTTGAGGAGTCCATATAATTTGTAGCACAATCTGGTCCATGAATCCCAGAGATCAGGACCAGCAGCAGATGATATATATGTCCCCAGGCTGTGGTACTACAACAGCCTGCGTCTTCTGTCAGACTAGACTGAAGCCAGGCCATCACTTTTTTTCTCTTTGCTGCAGCCTTCCCTCCATGCTTCCCTGCAGCCTTCCCTGTAGACTGTGGCTCTGGTGGTGGACTTGTGGCAGGAAGAGGATGAGGGGGAGGAGGATGGGTGAGCTCACATACATGGCTGTTGTCAGTCAGCTGGCCCCTCAACCCCTTCTGAAGGGCCTGTGCAAAAATACCCTCACAGAGGAAGAGTTGGCCCTCCTCTAATTGTTGCAACCTGGTAGCTAGATAGCAGCCATAGGCCTCTTCAGCATCGGGGTGCTCCGGAGGGCATCGCTTTCCTCCCTAATGAGGCCCAGTGCTGCCTCCTCTGTCATCGTCCCCTTCCTGGGCCTTTTGGTGGTAAGGTGGAGGGGAGGCACCTGGGATTGTGTGAGGCTACTGGGCCCGGCCACCTCCTGCCTGACACTGTGCCCGACCTCCTTCTGGCTGAGACTGGGCATGGCCACCTCCTGCCTGCCACTTTCCAGACCCTCCTCCTGGCTGAGCTCATCCTGTGTATAAAAAAGGGACATAGTTTTCGTTTTTGGTTCATCAATCACACGCAATTTTCAGCTCATGACTTGCAAATTCAATGTTAATAAATATAAAAGCATTTTTCAAGCTGGTCACAAACATTTTTGGCCACTACTGTCAATTGATATGTATACATATTTTTTTTTATACAATCATTCATTTGTAATCAATTATCACATCTAGTTAACATCATTAATATTAGGACAATAAATATGTCTAAAAATAATATACCTGACTCCAGCTGGGCGCATCCACTTCTTCCAGGATGGAAGGCCCAGGTTGTTCCTGGGAAGCCTCAGCTGGGTTGGAGGGAAGGGTGCAGGGAAGGGTCGAAAGGTCGACCAGAAACCACAGTTTGTTGAAGTACCACAGTGTTGGGACATACACATTATCTGATGATGCTCCTGATCTAAGGGAAGCCTGGATCTTATTGTGCCCCTTCTTATACATGTTCCTCGAAATCCCAATTTTCTTCTCCAAGAACTGGATGGTTGCATATGGGACCTGAGTCTTTACAAATTCCAGAAGTTTCTCCAGCGTTGCCTTCCTTACTTGTTTATTGTAATATAAACTGTATTTGACTTCCCACAGATTCCTCATCTCGCTGTACTTGTCAATGAAACTGGACATAAATTCTGGGTCCCTAAACCGATTCATTTTCTCTGCAAGACAATACACAAGACAAAAACACTAATGTCAGCCTAAACTCTCATAATCATATCCCAATCTAGGCCTTAATCTTTAAGCAGTATAGGCCACTGATGTTCCAAAGAGGAACAGGTTCATCCTGCTTCTTCAGCACACCAAACGTACGTACGACACACGCGTGTACTTTATATACACTGCGCATGCGTTGCCCGCGTCGCCCGCCCCTGACGTTCTTTCTAGTGTATTCACTGCCCCTTCTCTTCAGTGCACAGTAGGAACGACATGGCACAGATAGAGCAGGTGCCTACTATTAGTAATTCCAGTAACGAAGAGAAAAGCCCGTAGCCAGAAATGTCACGCTCTTGGAGGAGATTTAAGACCTCAAATATGTCCTTTGTAGAAATGTTGGACATCTTGAGGACGACCTACTATGATGGGAAGTATGGACCGTACCCAAACCCTAATGTGAGAAAGGCCAAGATCATGACTAAAGTTGTGAAGAGTCTGCAGAAGAAGTTTGGGGTACGACGATGCAAGGAGCAATTGAGGAAATGCTGGTCAGACCTGAAACTGAGGGAGCACGATCAATACAGAAGGATCAAGAAAGTGCTTCGAAAAAGTAAGTACTTGTCGTGTGTTCTTATTATTATTACTTACATGCTGCGCTACATGATTTTCT